>NC_090421.1:16290921-16890921 GCF_036365525.1 Heterodontus francisci | reverse complement strand
GTGCTCGTCGCCGTACAGTTCAATGACATATAAATTCACGTGTGAAACGGGAAAAATGGTGTAAGTTACGCCACCTTCCAGTCCTGCCGTCGGCAACACCGCTGGACTCATAAAATCCCAGCCCCAGATGTGCCAATAAATTGGCAGTGCCAGAATACTTGGCACAAAACCTGACCAACTAAGTAGAAACAGAAACCAAACAAAAAAAAACTAGAAAAATAAACGTTTGAGCAGCAAAACATGCTGCTACAAGCCTTACCATAGGGCACCCAAGAAACACTGAATGTACATTTTATATGGCTTGGTAGATAGCTGAGTGCTTTACCAGTGTTATCACCAAAAGATTGCCTGGATGTCTTGGGGGCCTTATTTTAATATAATTAACCTCAAGCTGACAGATACTTTTGGCGCCAGTGCAAAACTAGACTGGATAATTGAACTGGATGGAAATGGAAGGGAATCTGTCTCAACATGTCTGATCAGTTACTCCCACTTTACATCTGTTCATCAGACGTAACTGATTGGAACATCTACCCTATTGTTTCTAGAGATCTTGTCATACTAACTGGCAGGGATGTATGTACTCTGATCTTGGTCACATTCTACAACAGAACCCAGTTTGGACAGGGGATGAGCCCATTAAGCGAGTTAATAGACAGAATAGGTGTGCAGATGACACAACTTTTAGGAGAATTGAAAGAATCAAGCACTGGTCTGGATGGGCTAGGAGATTGCCTCGCATTTGAGAGAAGGACAAAGCGTAGATACGTGAGAGAACCAATATGAGGGAAAAACCTACTTGACCTTGCCATCCAATCTACCTGTCGCAGATGCATCTGTCCATGACAGTATCCGTAGGAGTGACCACTGCATTGTCCTTGTGGAGAGTCCCGTCTTCACACTGAGGACACTCTCCATCATGTGTGGCTAAATGGGATAGATTCAAAACAGATCTAGCAGTTCAAAACTGGACATCGATGAGGCGCTGTGGGCCATCAGCAGCAGCAGAATTGTATTCCACTGCAATCTGTAACCTCATGGCCTGGCATATCCCCCACTCTACCATTACCAACAAACCAGACAACAACCCTGGTTCAGTGAAGAGTGCAGAAAAAATTTTTTTTATTCCTTCCTGGGATGTGGGCGTCACTGACATTTATTGCTCATCTGTAATTGCCTTTGAGATGGTGGTGGATGTTTCCCCTTGTGGGAGAATCTAGAACTGGGGTCACTGTTTAAAAATAAGGGGTCGCCCATTTAAGACAGCAATGAGGAGAATTTTTTTCTCTGAGCGTCCTGAGTCTTTGGAACTCTCTTCCTCAAAAGCCAGCGGAGCAGAGTCTTTGAATATTTTTAAGGCAGAGGTCGATAGATTCTTGATAAGCAAGGGGGTGTGAAAGGTTATCGAGGTAGGTGGGAATGTGGAGTTGAGGTTACAATCAGATCAGCCATGATCTTATTGAATGGCGGAGCAGGCTGAGGGATCGAGTGACCTACTCTTGCTGCTAATTTGTTTGTTATTAATTAAGTGGCTTGCTAGGCCATTTTAGAGGGCAGTTAAGAGTCAACCAGGTTGCTCATGGTCTGAGTCACACATAGGCTGGACCACGTATGGACAGATTTCCTTCCCGAGAGAACATTAGGGAACCAGTAGGGTTTTTACAACAATCTGGTAGTTGCATGGTCACCATTGCTAACGCTAGCTTTTTATTCCTGATTTATTTAATTAACTGAACTTAAATTCTCCAGCTACCGTGGTGGCATTTGAACGCATGCCACTATGTTGCATTCCCGGCCAGCATGCCACGAGCAGCACCAGGCATACCTAAAAATGACATTGTCCCACCCTGGTGAAGCCACAAACAGGACTACATGCATGCTAAACAGTGGAAGCAGCATGCTATAGACAGAGCTAAGCGATCCCACAAACAATGGATCAGATCAAAGTTCTGCAGTCCTGCCACATCCAGTTGTGATTGATGGTGAACAATAAAACAATTATTGGGGAGGAGGAGGCTCCATGAACATCCCCATCCTCAATAATGGCAGAACCCAGCATGCAAGTGCAAAAGACAAGACTGAAGCATCTGCAACCATCTTCAGCCAGAAATGTTGAGTGAATGATCCATCACAGCCTCCTCCTGAGGTCCCCACCATCCTAGATTCCAGTCTTCAGCCAATTCGATTCACTCCACGTGATATCAAGAAACGGCTGAGCGCACTGGAAAGAGCAAAGACTACGGGCCTGGACAGCGTCCCAACTGCAGTGCTGAAGACATGTGCTGCAGAACTAGGTGCGCCCCTAGACAAGCTGTTCCAGTACAGCTATAACATTGACATCTATGACAAAGTGGAAAATTGCCCAGGTATGGCTTGTCCTGAAAAGCAGGACAAATCCAATCTGGCCAATTACCGCCCCATCAGTCTACCCTCAAATCATCAGCAAAGTGATAGAAGGTGTCGTCCACAGTGCTTTCAAGTGTCACTTACTCAGCAATAATCTGCTCACTGATGCTCAATTTGGGTTCTGCCAGGGCCACTTCGTTCCTGACATCATTCCAGTCTTGATCCAGACATGGAAAAAGAACTCAATTCCAGGAATGAAGTGCGAGTGACTGCCCCTAACATCAAGGCAGCATTTGACTGAGGGTGGCACTAATATGCCTCAGTACATTTGAAGTTAGTAGGAATTGAGCGTAAAATTGCTCACTGGCTAGAGTCATACCTAGCACAAAGGAAGATAGTTGTGGTTGTTGGAGGTCAATCATCTCAGCCCCAGGACATCGCTGCAGGAGTTCCTCAGGGTAGTGTCCTAGACCCAACCATCTTCAACTGCTTCATCAATGACTTTCCCTCCATCATAGCGTCAGAAATGAAGATGTTCGCTAGTGATTGCACAGTACTTAGTTTCATTCACAACTCAAGCAGTCCGTGCCCGCATGCAGCAAGACCTGGACACCCATTCAGCTTGGGCTGAAAAGTGGCAAGTGACATTCACACCACACAAGTGCCAGGCAATGACCATCTTCAATAAGAGAGAGTCTAACCACCACCCCTTGACATTCAATGGCATTACAATCATTGAACCACCCACCATCAATATCCTGGGAGGTTACCATTGATGGGGGCAGCTCCAATAACACTCAAGAAGCTTAACATCCAGGACAAAGCAGTCCACTTGATTGGCATCCCATCAACACCTTAAACATTCACTCCCTCCACCACAGGCATACAGTGACAGCAGTGTGTACCATTTACAAGATGCACTGCAGCAATTTGTCAAGGCTCCTTCGACAACACCTTCCAAACCCTCTACCACCTAAAAGAACAATGGCAGCAGAAGCATGGGAACACCACCACCTGCAAGTTGCCCTCCCAAGTCACACAACATCCTGACTTGGAAATATACCACTGTTACTTCATGGTCACAAGGTCAAAATCCTGGAAAGCTCTACCAAACAGCACTGTGGGTGTATCTACACCACACAGACTGTAGCGGTTCACCACCACCTTCACAAGGGCAGTCAAGATGGGCAATAAATGCTGGCCCAGCCAGCAACACCCACATCCCGTGAACAAATAAAAATAAAATCTTTAAACCCAATCCTTTGCACCCATTTGCAACATTTACAGTACTTTAAGAAAGGAGTTTTTGTTTGAAGGATTGTCTTTTGCTTCATTCGGGGGTAATCTTCTGAACATTTGGATTGTGGAGGTAGGCCCTTCTGACACCACCTGAGCAGAATGTATTGCCATTGTACAGCAGATGATCAATCAGAGTGCTGTCTTGGGACCCCAAACAATGTGTAAAGTAAGTTAAGGTCAGTTGAAATACCAATGTGGACTTGATTAGGACATAGGAGCAGGAGTAGGCCATTCAATACGATCATGGCTGATCATCCACTTCAATGCCTTTTTCGCACACTATCCTCATATCCCTTTATATCATTGGTATTTAGAAATCTGTCCATCTCTGCTTTAAACATACTCAATGACTGAGCTTCCACAGCCCTCTGGGGTAGAGAATTCCAAAGATTCACAACCTTCAGAGTACAGAAATTTCTCCTCATCTCTGTCCTAAGTGGCTTCCCCCTTATTTTGAAATTGTGTCCCCTGGTTCTAGATTCCCCAACCAGGGGAAACATCTTACCTGCATCTACCCTGTCTATCCCTTTAAGTATTTTGTAGGTTTCAATGAGACCATCTCTCATTCTTCGAAACTCTAGACAATACAAGCCCAGTTTCCCCAATCTCTCTTCATAGGAAAGTCCTGCCATCCCGGGAACAGGTCTGGTGAATCTTCGTTGCACTCCCTCTATGGCAATAATATCCTTCCAAAGGTAAGGGGACCAAAACTGCACACACTAGTCCAGGTGTGGTCTAACCAAGGTTCTATCCAATTGAAGCAAGACTTCACCACTGCTGTATTCAAATCCTCTTGTGATAAAGGCTAACATACTATTAGCCTTCTTAATTGCTTGCTGCACCTGCATGCTAGCTTTCAGTGACTTATTGACGAGGACACCCAGGTCCCTTTGTACATCTGCATTTTCTAATCTATTAACATTTAAGAAATACTCTGCACATCTATTTCTCTTACCAAAATGGATAACTTCACATTTTTCCACATTATATTGCATCTGCCATGTTCTTGCCCACTCACTAAGTCTGTCCAAATCCCCTTGAAGCCACTTTACATCTTCCTGACAACACACATTCCCACCTAGTTTTGTGTCATCTGCAAACTTGGAAATATTACATTTGGTTCCCACATCCAAATCATTTATTTATATATGTATATAGTGAGAACAAAATATAATAGTGAACAGCTGGGGCTCAAGTACTGATCCCTGTGGTGCCCCACTAGTCACAGGCTGCCAATGCGAGAATGACCTGTTTATTCCTACTCTCTGTTTTCTGTCTGTTAACCAATCCTTAATCCATGCCAATATATTAGCTGCTATCCATGTGCTTTAATTTTGCTAACCAACCTCCTGTGGGGGATTTTATCAAAAGCCTTCTGAAAATCTAAGTATACTACGCCCTTTATCAATTCTGTTAGTGACATCCTCAAAAAACCCCCAACAGGTTCGTCAAACATGATTTCCTATTCATAAATCCATGTTGACTATGCCCAATCAGATCATTATTATCCAAATGTCCATTTATCACATGCTTTATAACAGATTCTAGCATTTTCCCTACTATTGATATAAGGCTAACAGGTCTGTAGTTCCCTGTTTTTTCTCTCTCCCTCCTTTCTTAAATAGTGGGGTGACATTTGCTACCTTCCAATCTGCAGGAACCATTCTAGAATCTATAGAATTTTGGAAGATGATCACCAATGCATCCACTTTCTCCATAGCTACCGCTTTCAACACTCTGGGATGTAGAATATCAGGTCCTGGGGACTTATCAACCTTCAGCCCCATTACTTTCTCCAATACAACATAGAAACAGAGAAAATAGGAGCAGGAGTAGGCCATTTGGCCCTTCGGGCCTGCTCCACTATTCAAAAAAGATCATGGCTGATCATCTAATTCAGTACCCCGTTCCCACTTTCTCCCCATATCCCTTGATCCCTTCTTACTAATACTAATTTCCTTCAATTCCTCATTCTCCCTAGTCCCTTAGATCTCTAATTCTGGGAGATTTCTTGTATCTTTCTCAGTGAAGACAGACACAAAGTAATCATTTAGTTTCTCTGCCATTTCTCTATTCCCCATTATAAATTCTCCTGAATCTGCCTGTAATGGGCCCACGTTTGTCTTAGCCAAACGTTTCCTTTTTATGTACCTATAGAAGCTTTTACAGTCAGTTTTTATGTTTTTTGCTAGTTTACATTCATATTCTATTCTCCCTTTCTTTATCAGTTTCTTAGCCCTCCTTTGCTATTTTGTGAAATCTTCTCAATCCTCCTTTGTTATCCACAGTTGACTGCCTTTACTTTTGGGGTTTTTGTGCCTTGAAGGAATGTATAGTTGCTGTAAACTATGTAATAATTCTTTGAAGACGATCCATTGTCTATGCACCGTCACACCTTTTAATGTATTTTACCAATCTACCTCAGCCAATTTGCTCCTCATACCTTCATAATTTCCTTTGTTCAAATTTAACGCCCTGGCTTCAGATTGAATTACCGCACTTTCAAACACAATGTAAAATTCTATCATATTATGGTTACTCATCCCTAAAGGTTCTTTTACAACAAGATTATTAATTACAAGAAATGCTGGAATCACTCAGCAGGTCTGGCAACATCTGTGGAAAGAGAAGCAGAGTTAACGTTTCGGGTCAGTGACCCTTCTTCGGAACTGACAAATATTTGTCAGTTCCGAAGAAGGGTCACTGACCCGAAACGTTAACTCTGCTTCTCTTTCCACAGATGTTGCCAGACCTGCTGAGTGATTCCAGCATTTCTTGTTTTTGTTTCAGATTTCCAGCATCCGCAGTATTTTGCTTTTATTAAGATTATTAATTAGCCCTTTTTCATTACATAATACTAGATCTAAAATACCCAGTTCTCCAGTCAGTTCCTCAACATACTGCTCTAGAAAACCATCCCTAACACACTCCATAAATTCTCCCTCCACAGTAAAGGCCTGCAACCCAACCCGAACCTGACGGGACCCGCCGACATGTGTCGGGTCACATCCCTCTTCCGGATCCGGCTTTTGGGCTCGGGTTGGGTCGGGTCGGGCCGAGTCCAGGTCAGGTCGGGCTGGACACACACCTTCAGTGCTCTGCTGATAAGTATTGAAATTAAAAAGACTTACCTGAACTGGGAGTCCGGGGCGAAACTGTGTCTGCGCAGTGAGCGAGTGACATCACTATGATGTCATTTACGCACGCGCTGCAGCTTCCTGGAAGTTCCGAGTCGGAAGGTAAGTAAAGGGATGGTCGGGCTCGGGGCAAAATCGGAGGGACTCGTGCCGGGTCGGGCTCAGGGCAAAATCAGAGGTAACTCAGGCCGGGTCGGGCTCGGGTCCGCTGTGGTTCGGTCGGGTTTGGTTCGGGTTCTTTTTCCCGACCTGAGCAGGCCTTTACTCCACAGCATTAGTGCTCATTAGGTTTACCCAGTCTATATGCAGATTGAGGTCACCCATAATTACTGTATTACCCATGCCACATGCTTGTCCAATCTCCTGATTAATACCATGCCCCAAACTACCACTACTATTTGGTGGCCTATAAACAACTCATGCCAATGTTTGCTGCCCTTTGCTGTTTCTTAGCTCCACCCAAACAGATTCCACATTTTGTTCTTCTGATCTGAGATTCTCCCTTACTAACGTACTGATCCCATCCTTATTAGCAGTACCTATGTCATTGGTACCAATGTGGACCACAACCTCTGGTTGTTCACCTTCCCTCAGAAGGATGTCATGCAGCCGTTCTGTGACATCCTTGACCCTGGCACAGTGGAGGCAACATACCATCCTGGAGTCACGTTTACTGCAACAGAAACGCCTATCTGGTCCGCTGACTATTGAATCCCCTATCACTGTTGCTGTTCCACTCTTCTTCCTCCTGCTGTGCAGCTGAGCCACCGATGGTGCCATGGACTTTGCTCTGGCTGCACTCCCCTGAGGAACCATCACCCTCACCAGTATCCAAAATGGAAAACCAATTAGCAAGCAAAATAGACTCAGGAGACTCCTGCACTAACGGCCTGGTTTTCCTAGACTGCCTGGCGGTCACCCATTCCCTCTCTTCCTGCATGCTCCTAACCTGCAGTGTGATCACCTCCCTAAATGCGCTATCCACGTAGTCCTCTGTCTCGCGGATACGCAACAGTGACTGCAGCTGCCACTCAAGTTCCGAAACAACACCTCCTTTTCCATTTTTCCTGTCCTTCCTAAATGTCAAATATCCTTGAATATTCAGTTCCCAATCTTTGTCATCCTGTAGCCACGTTTCCGTGATGGCAATTAGATCATGCCCATTTATTTCTATTTGTGCCTTTAACTCTTCTACCTTGTTGCGAATGCTGCTTGCATTCAGGTAGAGTGCCCTAAACCTTGTTGTCTTGACATTATTGTGCATTCTAAGCCTAGTTGATGCTTGCCTTTGTTTCACCTGCCTTCTAATGTCGCTTGCTACTTTTTTACCTCCTGTTACCAGCTTTACTTCCTTCCAATTTGAGCTACCCCTTCAGGTTCCCATCCCCTTGACAAGCTAGTTTAAGCCCTCCCCAACAGCACTAGCAAATCTACCTACGAGGATATTTGTTCCGGTCATGTTAAGGTGTAGCCCGTCCATCTTGTACAAGTCCCACCTGCCCCAGAACCGGTCCCAATGCCTCAGAAATCTGATGCTCCTACATCAATTCTCCAGCCACGTGTTCAATTGATCAATCCTTCTATTCCTAAGCTCACTAGCACGTGGCACTGCTCTTGAGGTCCTGCTGTTTAATGTCCTTCCTAACTCCCTGAAGTCTGCTTTCAGGACCTCATCCTTCTTCCTCCCTATGTCATTGGTACCAATGTGGACCATAACCTCTGGTTGCTCACCTTCCCTCAGAAGGATGTCATGCAGCCGCTCTGTGACATTCTTGACCCTGGCACAGTGGAGGCAACATACCATCCTGGAGTCACGTTTACTGCAACAGAAACGCCTATCTGGTCCGCTGACTATTGAATCCCCTATCATTGTTGCTGTTCCACTCTTCTTCCTCCTGCTGTGCAGCTGAGCCACCGATGGTGCCATGGACTTTGCTCTGGCTGCACTCCCCTGAGGAACCATCACCCTCACCAGTATCCAAAATGGAAAACCAATTAGCAAGCAAAATAGACTCAGGAGACTCCTGCACTAACGGCCTGGTTTTCCTAGACTGCCTGGCGGTCACCCATTCCCTCTCTTCCTGCATGCTCCTAACCTGCAGTGTGATCACCTCCCTAAATGCGCTATCCACGTAGTCCTCTGTCTCGCGGATACGCAACAGTGACTGCAGCTGCCACTCAAGTTCCGAAACAACACCTCCTTTTCCATTTTTCCTGTCCTTCCTAAATGTCAAATATCCTTGAATATTCAGTTCCCAATCTTTGTCATCCTGTAGCCACGTTTCCGTGATGGCAATTAGATCATGCCCATTTATTTCTATTTGTGCCTTTAACTCTTCTACCTTGTTGCGAATGCTGCTTGCATTCAGGTAGAGTGCCCTAAACCTTGTTGTCTTGACATTATTGTGCATTCTAAGCCTAGTTGATGCTTGCCTTTGTTTCACCTGCCTTCTAATGTCGCTTGCTACTTTTTTACCTCCTGTTACCAGCTTTACTTCCTTCCAATTTGAGCTACCCCTTCAGGTTCCCATCCCCTTGACAAGCTAGTTTAAGCCCTCCCCAACAGCACTAGCAAATCTCCCTACGAGGATATTTGTTCCGGTCATGTTAAGGTGTAGCCCGTCCATCTTGTACAGGTCCCACCTGCCCCAGAACCGGTCCCAATGCCTCAGAAATCTGATGCTCCTACATCAATTCTCCAGCCACGTGTTCAATTGATCAATCCTTCTATTCCTAAGCTCACTAGCACGTGGCACTGCTCTTGAGGTCCTGCTGTTTAATGTCCTTCCTAACTCCCTGAAGTCTGCTTTCAGGACCTCATCCTTCTTCCTCCCTATGTCATTGGTACCAATGTGGACCATAACCTCTGGTTGCTCACCTTCCCTCAGAAGGATGTCATGCAGCCGCTCTGTGACATCCTTGACCCTGGCACAGTGGAGGCAACATACCATCCTGGAGTCACGTTTACTGCAACAGAAATGCCTGTCTGGTCCGCTGAATATTGAATCCCCTATCACTGTTGCTGTTCCACTCTTCTTCCTCCTGCTGTGCAGCTGAGCCACCGATGGTGCCATGGACTTTGCTCTGGCTGCACTCCCCTGAGGAACCATCACCCTCACCAGTATCCAAAATGGAAAACCAATTAGCAATCAGGATAGACTCAGGGTACTCCTGCACTACTTGCCTGGTTCTCCTAGACTGCCTGGTGGTCACCCATTCCCTCTCTTCCTGCATGCTCCTAACCTGCAGTGTGACCACCTCCCTAAATGTGCTATCCATGTAGTCCTCTGCCTCGCGGATACGCAACAGTGACTGCAGCTGCCGCTCAAGTTCCGAAACCCGGAGCTCAAGCTTCTGCAGCCGCTGATGCTTCCTGCAGATGTGATCTTCTGGGACACGTGCATCCATGACTTCCCACAAACCGTAGGATATGCATTCCACTTCGATGAGCTGACCTGCCATACTGTAACTTTAAGAACTATTTATTACAATTAGAATTAAAATAACTTAGCAGTTTCTCACCAATCAGCTTCTTCCCCTGTACTGAAGAGAGCGACTGGAGGCTGAAAAAGGTAGAAAAAGAAAGAAATGAGCCCCTCCCTCACTGAATTCCCTCACGTACCAACTCGCATTTTACACTCTGTGCACTCAAAGTAGCTCTCGGTGCACACAAATTTATTTTCTCTCTTAATTTATAGTTCCCCTCCTTACTGAACTCCCTCACTTACCGAACTCCCTCTCTTCACACTCTGTGCCTCCAGCAACACTCAGTGCAGACTAGCAGTACTGAGAGTCCCCTGAATTTCTGCTCTCCGTAAACAGTGCTGTGTCAACTCTGCTGGAGCTCAGAAATTAGTTTAATCTAGCTACCTAATTAACCAGCTACAGCTACTCTCAGAGCTTGTATATCCTTGTTTAAAACTGTTAGAAACCCAACTTTCCTCTTAACTTAAACAGTAATTTCAATTAATTGCTAAATGTAAAAAAAAAACTAGACTTCAGAAAGATTAACCCTTAAAATCCACTCACTTCCCAAACACTTCTTCACACTCTGTGCCTCCAGCAACACTGCTTTCTATAGTAGCCCACGTAAATTTGGACCAGAGAACATAGATGCGGCTACTGATTCCTCCATAACCTCTGAAGCATAGAAAGTTTGATGCTTTATAAAAGCTTCATTTCAAACATTTTCCATTGGGTTGACAAGGTAAAGATAGTATTATGATATATACGGGACCAATAATCCCCCTTCACCCAACCTTGTCTTGTAAATTTGAAAGCTATACTCTGTACTTCTCATACTTTGACACTTTTGCCTAACTGGACATCTATGTTGATGGTGTATTGTTATGACCAAAGCAGGAGTAATGCACTGTTAATTCAGTCCCACTACTCCACAGGTCACAGCATATCAAGAAAGTTTCCCATGTACCGAAGAATAGCCAAATTAGACACTCTATTTGTCCCCCAGAATAAAGCACACCAAACCAGGTTTCTTTAAAGAACAACAACATTAACTATTTATTAGAAAACAAATAACAAGTCTTAACTACTAATGAGATAAATCTATATATATATATATATATATATATATATGAACACTCCTTATTTCCTTAACCCTCATGCACACACACAAACATCCAAAAAAATGGTTAACCGGAGGAAAAGGATATTTTTGTTTACAGCTGTTTCCTAGGAATAAAAAAGGAAAAAAATAAAATGATTGAGTTTATCACATTCTGGTAGGATGTTTTCAGTATGGTAAGGTGTCCCAGAGTCGAATAGTCAGGTGCCACTTGAAGTCTCTCCAGGCGAGGTTGATGAACAGTTTGTGATAGGTGGGCATTCAAAGCAATTTGTCTGCAACAGGCTTCACATAGGTGTTTCAGCACGGGTGTAGCAACAGGTCTGCTTGCGTTTTAAAGTAGCAATCTAGCAGTAGAAGCTTTGTTCAGGTTCCAGGATTTCCCAAAACACAGGGGGCAACAGGAATCTCACTGGATGCAGGAATTCTTCAGAGACAGGAGGCAACAGGAATCTGCCACCTTTCAAGAGATGCAAGTCTCCTTTCCAGAGAGAGGTCTTTTTTCTCCAGTCTCCAGGCAGGTCAGGTCTAAGTTTCAAAAATGCCTGCCCCTTGTCCAAGTCACTGGTTTTTAAAAGTCCAAAGTGAAAAAAACCTTCCTGAGCATGGTCACATTTCCAGACTCAGTGCCTCCTCTGTCACTCAAAGGGAGGTCAAAACCCCTTGGTTTTTACTTGAAACTGCTTGCTTCTCCTATTCTTGTATACAAAGTCAACATCCAAAAAAATTCCAGCTATTAGCAGGTGTCCAAGTCTGCTGAAAATCCTTGTTACAGTTTTTTTAAAACACACAGAAGTCTAAGATTTTAGCACAAAAAGATTGTAACAATATCAATTGTCTAATTATGTGCAGGTAGAGGGTGTTAATTGGGGTCTTATTTGAGCACATATAAGGAGACATTTACTGAGACTGGTGGGGGTTCGAGTAAGGTGCTATATGTTTGTAATCCTTTTACTCTGTAAAATAAATGTAAGACACAGCATCATCCTTCAACAACAAGCTTTCTGGAATAGAACCATCTGTGCCTACAAAACTTGTAGCAATTTATCAGCAGTGATATGAGCTCAATAAATGCAGAGTTTTTAACTCAAACCATGTTATTGTTTGTACAGTGTTAAAGGGCGCAATTGTTTCATATCATTTACTGGACAAAGAGGCAGGGGACCATTGATGTCGAAGAAAGGAAAATACCATTTCCTCACCCTTTTCCTGAAGGCATTAATTGTTTGGTTCCATAGGCAGTGACCACTCTCCATTACCTCACTGAAATAATCATTTTTGTACAAGTCTCGCCGTGTGTGTTGGCAGGCTATTATACATTGTTGGGCAGCAAACGTGAGCCCGATCCTTACCTCACCTGATTTCCGGGCATGGCATTCCAGTGGGAATCACTATATTTTGGTCAAAGATTGGATCCTGGCTGATGTATCTTGCGGTGCCTCATCCAAATGACTTCTTCATATTTGAGTCCAGACTGTGATTTTGACAGGTTATTCCACTGTGGAGGATGTTAATAACCAAGCTTGTTTCTATCCTTGCCTGTCATCCATACAAATACACTTTCCGGAAGGAGTCACTGGACAGTGATCAGGAATGGGAACCCTGGCTAATTGTTTTTTTTTCCTCCTTCTCCCCAGTCATGGGTACTGAGATCAACTGTAACACCCCAATTATGAATTGGACCAAAATATACTTTGTGTAGCAAAAAAAAAATGAATTTGAGAAGCAGACTGGGATTCATAGAATGATGCAGCACAGAAGGAGGCCATTCAGCCCATTGTGCTTGTGCCAGCTCTTTGGTCGAGCTCTCCAATTAATCCCACACTTCTCTTTTCGTATAGCCCTGCAAATATTCCAACTTCAAGTATTTATCCAATTCCCTTTTGAAAGTTATTATTGAATCTGCTTTCACCTCCCTTTCAGGCAGCGCGTTCCAGATCATCATAACTCACTGCATAATTTCTTTCCTCATCTCCTACCCTGGTTCTTTGACTAATTACCTTTAATCTGTGTCCTCTGGTTACTGACCCTTCTACCACTGGTAACAGTTTCTCCATATCCACTCTATCAAAACTGTTCATGATTTTGAACAGCTCCATCAAATCTCTTCTTCACCTCTGCTCTAAAGGAGAACAACTCCAACGTTTCCAGTCTCTCCATATAACTCTGAAGTCCTGCATCCTTGGAACCATTCTAGTAAATCTCCTCTGCACCCTTTCTAATGCATTGACATCCTTCTGAAAGCGTGGTTCCCAGAATTGAGCACAGTACTCCAGCTGGGGCCTAAGCAGTGTTTTATAAAGTTTCAGCATAACTTCCTTGCTTTAGAAACTATGCCTCCATTAATAAAGCCTAGTCTGTTTGCCTTTTTAGCAGCCTTTTCAACTTGTCCTGCTAAGTTTCAAAGATTTGTATCTATGTCTCTCTGTTCCTGAACCCCCTTTAAAATTGTACCATTTAGTTTATATTGACACAGGACCTTGTTAAGAATTGTCACAGCTTACATCTGGAAAACGACCACTTGATGAGGTTTTGGACACTTGGTGGTACATATGGACCTTTGGATCTGTACTGCTCATTGAGTTTCTGGGGAGCTGGCAATTCAGCTGTTAAATTAATTTTATTGTTGTTTTATTGTTATGTGGGAATAGCGTTCATTTACATGTCCATTTACCATTAGCAAGTCAACCCAGGTTACCAACTGGACAAGCAATCACATGGGAGGTAAATACAACCACTGGAACAGTTCTCTTAATCTTGGCCAGTTTTAAAATCATTTTTCTTTTGTCTGACCTAAGAGAACATTTTGTCTCTGTTCTTAAGTGAAATGAGCAGTGTGACCTGGTTTAAAAGAGAGAATATTGGAGAGGTGGGGGCTGTAGTGGGGGAGAGCTGACAGATGATGCATGGTTTTATTTGCGGGCAAACAACCTCCAAAGCTACAACTGTAAGAGCAAAGGGAAAATGTTTTAACCTTAGCTTGGGCAGACTGCCATGTAGATTGAACTGCACAGCCAGAACCTGCTAGATAATTAGCACATGTTAAAGACCCTGGATTTTATTGTTCAATTTTCTACCCACATTTCCCAAAGATTGCTGACTTGTACTGGTGCACAGCTTCAGCAGTAAAGCCTGCCCTCCGGTACCTCGTTCAAACCAGAGGGGGGAGCCAGTGGTGCAGTGGTAATGTCACTGAATTAGTAATCCAGAGGTCCAGGCTAATGCCCTGGGGACCTGGGTTCAAATCCCACCATGGCAGCTGGTGGAATTTAAATTCAATTAATTAATCAATTCAAGTAATTAAAATTAAAAAATATGGAATTAAAAGCTAGACTCCGTAATGGTGCCATGAAACTATCATCGATTGTTGTAAAAACCCATCTGGTTCACTAATGCCCTTTAGGGAAGGAAATCTGCCGTCCTTACCTGGTCTGGTCTACATGTGACTCCAGACCCACAGCAATGTGACTGATTTGCCTAGCATGCCACTCAGTCAAGGGTAATTAGGAATGGACAGCAAATGCTGGCTTTGCCAGCAATGCCCACATCCCATGAAAGAATTTTAAAAATCCTCTTCATGTGTGTGTGTCTCAACAGTAAGTATTTATTGGCTATTCAACCCTGGAAGGTATCATAGTCGAGCTTGATCCTGCCCTCACCCAACATTGACACATTCACACTTCATAGGCAGTGATTAGGAATGGGAACCCTGGCTGATTTTTCCAATTATTTCCCTCTCCCGTCTTCTCCGTAATGGAAAGGTGCTAGGACCAGTTATGGCACCGCAGATACTACTGTGGCTGAGATCAGCTAAACTCAGCACAAACTAGGGATTAATCTTGGCACCACCTTCTGCTGTGTGGCTCAATTCCACACTCGGCAGTGCATCAAGCACTGAGCCACCAATAGTTTCTGAAAATTCTTTTCAACACTGCACACACAGAAATGGTATTGCTTAAAAACAGCATTATTGTCAGCAACTCTCTCAAAGTCAGTTTTATGGTGATATCAAACAGAAGCACTTACTATTAAGTCGTCTATAGGCGTCAGCAGATCATATATTCTTTGGAGAAGAATAAGTGTTACTCAGCAACCTCCAACAATGGAGTCAGCTTGGATCAATAACACAATGTATGGGAACTTGTCATCAATGCTGTTCAGTATTTCACCAGCACATGGACTTCACAAACTTTTTGAGGACTTCCACAAAGTTAAAAATATAACTGAGTTATAAGTTATGGCTAATTCGCACACTCCTGCAAATGAAAGCTGCAGTGTCTTGTCAATACATTTTAAACAAAGGCATACTTTTGAGTTTTCACCATATTTTGAAAACAAGTCAAATAATGGGTTATGACACTTAAATTTTTGCATAATTCTAAAGAGGTTCATTAATTTGAGCTTATAGATGTTGCATTTTGTTTTTGTTCTAAATTACAGATGTCTTACACCCCACCACCACACACACAATCCCAGACAATGGCAAAAGATTTACTCAATTAATTTACTGTATTAATTCAAGCTACTCTATTTTGTTAGCAGATTCTTGTAGGGCTATGGTGATCGAATGGGGGAGTGAGACTGACTGGATTGCGTCATGGAGAGCCGGCATGAACTCCTACTATGCTGCAAATGACAATATATTATACCTCAGACTTGCTTCCTATATGAGCAGGAGTGTCCTGAACTTGTAAAGCAGGAATTTGACTTGTATTACCAATTAGAGGAACGAACTGATGCAAGAGAAATGTAGGCCACTAAATAGGAATGATTAATCCCCGGTTTTGGTGCCGTCCATTGCTCACATTTGACATAGTTTAGAATGATTTCAACAGCCTTTCCGTCAACATCTTTCACAGCTGGGGATGCTGCTCATATTTCCAGTAATGGTTGCAAAGACGAGCTTTAGCAGAGCAACAAAAAGGGATACTGTCTCTCTATTTGAATACCTTATTTTTGAAAAAAGAGAGTTGAGCTACATTCAGCTCAGGAGCTTCATGGTAAGAAAGTATCTCGGGTCGCTTGCAGTACACCTTTGAAACCAATCCAACATTCACAGTTCTTAGCCAAGTAGCTTAGATCGCTAGGTCGAGAAGAATAATTTTAGATATTTACATCCTGAGTGAGCTGAGGAGAAATTTGGATTTTGTTTTGCTTTTAGGTGAAAAGCCATATCAGTGCAGCCAATGTAGCATGCGATTTATCCAGAAGTACCTACTGCAGAGACATGAGAAGATACACACTGGTAAGTGAAATACCAGGAGCTTGTACTGGTGACACGAGATAAACACAAGCCTGTGAAACTCCTTAAAGAGACATTATCCCTTTTGTTGACCTAAAAAAGACAAAAGCAAAGTATTCAAAACCAAACGCAGTATTTGTGTTATCTGCTGCTTGTTCGCGAGTACAAGGTGCAAGGAGAAGCAGCGTGTCTTGGTTGGCCAATCTACAGTGGGGTGAGATTTTAACTCGCTCAGTCATTCTCTCTTCAGATCTCAGTTGTTGCAAAATATCAGGTTATTTAAAACCCTTTGGGTAATGAAGGTGTCTTCCCCTTTCAAACATACACCTCTTTTCTTTCACACAAGGTCCATAAAGTTTATTTTCTGCAGACGTGTGTTATGGAATGGATTTGGGGAAATGTAAAGGACTAAAAATCGTCACATTATTCATTGAAGATATCAAAAACATTTTTTAAAAGCATCTTGCATTTTGATCTTGGTGCAGAATTGCTCTGGTAACCTTCAAAGGGTTTGATAAATTCACATTATTCTGTCACAGATAGTCACCATGCATGGCTATCGATATTATGTTCAAGTTTACTTTTACCGAAATTATCATACAGCTTACGAAATGGGATCGTTGAAGAGATACCATTTCTGAGTTTTATCGTACAGCCTAGGTAAGCGAAGAAAGAGGGATACTGTCTCTTTAGTTTCTTAACCTAAGCACGACTGTTCTGTTGCTCATTTCCCATGATGACATGTTAAATTAAGGCTATTGAATAGGAACAGTATCTGTTATCCATTATATACCGTGACACTGTAATACCCCCGGAGCACTCACGATGACAGGGTAATAGGCCTCCCCCTCCCCACACACCCACCTGGGACATTCACTGTGACAGTGTAATACCCCACCCCCTGGGACACTCACTGTGAGAGTGTAATACCCCGCCCCCCAGGCCATACACAGTGATGCACCATTGGTATTTACTGTGTGCCATGTAATACCATCTTCCCTTGCTGACATTCAGCTTTATCTGCCATTTTTTGCACCTTCCACCATCTTATCTGATCAACTTCCTTTGACTCCTATTTTAGTATTGGGGACAAATTTGGATGTGACTCCCTCGCTCCTGGTATCCAAATCATTGATATCCACAGTAAACCAAAGCAGTCCCAGAACTGAACCCTGCGGAGCACCACTATCATTTTCCAACAATTATGAGAAATTGCCCTGAACTCTTACTCTTCATTTCCTCCATTTTAACCAGTTCATAATTCTTCCCCTAATTCTATGCCTCCTAACCTTCTCCAGTAGTCTCTAGTGTGGTACCTTGTCAAAGCTTTATGTAAGTCCACATACTGCACATCCACTGCATTTCCCCATCCACCATATCAATCACCTCTTCAAAGTCCTCTTGCAAGTTTATCAAGCAAAATCTTGCTTTCTGAAAGCCATTTTGGTTGCTTCTAGTTATTTAGGAACAGGAGTAGTCAATCAGCCCTTCGAGCCTGTTCTGCTGTTCAATCAGATCAGCCGTGATCTGAACCAGCTTGAGGGCTGAATGGCCTACTCCTGGTCCTACGTTTCTCTTCATCTACATAGAGTCATAGAGTTATACAACACAGAAACAGGCCCTTCGGCCCACCGTGTCCAAGCCTATCTATTCTAATCCCATTTTCCAGCACTTGGCCCGTAGCCTTGCATGCTATGGCGTTTCAAGTGCTCATCTAAATACTTCTTAAATGTTGTGAGGGTTCCTGCCTCTACCACCTCTTCAGGCAGTGTGTTCCAGATTCCAAACACCCTCTGGGTGAATTTTTTTTCCTCAAATCCCCTCTAAACCTCCTGACCCTTACCTTAAATCTATGCCCCCTGGTTATTGACACTTCTGCTAAGGGAAAATGTTTCTTCCTATCTACCCCCCTCATAATTTTGTATACCTCAATCAGGTCCCCCTCAGCCTTCTCTGCTCTTAAGGAAAACAACCCTAGCCTATCTAGTCTCTCTTCATAGCTGAAATACTCCAGCCCAGGCAACATCCTGGTGAATCTCCTCTGCACCCTCTCCAGTGCAGTCACATCCTTCCTATAGTGTGGGACTTACATATCTGAAAACTCAATGTCAGATTCCACATGTACTCTGATGACACCCAGCACCACCTCTCTTGACCCTCCACTGCAACTGATTTATCATGCTGCTTGTCTGACATCCAATATTGGATGAGCAGAAATCAAAAACCGATTCTGTTCCTCTCCCTGGCCACAGCCTGAGGCTGAACCAGACTGCGGCACAGTGGCGCAGTGGTTAGCACTGCAGTCTCACAGCTCCAGGGACCCGGGTTCGATTCTGGGTACTGCCTGTGTGGAGTTTGCAAGTTCTCCCTGTGTCTGCGTGGGTTTCCTCCGGGTGCTCCGGTTTCCTCCCACAAGCCAAAAGACTTGCAGGTTGGTAGGTAAATTGGCCATTATAAATTGTCACTAGTATAGGTAGGTGGTAGGGAAATATAGGGACAGGTGGGGATGTTTGGTAGGAATATGGGATTAGTGTAGGATTAGTATAAATGGGTGGTTGATGGTCGGCACAGACTCGGTGGGCCGAAGGGCCTGTTTCAGTGCTGTATCTCTAATCTCTAATCTAATTTCCAACCTTGGTGTCACATTTAACCCTGGGTTAAGGTTCCAACCGCATACCTTGATTGCATGGCCATCATGGTTTTAACTAAAACTTGGCTCACCTTGTCCCTTAATGATGCCTCCCTGCCTGATTAACTTCCCACCATCTGCCCCATCTATCTCCCCCTTGTGGTAGTGTTACTCTTATCATCAAATCTCAGATTGGTTTCTCCCTCTAAGCCTGGAGCATCTCATCTTGTTCCATCCCCGCACCTCTCTAAAATCCAAGTATTCTACCACACTCCCAACCCAGGACTGTCTGAAATATCCACCCTCGTTTCCTCCCTCAGCCTGTATAGTCATCCTCTATGATTTCAATGTCTATCTTAACTCCCCTTGTCTTCTCTTCTGAGTTCACTGTCTTCCTTTAACTTCTCCCTCCATATAAAGTCTGTCAACCATATTCACAGCCTTCACAGTCCTGTCACCTTCAAAGATCTATTCACGTGCACCCCCAGTTCCCTCTGTTCCTACACACTCTTTAGAAATTAAGTCTAAATTGCCTCACCCTATCCCTTCTGCCAAAATGCATCACCTCACACTTCTCTGTATTAAGTTCCATCTGCTCCTTGCCTGCCCCATTCTGCTAGCTTATCTATGTCATTTTGCAGGCAATTCATATCATCCTTACTGTTTGTCATGCCTCCAAGTTTGGTATGATTGGCAAATTTTGAAATTCTACTCTGTATTCCAAGATCCAAGTCATTTATATATGGCGTAAAAAGCAGTGGTCCCAACACTGACCCTTGGGGAGCACTACTGTCTACCATCCTCCTGTCTGAAAAATAACCATTTACCACAACTCGCTGTTTTCTGGCCTTAAGCCAAATTTAAATCAAATTGGACACTGACTCTTCTGTTCCATGAGCCTCAATTTTGTTAACCAGCCTTTTATGCGGTACTTTATCAAACGCTTTCTTGAAATCCATATAAACAATATCCACCGCATTCCCTTCATCAGCCTTCTCTGTTACTTCATCAAAACATTCAATTAGATTAGTCAAGCATGATCTGCCTTTTACAAATCTCTTCTGGCTCTCCTTAATTAACTCAAAGCTATAAGTGCCTGTTGATTTTTTTTTTCCCTGATTATTGTTTCTAAAACCTTACCCACCACTGCTGTTAAACTAATTGACTCAATTATTCTGTATTAATTCAAACTACTCTATTTTTGTTAGTGGATTCGTGCAGGGCTATGGGGATCGAGTGGGGGAATGGGACTGACTGGATTGCTTCATGGAGCCGGCATAGACTTGATGAGCTGAATGGTCTTCTATGCCGCAAATTACTCTGTGACTCTATATAATTGGCCTGTAGTTGCTAGGACTGTCTTTACACCCTTTCTTGAATAAGGGTGTCACATTTGCCATTCTCTAATCCTCTAGCACCTCCCCCATATCCAGGGAAGATTGGAAGATTATGGCAAGTCCTTCCGCTATCTCCACTCCCACTTCCTTTAGCAATCTGGGATGCAAGCCATCCGGACCAGGTGACTTATCTACCCTAAGCCGAACCAGCTTTTCCAGTAGCCCCTCCATCTCAATGTTTATCCTATCCATTGCCTCTACTCTCTCCGCTTCTACCGATATTTTCAGATTTGTTTTCCTTAGTAAACTCTGATACAAAGTACTCATTAAGTATTCTAGCCTTGCCCAGCACCTCTAAGCATATAATTACCCGCCCTGTCTCTAATAGGCCCCACTCCACCTCTTACTACCCACTTACTATTTACATGATTTTTTTGTTCCCTTTTATGTTAACTGCCATTCTATTCTCATATACTCTCTTTGTCAGTCTTAATTTCCTCTTCACCTCCCCTCTCAACCTATTGTATTTGACCTGGTTCTCATTTGAAGAATTCACTTGACATGCATCTTCCACCCTCTTTTTTTGTTTTTTCATAATCGCTATGTCCCTCGCCATCCAAGGAGCCCTGTTTTTGGTTCCCTTACCTACTGCCCTTGTTGGAATATTCCTAGCCTGTACCTGCAGCCTCTCTTCCTTTAAGATAACCCATTGTTCTGATACAGCTCTTCCTGTCAGTCTTTGGTTCCATTTTACCCTGGCTAGATCCCCTCTCATCGCATTGAAATTAGCCCTCTTCCAATCTAGACATTCTACCTTATATCGTTCCTTGCTTTTCTGCAATACTAGCCTAAATGTTATGATACCATGATCACTCTTACCCAAGTGCTGCCCCACAGACAGTTGGTCCACTTGGCCCACCTCATTTCCCAGCATCAGATTCAGCAATGCCTTCTTTCTAGTTGGGCTGAGAACATACTGATCAAGGAAGTTCACCTGAACACATTTCATAAATTCTTCCCCTTCCTTTCCCTTTACTTTAACATTATACCAATCCATATTTGGGTAATTAAAGTCCTCCCAATATCACCACTCTATAGTTCTTGCACATCTCTGTGATTTCCCTGCACATTTGCTCCTCTATCTCTCTCACTATTTGGAGGCCTATAGAATACGCCCAGCAGTGTAATCATACCCTTTTTGCTTCTCAACTCTAACCAAATGGATTCTGTCCTTGCCCCCTCAAAGACATCCTCTCTTTCCAACACTACAATGTCTTCCCTAATTAGTACTGCCACCCCATCTCCCTTTTTTCCCTCCCTATCTTTTCTGAACACTTTATATGCTTGTATATTAAGTGCCTAGTTCTCACCATTTTTAAGTCACTTTTCCGTTATTTCCACTGCATCATATTCCCATACTGTTATTTGTGCTTGTTGCTCACCCACTTTACTTACCACACTGTGTGTTTACTGACATGCATTGTAATTCTGTTTTTGCATTCCTTGTAGCCCTTCTCAGTTTGCTCCCAACTAATATGGAACTACTCCCTTCTCTAGTGCTATCCAACACTCACATTATGCACCTCATTCCTCTTTTCTACTTCTCTATGCTGGTGCCCATCCCTCTGCTAATTTAGTTTAAACCCTCCGCAGTCACACTAGTGAATCTCCGTGAGGAAATTGGTCCCAGTCCTGATGAGATGCAACCCGTCCCTTTTGAATACGTGCCTTCTGCCCTAGAACTGATCCCAATGCCCCAAGAATCTGAAGCCCTCCCTCCTGTACCATGCTTCAAGCCACTCATTGATCCTTCCTATATTCCTATTTCTACTCTCACTGGTGCGTAGCAATGGGAGTAATCCAGCGATTATTACCTTCGAGGTCTTACTCTTTAACTTCCTGCCTAGCTCCTGAAAATCTGACCATAAGACCTTGATGCCCTCCCTATGTTGTTGATACCAATGTGTACCACAACTTCTGGCTCACTCCTTTTCCCCTGCAGAATATCCCGTACCCTCTCCATGATGGACACCTCTATCAAACCTCCCTGTAACCTTCTTTGCCGTAAGGAGAACAACCCCAGCTTCTCCACATAACTGAAGTTCCTCACCCCTGGTATCATTCTAGGTAAATTTCTTTTGTACCCTCTCCAAGGCCTTGACATCCTTCCGAAAGTATGGTGCCCAGAATTGAACACAGTACTCCAGCTGAGGCCTAACCAGTGTTTTATAAAGGTTTAGCATAACTTCCTTGCTTTTAGAGCCTTTTCTTCTTGCCCTTTGATATGTCTGGACCTTCACTCCAATGATATAATATAGCAGTCCGATCAAAGTGGTACTCTTATTATGTAAGCCTCTCAGTCGGCCACTGTAATACACCCAGATTCTCATTGTGACACTAATACACTGGGTCCCTTCAGTGACAGTGTAGTGTACCAATTCCTTGTTGTGCATATGTGATATACTGGATGCATCATTGTGATGGTGTAATATACAGGAACAGACATTGCATTGTACAGGGATTCTCATTGTGGCATTGTAATGTACAAGCCCTTAGTGTGACACTAATTAGCCTGACAACTCATTGTGTCACTGTAATATATGAAGTTCTCAGTGTAACACTGTAATGCACTTGGTCCTCATTGTTTCATTAGTTCAATATACCAGGCCACTGAGTGTAATATACTGACCCCTCCCTTTTACACTGTACCATATCAAGCCAATCACTGTGATACTGGGGCATTTTGACAACTGTATTTTGGACAATTCCTTATGACACTAATGTATCAGCCTCTCAGTGTGATGTTAATATTCCGGGGTCCTTACTGTAATACTGTGGCCCTATAAATATGCATGAAATACTCACTGCGACACTGTAATTTACTGGCTGCTCAGAATGACACTGTGTTATTATGCCAGGACATTCATCGAGACACTGTAATATACCTGGAATCTAGAGTTTTGATGCTTTCTTTAATGTCTATTTTGAGAGCTCCTAGTGGCACGTTCTGCAAAATCAGTGCATAACTGAGCTAGCTATACAGACCAAAGAAAACCCCAGGTTTGATCCTTGGTCTGTGCTCAGTTAGCTGATCTCAGCCAGCGCATCATTTAAGACTACACTTGGCTTCAGTGCCCCTGGGTTAGCAGTTGAAAAAATCAGCCAGCGTTCCTGGCCATGATCTGCTGTAAAGCTCCTGTATGTGTGCTTCAGGTCAGGATTGGATTGGGCTGTGCTGCAGTGGCCCGTGCAATTGAAGATTTTGCCAGAAGTCACAGTCCAGGCTCACCCATGAAGAATTGCTGCTTCAGAAAAATATTTGGGATGGCACCCCAGCAAGATTTTGCATGTCCGGAAAGGGGCAGAGAAACTTGGGCGGGGATGAATTACTACTTTATCTGCTTCAGAGTTGGGCTGCTTTCCTAGCCATTTACATGGATTAAAACACTCGAAGAGAAGTAAGCTGGGAGCAGAAATTCACAGCTTAAGTTAAAAGCTATTTTAGATCACAAGATCTTGTACATTGCAAAAAGCCATGCATTAGAAGACTCTTTCTTTGATTTCACAGGTGAGAAGCCATTCCACTGTGATGAATGTGACATGAGGTTTATTCAGAAATACCACATGGAACGACACAAAAGGACACACAGTGGGGAGAAACCATACCAGTGTGAATACTGCCTACAGGTACTGTATTACAGGAACAGCATTAATACTGACTGCAAGTAACTATTACAGGAGCAACCCGAATACTGACTACAACCTACTGTCTTGCAAGAACTTAGTACAAGTTTCTGTATTGCAGGAGCAGTGTTAATATTGACTACAAGTAACTGTATTACAGGAGTAATGAGAATACTGACTGCAAGTGACCATTACATGTGTAATGTGAATACTGACTATAGTTTACTGTATTGCAGGGGCAGTGTTAATACTGACTATAAGCTGACTATTATAGGGACAGTGTTAATATTGCCTAACCCTATTGTGAGCTTGGCTCAGTTGGTAGTGCTCTCATCTGCATCAGAAGGTTTTGAGTTCAAGCCCATTTCTTGACCTAAACTCTTAATCTGGGCTGTCACTTTAATGCAGTACTGAGGGTGTGCTACATCCTCAGCGGGGTCATGTTTCCAATGAGACACTAAATGCCTGCTTTCTCATTAAAAAATCCAGTGGAGCTATTCAGTGAAGGGTATAGAAATTCTCGCAGTGTCATGGTAAATATTCCTCCCTCAGCCAGCCCCACCGAAAGCAGATTCATTTGTCAGTTATCTCACTTGCTGTTTGTACAGTCTTGTTGTGCGCAAAATAAGCTGCCGTATTTATCAACATAGCAACAGTTATTGAACTTCAGTTGTAATTCCTGGAGTGTTTGGGATGTCCTGAGGCCATAAGACACTATATAAATGCAGGTTCTGCCTTAATTGCAGCTACAATGTAAGTACTGCTACTATATGTTGTGTTACAGGAACGATGTGAACACTACGTATAGGCACTAACTACAGGTTCAGATAACGCCTACAGACTCTGTATTACTGCAACAGTGTGAATACTGCCTTTGAGGAGCAGTGTGAAGCTGCTTAAATATACTTTATTATAGAAACAATGGCAATCCTGCCTACAAGCAATGTTTTAAGTGAGCAACGTGATACTGCCTGAAGCTACTAGGTTATAGTGCAGTATTCATAATGTCGAAAGGTACTGTATTACACCAATATGAATACTGTATTACAGGAGCAGCCTAGGGTATTGTACTACAGGATCTCTGAATGCTGCCAAATGATACTGTATAACAGCAAGATGGAAACTACCTGTGCAAACTGTATTACAGGAACAATGTGAAAACTGCCAAAAATATTGTATGACATGCAGTTTGAATACTGCCTACAGGTCCTATATTACAGGAGCAATACAAATAGCACCTACAGGTACTGTGTTACTGGAGTTTTACTAATAACACCTACAGGTCCTATATTACAGGAGCAATGCAAATAGCACCTACAGGTCCTATATTACAGGAGCAATGCAAATAGCACCTCGAGGTCCTGTATTACAGGAGCAAGGCAAATAATGCCTGCAGGTCCTCTATTACAGGAGCAATGCAAATAGCACTTCAGGTCCTATATTACAGGAGCAATGCAAATAGCACCTACAGGTCCTCTATTACAGGAGCAATGCAAATAAACTTACAGGTTTTATATTACAGGAGCAATGCAAATAATGCCTCCAGGTCCTATATTACAGGAGCAATGCAAATAGCACTTCAGGTCCTATATTACAGGAGCAATGCAAATAGCACCTAGAAGTCCTATATTACAGGAGCAATGCAAATAATGCCTACAGGTCCTATATTACAGGAGCAATGCAAATAATGCCTACAGGTCCTATATTACAGGAGCAATGCAAATAATGCCTACAGGTCCTCTATTACAAGAGCAATGCAAATAGTACTTCAGGTCCTATAATACAGGAGCAATGCAAATAGCACCTACAGGTCCTCTATTACAGGAGCAATGCAAATAGCACCTACAGGTCCTATATTACAGGAGCAATGCAAATAAACTTACAGGTTTTATATTACAGGAGCAATGCAAATAATGCCTCCAGGTCCTATATTACAGGAGCAATGCAAATAGCACTTCAGGTCCTATATTACAGGAGTAATGCAAATAGCACCTAGAGGTCCTATATTACAGGAGCAATGCAAATAATGCCTACAGGTCCTATATTACAGGAGCAATGCAAATAATGCCTACAGGTCCTATATTACAGGAGCAATGCAAATAATGCCTCCAGGTCCTATATTACAGGAGCAATGCAAATAGCAGCTAGAGGTCCTCTATTACAGGAGCAATGCAAATAGCACCTACAGGTCCTCTATTACAGGAGCAATGCAAATAGCACTACAGGTCCTATATTATAGGAGCAATGCAAACAGCACTTACAGGTCCTCTATTACAGGAGCAATGCAAAAATGCCTGCAGGTCCTATATTACAGGAGCAATGCAAATAGCACTACAGGTCCTCTATTACAGGAGCAATGCAAATAATGCCTACAGGTCCTATATTACAGGAGCAATGCAAATAGCACTTACAGGTCCTATATTACAGGAGCAATGCAAATAATGCCTCCAGGTCCTATATTACAGGAGCAATGCAAATAGCAGCTAGAGGTCCTATATTACAGGAGCAATGCAAATAATGCCTACAGGTCCTATATTACAGGAGCAATGCAAATAATGCCTACAGGTCCTGTATTACAGGAGCAATGCAAATAATGCCTACAGGTCCTATATTGCAGGAGCAGTACACATAGCACTACAGGTCCTGTATTACAGGAGCAATGCAAATAGCACTTCAGGTCCTATGTTATAGGAGCAATGCAAATAGCACCTACAGGTCCTCTATTACAGGAGCAATGCAAATAGCACCTACAGGTCCTCTATTACAGGAGCAATGCAAATAGCACTACAGGTCCTATATTACAGGAGCAATGCAAACAGCACTTACAGGTCCTCTATTACAGGAGCAATGCAAATAATGCCTGCAGGTCCTATATTACAGGAGCAATGCAAATAGCACTACAGGTCCTCTATTACAGGAGCAATGCAAATAATGCCTACAGGTCCTATATTACAGGAGCAATGCAAATAGCACCTACAGGTCCTCTATTACAGGAGCAATGCAAATAGCACCTACAGGTCCTCTATTACAGGAGCAATGCAAATAGCACTACAGGTCCTATATTATAGGAGCAATGCAAACAGCACTTACAGGTCCTCTATTACAGGAGCAATGCAAAAATGCCTGCAGGTCCTATATTACAGGAGCAATGCAAATAGCACTACAGGTCCTCTATTACAGGAGCAATGCAAATAATGCCTACAGGTCCTATATTACAGGAGCAATGCAAATAGCACTTACAGGTCCTGTATTACAGGAGAAATGAAAATAATGCCTGCAGGTCCTATATTGCAGGAGCAATACAAATAGCACTACAAGTCCTCTGTTACAGGAGCAATGCAAATAATGCCTGCAGGTCCTATATTACAGGAGCAATGCAAATAATGCCTACAGGTCCTATATTACAGGAGCAATGCAAATAACACTTACAGGTCCTGTATTACAGGAGCAATGCAAATAATGCCTGCAGGTCCTATATTACAGGAGCAATGCAAATAATGCCTACAGGTCCTCTATTACAGGAGCAATGCAAATAGCACTACAGGTCCTATATTACAGGAGCAATGCAAACAGCACTTACAGGTCCTCTATTACAGGAGCAATGCAAATAATGCCTGCAGGTACTATATTACAGGAGCAATGCAAATAATGCCTACAGGTCCTATATTACAGGAGCAATGCAAATAGCACTTACAGGTCCTGTATTACAGGAGCAATGCAAATAATGCCTGCAGGTCCTATATTACAGGAGCAATGCAAATAGCACTACAAGTCCTCTGTTACAGGAGCAATGCAAATAATGCCTGCAGGTCCTATATTACAGGAGCAATGCAAATAATGCCTACAGGTCCTATATTACAGGAGCAATGCAAATAGCACTTACAAGTCCTGTATTACAGGAGCAATGCAAATAATGCCTGCAGGTCCTATATTACAGGAGCAATGCAAATAGCACTTACAGGTTCTCTATTACAGGAGCAATGCAAATAATGCCTACAGGTCCTATATTACAGGAGCAATGCAAATAGCACCTCCAGGTCCTATATTACAGGAGCAATGCAAATAGCACTACAAGTCCTCTGTTACAGGAGAAATGCAAATAATGCCTGCAGGTCCTATATTACAGGAGCAATGCAAATAATGCCTACAGGTCCTATATTACAGGAGCAATGCAAATAGCACTTACAAGTCCTGTATTACAGGAGCAATGCAAATAATGCCTGCAGGTCCTATATTACAGGAGCAATACAAATAGCACTTACAGGTTCTCTATTACAGGAGCAATGCAAATAATGCCTACAGGTCCTATATTACAGGAGCAATGCAAATAGCACCTCCAGGTCCTATATTACAGGAGCAATGCAAATAGCGCCTACAGGTCCTATATTACAGGAGGAATGCAAATAGCACCTACAGGTCCTGTATGACAACAGCAATGCAAATAGCGGCTACACGTCCTATATTGCAGAGCAATGCAAATAGTGCCTCCGAATCTTGTATTACAGGAGCAGTGTGAATACTGCATTATGCTGCTATATTACAGAAGCAATACGCGTACTGTCTATAACTACAGTATTACAGGTCAAAGCAAGTATTGCCTACGGGTATTATATTGCAGGAGCAAGCGGAATGCTACCTTAAGTACTGTATTACAGGAGCAATTTGTATACCGCTCAGAGTCCTGTCTTGCAGAAGTAATTTGAGTAACACTGACAGGTCTTATATATGGAATACAATTAGTGATTGCACTACTGGATTAATGCAAAAATGTGAAAAGTGGCTACCGGTCTTGTATTACAGAAGCAAAGGGAATACTGCCTACAGGTACTATATTAGAACAGCAAAGCTAATATTGCTCCTGTATTAAAGGTGCACCATGATTACATTGTATTTTACTGGTAAAGTGCTTACTACCTGTATTACTGTATTAGAGGTGTAATGTGAAAACTGCCTACATAAACTACCACAGGAGGAATGTGAAGGCTGCATAACGGATTACAGGAGAAGGGCGCATATTACCAATTACCAAAAGCTTCTGTATTGCAGCAGCAATGCAAATATTAGTCAAAGGTACAGTATTACAGCAGCAAGGCAAATATTCCCCAAAGGTTCTGTATTGCAGTAACAATGCAAATATTGCCCAAAGGTAAAGTATTACAACAGCAATACAAATATTGTCCAAAAGTACAGTGCTGTAGCAACAATGAAAAACTTACCAAAAGGTACGGTTTTAC
The DNA here is from genome assembly GCF_036365525.1 of Heterodontus francisci. Taxonomy (NCBI): domain Eukaryota; kingdom Metazoa; phylum Chordata; class Chondrichthyes; order Heterodontiformes; family Heterodontidae; genus Heterodontus; species Heterodontus francisci. The sequence continues at coordinate 16,861,428 of NC_090421.1, read as the reverse complement.
AGCAGCAATGCAAATATTTCCCAAAGCTCCTGTATTATCGCAGCAATACAAATATCGCTCAAAGGTGGTGCATTGCAGTAGCAATACAAATATTGCCCAACGCTCCTGTTTTGCCGCAACAATGCAAATATTGCCTAAAAGAACAGTGTTGTAGCAGCAATGCAAATATTGCCTCAAGGTTCTGTATTACAGTAACAATGCAAATATTGCCTAAAGATTCTGTATTACAGCAGCACTGCATATATTGCCCAAAAGTAAAGTATTACAGCAGCAATACAAATATTGTCCAAAAGTACAGTTCTCTAGCAGCAATGAAAAACTCACCAAAAGGTATGGTTTTACAGCAGCAATGCAAATATTGCCCAAAGCTCCTGTATTACCGCAGCAATACAAATATTGCTCAAAGGTTGTGCATTACAGCAGCAATGCAAATATTGCCCAAAAGTAGTGTTGTAGCAGCAATGCAAATATTGCCTAAAAGTTCTGTATTACAGCAGCAATGCAAATATTGCCCAAAGCTCCTGTCATGTAGCAACAATGCAAATATTGCCCAAAGATTCTGTATTACAACAGCACTACATATATTGCTCAAATATACAGCATTATAGCAGCAATGCCCAAAGGTACATTATTATAGCAGCAATGCAACTATTGCCCAAAGGTTCTGTATTACAACAGTAATGCATGTATTATCCAAAGGTGCATTATTACAGCCGCAATGCAACTATTGCCCAGCGGTTCTGTATTACAACAGCAATACAAATATTGCCCAAATCTACAGTATTACAGCAGCAATGCAAGTATTGCCAAAAGGTTCCATATTGCAGCAGCAATGCAAATATTGTCCAAAGGTACAGTATTGCTACAGCAATACATATATTTGCCAAAGGTTCTGTATTACAGCAGTGTTGCATATATTACCCAAAGGTGCATTATTACAGCAGCATTGCAGATATTGCCCAAAGGTTCTATATTACAATGGTAGTACAAATATTGCCCAAAGCTGCAGTATTTCAGCAGCAATGCAAGTATTGTCAAAAGGTTCCATATTGCAGCAGCAATGCAAACATTGCCCAAATGTACAGTATTACAGCTGCCATGCACGTATTGCCCAAAGATCCTCTATTACAGCAGAATGCAAGTATTTCCCAAAGGTTCTGTATTGCAGCAGCAATACATATATTTTCCAAAGGTCCTGCATTACAACAGCAATACAAATACTGCCAAAAGGTTCTGTATTGCAGCAACAATGCAAATATTTCCCAAGGGTTCTGTATTGCAGCAACAATGCAAATATTTCCCAAGGGTTCTGTATTGCAGCAACAATGCAAATATTGCCCAATGTTTCTGTATTACAGTAGCAATGCAAATATTGCCCAATGTTTCTGTATTACAGCAGCAATGCAAGTATTGCCAAAAGGATCTGTAATACACAGCAATACAAATATTACCCAAAGGTTCTATATTACAGCAGCAATGCAAGTATTGCCCAATGTTCCTGTATTACAGCAGCAATACAAGTATTGCCAAAAGGATCTGTATTACAGCAGCAATGCAAGTATTGCCCAATGTTCCTGTATTACAGCAGCAATACAAATATTGCCCAAAGGGTCTATGTTGCAGCAGCAATGCAAGTATTGCCAAAAGGATCTGTATTGCAGTAGCAATGCAAATGTTGCCCAAAGGGTTTGTATTACAGCAGCAATGCAAATATTACCCAAAGGTACAGTATTGCAGCAGCAATGCAAGTATTACCAAAAGGATCTGTATTGCAGTAGCAATGCAAATGTTGCCCAAAGGGTTTGTATTACAGCAGCAATGCAAATATTACCCAAAGGTACAGTATTGCAGCAGCAATGCAAGTATTAGCAAAAGGATCTGTATTGCAGTAGCAATGCAAATGTTGCCCAAAGGGTTTGTATTACAGCAGCAATGCAAATATTACCCAAAGGTACAGTATTGCAGCAGCAATGCAAGTATTACCAAAAGGATCTGTATTGCAGTAGCAATGCAAATGTTGCCCAAAGGGTTTGTATTACAGCAGCAATGCAAGTATTGCCAAAAGGATCTGTATTACAGCAGCAATACAAATATTGCCCAAAGGGTCTATGTTGCAGCAGCAATGCAAGTATTACCAAAAGGATCTGTATGCAGTAGCAATGCAAATGTTGCCCAAAGGGTTTGTATTACAGCAGCAATGCAAATATTACCCAAAGGTACAGTATTGCAGCAGCAATGCAAGTATTACCAAAAGGATCTGTATTACAGCAGCAATACAAATATTGCCCAAAGGGTCTATGTTGCAGCAGCAATGCAAGTATTACCAAAAGGATCTGTATGCAGTAGCAATGCAAATGTTGCCCAAAGGGTTTGTATTACAGCAGCAATGCAAATATTACCCAAAGGTACAGTATTGCAATAGCAATGCTTATATTGCCGAAAGTTACCGTATTGCAGCAACAGTGCAAATATTGCCCAAAGGTATAATATTATTGCAGCAGTGTGTCTACTGTTTTTAGGTACTGTATCACAGAATCAGTCTGAATAATCCTTGCAGGTAGTGTATTACAGGTGCTGTGTGAACATTGCCAACAGGCTATATTACAAGAATGCTGTGAATACTGCCAACAGATAATGTATTATATTTTGCTTACAGGTGCTACATTGCAGTAGCAATGTGAAGGCACCTTACAGATTCTGTATTATAGATACAGTGCAACTGTTGCCTAAATGAACTGTATTAAAGACATAGTACAAATACTATCTACCGTTCCTGTACTACAGCAATGCAAATAATGCTTCTGGATCCTTCATTAGAGGAGTAATGTAAATACTGCCTATAGATGCTATATTGCAAGTGCAATGTGAATATTGACTAAGGATACTGTATTCCATTATCGATATGAATAATGCCTTTAGGGCTAGATTATGGAAGCAGTGTGTCTGCTGCCTACAGGCATTCGATTACTGGAGTTGTGTGAATAATCTTTACAGTACTAGATTACAGGAACAGAGCGAATACTGCCTGCAGATCCTGTATTACAGACTAGTTTAAATAGTCTCTGCAATACATTATGAATATTGCCTAGTTATTGTATCAAAGAAGCATTTCAAATACTGCCTAAAGGTACTGGAATACAACTATAATGTGACTGTGCCTATATGTCCTATATTACAGCAACAATATGAATGCTGCCTCCAAGGGATGTATTTCAGGCGCAATGCGAATATTGTGTAAAGATTCTATATTTCACCAGAAAAGTGAATACTGCCTATAATACTTTAATACAGGAGTAGTGTGAATCCTACCTACAGGTATTTTACTATAGGAAAGTATGAACACTACCTACAGTTACTGTATTACAGGAGAATTATGACTTATGCCTGCAGGGTTGTATTTCATGTAGGCAATCACTAGTGACAATGGTCCTTGCATCCCGTAAAGCATGACCTTTGAAAACTGACCATGCTAAATGTAAGTGATTTTTCTAGCACTGTTACTGTCACAGGTACAAACTGGTTTAGCGTGGTGCCCCATTCTGTTGTTTAGCTACACATAGTCTCTCAAGTTTGTGTTGCTGCTGGCTTTCCTCAGCAAATGGGTGTGATCAGAATGGCAGTTGAGGAGCACTAGAAAATGCAGTTATGTTGTATGGCACTCAAACTGAACACTTTCAATCAATATAAAAGCAAAATACTGCGGATGCTGGAAATCTGAAATAAAAACAAGAAATGCTGGAACCACTCAGCAGGTCTGGCAGCATCTGTGAAAAGAGAAGCAGAGTTAACGTTTCGAAGAAGGGTCACTGACCCGAAACGTTAACTCTGCTTCTCTTTTCACAGATGCTGCCAGACCTGCTGAGTGGTTCCAGCATTTCTTGTTTTTACTTTCAATCAATAGTTATATCTGAGCTGGCATTGAATATCCTGATCCTGCTGTGTCTGAACTGTATGAATCCATAGTTTTGTGTTGGGGAGGAGTGTTTATTGAGAACACTCCCCCATATTATGTCATCAAAAAATGACACGACTATGATTTAACTTTTGTTTAGTAAAAGTCTCATCTTAATCAAAGCCCAACATGCAGAAGTGGCCTTAAGGCAAGGAGAGCATTGCTCCAGTGAGGAGGAGCACTGTACACCCTGGAGTGGTTCTATATATTGCATCGGAGCCCATGATTCGCGAGTGACCTTGGAGGCCATCCAATGCCTCTTACTCTACCAAAATGCATTAACAGTCACGTGCTACATACACAGCCAGTAGCATATTTCCTCGATGTGACCAGCTTTGTATTTGCATGACTTGAAAATGAATATTTTACCTGAAATTATGTCGGCCAAATTAAATGGGAGGAAATGAATGTATAGCAAAAGTAATTGAATCACAACTTGTACATTTGTGATGCATTGAGGTTTGAGTTTAAGGTGATGTTAACCAGCTTTGTTTACTTAGCATGTCTTTGTTCACTTCTTCTCCAAGCTTACATGAGACTAATGGGACCTTAGCTTAGGACTGTTGGTGTTCCAGGAACCGTATGCCATCAGGAATCAGCACTTTCAGAAGCGAAAGAAAAAATTGAGGGGAAAAAGAGAGTGTTTGCAGTAATTAGAATTCTCTGTATTGAAGTAATCTTCATGAAATATAAAACTAAATTACTGGGAGATGACATGATTTATGGGTGAATATATTCTTGCTATAATTCTCCTCAGTATTAATTTGGACTACCATAATGAGGTAAAATGATGGGAAATTTTTAATACAAAAGTGCAACAATGAAAATTAGAATATGGGTAAGTAAAGAGTATGAATGAGATCAGTTGTTTACAGTTAGCTTTTTTCTTTTAACTCCAACCTAAAATTTTCTTTCCTCTTCTGAAGTTGCTGACTCCTGCATAGAATCTACAGCACTGAAAAAACAAGCTGTTCACCCCAACTAGTCTGTACTGGTGTTTATACTTCACATGAGTCTCCTCCCACTCTAATTACCTCTTCCCACCCTGTCTTCATATTCTTGCTGGTGTACGATTCCACAAATGCCAGAAGCCCTTCGCTGAAGTTGCCATTGTCAATTGGGAGCCCAGACAGTGAGTGTCGGCAGACTATTTGAAAGTGTACTGCGGACCCCAACCGCTGTCTGCATCGGATATTCATGTGCACAATCCAACAGCAGTCACTGGAGAGAAAACAAGAGCAGGATCCCTGACTGATATTCCGCCTCTCCCCGCAACCAAGCGGCACTGAGGTTCAAACAAATTGTTGTAAACCCTTGTGCCAACAGCTTAGACCGGTTAATTCATCATAGAATGTAGATCAGACCTTGGACTCGAGCGGTCTGTATGATTCAGTGACACATTAGGCAGTGCAGTAACTAACTCAGCCCTCTGGGCAACACACACAGGGCTGAATTTTGAAAATGGCTGTCCGCCTGTGCAGATCGTCCGTTGCTAAGCCCCCGCTATATCACGCGCAGCGGCTCATTAACATGGCGGGGGCAGATTGCCTGCCCCGATGACATAAAGGGGGTGGGCACTGTGTGCCCAGCAATGACGTCTGGCTCCACTGTGAAGGCACCAGCGCCATTTTTAAAGAGCTTCAGGCCCTTACCAGTAATTATAATTTTTAAAGGTCCTGCTGCAATAAACATGGAAATGAAATTGTAATTAAACTTTGAAACCCCACTCCCACCACCACCACCCCCACTGAGTGAATAAATAAAATGTGACCTGTGCCCCCAAATAAACACCTTTTGCTATGCTAACGGTTTTCAGCGTCACTGTGCCCCCACCCACTGCCACTGGCCGGAATATCGGTGTGGGACGGCCATCGGGTCAAGGTGAGTTAATTCGCATTTATTTCCTGGCATCAGGGGTCATGGTCGGCCTCTCCTGGAAGAATTTTCCGGGCTCCCCCGCCACGACCACCGACGTTGGAGGGCTGGTAAATTTCAGCCCACAGTCTTGTTCCATGGAGAATATTCTCACACTAGTTCTAATTTTCCAACTTTGTGCTGCCAGGAGAGAGCCTGTCCACTGGTTGGAGTCATACCTAGCATAAAGGATGGTTGTGGTTGTTGGAGGTCAGTCATCTCAGTCCCAGGATATTCCTGCAGGATAGTGTCCTCAGGATAGTGTCCTAGGCCCAACCATCTTCAGCTGCTTTATCAATGATCTTCCAGCCATCGTAAGATCAGAAATGGGGATGTTCGCTGATTGTACGATGTTCAGTACCATTCGCAACTCCTCAAATACTGAAGCAGTCCGTGTCCATGTGCAGCAAGACCTGGACAACATTCAGGCTTCGGTTGATAAGTGGCAATGACCATCTCCAACAAGAGAGAATCTAACCATCTCCCCTTGACATTCAATGGCTTTACCATTGCTGAAACCCCCACTATCAACATCCTGAGGGTTACCATTGACCAGAAACTGAACTGGACAAGCCATATAAATACTGTGGCTACAAGAGCAGGTCAGAGGCTGGGAATTCTGCATGAATAACTCACCTCCTATCTCCCCAAAGCCTGTCCACCATCTACAAGGCACAAGTCAGGAGTGTGATAGAATACTTGCATGGATGAGTGCGGTTCCAACAAAACTCAGGAAGCTCGACACCATCCAGGACAAAGCAGCCCGCTTGATTGGCACCCCATCCACAAACATTCACTCTCTCCACCACCGACGCACAGTGGTAGCAGTGTGTACCATCTACAAGATGCACTGCAGCAACTCACCACGCCTCCTTCAACAGCACCTTCCAAATCTGCGACCTCTTCCACCTAGAAGGACAAGGGCAGCATGTGCATGGGAACACCACCACCTGCAAGTTCCCCTCCAAGCCACACGCCATCCTGACTTGGAACTATATCGCAGTTCCTTCACTGTGACAGGATCAAAATCCTGGAGCTCCCTCCCGAGCAGCACTGTGGGTGTACCCACGCCAGATGGGCTGTAGCAGTTCAAGAAGGCAGCTCACCACCACCTTCTCAAGGGAAATTAGGGATGGGCAAGAAATGCTGGTCTAGCCAGCGGCGCCCACATCCCATGAAATGAATTTTTAAAAAGCCTCCTGAATCTGATCCTCAAGTCAGAAATTTAGGTGTATTTGGTTTGTCATTGTCTGACCATTTGATTATATTGCAAACATGCCTAAATTTCCAATATGTGTTGCCAATGGATAAGGCTCCCTGCTGGAAGCACAAAGTTGAAAAATTACACCTGGGGTTGATTCTAACTGTGACCATGGGGCAGGAAATAGGCGGTATTGGGCGCAATGCCCATTTTTTGGGGAGAATTGGGTAGGGTGGGGTGTAAAACAGGCATCCTATACATTACCATAATATAAAAGCAAAATACTGCGGATGCTGGAAATCTGAAATAAAAACAAGAAATGCTGGAAATACTCAGCAGGTCTGGCAGCATCTGTGGAGAGAGAAGCAGAGTTAATGTTTCGGGTCAGTGACCCTTCTTCAGAGCTGGCAAATATTAGAAATGTCAAAGGTTATAAGCAAGTAAAGCAGGGGTGGGGCAAGAGACAACAAAGGAGAAGGTGTAGATTGGATAAGGTCACAGAATAGCTGACCAAAAGGTCATGGAGCAAAGGCAAACAATATGTTAATGGTGTGTTGAAAGACAAAAGCATTAGTACAGATAGGGTGTTAACGGACTGAAGATTGAACAGCAGCAAGTACAAACATGAAAAAAAAACTGGGTAAGCAAACTGAACAAACTAAGATGAAATGAAATAAACATTACAAAAAAATGTAAAAAATAAAAAATAACTAAAAATAAAAGTAAAATGGGGGGCCCGTCATGCTCTGAAATTATTGAGCTCAATGTTCAGTCCGGCAGGCTGTAGTGTGCCTAATCGGTAAATGAGATGCTGTTCCTCGAGTTTGCGTTGATGTTCACTGGAACACTGCAGCGAGCCCAGGATAGAGATGTGAGCATGAGAGCAGGGGGGAGTGTTGAAATGGCAAGCAACCAGAAGCTCAGGGTCCTGCTTGCGGACTGAGCGGAGGTGTTCCGCAAAGTGGTCACCCAGTCTGCGTTTGGTCTCCCCAATGTAGAGGAGACCACATTGTGAGCAGCGAATACAGTATACTATATTAAAAGAAGTACAAGTAAATTGCTGCTTCACATAAAAGGTGTGTTTGGGGCCTGGGATAGTGAGGAGAGAGGAGGTAAATGGGCAGGTATTACACCTCCTGCGATTGCAGGGCAAGGTGCCATGGGAAGGGGGCGAGGTGGTGGGGGTAATGGAGTGGACCAGGGTGTCGCGGAGGGAACGATCCCTTCGGAATGCTGACAGGGGAAGGGAGGGGAAGATGCGTTTGGTAGAGGCATCACGCTAGAGGTGGCGGAAATGGCGGAGGATGATCCTTTGGATATGAAGGCTGATGGGGTGGAAAGTGAGGACAAGGGGAGCCCTGTCACGGTTCCGGGGAGGGAGGGGAAGGGGTGAGGGTAGAGGTGCGGGAAATGGGCCGGACACGGTCGAAGGCCCTGTCAACCACAGTGGTGGGGAATCCTTGGTTGAGGAAAAAGGAAGACATGTCAGAAGCGCTGTCATGTCCTTTTTCCTCAACCGAGGATTCCCCCCCACTGTTGTTGACAGGGCCCTCAACCGTGTCCGGCCCATTTCCCGCACCTCTACCCTTACCCCTTCCCCTCCCTCCCTCCCTCCCAGAACCGTGACAGGGTTCCCCTTGTCCTCACTTTCCACCCCATCAGCCTCCCTATCCAAAGGATCATCCTCCGCCATTTCCGCCACCTCCAGCGTGATGCCACTACCAAACGCATCTTCCCCTCCCTTCCCCTGTCAGCATTCCGAAGGGATCGTTCCCTCCGCGACACCCTGGTCCACTCCATTACCCCCACCACCTCATCACCGTCCCATGGCACCTTGCCCTGCAATCGCAGGAGGTGTAATACCTGCCCATTTACCTCCTCTCTCCTCACTATCCCAGGCCCCAAACACTCCTTTCAGGTGAAGCAGCGATTTACTTGTACTTCTTTTAATGTAGTATACTGTATTCGCTGCTCACAATGTGGTCTCCTCAACATTGGGGAGACCAAACGCAGACTGGGTGACCACTTTGCGGAACACCTCCGCTCAGTCCGCAAGCAGGACCCTGAGCTTCCGGTTGCTTGCCATTTCAACACTCCCCCCTGCTCACATGCTCACATCTCTATCCTGGGCTCGCTGCAGTGTTCCAGTGAACATCAACACAAACTCGAGGAACAGCATCTCATTTACCGATTAGGCACACTACAGCCTGCCGGACTGAACATTGAGCTCAATAATTTCAGAACATGACGGGCCCCCCATTTTACTTTTATTTTTAGTTATTTTTGATATTTTACTTTTTTTTTTGTATGTTTATTTCATTTCATCTTAGTTTGTTCAGTTTGCTTACCCACTGTTTTTTTTTCATGTTTGTACTTGCTGCCATTCAATCAGTCCGTTAACACCCTATCTGTACTCATGCTTTGTCTTTCAACACACCATTAACATATTGTTTGCCTTTGCTCCATGACCTTTTGGTCAGCTATTCTGTGGCCTCGTCCAATCTACACCTTCTCCTTTGTTATCTCTTGCCCCACCCCCGCTTTACTTGCTTATAACCTTTGACATTTCTAACATTTGCCAGTTCCGAAGAAGGGTCACTAACCCTAAACGTTAACTCTGCTTCTCTCTCCACAGATGCTGCCAGACCTGCTGAGTATTTCCAGCATTTCTTGTATCCTATACATTACCACCTATTTCCCATCCTGGGGGGGGGGGGGGGACAGTTATAATTGGCCACTAAACTAATCTTACTACATCTCAGAAATTGTCATTGTTGCACATCTGCTGTTATAAAATGGAATCAGAAACAACTGACATTCAAAAACGCATGACTCCACAACCAATGTCTGTAGTTGAAGGGTGTGAAATTGTGTAGGTTTTAGAACATGCTGGGTCAATTTTTAGCTTTGCCTCATGTCCAGTCTGTCTTTAACATACTAATGACCACAATCAATGCACGCCTTCTTGTCCATTATTGCTTTAATCATAAACGAATAAACAATAATGACTTATTAATTCTCTCTAATGCGTTTCCTTGCAGTATTTTTCTAGAACTGATCGTTTGCTTAAACACAGAAGAATGTGCCATGAAAATCAAGGGAAAGCTCCTGGCAAAAATACAGCTGTGAAAACTGAGCCAATTATACTCACAATCAATGCAGAAAACAGGTTCCTGTCACCCCCAAAAGACATCATCATTCCAAGGAAAAAGGTCAAAACTGCAGAGAAGCCGGCATTGGCGACCACTGATAAAGAGGAGACTGGTAACCCAGCAGAGGTTAAGATGGATAAGGGAGATTGTGTAGAATATTACACCAGCAACTTGAAGGTGAAGGATGAGTATAAAGTGGAGCAGTGCTCACTTGTGATCGCACATTCTTCACACTGTAATGATCACCTAGGGGAAACATATCCGAATCAGATGAACCTGCCTCCACCAAAGCTTGTTTTGAAGAAGATAAGCTCAAAGAAAAATCAAAAGCCAGCAGAAGAGTTGAATCAGACATCGCCTGTTTCTGCCAACTTTGATGCCACGAAGGTCAACAAATATACTTACGCTATGGTAGACAACCCCGACCTCCTGGCCATTGAGGGTCATAATGCTGATCAGGGTCAAGATGCTTCACGCAAACAAGGAGGCAGCAACAGCAACTATGATGATGCAATGCAGTTTGTAAAGAAGAAGCGATTCTTGCAAGGGACTAGCAGCACCAACAGAGAGTATGCCTTAACTGTGGGCCAGATCCCAACCCAACCAGTTGTAACACAGGCAGTCACCGCTAATGTTGGAGAAAACAGTGGTGGCACATCTATGTTGGTGCAGCCCAGTAACACTGAGCCGAAAAGCAGTCAGGACAAAAGTGGAATTCCTGACGAAGTTTTGCAGACTCTGTTGGACCACTACACCAACAAGGCAAATGGGCAGGTTCCGTTCTCTGTCAGTGATACCCAAGTGACTTCAAATATAACTGTGAGCTCTACAGATATCACTAACGTGCCTCCATCAGAGCGAGTCAGTGAGAGTTCCCAGCCAGCAGCCACGGACAACTGTAACATGCTCCATGAATATTCAAAGTTCCTTCAACAAGCTCTGGAAAGGACTTGCCACAATGACAGCTACTCAGCCGAGCAAGGACTTGCATATGAGACTGAAACTCACCCCCTAACTGGAAGCCTTCAGGTGCAGCCTCTGTTTTCTACACTAGAGCGACAGGTTTTTGCCACCATGGTTACCCAGCATGGCTTCAGACCTGAAGTGGGTTCCCCTTTGAGGTTACCATTACAGAAGTCACAGTACAGTTTATTAACTGGTGAATCCCAGCATCCCTTTGCTTTCATACCAGCTGTAACTAGCAGCAACAGCATCTCTACACCGCCAGATTTCATAGAGCAGGTTAACACACAGAAGAAGCGAGAGGAATCAACAGCTCACCACAATCACCAAATGGACACATTTGGTCCAGACTCTAGGTTCTCAGCTACTGGAGGAGAAATTACCCCGTCGTTCAACGACAGTGCCAGTGGACAGGTGAACCTAAGGGTCCGACAGGGCAACTCAGACTTCTCAGAGTTTTCTTTGGTAAATGTGCCAGAGGGCAGGGATCAAATGAGTGCCTCACCAGATGCCACAGGAGGCCAAGCCTTTAGGTGAAATGATTTGGTCATGAAACTTGGGATCATGATAAATTAAAATGCATTTCTGTTTTTGAATTGCTCAACAAAGAAAACTATATCAAACATTTTTTTTTTAATATTTAGAGAAAAAATATTAGTGGTTTTACCAGGAGGGTTTTTTGGAGTCCAGTACTGCTGCATATTTTCCCTTCTCCACTGATACTTGTTTGCAGTCTGGCACAGAAAGGGGATACAGATCTTGTCTGCGCATGCCTCTCTCCAAGCTCTCTCTATTTCTGCTTTATGTACTCATCAGAAATATTTGTTCACCAGTAAAGAGAGCTGATAGCAAAATAACCCTGAGATTGGCATTAATACAGGTCAAATAATTACACCAAAACTGGCATTTATTCAGTTGCAGTAATTACCTGGATAATGGCATTTCAACGGATCAAATAATTACTCGGATACTGGCAATAATACAGATCCATAATTACCTCGGTACAGTATATGTACAGTTCAAATAATTGCCCTGGTACTAGCATTTATACAGATCTAATAATTACCACAGTACTACCCCCATTTAATCACGTGCTAATTACCCTGATACACACATTATACATTTCCAGTAAATACCTTGATTACTGACATTGATGCAAATACATTAATTGCCCCACTTTTTTAATCTGTTCATGGGGTGTAGGTATCCTGGTAAGGCAGCATTTATTGCTCATCCCCAATTGCTTTTAAAAAGTTGATGGTGAGCTGCCTTCTTGAATACAGTGGAGTGGCTGACTGGGCCATTTCAGAGGGCAGTTAAGAGTTAACCACATTGCTGTGGATCTGGAGTCACATGTAGGCCAGACCGGGTAAGGATACAAATTCCCTTCCCTAAAGGGCATTAGTGAACAAGATGTTTTTTTGTAACAATCCAGTAGTTACATGGTCACCATTACTGACACTAGATTTTTATTCCAGATTTTGTTTAATCAATTGAATTTAAATTCCCGAGCTGCCGTGTTGAGATTTGAACTCATGTCTCTGGATCATTAGTCCAGGCCATTGGATTACTAGTCGAATAAAATAACCATTATGCTACCATACCCCTTTTACCAATACAAACATTTATCCATTAATTACCCTGAAACTGTCATTGGTACAATTCCAGTGATTACCCTGATACTGAATCAATAAAAGAATCGTAGGAGGCTATTCAACCCATCTTGCCTGTCCCAGCACTTTAAAATTCTCATGGCCTCTCCCTTTCTGTTTTGGTGATTATCCTAAATTTATGCTATCCATTTACCAACTCGCCTGCCATGTTGAAATAATTTTTTCTACTTTACCTTATCCCCGATACCCTGATCCCTGATACCCCTCCAATAATTACCCTAATATTGACATTGATGCACTGCAATAATTGCCTTTACGCCCTTCCTTATATAAGGAGACCAATACTGTACACAGTTCTCCAGACGTAGTCTCACCAATGCCCTGTATAACTGAAGCATAACCTCCTTACTTTTGTATTCAATTCCCCTCACAATTAACGATAACATTCTATTAGCTTTCCTAATTACTTGCTGAACCTGCATACTAACTTTTTGCAATTCACGCACTAGGATACCCAGATCCCTCTGCATCTCAGAGCTCTGCAATCTCTCACCATTTAGATAATATGCTTCATTTTTATTCTTCCTGCCAAAATGGACAAATTCACATTTTCCTACATTATTCTCCATTTGCCAGATCTTTTGTCCTCCTCACAACTTACTTTCCTATCTATCGTTGTGTTATCAGCAAATTTAGCAACCATACCTTCAGTCCCTTCATCCAAGTCATTTATATAAATTGTAAAAAGTTGAGGCCCCAGCACTGAGCCCTGTGGCACACCACTCATTACATCTTGCCAACCAAAAATGACCCATTTATGCTGTAAACCGTGGCGCAGAGTCAACTCCCCCTTGTCCCCTTTATTCCCTATACCCACTTGATCCTGGCCGTCACGTGGGACTGAAGTCCTCTTAATTCAGGCTCAGGCTGAGTGTTTGGGATATCGGGTTACAAGAGAGCCACCCTCCAGCTTAATCCACAGCTACAGTTAATGGCTTAGTACAAAGAGGAGGAAACTCAGTCCTTTCTTTAACTATCAATTTACTTTATTCACCTTGTTGTACAATGTAAGAATAAGGCTTATACACTTAGTTAGACAAAAGCATGCAACTCCAACTGAGTTATACAGTTAATAACAAAACTAGCTAGAATTCATAAGCACCCACTAGGTTCCTCTGACCTTTCCCTGACCGAGTCACAGAAAACTAAGGATGATACCCGAAAAAGGGAGAGTTAACGCTGGCCAGGCGTTCCGTTCTCTCTCTCTCCTACATCGTCGCCGCGTTGCTCACGCAGGGTCTTCCACTTCCACGATGGTTGATCTCCGGAGTCTTCGCTGGCTCTATGCCCAACAAGCTGTCTTCTTATCCTCCCTCTTATCTCTCCAAATCTGAGCTGTGTCTTTCCGATTGGCTTAAGCCTGCTCACCTTGTTCACATCTCTTAATTGGCCCAGGCCCAAAGACCCCGGTATCACACCGTGTCCAAATAAGGCTGTTTTCCTGTGATCGATCCTTTGTCTTGTCTCAAAAAGTAATTAGTTCAAACTGGTTTTTACCAGCACAGGCCAGTGTCCGAGCTCCAGGTTACTACAGGTCAAACAATCCCAGCAGTTTGTAACTGATTCTGTATTTCTTGCAGCCCCTGGCCAACAATGCCTACTCTGTTTCCTGTTAGCTAGCCAATCTTCTATTCATGCAAATATGGTACCCCCTACATCATGAGCTTTTATTTTCCGCAATAACCTTTGATGTGGCACCTTATCAAATGCCTTCTGGAAATCTAAGTACAATACAGCCACTGGTTCCCCTTTATCCACAGCACATGTTACTTCGTCAAAGAACTCTAATAAATTGGTTAAACATGATTTCCTTTTTCACAAAACTATGTTGACTGCCTGATTACCTTGAATTTTTCTAAGTGCCCTGCTATAACAGCTTTAATAATAGCTTCTAACATTTTCCCTAAAACAGATGTTAAGCTAATTGGCCTGTAGTTTCCTGCTTTCTGTCTCCCTCTCTTTTTGAATAAAGGAGTAATGATATTGAACTGATACCCCGGCAATAATTACACTGATATTGGCAGTGATATTGCTCCAATAATTATCCAGATGTTTCCATTAACACTTTCTAATAATTTCCCCGATATTGGTCTTGCTACCGCTCCAATAGTTACCCTGATATTAGCATTGATACCCTGTCAATAATTACCCTGATAGTGCCATGGATACCCCTTGAATAATTACCCTGATATTAACATTGGTGCATTCCAATAGTTACCCTGATATTGACAATGATACCCCTCCAATAATTACCCTGCTATTGGCATGGATACTTCTCCAGTAATTGCCCAGATATTGGCATTGGCACTCCTCTAATAATTTCCCCCCTTACTGGCGTACACACACTCCGTTAACAGCCCTGATATTGGAGAAGATGCTCCTCCAACAATTAGTCTGATATCAGAATTGATACTCATCCAATCCTTTCCTCAACAGTGCCATTGATCCAGCTCCAATAATTACCCTGCTATTGCCATGGATATCCCTTGAATAATTACCCTGATAATGACATTGGCGCATTCCAATAATTACCCAGATATTGGCATTGATACCCCTCCAACAATTACCCTGGTATTGGATGGATACTCCTCCAATAATTACCCAGATATTGGCATTGATACCCCTCCAACAATTACCCTGGTATTGGATGGATACTCCTCCAATAATTACCCGGATATTGGCATTGACACTCCTCTAATAATTTCACCCCTTATAGGCATACATACACTCGGTTAACAGCCCTGATATTGGAGAGGATCCTCCTCCAATAATTAGTCTGGTATTGGAATTGATACATCTCCAGTCCTTGCCTCAGCACTGCCATTGATCCAGTTCCAATAATTACCCTTATATTGACTGAGATACTCCTCCAATAATAACCCTGATATTGATGTTCATACTCCTCCAAGAATTACCCGGATATTGACATTGATTGACCTCCAATAATTAGCCTGATACTGACATTGATTCACCTCCGTTAATTACCCTGACATTGACATTGATTCACCTCCAATAATTACCCTGATATTAGCATTGATACTCCTCCAGTAATAACCCTGATATTGATGTTCATTCTCCTCCAATAATTACCCAGATATTGACATTGCTATTGATACTGCTCCAATAATTACCCTGATATTGACATTGATTCACCTCCACTAATTACCCTGATATTGACTTTGATTCAACTCCAATAATTACCCTGATATTGATGTTCATACTCCTCGAAAATAACCCTGATATTGACATTCATTCACCCCCAATAATTACCCTGATACTGACATTGATTCACCTCCAATTAATTACCCTGATATCGACACAGATGCACCTCCAATTAATTATCCTGATATTGACATTGATTCACTTCCAATAATTACCCTGCTATTGACATTGATTCACCTCCAATAATTACCCTGATATTGACATTGATTCAGCTCCAATAAGTACCCTGATATTGATGTTCATACTCCTCTATAATTACTCTGATATTGACATTCATTCACCCCCAATAATTACCCTGATATTGACTTTGATTCACCTCCAATAATTATCCAGATATTGACATGGAATCACCTCCAATTATTGACCTGATATTTTCATTGATTCACCTCCAATAAGTACCCTGATATTGACACTGATTTCCTCCTATAATTACCCTGATACTGACATTGATTCACCTCCAATAATTATCCAGATATTGACATGGATTCACCTCCAATTATTGACCTGATATTGCCATTGATTCACCTCCAATAAGTACCCTGATATTGACATTGATACTCCTCCAATAATTACCCTGATATTGATGTTCATTCTCCTCAATAACTAGCCGCGTAGTGACACTCATACTCTTCCAATAATAACCCTGATATTGACAATGATTCACCTCCAATAATTACCCAGATATTGACATTGATGCTCCTCCAATAATTACCCAGAGATTGACATTGATACTCCTCCAATAATTACCCTGATATTAGCATTGATACTCCTCCAGTAATAACCCTGATATTGATGTTCATTCTCCTCAATAACTAGCCGGGTAGTGACATTGATACTGCTCCAATAATTACCCAGATATTGACAATGATACTCCTCCAATAATTACCCAGATATTGACATTGATACTCCTCCAATAATTACCCAGATATTGACACTCCTCCACTAATTACCCTGATATTGACTTTGATTCATCTCTAATAATTACCCTGATACTGACATTGATTCACCTCCATTAATTACCCTGATACTGACATTTATTCACCTCCAATAATTACCCTGATATTGTCACTGATTCACCTCCAATTAATGACCCTGATATTGACATTGATTCACTTCCAATAATTACCCTGATATTGACATTGATTCAACTCCAATTATTAACCCTGAGATTGACATTGATTCACTTCCAATAATTACCCTGATATTGACATTGATTCACCTCCAGTAAGAACCCTGATGTCGACATGGATTCGCCTCCAATAATTACCCTTATATTGACATTGATTTCCTCCAATAATTACCCTGATATTGACAATTTTCCACCTCCAGTAATGACCTTAATATTGCCTTTAATATTCCTCCAGTAATAACCCTGATATTGATGTTCATACTCCAATAATTACCCTGATATTGACATTGATACACCTTCAATAAGTACCCTGATATTGACATTGATTCACTTCAAACAATTCTCTTCCAATAATTACCCTGATACTGACATTGATTCACCTCCAATAAGTACCCTGATATTGACATTGATTCACTTCCAATAATGACCCTGATATTGACATTGATTCACCTCCAATAATTACCCTGATATTGACATTGATTCACCTCCAAATAATTACCCTGATATTGACATTGATTCACTTCCAATAATGACCCTGATATTGACATTGATTCACCTCCAATAAGTACCCTGATATTGACATTGATTCACTTCAAACAATTCACTTCCAATAATTACCCTGATATTGACATTGATTCACTTCCAATAATGACCCTGATATTGACATTGATTCACCTCCAAATAATTACCCTGATATTGACATTGATTCACCTCCAAATAATTACCCTGATATGGACATTGATTCAACTCCAATAATTACCCTGATATTGACATTGATACACCTCCAGTAATTACCCAGATATTGACACTCCTCCACTAATTACCCTGATATTGACTTTGATTCATCTCTAATAATTACCCTGATACTGACATTGATTCACCTCCATTAATTACCCTGATACTGACATTTATTCACCTCCAATAATTACCCTGATATTGTCACTGATTCACCTCCAATTAATGACCCTGATATTGACATTGATTCACTTCCAATAATTACCCTGATATTGACATTGATTCAACTCCAATTATTAACCTTGATATTGACATTGATTCACTTCCAATAATTACCCTGGTATTGACATTGATTCACCTCCATTTATTGCCCTGATACTGATATTGATTCACCTCCAATAATTACCCTGATATTGACATTGATTCACCTCCAATAATTACCCTGATATTGACATTGATTCACCTCCAGTAAGAACCCTGATGTCGACATGGATTCGCCTCCAATAATTACCCTGATATTGACATTGATTTCCTCCAATAATTACCCTGATATTGACAATGATCCACCTCCAGTAATGACCTTAATATTGCCTTTAATATTCCTCCAGTAATAACCCTGATATTGATGTTCATACTCCAATAATTACCCTGATATTGACATTGATACACCTTCAATAATTACCCTGATATTGACAATGATCCACCTCCAATAAGTACCCTGATATTGACATTGATTCACTTCAAACAATTCACTTCCAATAATTACCCTGATATTGACATTGATTCACCTCCAATAAGTACCCTGATATTGACATTGATTCACTTCCAATAAGTACCCTGATATTGATATTGATTCACTTCCAATAATTACCCTGATATTGACATTGATTCACCTCCAATAAGTACCCTGATATTGACATTGATTCACTTCCAATAATGACCCTGATATTGACATTGATTCACCTCCAAATAATGACCCTGATATTGACATTGATTCACCTCCAAATAATTACCCTGATATGGACATTGATTCAACTCCAATAATTACCCTGATATTGACATTGATACACCTCCAGTAATTACCCAGATATTGACATTGATACTCCTCCAATAATTACCCTGATATTAGCATTGATACTCCTCCAGTAATAACCCTGATATTGATGTTCATTCTCCTCAATAACTAGCCAGGTAGTGACATTCATACTCTTCCAATAATAACCCTGATATTGACAATGATTCACCTCCAATAATTACCCAGATATTGACATTGAATCTCCTCCAATAACTACCCAGATATTGACATTGATACTCCTCCAGTAATAACCCTGATATTGATGTTCATTCTCCTCAATAACTAGCCGGGTAGTGACATTCATACTCTTCCAATAATAACCCTGATATTGACAATGATTCACCTCCAATAATTACCCAGATATTGACACTCCTCCACTAATTACCGATATTGACTTTGATTCAACTCCTATAATTACCCTGATATTGACAATGATTCACCCCCAATAATTACCCTGATATTGACTTTGATTCACCTCCAATTATTACCCTGATGTTGACATTGATTCACCTCCAATACTTACCTTGACACTGACATTGATTCACCTCCAATAAGTACCCTGATATTGATGTTCATACTCCTCTATAATTACCCTGATATTGACATTCATTCACCCCCAATAATTAACCCTGATATTGATTCACCTCCAGTAATTACCTTAATATTGACTTTAATATTCCTCCAATAATAAGCCTGATATCAATGTTCATACTCCAATAATTACCCTGATATTGACATTGATACACCTTCAATAATTACCCTGATATTGAGAATGGTCCACCTCCAATAATTACCCTGATATTGGCATTGATTCACCTCCATTTATTACCCTGATATTGACATTGATTCACCTCCAATTATTACACTGATACTGACATTGATTCAACTCCATTTATTACCCTGATACTGACATTGATGCACCTCCAATTAATGACGCTGATATTGACATTGATTCACTTCCAATAATTATCCTGATATTGACATTGATTCAACTCCAATTATTAACCCTGATACTGACATTTATTCACCTCCAATAATTACCCTGATATTGTCATTGATTCACTTCCAATAATTACCCTGATGTTGACATTGATTCACCTCCAGTAAGAACCCTGATGTTGACATTGACTCACCTCCAATAATTACCCTGATACTGATATTGATTCACCTCCAGTAATTACCCTGATATTGACATTGATTCACCTCCAGTAATTACCTTAATATTGACTTTAATATTCCTCCAGTAATAACCCTGATATTGATGTTCATACTCCAATAATTACCCTGATATTGACATTGATACACCTTCAATAATTACCCTGATATTGACAATGATCCACCTCCAATAATGACCCTGATATTGACATTGATTCACTTCCAATAAGTACCCTAATATTGAGATTGATTCACTTCCAATAATGACCCTGATATTGACATTGATTCACTTCAAACAATTCACTTCCAATAATTACCCTGATATTGACATTGATTCACTTCCAATAATGACCCTGGTATTGACATTGATTCACCTCCAA
Organism: Heterodontus francisci; assembly: GCF_036365525.1. Lineage (NCBI taxonomy): Eukaryota > Metazoa > Chordata > Chondrichthyes > Heterodontiformes > Heterodontidae > Heterodontus > Heterodontus francisci. The sequence continues at coordinate 16,840,877 of NC_090421.1, read as the reverse complement.
TAAGTACCCTGATATTGATATTGATTCAGCTCCAGTTATTAACCTGATACTGACATTGATTCACCTCCAATAAGTACCCTGATATTGATGTTCATACTCCTCCATAATTACCCTGATATTGACATTCATTCACCCCCAATAATTAACCCTGATATTGATTCACCTCCAGTAATTACCTTAATATAGAATTTAATATTCCTCCAATAATAAGCCTTATATCAATGTTCATACTCCAATAATTACCCTGATATTGTCATTGACTCACCTCCAATAATTACCCTGATATTGTCATTGACTCACCTCCAATAATTACCCTGGTATTGACATTGATTCACTTCCAATAATTACCCTGATATTGACATTGATTCAACTCCAATTATTAACCCTGATATTGACATTGATTTACCTCCAATAATTACCCTGATATTGTCATTGACTCACCTCCAATAATTACCCTGATACTGATATTGATTCACCTCCAATAATAACCCTGATATTCACATTGATTCACCTCCAATAATTACCCTGATATTGACATTGATTCACCTCCAATAAGTACCCTGATATTGACATTGATTCACTTCCAATAATGACCCTGATATTGACATTGATTCACCTCCAATAAGTACCCTGATATTGACATTGATTCACCTCCAATAATTACCCTGATATTGACATTGATTCACCTCCAATAAGTACCCTGATATTGACATTGATTCACTTCCAATAATGACCCTGATATTGACATTGATTCACCTCCAAATAATTACCCTGATATTGACATTGATTCACTTCCAATAATTACCCTGATATTGACATTGATTCATCTCTAATAATTACCCTGATATTGAGATTGATTCACTTCCAATAATTACCCTGATATTGACTTTGATTCATCTCTAATAATTACCCTGATATTGACATTGATTCACCTCCAATAATTACCCTGATATTGACATTGATTCACCTCCAATAAGTACCCTGATATTGACATTGATTCACTTCCAATAATGACCCTGATATTGACATTGATTCACCTCCAATAAGTACCCTGATATTGACATTGATTCACCTCCAATAATTACCCTGATATTGACATTGATTCACCTCCAATAAGTACCCTGATATTGACATTGATTCACTTCCAATAATGACCCTGATATTGACATTGATTCACCTCCAAATAATTACCCTGATATTGACATTGATTCACTTCCAATAATTACCCTGATATTGACATTGATTCATCTCTAATAATTACCCTGATATTGAGATTGATTCACTTCCAATAATTACCCTGATATTGACTTTGATTCATCTCTAATAATTACCCTGATATTGACATTGACTCACCTCCATTAATTACCCTGATACTGACATTTATTCACCTCCAATAATTACCCTGATATTGTCATTGATTCACTTCCAATAATTATCCTGATATTGACATTGATTCACTTCCAATAAGTACCCTGATATTGATATTGATTCACTTCCAATAAGTACCCTGATATTGACATTGATTCACCTCCAATAATTACCTTGATATTGACATTGATTCACCTCCAGTAAGAACCCTGATGTTGACATTGATTCGCCTCCAATAATTACCCTTATATTGACATTGATTTCCTCCAATAATTACCCTGATATTGACAATGATCCACCTCCAGTAATGACCTTAATATTGCCTTTAATATTCCTCCAGTAATAACCCTGATATTGATGTTCATACTCCAATAATTACCCTGATATTGACATTGATGCACCTTCAATAATTACCCTGATATTGACAATGATCCACCTCCAATAAGTACCCTGATATTGACATTGATTCACTTCAAACAATTCACTTCCAATAATTACCCTGATATTGACATTGATTCACTTCCAATAAGTACCCTGATATTGATATTGATTCACTTCCAATAATTACCCTGATATTGACATTGATTCACCTCCAATAAGTACCCTGATATTGACATTGATTCACTTCCAATAAGTACCCTGATATTGATATTGATTCACTTCCAATAATTACCCTGATATTGACAATGATCCACCTCCAATAAGTACCCTGATATTGACATTGATTCACTTCAAACAATTCACTTCCAATAATTACCCTGATATTGACATTGATTCACTTCCAATAAGTACCCTGATATTGATATTGATTCACTTCCAATAATTACCCTGATATTGACATTGATTCACCTCCAATAAGTACCCTGATATTGACATTGATTCACTTCCAATAAGTACCCTGATATTGATATTGATTCACTTCCAATAATTACCCTGATATTGACATTGATTCACCTCCAATAATTACCCTGATATTGACATTGATTCACTTCCAATAATGACCCTGATATTGACATTGATTCACCTCCAAATAATTACCCTGATATTGACATTGATTCACTTCCAATAATGACCCTGATATTGACATTGATTCACCTCCAATAAGTACCCTGATATTGACATTGATTCACCTCCAAATAATTATCCTGATATTGACATTGATTCACCTCCAAATAATTACCCTGATATGGACATTGATTCAACTCCAGTAATTACCCTGATATTGACATTGATACTCCTTCAGTAATTACCCAGATATTGACATTGATACTCCTCCAATAATTACCCTGATATTAGCATTGATACTCCTCCAGTAATAACCCTGATATTGATGTTCATTCTCCTCAATAACTAGCCGGGTAGTGACATTCATACGCTTCCAATAATAACCCTGATATTGACAATGATTCACCTCCAATAATTACCCAGATATTGACATTGATACTCCTCCAATAATTACCCAGATATTGACATTGATACTCCTCCAGTAATAACCCTGATATTGATGTTCATTCTCTTCAATAACTAGCCGGGTAGTGACATTCATACTCTTCCAATAATAACCCTGATATTGACAATGATTCACCTCCAATAATTACCCAGATATTGACATTGATACTGCTCCAATAATTACCCAGATATTGACATTGATACTCCTCCAATAATTACCCAGATATTGACATTGATACTCCTCCAATAATTACCCAGATATTGACACTCCTCCACTAATTACCGATATTGACTTTGATTCAACTCCAATAATTACCCTGATATTGACAATGATTCACCCCCAATAATTACCCTGATATTGACTTTGATTCACCTCCAATTATTACCCTGATGTTGACATTGATTCACCTCCAATACTTACCTTGACACTGACATTGATTCACATCCAATAAGTACCCTGATATTGATGTTCATACTCCTCTATAATTACCCTGATATTGACATTCATTCACCCCCAATAATTAACCCTGATATTGATTCACCTCCAGTAATTACCTTAATATTGACTTTAATATTCCTCCAATAATAAGCCTGATATCAATGTTCATACTCCAATAATTACCCTGATATTGACATTGATACACCTTCAATAATTACCCTGATATTGAGAATGGTCCACCTCCAATAATTACCCTGATATTGGCATTGATTCACCTCCAGTTATTACCCTGATATTGACATTGATTCACCTCCAATTATTACCCTGATACTGACATTGATTCAACTCCATTTATTACCCTGATACTGACATTGATGCACCTCCAATTAATGACGCTGATATTGACATTGATTCACTTCCAATAATTATCCTGATATTGACATTGATTCAACTCCAATTATTAACCCTGATATTGACATTGATTTACCTCCAATAATTACCCTGGTATTGACATTGATTCACCTCCAATTATTACCCTGATACTGACATTTATTCACCTCCAATAATTACCCTGATATTGTCATTGACTCACCTCCAATAATTACCCTTATACTGATATTGATTCACCTCCAATATTAACCCTGATATTCACATTGATTCACCTCCAATAATTACCCTGATATTGACATTGATTCACCTCCAGTAAGAACCCTGATGTTGACATTGACTCACCTCCAGTAATTACCCTGATATTGAGATTGATTCACTTCCAATAATGACCCTGATATTGACATTGATTCACTTCCAATAATGACCCTGATATTGACATTGATTCACCTCCAATAAGTACCCTGATATTGACATTCATTCACCCCCAATAATTAACCCTGATATTGATTCACCTCCAGTAATTACCTTAATATTGAATTTAATATTCCTCCAATAATAAGCCTGATATCAATGTTCATACTCCAATAATTCCCCTGATATTGTCATTGACTCACCTCCAATAATTACCCTGATACTGATATTGATTCACCTCCAATAATTACCCTGATACTGACATTTATTCACCTCCAATAATTACCCTGATATTGTCATTGACTCACCTCCAATAATTACCCTGATACTGATATTGATTCACCTCCAATAATTACCCTGATATTGACATTGATTCACTTCCAATAATTACCCTGATATTGACATTGATTCAACTCCAATTATTAACCCTGGTATTGACATTGATTCACCTCCATTTATTACCCTGATACTGACATTTATTCACCTCCAATAATTACCCTGATATTGTCATTGACTCACCTCCAATAATTACCCTGATACTGATATTGATGCACCTCCAATAATTACCCTGATATTGACATTGATTCACTTCCAATAATTACCCTGATATTGACATTGATTCAACTCCAATTATTAACCCTGATATTGACATTGATTTACCTCCAATAATTACCCTGGTATTGACATTGATTCACCTCCAATTATTACCCTTATACTGACATTTATTCACCTCCAATAATTACCCTGATATTGACATTGATACACCTTCAATAATTACCCTGATATTGACAATGATCCACCTCCAATAAGTACCCTGATATTGACATTGATTCACTTCAAACAATTCACTTCCAATAATTACCCTGATATTGACATTGATTCACCTCCAATAAGTACCCTGATATTGATATTGATTCACTTCCAATAAGTACCCTGATATTGACATTGATTCACCTCCAATAAGTACCCTGATATTGACATTGATTCACTTCCAATAAGTACCCTGATATTGATATTGATTCACTTCCAATAATTACCCTGATATTGACATTGATTCACCTCCAATAAGTACCCTGATATTGACATTGATTCACTTCCAATAATGACCCTGATATTGACATTGATTCACCTTCAAATAATTACCCTGATATTGACATTGATTCACTTCCAATAATGACCCTGATATTGACATTGATTCACCTCCAATAAGTACCCTGATATTGAGATTGATTCAACTCCAATAATTACCCTGATATTGACATTGATACTCCTCCAGTAATTACCCAGATATTGACATTGATACTCCTCCAATAATTACCCTGATATTAGCATTGATACTCCTCCAGTAATAACCCTGATATTGATGTTCATTCTCCTCAATAACTAGCCGGGTAGTGACATTCATACTCTTCCAATAATAACCCTGATATTGACAATGATTCACCTCCAATAATTACCCAGATATTGACATTGATACTGCGCCAATAATTACCCAGATATTGACATTGAAACTCCTCCAATAATTACCCAGATATTGGCATTGATACTCCTCCAGTAATAACCCTGATATTGATGTTCATTCTCCTCAATAACTAGCCGGGTAGTGACATTCATACTCTTCCAATAATAACCCTGATATTGACAATGATTCACCTCCAATAATTACCCAGATATTGACATTGATACTGCTCCAATAATTACCCAGATATTGACATTGATACTCCTCCAATAATTACCCAGATATTGACACTCCTCCACTAATTACCGATATTGACTTTGATTCAACTCCAATAATTACCCTGATATTGACTTTGATTCAACTCCAATAATTACCCTGATATTGACAATGATTCACCCCCAATAATTACCCTGATATTGACTTTGATTCACCTCCAATTATTACCCTGATATTGACATTGATTCACCTCCAATACTTACCTTGACACTGACATTGATTCACCTCCAATAAGTACCCTGATATTGATTCACCTCCAGTAATTACCTTAATATTGACTTTAATATTCCTCCAATAATAAGCCTGATATCAATGTTCATACTACAATAATTACCCTGATATTGACATTGATACACCTTCAATAATTACCCTGATATTGAGAATGGTCCACCTCCAATAATTACCCTGATATTGGCATTGATTCACCTCCAGTTATTACCCTGATATTGACATTGATTCACCTCCAATTATTACCCTGATACTGACATTGATTCAACTCCATTTATTACCCTGATATTGATATTGATTTACCTCCAATAATTACCCTGGTATTGACATTGATTCACCTCCATTTATTACCCTGATACTGACATTTAATCACCTCCAATAATTACCCTGATATTGTCATTGACTCACCTCCAATAATTACCCGGATCCTAATATTGATTTACCTCCAATAATTACCCTGGTATTGACATTGATTCACCTCCATTTATTACCCTGATACTGACATTTATTCACCTCCAATAATAACCCTGATATTGTCATTGATTCACCTCCAATAATTACCCTGATATTGACATTGATTCACTTCCAATAATTACCCTGATATTGACATTGATTCACCTCCAGTAAGAACCCTGATGTTGACATTGACTCACCTCCAATAATTACCCTGATATTGATTCACCTCCAGTAATTACCCTGATATTGACATTGATTCACCTCCAGTAATTACCTTAATATTGACTTTAATATACCTCCAGTAATAACCCTGATATTGATGTTCATACTCCAATAATTACCCTGATATTGACATTGATACACCTTCAATAATTACCCTGATATTGACAATGATCCACCTCCAATAAGTACCCTAATATTGAGATTGATTCACTTCCAATAATGACCCTGATATTGACATTGATTCACTTCAAACAATTCACTTCCAATAATTACCCTGATATTGACATTGATTCACTTCCAATAATTAACCCTGATATTGATTCACCTCCAGTAGTTACCTTAATGTTGACTTTAATATTCCTCCAATAATAAGCCTGATCTCAATGTTCATACTCCAATGATTACCCTGATACTGATATTGATTCACCTCCAATATTAACCCTGATGTTCACATTGATTCACCTCCAATAATTACCCTGATATTGACATTGATTCACCTCCAGTAAGAACCCTGATGTTGACATTGACTCACCTCCAATAATTACCCTGATACTGATATTGATTCACCTCCAGTAATTACCCTGATATTGACATTGATTCACCTCCAGTAATTACCTTAATATTGACTTTAATGTTCCTCCAGTAATAACCCTGATATTGATGTTCATACTCCAATAATTACCCTGATATTGACATTGATACACCTTCAATAATTACCCTGATATTGACAATGATCCACCTCCAATAATGACCCTGATATTGACATTGATTCACTTCCAATAAGTACCCTAATATTGAGATTGATTCACTTCCAATAATGACCCTGATATTGACAATGATTCACTTCAAACAATTCACTTCCAATAAGTACCCTGATATTGACAATGATCCACCTCCAATAAGTACCCTGATATTGACATTGATTCACTTCAAACAATTCACTTCCAATAATTACCCTGATATTGACATTGATTCACTTCCAATAATTACCCTGATATTGGCATTGATTCACCTCCAATTATTACCCTGATACTGACATTGATTCAACTCCAATTAATTACCCTGATATGGACATTGATTCACTTCCAATAAGTACCCTGATATTGACATTGATTCACTTCAAACAATTCGCTTCCAATAATTACCCTGATATTGACATTGATTCACCTCCAATAATTACCCTGATATTGACATTGATTCACCTCCAATTATTAACCATGATATTGACATTAATTCACCTCCAATAATTATCCTGATATTAACATTGATTCACCTCCAATTATTACCCTGATATTGACATTGATTCACCTCCAATAATTACCCTCATATTGACATTGATTCACCTCCAATTATTAACCCTGATATTGACATTGTTTCGCCTCCAATAATTATCCTGATATTAACATTGATTCACCTCCAATTATTTACCCTGATATTGACATTAATTCACCTCCAATAATTATCCTGATATTAACATTGATTCACCTCCAATTATTACCCTGATATTGACATTGATTCACCTCCAATAATTACCCTCATATTGACATTGATTCACCTCCAATTATTAACCCTGATATTGACATTTTTTCGCCTCCAATAATTATCCTGATATTAACATTGATTCACCTCCAATTGTTAACCCTGATATTGACATTGATTCACCTCCAATTGTTAACCCTGATATTGACATTGATTCACCTCCAATTATTAACCCTGATATTGACATTGTTTCGCCTCCAATAATTACCCTGATATTGACATTGATTCAGCTCCAGTAATTACCCCGATATTGATATTGATTCACCTCCAATAATTACCCTGATATTGACATTGATTCACCTCCAATAATTACCCTGATATTGACATTGATTCAGCTCCAGTAATCACTCTGATATTGACATTGATTCACCTCCAATAATTACCCTGATATTGACATTGATTCACCTCCAGTAATTACCCAGATATTGACATTGATTCACCTCCAGTAATTACCCAGATATTGACATTGATTCAGCTCCAATAATTACCCTGATATTGACATTGATTCACCTCCAATAATTACCCTGGTATTGACATTGATTCACTTCCAATAATACCCCTGATATTGACATTGATTCACCAGCACTAATTACCCCAATAATGACTTTGATTCACCTCCAATAATCACCCTGATATTGACATTGATTCACCTCCACTCATTCCTCTGATATTGGCATTGAATCTCCTCCAATAATAACCTTGTCAATGACATTGATTCACCTCCAATTATTATGTTGATATTGGCATTGATTCACTTCCAGTAGTTACCCTGATATTGGTATTGTTACCCCACCAAAAGTTACCGAGATATTGGCATTGATCGCCCTCCGTTAGCTGTCCCAACACTGCCATTGATACCCATCTAATAATTGTCCCAATTTTGGCATTGATACCCTTTCAATAATTTCTCTGATATTGGCCTTGATACTTCTTCAATAATGGCACCAATATTGGCATTGAGGCCCCTCCAATAATTACCATGACATTGGCATTGATATCCCTCCAATAATTACCAATTCTGGGTTTGATACACCTCCAATAATTAATCTGATATTGCCAGTGTACAGCAGCAGTCAGTACCCCAGCATTAACATCACCCCCAGATTCTGGCTCCCCTACAGCCTCTGAAACCATTATCCCCACACATATTGCTTCCAGACTCAACTTGTCCTGTGGACTTCCAGGTTCCACTGCACTCAAACTGCTGTTGATCCAAAACTCCGTACGCCACGTACTTTCCCACTGAAAGTCCTACATGCTTGTTTCTTTTTCCTCCATTGGCTCCATGCTTAACTTCACCCTACCTGTTCCAGTACCCTTCAGTCATTTCACTTTGGCTTTCTATATGTCCGCCTCCCTCCATTCTGCTGTTAGTGGCATATTCTTTAACTGTATTAGTTGCACATTATGGCACTGACTTTCAAAATCTTTTTGCTTTGCTACCTTTCTCCTAACTCTTGTACTTCTGCTCAACATTTGTGAAATGCCCTGGGATGCTTTTTCATTAAAGGCACTGTATAAATATCTGAGTCTTTTTCAGCATTGTGATAACATTTCATCCTAAAGATGGGCCCAGTAGTTAAATGGAGATGTTCCTTTACTGGATTTTCCAAGCAGTTAGATGTGGGCAGAGAAGCTTCTTGGTGGACTTTGGATGTACTACACCAGATCATAGGGATGCTTTTCATACCTTGAGGTGTAAAGTGAGAAAAGTTGCCCATTGGCAGAATAGCTATGAACTTCCCTCTCCCCCAAGCAAAGAAAATACTTAAAAAAATTAAGTTGGGAACAGCAGAAGGGAAGTTCAAGTATGTGTGAGAGCTCACCTGATGGCTCAGGGGATAACAACTCTGCTTGATGTGGTCGTAAGCTATACAGACCAGAAAGATCCAGATTCCATTGCTGGTCTGTGCTAAGTTGGTTGAATTCAGCCAAGATGATAGTAGAGATGTTGTAATTGGATACAGAGTCCCTTCACTGCGTGAAAGGGGTGGAGGGTGGAGAAAGTTAGCAGGGTTCTCACTCCTGATCACTATCCAGTCACCATCTTGGGACATCTGTGTGGATATTGGGATAGGGTAGGTTAGGGCTCATTTATGATGCCCCCTCACAATCAAATGGCCTGAAATATAAATGATGGCCACTTCAGCAAGGTGCTGGAGGGTGGGCCCTGACCCAAGCATGGTATCCCAGTTAGAGTCAGCACCTTCAGGAGAGAATGGAAGAAAATTGGAGGGGGGGTGGGTAGAAGTAACCTGCAAAGTTGGCAGATGTACAAGTCATGTCAACAGAGCTCCACATTGTAAGTGATTTACCAGTGTTTTCTGGTCATGAGCAATAATGTTTTCTACGTTCGCCGTTTCTGTCTATCTGATTTGCGGATTCCAGGATTTTGGAAAGTGAATTCTGGTATTTGTTCTGTGTACATGATGCTGGGTTCAGAGCCATGGTGGGGATAGAAACAAAAGCAGTCAACCATACATTTGCTTTTGCTGAGAAACATTTTTCCACAGACCAGTGAAGGTATTTATTGTAGCACTCTCAAGCAGACCTAAATGTGGGTCCTTGAGCACTAGTGTTTTATTCAAAACCACAAGTAGGAGCATAGGAACAAGCTGACTGACTACTTTGCGCTGCTGGTGCCTGATCGCGGAACAGGTGGTCATGAAGAAAAGTCTGGACCAGATCATCTCACCCTCTTGGCTGGAGAGAAATATGTGACTTTTTTGGGGAGGAGGAAAGAGTGCACACGCTGCAAGATGAGAGATGCTTTACATTTTTTTGAAATGTTTGCATGTTTCAGATTGCTTAGTCACCATTTGGGGCTGGTGAAGCCCAACAACTGTCCAGTAAAAAACTGCAGTCATTAGTGTGCTTACATTAAATAAAAGCAAAATACTGCAGATGCTGGATATCTGAAACACAAATAAGAAATGCTGGAAATACTCAGCAGGTCTGGCAGCATCTGTGGAGAGAGAAGCAGAGTTAACGTTTCAGGTCAGTGACCCTTCATCAGAGTTCTGTCCACCTTGTCCACCTACATTTTTGTGATTTACTGATTTTGTAAAGAGGTAACACCTATGTGAACATGTGCACTGGGCAGAAAATCTCCCAGTGACACAATGGTGCATGTTACTGGTGCTCAATGGCTTTCAGCTACTCTGAAAATTACTGTACGGATTATCTTCTGAAGGTATCATTCTTGCCGCAATCTCAACTTTTGGTGCTCCTGTTACATTTGATCAACTGTTAACTTTTTTCTATAGGGAGGGGAGGGGGAGGTCTGAAAGGAGTCACTTACCCAATAAATTCAAGGAAAGCAAGAGTATCCATTTAAGCCATTGTCCAGTTTGGAATAATTTGGTGTTATGCCTGTGTTGCTGTAACATGCAGAACAAAAGTCAAATCTCAATTTAAGGTGCAGCAAATACTTCACTAAAACACCTTTAATTCAGAATTGCAACTCGTGTGTAAACTTTGTACTGGCTTTTAAAAATAACTGACTGGACGTGAGCATCATACTTCGGGAAGTGGACTATTTGTGGCTCGTACCTTTACTTCAGAATGTGGTGAGCATTAGCGCCCAATGTATTGTTTTTCTTTTGAAAAATTGTAAATATTTTTTTCTATTCATGTACAAAAATGTGTATCATGCAGTTAGGTGTAGTGTTTCATATTGGTGTACCTTTCATTAATCAGAGGTAAATCCCCAGCCTGCATTACTGATCTGCATTTACAATTTAGACCTGTTTTTGTAGCTATGATGTTCAAAAATTTCTTTTGCTTCCCACTGTGTGATGGATTAATGCACTATATGTTGTGGGTTGATTGGCAGCTGTAGTCCATACAGTAGCTTGAATCTGTGATGTTATCCAATGGAACAGTTTATTTTGGCAACAAAATTTAAGGATTCCGGGATTTCAATTTTGGATTTAACTTTCTTTTTTTTAAAGAAGAAACTAATCAGCTAGAATCCATAAAAGTGTGTTGGTAGATCAGGGATTTACTTTAATCTGTTCAAACATTAAATGAGGTTGGGCTAGCAACTTATTTTCTATGTTACTGGATCATATATTGGCTAAACAAAAGATATACTGAAAGATTGCTTATAGTAGTTTGTGATGTGTCATGTGTAGGCTAATGGAGGAGTCCATTGCTCTCACCAAATGTGTCTGTCAGAAAGCTTTATTGAGGGACGGGTGGGTGGCTGGTCAAATACAGCCTGTGAGCATTGGCAAGCAAATGTTACTAGGGCAACGACTAGTCCAATTGGCTCACAGTCTACATTTCAAATGCTTTTAATTGTTTGGCTGAATAATTTTCTACTAGACCTAGTGATCCAGTGTTGATATAATCCCATTTGTTGCCTTAATCTGCAATACATTGTACCCTTCTTGTATATTTTAGCCTAGCTGTTCCATAGGTTAGTGAGCTTTGTCAGTGAAACGCAGGGACCTACTGCCTCCAGGTATTTAAAGCTGACAGTTTCCAAATTGCAATGCCTCTGGTAGCCATTGTGAACCAGGATTTCCTGTTGGTCAAAATGGTGAATTGATGGGGTGTGCTATTTTATGAACCCTTATGAAATGTAATCCCCATCATCCAACACAAGCCTTCTATTCTCTGTAAACTCTCTTGGAACTTGTAAAAACTATTAAAAATAGGAGAAACTACTAATAACTTGTGGTTTTGTTAATGGCTGTATTATATTCACCCCGTTTCATGATTTAAATTTCAGATTTCTCTATTGGATGTTATCCATAGACACCTACCGGAAATTTGCAATTACTGCATTGTCAGGGCAGCACCACACTGCTATGGAGACTTGTAGGAAACCCTAAAGAGCATGAACTGTCTTGTACTGCGCACACTTATTGCACAGTGTATGCAGATTATTTTTATCTCCAACCCCACCACTCCTCATCACCGCTTGTGAAGATGCAGACCCTGTGTTGAGGTGCAGTTCCATGGATACCGGGAGCCCTCTGATAACTCATCCAGATCGCCATTCTTGATGCATGAGCATGGACAGTAAGTATTGATAGGCACATTAGCTGGGTGGACAGCATGACAGCTGAACCCAATGCTGACCACACCAACCATGTGCGCAAACAGTACAGACATGCACACAGAGGTACATTCTCACACGCACAACATCCACACCCACACACACACAGAGGCACACAATACAATCACACACACACAGGCACACAGTGCATTCACACACCCTCCCAGACAGTGGCATATAATACAATGACATACACAACATTCACACACCCACACGCACACAAAGGCACACTGTACACTCACACACAACATTCACACATTCACTTTCCAGCAAGGGTGACTGGACAGTGATCAGGATCTGGAACCCTGGTTGTTTTTCATCTCTGGGATGTTGAGACCAATTGTAACACCCCTACTGCTGATGATCTTAACTCACTACAGAATGGTGAATATAGATTTTATGCACTCCTGAATAAAATCTAGTCTGATCTTGGGGCTGTGTTTTGTGAGTGTTGTAATGTAGTGGTAAATTCAGCACTCCTAGCAGGGAGCCATTCTTGAAGGCAACACAGGTTGGAAATTGGGCTACCATACTGTAGTGCCAATTCTCTGATGCACACTTCCCCTGAACAGTGCTACTAGAAGCACAAAATCATTGAATTTAGTCTGTAACTGGTGATACACATGGGGAGTCAAGATTGAGTGTAGTTTTCAAGACAGCCAGGTTGTAGGGTGGGGGATAATCGGACCAAATGTAATGCAATCCAGATTTTTAAGTCATACATTTAGTCCTAATTTTTATATTTCCATTATAAATACCTATGTCCACATTTATAATAGAAACAATGTAAGCTTGTCACACAGTAGTTTAGGGAATCAAGGGGATAACTCTCTCATACCTATCACAAAGGAAGATGCTAGAGCTTGTTGGAAGCCAATCATTTCAGTCCCAGAACATTGCTGCAGGAGTTCCTCAGGGTAGTGTCCTAGGCCCAACCATCTTCAGCTGCTTCATCAATGACCTTCCCTCCATCATAACGTCAGAAGTGGGGATGTTCGCTGATGATTGTACAATGTTCAGTACCATTTGCAACTCCTCAGATACTGAAACAGTTCTGTCCATTTGCAGCAAGCCCTGGACAATATCCAGGCTTGGGCTGAGTAGTGGCAAGTAACATCTGCACCACACAAGTGGCAGGCAATGATGGTCTCCAATAAGAGAAACTAACCATCTTCCCTTGATATTCAACAGCATTACCATCGCTGAATCCCCCACTATCAACATCCTGGGGGTTACCATTGACCAGAAACTGAACTGGACCAGCCATATAAATACTGTGGCTACAAGAGCAGGTCAGAGACTGATAATTCTGCAGTGAGTAACTCACCTCCTGACTCTCCAAAGCCTGTCCACCATCTAAAAGGCACAAGTCAGGAGTGTGATGGAATACTTTCCACTTTCCTGGATGAGTGCAGCTCCAACAACACTCGGGAAGCTTGACACCATCCGGGACAAAGCAGCTCGCTTGATTGGCACCCCATCCACCACCTTAAACATTCACATCCTCCACCACCAACGCACAGTGGCAGCAGTGTGTACCATCTACAAGATGCACTACAGCAACTCACCAAGACTCCTTCGACAGCACCTTCCAAACCCGCGACCTCTATCACTTAGAAGGACAAGGGCAGCAGATGCAAGGGAACATCACCACCTGCAAGTTCCCCTCCAAGTCACACACCATCCTGACTTGGAACTATATCGTCATTCCTTCACTGTCGCTGGGTCAAAATCCTGGAACTCCCTTCCTAACAGCACTGTGGGTGTATCTACCACACATGGACTGCAGTAGTTCAAGAAGGCAGCTCACCACCACCTTCTCAAAGGCAATTAGAGATGGGCAGGAAATGCTGGCCTGGCCAGTGACCCCCACATCCCATGAATGAATAAAAAAAATTATACACTCCTACCAGTTGGCAGATATAATTGCAGGGTGCCAGTTTTGCATAAACAGTTTTCATTGTGAATGTGGAGGGAGATAGGGAATTAAAATGGATAAAGTTGACAGACATAAGGTGCACACCATACGTAATGCAGATACATTCTAGAGTAAGAATTCTGCAGTGATCTTAATGCCACAATTGTTACTCTGATCATGAATATGGTTTGTGTGTGTGTCGGCATTTGACAATCAAGATTACCAGGCAGAGCCCCCACCCCTTCTGCTGTCAATATCGGGGATGACCTTCCGGTAGAAATCTAATCTTGGCCTGCTGATAATTATATCGACCACTTGAGCTTTGCTTTCACAACTTCAACCGTCTAAGTTCTACAGTTAGATTGCTGCCTTATGTGACCAGAAGTGATGCACTGCCTGGTGTGGTATTGAAGCAGACAGATCATGAAGGTTTGAAGTTGCATTACCGTGATCTGAACTAAAATAACTTATCTCAGCTGAGAAAATAAAGCGGCACTGCAATTGGTCTGAGTGCTTCTGGGCTAGTGAAGGAAAATTAGTCGAGGTTCTCAATCCTGATCCTCCAGTGACTGACTCTAGCTGGGGTGTGTTTGGATCTCGGGTGAGAACGGATCATTACTTGCCAATGATGCCCCTCCATTTTCCTCTCAGTCAAATAGGTCATTGACACTCATTGTTTAGGATTATCCACGAGGACTGGCCACTTGAGTGAGGTACTGGCGGTACATGTGGAATCAGTGCCATCAGGAGATATGGACCAGGGAGAATTCCATCTTCTAATCACTGGCTGGCAACCAACATTCAGTACATGTGGAATTGCACTATGATGATGCTAAGTGCTCCTGTGAATGGTCTTTCATGTGTGTAGATGCTGAAATGGTCTAAAAAATGCAAAGTAGCCCTGAAGCCACCGTGAAAATTGTAAAAATAGATGTTTCCAGTTTGTGTTTTAGTCACATGGAGTGAGGTTGGGTCTGGATCTTAATTTTAAAGTTTAAACAATGTTTGTAAATGCTCAAGCCTTGCGGTTTGCATTTATAATATCCTGCAGATTCCTTGCTCCCGGTTATGTATTATTGTGCATCCGATATACCAATGATTATCAATAAAATCAGTAAAATACCGGCTCCTTCCCCTTAATGCCAGCACGTTATTTTGCGAAATGCTGGACGCAGTGTTCACCACAAGGTGTTACAAGCTGATCTCAAGTGTGTTTCCTTTACCCTGGCAGTACAGTTCCTAAGTTAATAAACTAAAGATTAAAAACCATATCAGTGTTGTTTTGTTTTTGATATGATGTGAGGAGCCTCGTGCAGACTGACATCTTTTAAAAGCTGTTTTGGACCCTGTTTCCACCACTGTTTCCGTGACCTAACAACGCTCTTCATTTAAAAAAAATCTTCCCTAAACTCAGTTGTTGGTGTTAAATTTCTCGCTTATAGTTACTGACTCACCAATCCAGTGGAAATAGTTTTGTCCAATTTAGCTTATCAAAACTCCTTGTAATATTGAACCCCTCCAGCAGTTCTCCTGTTAACCTTTTCTGCTCTAATGAAGCGTCCCAGTTTCTCTGGTGTCACCTCATAATTAAAAGCTTCTGATCTCTGGTGAACCTCCATCACCATGACTTCTTTTTAATCACTTGCAATTTCCTCAGAGGCTCCCCCTATTGGTCACTGTAACTTCAGCGGAAACACTGGATAAACTGTAAATGGGATTTCTGCTGATATTTTGCTGAAGTGCCGAGGGGCCTTTTCCACTGAGTTCCATGTATTATTTTCAGCTCTCCTTCCTTACCCATTGTTACCCTAATTGCTCCACCTCCTCTTGAACCCTTTCATTCCCACTACCACACACTTCTGTCAAAAGCAAGGCATTCCCAATTCCTTATTTAGTATCTCCACCTTCACCTACCATAAGAAGCCAACCTTTTCCATCGAACAATTGGCCCTGACCTTTTTTAAAAACTATTTTACTGTTTATGTTTAAAAACATTTACTATTTCCCTTTACATTTCCCGTCAGTCTATCTTCGAATTTCCTCTCAGCCTTTCTAATTTCTTTTGCTTCTACTCTATTTTCTAAATGTAACTTTATTTTATTCTGTATTGTTATCCCTGGGTTTTTCATATCCCTCTTTTTAACTCTAATAATTTTAAGTTATCTACCCATACAGGGAATTCTTCCCCACTCTTATCCTGGCCTAGAATCATTGTATCTTACAACACAGGCAGAGCCCTCCAGATGATAACGACCCGCATGTAAAAAAAAATTATATTGTTCCTGAATTTTTCTGTAATTTGTCTTCACACCTCTTTATCTCCTTCCCAATGTCCAGTGGTCTATATGACATTCCCAATAAAGTAACGCCCCCCTTTCTGTCTCTTAATTCTAATCAAATCGTTTCATGTTTTACACCATTCTTGTGTTCCAGGACTGTAGTGGATCCTTTGATAAATGCTCTGCCACCCCTCCTCCCTTTTTCTGTTCTATTCCTTCTGAATATTTAGTAACCAGGAATGTTCAGCTCCCAGTCTTTCCCTAGTCTAAGCCTCTGTTGATATTATTATATCATATCATAACACCTTGGAACCATTTGTACCTCTAGCTCACTGCTTTACACAGCTA
Organism: Heterodontus francisci; assembly: GCF_036365525.1. NCBI lineage: Eukaryota > Metazoa > Chordata > Chondrichthyes > Heterodontiformes > Heterodontidae > Heterodontus > Heterodontus francisci. The sequence continues at coordinate 16,823,027 of NC_090421.1, read as the reverse complement.
TGTGTGTACAACTCAAAACTGTCAGTTTGGAAATCTCACTCAGTTTACTCCCTCCTCCTTTCTGATCTGTTCTTTATAAATGTCCTTTTTTTTCTCTTTTATCTTCCCTAGATATGTTGGAATGTAGATAAATGTTGAATAAGATATATTGAAACAAGAAACTGAAAGGACGTCAAACGTGGGGAAGGGAAGGATTTTCTTGATTATTGGTCATTGACGGAAATGTTTCAATCAACGTCAAAGCTTTTATCAACAGAGCTGATCAGATACGAAGATGCATCTGGTAGAGAATTTATCATTCCGAAGAAATGATTCCAACCTTGGAATGATGAAGTAGATTTGAAATATAGTGCAGAGTTTGATGCATTCTTCCTTCAACAAGCCACTGGTGTTCGGAATGGGATCAGGGTAAAGGAGCAAGGGTGATGGTGAGGCACGAGAGTCTGGCAAAGCTGAATTTATTTTTGTTGGAGATGAGTCTTGGCCCATAGATGATGCAGGTAGATAAGTCAGCCTGTAAGTACAACACCAGAGAAAAGAAGAAACCTTCAAATGAGACTTGGGATTTGAAAATAAATCCACCCCCGCCACACACACATATGAGGATGAGCTTGTTCAATCCTTCAATGAGTAGCTGGATAAATACCTACTCAGTAATAGAACCCCCAGTCTCAGTATGGACAGACCATGATGGACAAATCCCACACAGTGGGTGGGAACTGTGCCGAATGGTTGAGATGTGACGAAGGATGAATAGTCTGGACCTTTGTTTTTATACGGAATGTAGTAAACCATTATTTCTACCAATTGTGCTAAACTGTTGCAGAGTCTGCATGGAAAGTAAGTACGTTGAATATCAAAGACACCCTTTTAACAAGCACCCTGTTTCATCAATTAACTGGTAATAAGATTCTGCGGATATTTCAAGGCCTTCTTCAACTCCTCTCTGAATTTAGTCTGGGTTACGGCATAAATACACGTGTTTGTGCAGCAACTCAAAAGTCGGAGTGCATCTCCAATCTGTTCTGCTGTTGTTGAATCAACGTCAATCCTATAATAAGACAGGATTGAAATCCGCTGAAGGATTGAATGTACCACGTGTGTCATCCACAACAGGATAAAACTGCTTGATATACTGAAGAGTAAAATGATGGATTTTCTTCGGTGTTTCATCTCTGGATCATCATCTTTCTCAGCGCTCCTCTTCTTCCGGAGTCCCCTGCGGATCCGATTGGCCACTAAAATATGTGTAACAGTCAGAGCATTGAGCACCAAGATAAGAAGGAATGGGACAAACGGGGTTATTGTAATTTGAAGTAACTCAAATGCTGCCCACATGGGGGAGATGTAATAGTCCAGGCTATTCCTGAAGCAGTACCAGGGAATATTGTCAATTATTTCATATGGTTCATACTGAAAGTACCAGGGGATATTCTTTAAGCAACTTAGCAAACATATTGTGCTGATAACGATAGCTGCAGTTTTCTCTGTGCAATATTTTCTTTTCAGTTTCTGGCAACAAATGGTGACAAATCGATCAAAGGTGAAAGAGACTGTTAACCACACCGAGCTGTCTGAAGCTGCATAACCCAGGACTCCTCTGAGACTACACACGGCAGTGATGTTCAAGAAACTATCTGGGAAATAAGAGTCACCAATCTGCTCGAATAGCACATCAACAATAACAACCAGTAGATCCGTCGCTGCCATGGATATCAGGTAGTGAGTGAGGCACTTGGAGAGACCACACTTGCCCCGGGACAGGATTGTAATTGCCAGTACGTTAACTGTGAGCACAAGGGAACATAAGAGTTACTGATCAGACACACAGCACAAGTATCAGAGGTGGATGGTTCCATTCAAGGGAACCAGGAAGAAGTGAATGCAGAGTGTAGGACCAGGCACAAGCTCCTCCTTGAGCCCAGAGGAAGGATGATGAAGGGACAAGAGAGGTCTGGGTGGGAGAACCAGGAAGACACGACCAAATGGGAGGAGGGTCAGGTGATGGGGACGATTCTTAATTGCTCACCCTTGCTTATGAGTCCTTACATCATTTTCCACCAGGTGGAAGAACTGAGGGGCAAGGCTGGGCATTAGAGGCCACAATTAGGATTAGAGGAGTCAGTTGGAGCAAGGGAAAGACAATGAGATTGCGAGCAGGAGGAGACTGGCTACAGGAGAAAGCCAGGAGCATCAACTTGGATGCGCAGTGACAAGTGAGGGGGCAATCCAGGAGACAGAAACCAGAACTGATGTGGGACATGCAGCTGGACGAAGCTCAGTTTTCAACTTTTTAACAATAATCAGGGTGGGGGAAGGTGAGGGTTTTGCTGGGGTCAAGGGCATTAAAGGTAGAGCAGAGGCTGTAATTAAGCTGATCGACAGCAATCCCTTGATTTGTGACATTCAATTATCTCATTAAATTCAGTCAATATTTATTGGTGCTGCTCTTCAGCCAAGGATATGGCTGGGTTGAGAGTTTGGGGAAGCTGGGGTTGGGAGAGGTGACCAGGAGGCCAGTAGCCTAGAAGTACAGTTGGGAGTGGAGATGCACTGCTTAGAGGGGGGAGGCTGACGCATGCCGAGGGAGGGGGGAGGTGCCCTCAATGACCACATAACAGATCACACATTCACATCATGTGATTATGACTGATTAAAATGGATGAGCAGGCAATATTTCAAAACCAATGCACACAGTTTAAAACCACACCTTGCGTGTAAATGTGAGTTCTTAATGTGTTCCCCGAGCATGATTAATCATCTCCTGTGCTTTCCTGATCAGCACAAAGAGCCAAGGATTGGGAATGTCTGGAAATATCAGAACATAGTCTGAGCTCAGCGATATGAGGTGCTAGTGGATACTTACCCAACATGGAGGGAACAGAGGCCCTGGTGCTACTGTGCTGGTCGCCGTTATTGGTCCATGGTTAGTTATTTTATAATAGGAACATTACATAATGAAAGGCACAATGTGCTGTCTATCTGCCTTTATAATATATTAAAATATTTCATCTGGCTGCAATTCCTCTCTACAAAATCTTCCATTTATAATGGAAACTGCCTTGGTTTTGATTGAAACTTGGCTCAAGAGTGGTGACACCTTGCCCCATACTGAAGTCTCCTGCCTGGCTACACCTTCCATTGCCTACCCCATGCAAACTGCTGTGGTAATGGTGTAGGTCCTTATTACCAAATTTCACCATGGTCTCTCCTCAGCTCCTCGAGCACCTTCTCCTCCTTTGAGCATTTGTTCCACTCCTCGACTGTCCTTTTAAAGTCTTCATTGTCTAGTGCCTTCCCAAGTCCCAACCTGAGTTTCTCCCTGAGATATTCTCCCTTCTTTCCTCCCTCAGCCTCTGCACAGCACAACTCTTCTTCCTCGCTGGTTTAAATTTCCAGCTCAGCTGTCGTCTGAATTCATTGCCCTCTGCATATAAACTCTCCTACCCATATTCATAGCCAGCCCACTGTCTTTTCAATCTCCTGTGGCCTCTCTACCATGATCTCAATCATAGACCAGACCATCTCTAACGACTTCCTTATATCCCTTGCCATACACATCCCCAATCCCAGTTCCTTGTGCATCCTCCCCAGAAAGAACTCTCCCAAACCACTTACAACTGAACTTTCAAACTCCTGACAGCCTAACCTTTGACCCTCCATTCACTACAATACTTCTGGAGCTGTTGATCTGCTCAATCACACCTTCTCCTCCACTTCTGGTGCCCTTGTCCCCAGTAGAACCCTTACATTTTCCCAGCCTGGTCATTATCTCTGGTATGACCCCCATCTTCATTCCCTCAAATCCAAAGGGCACAGACGTGACAATACCTGGTGCACAACTGTTTTTTTTTCTGAACCACATGGAACACTATCGGGCCTCACTCTCCCCTGCCAAAACCACCCACTATACCAAGATAATCCTGAAGAGGGATGGTAACCCCTCGGTTTCTTTTCTCTACTACCAACCATCAGATTAAACCTTTCTCCCCAGCCCCCTCCAGTCTCAAGGAGCTCATGGACTTCTTTGATACTAAGATTGAGGTCATCCATTCTGCTGCCTCTGCCGATTCAGCACCACCCCCCCCTCCCCCACCTTCCCCTTGCCCATTAAGCCTACCCTGTCCTCTGACTCTTCTGCCCTAGCCCTAGACCCACATTTTTGTCTAGTTTCTCTCCTATTGCCCTTCATAGACTCTCAAAGCTCACCTTGTCTCCTCTCTTGAACCATTCCCACTAAACTATAGACTATCCAACTTCCCTTCCTGGCCCCCTACCTGACATTGTAAACTGGGTCCCCCTGCTCAAGTACTGTCCCCCACCCTTTCAAACCCGATATTGTCACCCCTCTCAAAAAAAAAACACCCTCAACCCTTCAGTCCTTGCAAACTACCACCCAATCTCCAACCTCTCTTTCCTCTCCAACATCCTTGAATATGTTGTTACTTTCCAAATCTGTGTCACTCTTTCCCACAACCCTATGTTTGAACCTCTCTCATCATATTTATGCCCCTGCTAGATAATCAAAATCACAAGTAACATCCTCTGTGACTCGTTCATTTTCTCTACTCATAGAATTACGTAGAATATACAACATGCAAACTGGCCATTCGGTCCAACCAGTCTATGTCAACATTTATGCTCCACTCAAGCCTCCTCCCACCCTTCCTCATCTCACTCGATCAGCATAGCCCTCTATTCACTTCTCCCTCATATGCTTATCATGTCTCCCCTAAAATGGATCCAAGGTATTCACCTCAACCACTCCCTGTGGTGGCGAGTTCCACATTCTCACCATTCTCTGGGTAAAGAAGGTAACTGAGAATTCCGTTTGATTTCTTGGTAACTATCTTATATTGATGGCCTCCAGTTTTGCTCTTCCCCATGAGTGGAAACACTCTGTGTTTACTCTATCAAAACCTTTTATAACTTTAAAGACTTCTTAAATGTTAAAGCCTTCTCTTTTCAAGAGAAAAGAAACCCACTCTGTTCATCCTTTCATGAGTTTTAGTGTTAGCTCGCAGTTAAGTAGCCTTAATGATAAACAAGTAGTTTGAAATAGCTAAAATAAAAGCAAAATACAGCAGATGCTGGAAATCTGAAATAAAAACAGAAAATGCTGGAAATAGTCAGCAGGTCTGGCAGCATCTGTGGAGAGAGAAACAGATCAGGTCAGGTCAGGTCTGTGACCTTTCATCAGAACTGGGAAAAGTTAGAAATGTAATAGGCTTTGAGCAAGTGAAAAGGGAGAAGGGGGGAAGAACAAAAGGGAAGGTCTGTGTAAGGACGGAGGGCAGGAGAGATTAAATGACAGATGTCATGGAACAAAGGTAAAGGGAGTACTAATAGTTGTGTTAAAAGACAAAGCACTATTCCAGAGAGGGTGTTAACAGGACTTGACAGGGTAGATGCAGGAAGGATGTTCCCGATGATGGGGGAGTCCAGAACCAGGGGTCATAGTCTAAGGATATGGGGTAAACCTTTCAGGACTGAGATGAGGAGAAATTTCTTCACCCAGAGAGTGGTGAGCCTGTGGAATTCACTACCACAGAAAGCAGTTGAGGCCAAAACATTGTATGTTTTCAAGAAGGAATTAGATATAGCTCTTGGGGCAAAAGGGATCAAAGGGTATGGGGCGAAAGCGGGAACAGGTTACTGAGTTGGATGATCAGCCATGATCATAATGAATAGCGGAGCAGGCTCGAAGGGCCGAATGGCCTACTCCTGCTCCTATTTTCTTTGTTTCTATGTTAATTGCAGAATAATGAACAGCTCTGTCCTAAAGCAAAAACATGAAAACAAGTTTAAGACCAGCACATGGTTAAAAAATAAATAAAATGAAACAATTAAAAACAAAGGCTCTGAAATTGTTCAGTCAATGTTGAGTCTGGAAGGCTGTAAAGTGCCTAATTGGAAGATGAGGTGCCGTCCCTCGAGCTTGCGTTGAGCTTCACTGGAACACTGCAGCAGGCTGAGGACAGAAATGTCGATATGAGAGCAGGGTGGTGAATTAAAATGGCAAGCAACTGGAAGCTCAGGATCATGCTGAGCGGCAGTGTTACACAAAGCGGTCACCCAGTCTGCGTTTGGTCTCCTCAATGTAATGACAACTGCATTGTGAGCAGCGAATACAGTATACTAGATTGAAAGAAGTACAAGGAAATTGCTCCTTCACTTGAAAGGAGTGTTTGTGGCCTTGGATAGTGAGGAGAAAGGAGGTAAAAGGGCAGGTATTATACCTCCTGCGATTGCGTGGGAAGGTGCCGTGGGAAGGGGACGAGGTGTCGTGGATGATGGAGGAGTGGATGAGGTGTCATGGAGGGAACAATCCCTTCGGAATGCTGACAGGGGAAGGGAGGGGAAGATGTGTTTGGTAGTGGCATCATGCTGGAGGTGGTGGAAATGGCGGAGGATGATCCTCTGGATGTGGAGGCTGGTGGGCTGGAAAGCGAGGACATAGGGAACCCTGTCATGGTTCTGGGAGGGAAGAGAAGGGGTGAGGGTAGAGGTGTGGGAAATGGGCCGGACAGGGTCGATAGCTCTGTAAACCACATTGGGGGCAATCCTCGGTTGAGGAAAAAGGAAGACATATCAGAAATGCTGTTGTTGAAGGACGCATCATCAGAGCAGATGCATCGGAGACGGAGAAACTGGGAGAGTGGAATGGAGTCCTTACAGGAGGCAGGGTGTGAGGAAGTGTAGTCGAGGTAGCTGTGGGAGTCAATGGGTTTATAATGAATATTAGTTTGAAATAACTGTTAGCTAACATGGCAGGACAGCTGGGCCAGCCACATGTGCATCCTGTGTCATGTGGGAACTCCAGAACACCTTGTGAGTCCTGGAAAACCACATCTGCAGGAGGTGCCTCCAACTGCTTGAGCTTTCGCTCCAAGTTTCTGAGCTTGATGGGCAGCTTGAGTCACTACAGTGCATATGGAAAGCTGAGAGTTTCATGGACAACACATTTCAGGGAGTGATCACCTCGCAGCAACAGAGAGTTCAGGAGTGCGTGGCTACCAGCCAGACTAGGAGGCAGGCAATGCAGGAATGTCCTGGGAGTGTGTCTGGTGTTGAATACCAGTGATGGTGATGACACCTCAGGGGAGTTCAGTCAGAAGCAAATTCAAGGCACTGTGGGAGACGTGGCTGCACAGGGGTTGGGGAGGGTGGGGAGCGGGTGGGTGTTAGGGCATAAGATTTGTGTAGAAATGCAGTTGTTAGAAGGGATTCGATAGTTAGGGTGATAGACAGGTGTTTTTACAACTGCAGACATGAGTTTCACATGGTGTGTTGCCTCCCTGGTGCCAGGGTAAAGGACATGACTGAACAAGTCATTCTGTGCAAAGAAGGGGAACAGTGTTGAGATCCATCTGGCAGTTTCAGGAACTAGGAAAAAGATTAAAGAACAGGACCTCAAAGGTGATTACTCTCAGTGCCCATGCTAGTGAGAACAGAAACAGGAAGATATGTGTGGCTGGAGAAGTAGTGCAAGGGCGAAGGCTTTGGATTCCTGTGGCTATTCTGGTTCAGGAGGGATCTCTATAAGCCAGTCGCATTACAGGGCTGGGACAAATGTTCTTGTGGGGAGGTTGTGAGGGAGTGTTCAAAATAATTTGGCAGGGGGAGGGGCACCAGGCCATAGCAGCCCAGAGGAGAGACAAATCATAGAAAACTGGGAGGGACAAGCAGCAACAAGAATAGTGTAGAAAGAGCAGAAGATGGCGGAAAAAAGCAAATCTGATGAGGATGGTGTTGAAATGGATGTGTTAATGTGAGGAATATTACAAATCAGGTTGACGAGCTACAGGGGTGAGTTGCCACATGGGGTCATGATATAGCGGCTATAACAGAGACCTGGCTTAAACATGGGCAGGAATGGGAATTAAACATTCCTAGCTACCATATATTCAGGAGGGAAAGGGAAGGAAAAGAGAATGTGGGGGGATTGTTTTGCAGTATTGATCAAGGATAATATTACAGTTCTAAAGAGGGATGATATATTAGAGGGTTCAAAACATAAATCAATTAGGTCAGAGTTAAGGAAGAGAAAAGGATCTGTTATATTGTTGGGTGTTCATTATGGACCCCATATAGTGAGAAGGAGATAAAGAAGCAAATATTTGGGAAAATTTCAGAGAAATGTAAAAATAATAGAGTGGCAGTATCAGGGGACCTCAATTACCCTAATACTCCTGAGGTGGTAGAATAAAGGACAAGGAGGGTGAAGAATTCCTCAAATGTATGCAGAAGAATTTTCTTAATTAGTATGTTTCTAGCCCAATGAGGAATAAAGCAGTGCTGGATCTAGTTCTGGGAGATGAAGAAGGGCAATTGGAGTGTGTTTCAGTGGAGAAACATCTGGGTAATAGTGATCATAAGATAATTAGGTTTAATGTAGTTATGGAAAGAGAAAAGAAAATCAAAGATGAAAAAAGCCCAACTGAAAGAGAGACTATTTCAGTGATTTGAGAAGGGCTCTACCACGGGTGGAAAGAAAGATTGGCCAGCAAACCAGTAAATAAGCAGTGACAGGCCACCAAGGCAGAGACACTTCAGGTGCAAACCAAGCATATTCGCATAAGGAAGAAAGATGGGCCCTACAAAGCTAGAGCTCCCTGGATGACAAAGAAAATAGAAGTTAAAACAAAACAGAAAAAGGAGATTTTTATGACAAATGTTAAGTACAGAATACAACTGAAAACCAGGTGGAATACAAAGAGTGCAGGGGAAATTGAAAAATGATATAAGTAGGGCAAACAGGGTGTGAGAAAAAAATTAGTGAATAACATAAAAGGGGACCCAAAAATCTTATGAAAAGTAGGTTAGGTTGGAAAAGTTGGAGTTGTTCTCCCCTAGAACAAAGGAGATTGACGGCAGATTTAATAGAACTGTACAAGATTATGGCAGGCATAGATAAGTTACACAAGGGAAAACTGTTTTCATTCGTTGATGGTACAAGGACTACAGGACACAGATTGAATGTTTTGGGTACGAGATGCAGGGGAATATGAGGAAGAACCTTTTTACACAGCGGGTGATAACAACCTGGAACTCCAAGGGTGGTGGAAGCAGAGACAATCAATGACTTCAAAATGAAATTGGATAGCCACTTGAAGGAAATAAACTTGCAGGGCTATGGGAATTGAGCCGGGGAGTGGGACTGACTAGATAGCTCCGTGGAGAGCCGGCATGGTCTCGACAGGCTGAATGGCCTCCTCAGTGCCGTACATGACTCTATAAAAGCATAATTAAAGGAATGGTGGGGCCGATTAGGGATTTAAAAAAAGAAAACTTCTTGGGGATGTAGAGAGCCTGACTGAGTTACTGAATGAGTACTTTGCATCTGTGTTGGATAGGATTAAAATAGCTGGAAAGGAAGTGCTAAATAGGTTGTCATTACTCAAAGTTAACAAGTCATCTGGTCCAGATAGGATGCATCCTAGGTTGCTAAGGGAAGCCAGAGTGGAAATAGCAGAAGCTCTGACCACATTCTTTCAATCCTCCTTGGATATTGGAGTGGTGCCTGAAGGCTGGAGGATTGCAAATGTTACACCCCTGTCCAAAAAGGCGGAGAGGGTTACAACTGGTAACTACAGGTCATTCAGTTCAATCTCGAATGTGGGCAAAGCTATGAGTGACTATTGTTAAGGGCGAAATTAATGTTTCACTTGGAGAAACGTGTAGAAAGGGACAGCCATGGATGTGTTAAAGGTAAATCATGTCTAACTAAGCTGATTAAGTTCATTGATGAAGTAACGGAGAGGGTTGATGAAGGTAGTGCAGTAGAGATTGTCTATACAGACTTCCAAAAAGCATTTGATAAAGTGCTACATAACAGACTAATTCAGAAAATAGAAGTACATGGGATTAAAGGGACAGTGGTAACTTGGTTATGTCATTGACTAAGGGATAGCAGGCAGAGAGTAATGGGGAATGGATGTTTTTCTGACTGGAGAGAAGGATGAAGTAGGGCTCCCCAGGGGTCAGTATTAGGGCTATTGATTTTCTTGATATATATACAGGGCCTGGACTTGGTTAAAAGTACAATTTTGAATTTTGCAGTTGATAGAAAATTTGACAACATAGTAAATAGCAGGGTAGTAACTTAGTTACCAGATGTAACTTAATGTGGATAAGTGTGAAGTGATGTACTTTGAGAGAAACAACATAGAAAGGCAGTATAATCTAAATGGTACTTGTTATGCCAATGTGGTTTGTTGAATGATAATTTTCTTTAATCCACTGACTGGAGATCTGAATTTATATTTTTTTTTGAAGAAATTCAAAAAGAACATTTAAAGCAGGATGGCTGCTGGCGGCTTAAGATGATCACCTAGTTTGCAACATTGTATCATATATTGCAAAGGACTGTGAGGGAGGGAGACAAAATGGCTGCATTTCCCAGCAAGAACCAAGACCCAGGAAGTTTAAAGGAACTACCTGTTCTTTCAGCAAGCAGAGAAGTTCTGCTGACTGCTACGTTTGGATCATTGAGTGACTGTCATGTGTCATGTCCCTCCCCATCTGTGGTTTTAAGCTAGTGTTTTCTCTGCCGCAAAGGAGAAGCAACTGGACTCTGACATGAGCAGACCTGAAGTGGGGGCTCTCTCTCTCTCTCTCTATCCCTCTCTCACACACACACACACACTCTCTCTTTCTCTCTCCATTCCAGCTTGAAAGCTTTCAAATCCTGCTTGTTGACTGACCACTTTTGTATACTCTGGCTACAATCAGAAACCCCATTGGAGCAAATCATCCACATTGCTATCTCCAAGAGACTCACTGCACTAATCACCTAGTTCTTCAAATTAAAAGCCTCAGGACCACTGAATTCAGCTAGAAACCAGCGGAATCACCAAACTTCACAGACTGTATACCTTTTTTTGAACTCTAACTCAACCAATTTACCTTTCCCCACTCCGTAACCTAATTGTGTGTGTGTAAACCTCTAGTGCGTGAGAGAAGGAAAGTTAGCACATTGCTTATTAGAATTAGAATTAGAATTAGAACATTACAGCGCAGTACAGGCCCTTCGGCCCTCGATGTTGCGCCGACCTGTGAAACCATCTGACCTACACTATTCCATTTTCATCCATATGTCTATCCAATGACCACTTAAATGCCCTTAAAGTTGGCGAGTCTACTACTGTTGCAGGCAGGGCGTTCCACGCCCCTACTACTCTCTGAGTAAAGAAACTACCTCTGACATCTGTCCTATATCTATCACCCCTCAACTTAAAGCTATGTCCCCTCGTGTTTGCCATCACCATCCGAGGAAAAAGACTCTCACTATCCACCCTATCTAACCCTCTGATTATCTTATATGTCTCTATTAAGTCACCTCTCCTCCTCCTTCTCTCCAACGAAAACAACCTCAAGTCCCTCAGCCTTTCCTCGTAAGACCTTCCCTCCATACCAGGCAACATCCTAGTAAATCTCCTCTGCACCCTTTCCATAGCTTCCACATCCTTCCTATAATGCGGTGACCAGAACTGCACGCAATACTCCAGGTGCGGTCTCACCAGAGTTTTGTACAGCTGCAGCATGACCTCGTGGCTCCGAAACTCGATCCCCCTACTAATAAAAGCTAACACACCATATGCCTTCTTAACAGCCCTATTAACCTGGGTAGCAACCTTCAGGGATTTATGTACCTGGACACCAGGTACCTGCTCATCTACACTACCAAGAATCTTCCCATTAGCCCAGTACTCTGCATTCCTGTTACTCCTTCCAAAGTGAATCACCTCGCACTTTTCCGCATTAAACTCCATTTGCCATCTCTCAGCCCAGCTCTGCGGCCTATCTATGTCCCTCTGAACCCTACAACCCTATTATTTTTATTAGTTTGTTTTAGGTACAATAAAGTTAACCTCTTTCTTTGTTAACTCAAGAAAACCTGTCTGATTTGTTCTTGTTATGATCATAGCAAGTAAGTAATCAAACACCTATTGAATTGGCCAATACATCCACTTTAAGAAAGAATTAAACCTGTTGTGGTCTAACAAGGAGAGGAAGAAGAGGGAACTTGACCGTAACAGAAATTTGGGGGCTCACGTCTGGGATCAAACCCAAGGACAAAAGGGAAATTGGCAGCGGGAAACCAAATTGATCTCTAACAATAATTTTAAAACTTCAGTACAGGTTTTCTTGTGGTTTTCAGTGTTAGAGTACTAAAATGTCCACATTTGAGGCCAGTACCTCCTGTTTCAGTGCTGTATCTCTAAATAAAATAAAAATAAAATAAAATAGAGTGAAGAAACTTGGGTCAGGTTAAAAGCCCTATCTGTTGAAGAGTTGAGGAATGTAGCTGGGCAGTTAGAGATTACTATCCATCCAAATGATAGGAAGCCTGAAATCCGAAAACTTGTGGCCAACCATTTTAAAATTGACACTGAAGAACTGGACACAGGCATAGAATCTGAAACGAACAAAGTAACATTAGCTAAGGTACAACTAGAACAGAGGAGACTAGAATTAGAATTCCAGAAGGAGAAAAAGCAGGGAGAGTTTCAGGAAAGGGAGAAAGAAAGAGCTTTCGAGAGAGAGAAAGAGGAGAGACAATTCCAGGAAAGAGAAAACGAAACAGCTTTCCAAAGACAACTTGAACTGAATAAGGGAAGGCCCAATGTACCCAGTGAAGGCACCACTAGTGAGGGAACTACCCCTAGCTTCCCCAGTGGTTTTAGAGAGACTGAAAGAGGTCAGGGAGACAGAGCAGTTACAGGAAAAGGTCCCTGGCATTTTTCCTGACTGTGTGGTGACCCGGTCCATGGCCAAACAAGTTCTGTCAGAGGAGGCTGAACTGGCACTGCAGGCAGATAACCCTACTGTCTGGTTATCTGAAACCTTCTTTGGGAAGTTAGAGGACCCAGAGGATGGGTTAAACAGGTCTTCCTTGGTCGACGCTCAGCAAGCCGAGCCAGGGTTTAAAAAGTTAGCACAGACTGCCCAAACTGAAGCTGAAGCAGAGTGAGTTCCAGAGTGTTACTATTTAAAGAATGAGGTACTGATGAGGAAGTGGAGACCTCCTCACAGACCTGCGGATGAAGAGTGGACAGTGGTTCACCAGGTAGTTTTTTTTTTCGTTTTTTTAAATTCTCTTTTTTATACCCCAGGCCCCTTTTATATATTTCATGTCGAGGGGGTCTTTATTCCTCAGGCCCCCTTTATATACATACCAGGTAGTGGTGCTGCCGAGGTACCGTCGGGAAATATTGAGAGTAGCCCACGAGATTCCAATGGCTGGACATGTCGGTATCAGAAAAACTCAAGCCCACATCAGACAGCATTTTCACTGGACACAACTCCACAGGGATGCGGTGGAGTTCTGTAAAACTTGCCACACATGCCAGGTTGTGGGGAAGCCTCAACCTGCAATAAAACCTGCACCCCTAATTCCCGTACCAGCTTTTGGGGAACCATTTAGCAGAGTGCTGGTATATTGTGTGGGACACCTGCTGAAAACAAAAAGGGGCTACCAGAATCTTCTCACCATTAGGGATGTGGCTACCCGACTCCCAGAGGCTATCCCTCTAAGAACTATCTCTGCCAGGGAGGGGCTAACCCAATTCTTCACCCGATATGGGCTGCCTGCTGAGATCCAGTCGGATCAGGGCATGAATTTTATATCCTGTATTTTTCAAAAGGTCATGGGTAATCTGGGCATAACCCAGCTAAAGTCCTCAGCCTACCACCCACAGTCACAAGGGGCTTTGGAATGGTACCACCAGACCCTCAAGACAATGATCAGGACATACTGCTATGAGTAACCTCATGACTGGGACAAAGGGCTGGGATTTCTCCTGTTTCCTACCAGAGACTCACCCAATGAGTCCACTGGCTTTAGTCCCTTTGTATTAGTTTATGGACACGAGGTGAGAAGTCCTCTAAAACTAATCAAGGAGAGGTTTTTGGGACACAGGGATGAATCTTCCCCATTAGCCCGTGCGCAGGTAGCTGACACCATTGCCAGGGATGGACAGCCCACGGGATCTGGAGGGGTGGGGGGGGGGGGGGGGGGGAGTGGTCCGCCCAGGTTATTTAAATGAGCCGCGACATGCGGCCCACACGGATGAGTTGCCATTGTTTTCACAGCCCCATGCATTCGTGCTATTACCAATACAAGGAGAACCACTGAAAGCCCGGTTCAGGGGCCTGTACAGAATAGTAAAGAGAATTAGCAAGGCGTATTATATAATTAACACACCAGATCAGAGGAAAAAGCAATAGCTGTGCCACATCAATATGTTAAAACAGTATCACAGCCGGGAAGGGGAACAAACAGGCACAGGTCAGTCAGGCAAGTCAGGAAAGAGGAGGGCAAAAGGGACAGTGAGGACGAGTTAGAGGAAGACCTAGAGGATTCCCAAATCGAACCCCCTCCCCTCCGGTTAGCTAAGACTGAAATGTTAGGGAAATTAGACACCGTACTCTCCTATTTAAACAGAACAGAGAGGAGACTGAACAAAGCTGCTCACAGCATTTAAAGGGATCTGCAAGGACACACGAGGGTGCAAAACCCTAACCCTACACCATGTGGATGTAGGAGAGACCCCCTTCCATAAAACAAAATCCCTATTGCCTAGGTCCCAGGAAACTGACCCAGGTTCAGGAGGAAATTCAGACTGAAGATTTAAATTCTGAAGGGCGACACTGAAAAGCTCATAAGCCAAAAGAAAACCCTAATCCCAAAAAGGTTTTTGTGGCAGATTTGCAGGGTGGTGATGGTGGTGGTGACTGAAAGTCAAGTATCCAAACTGAGGGGGAATTGTGGGCTGGGCTGGATGAGCACAGGAAAAAACATGTACAAAAAGCACTGGATGATTTTCACAAAGTTATGAACAACTTTGAATCCAGGGTTGAGTTCACTGATTTAGAGAAACTGGAAAGAAAGGTATTGTAGAAATACACAAGAAAATTCAGTGTATGCTGGAGCACAAGCTGATGGAGCCTGGTCAGAGCAGTTGAAGTTCCGCAGTGTTGCTCGTGCCCAATCCTGGATAAAAAAAAACCCAGAGTATGCCCATGACAGTGAGACTGATGAGTGTGTGTGTACAGTTTCTTTTTAATTTGTGACCCCGTAATGAAATGTTCCTGTTGTCACATTTCATTTTGTGTGGTGGGGAGCTGTTACACCAATGTGTTTTGTTGAATGATAATTTTCTTTAATCCCCTGACTGGAGATCTGAATTTATATTTTTTGGAAGACATTTTTAAAAAGACAAGCTGCCAGCAAAGTCATCCTTTCAGCATAAGATGATCACTTAGTTTGCTACACTGTATCCTACATTGCAAAGGACTGTGAGGAGGGAGACGAAATGTCTACATTTCCCAGCAAGAACCAAGACCCAGGAAGTTAAAGGAACTACCCATTCTTTCAGCAAGCAGAGAAATACTGCTAGCTACTATGTTTTGAATCACTGAGTGACTGTCATGTGACAAGCCCCTCCCCATCTGTGGTTTTAAGCTGGTGTTTTCTCTCTCTCTCTCTCTCTCTCTCTCCATTCCAGCTTGAAAGCTTTCAAATCCTGCTTGTTGACTGACCACCTTTGTATACTCCAGCTACAATCCGAAACCCCGTTGGTGGAAATCACCCGCATCGCTATCTCCAAGAGACTCACCGAACCAGTCATCTACCTCTTCAAGCTAAAAGCCTTAGGACCACTGAATTCAGCTAGAAGCCAGCGGAATCACCAAACTTCACAGACTGTATACTTTTTTATGGACTTTAACTCAACCAATCTACCTTTCCCCACTCTGTAATCTATTTGTGTGTGTGTAAACCTCTAGTGTGTGTGAGAGTGTGAAAGTTGGTGCATTGTTTATTATTTTTATGAGTTCGGTTTAGGTGCACTAGAGTTAACCTCTTTCTTTGTTAATTCAAGAAAAACCTGTCCAATTGGTTCTTGTTATGATCGTAGCAAGTAAGTAATCAAGCACCTACTGAATTGGCCAGTACATCCACTTTAAGAAAGAATTAAACCTGTTGTGGTCTAACAAGGAGAGGGCCCTTTGTCCCTCCTCACCTGACTGTAACAACGTCCTTAATGATTCATGATGTAGATGTAGGAGAGACCCATCAGTAAAACAGAACCCCTTTAGACTGAACCCCGATAAACTAGTTCAGGTCCGCAAGGAAGTCATTACACACTGGAAATGATTTCATTGAATCCAACCAAAGCAGCTGGAGCTCTCCTATAGTGCCAGTTTCCAAGCCTGATGGTTCAACCAGACTCTGCATTGATTGCCGCAAGATTAATGCAGTTACAAGAACCTACTCATATCTTATCCCCCGTATCGAAGACTGCATCGATCAAGTAGGAAATTCTACCTACATCAGTAAAATAGATTTATTAAAAGGATACTAGCAAGTTCCAATGACCCAGCAGGCAAAGGAAATCTCAGCCTTTGTCACGCCCGATGGCTTATTTCGATGCAAAGTAATGTCATTTGGTTTGAAAAATGCCCCAGCCATATTCCAAAGACTAATGAAGCAGGTGGTAGCTGGTTTGAACACCTGTGTTGTTTACCTTGCTGATTTGCTAGTTTTCAGCAACACCGAGGAAGGCCATTTAAGTTATTTAAGGGAATTCTTTAGGGGTCTACAGAAGGCACACTTCATGGCCAACTTGGCAAAAAGCGAATTCGCCAAAGCCAACGTAACCTATTTAGGCCACGTTGCAGGGCAGCTAAAGTGCAAACCCTAGTAGATTTCCCTATTCCAAAAACCAGGCGGGAAATCATGCAGTTCCTGGAAATGTGTGGGTTCTACTGTAAATTTGTTCCCAACTTCAGCATCTTAGCTGTTCCCCTAACAGACATGCTAAAGAAAAGTGCAAAAGTGATGTGGTCAGAGCAAAGCCAGCTAGCATTTGAAAAGCTGAAGGCAATCGAAACAAAAAACCCAATATTAGCAGAGTCAAATTTTAAGAAACCATTTAAGATGGCGATTGTCTCCACTGCTGTTGGAGTAGGTGCAGTTTTTCTCCATAATAATTCAGGCTTTGAGAAGCTAATTAGCTATTTTTCAAAAAAATTAAGCAGACATTGAAAAAAGAAGCATTAGAGCTTCTCCCGGCTTTTCAACATTTTGAAGTGTACACGAATAACGGCCAGCATTTATTGCCCATCCCTAATTGCCCTTGAGAAGGTGGTGGTGAGCTGCCTTCTTGAACCACTGCAGTCCATGTGGGGTGCAGGTACACCCACAGTGCTGTTAGGAAGGGAGTTCCAGGATTTTGACCCAGCAACAGTGAAGGAACGGCGATATAGTTCCAAATCAGGATAGTGTGTGACTTGGAGGGGAACTTGCAGGTGGTGGTGTTCCCATGTATCTGCTGCCCTTGTCCTTCTAGGTGGTAGAGGTCGTGGGTTTGGATGGTGCTGTCGAAAGAGCCTAGGTGAGTTGCTGCAGTGCATCTTATAGATGGTACACACTGTTGCCACAGTGTGTCGGTGGTGGAGGCAGTGAATGTTGAAGGTGGTGAATAGGGTGCAAATCAAGCTTTGTGCTGGATGGTGTCGAGCTTCTTGAGTGTTGTCGGAGCTGCACCCATCCAGGCAAGTGGAGGGTATTCCATCACACTCCTGACTTGTGCCTTGTAGATGGTGGACAGGCTTTGGAGAGTCAGGAGGTGAGTTACTCGCCGCAGGATTCCTAGCCTCTGACCTGTTCTTGTAGCCACAGCATTTATGTGGCTGGTCCAGTTCAGTTTCTGGTCAATGGTGACCCCCCAGGATGTTGATGGTTAGGGATTCGGTGATAGTAATGCCATTGGACATAGAGTCATAGTCATAGAGTCGTACAGCATAGAAACAGGCTCTTCGGCCCACCGCGTCCATGCCGACCATAATGCCTATCTATACTAATCCCACCTGCCTGCATTAATTCCATATCCCTCTATGCCTTGCTCATTCCAGTACCTGTCCAGATGCCTCTGAAATGTCGCTACTGTTCCTGCCTCCACCACCTCCTCAGGCAGCTCATTCCAGATACCCACTATTCTTTGTGTGAAAAATTTACCCCTTTGACCTCCTCCCTCTCACCTGATATCTATGCCCTCTAGTTTTAGTCACCCCTACCATGGGAAACAGACTTTGGCTATCTACCCTATCTATGGCTCACATAATTTTATATACCTCTATCATGTCCCCTCTCAGCCTCCTTTGCTCCAGGGAAAACAGACCCAGCCTATCCAATCTATCTTTATAACTCAAGCCCTCCAAACCAGGCAACATCTTTGTGAATCTTTTCTGCACCCTCTCTGGCTTAATCACATCTTTCCTGTAGTGCGGCGACCAGAACTGCACACAGTACTCCAAATGCGGCCTAACCAGCGTTATGTACAACTGTAACATGACGTCCCAAATCTTGTACTCAGTGCCTCGGCCAATGAAGGCAAGCATGCCATACGCCTTCTTCACCACCCTGTCTACCTGTGTTTCCACTTTCAGGGAACTATGCACTTGCACCCCAAGGTCTCTCTGCTCAAGAACACTCCCCAGGGCCCTGCCATTCACTGTCTATGTCCTGCCCTGGTTTAACTACCCAAAATGCATCACTTCACACTTGTCTGCGTTAAATTCCATTTGCCACTCCCTTGCCCACTTTCCCAGTTGATCTATATCCTGTTGTAACCTTAGACAACCTTCTTCACTGTCCACTATACCAACAATTTTGGTGTCATCTGCAAACTTACTAATCATGCCCCCTACATTCACATTCAAGTCATTAATATATATGACAAACAACAGAGGGCCCAGCACCGATCCCTGCGGCACACCACTGGTCACCGGCCTCCAATCTGAAAAACAACCCTCCACTACCACCCTCTGCCTCCTATCACCAAGCCAATTTTGTATCCAATTTGCTAGCTCACCCTGGATCCCATGTGTTCGAACCTTCTGGACCAGCCTACCATGCGGGACCTTGTCAAAGGCCTTGCGAAAGTCCATGTAGACAACGTCCATCGCCCTGCCCTCGTCAATCCTCTTGGTCACAAAGAACAAAGAACAAAGAACAGTACAGCACAGGAACAGGCCATTCGGCCCTCCAAGCCTGCGCCGATCTTGATGCCTGCCTAAACTAACACCTTCTGCACTTCCGGCGCCCATATCCCTCTATTCCCTTCCTATTCATGTATTTGTCAAGATGTCTCTTAAACGTTACCATCGTATCTGCTTCCACCACCTCCCCTGGCAGCAAGTTCCAGGCACTCACCACCCTCTGTGTAAAGAACTTGCCTCGCACATCCCCTCTAAACTTTGCCCCTCTCACCTTAAACCTATGTCCCCTAGTAACTGACTCTTCCACCCTGGGAAAAAGCTTCTGACTATCCACTCTGTCCATGCTGCTCATAACTTTGTAAACCTCTATCATGTCGCCCCTCCACCTCCGTCGTTCCAGTGAAAACAATCCGAGTTTTTCCAACCTCTCCTCATAGCTAATGCCCTCCAGACCAGGCAACGTCCTGGTAAACCTCTTCTGTACCCTCTCCAAAGCCTCCACGTCCTTCTGGTAGTGTGGCGAAGTGTCACCTCCTTGAAAAACTCAATCAAATTCGTGAGACATGATTTCCCATGCACAAAGCCATGCTGACTATCCCTAATCAGACCTTGCCTTTCCAAATGCATATAAATCCTGTATCTCAGAATCCCTTCCAATAACTTTCCCACCACTGATGTTAGGCTCACCGGCCTGTAGTTCCCTGGCTTATCCCTGCTGCCCTTCTTAAATAAAGGCACAACATTAGCGATCCTCCAGTCTTCCGGTACCTCACCCATGGCTAACGATGATACAAAAATCTCTGCCAGGGCCCCAGCAATCTCCTCCCTTGCTTCCCATAGCATCCTAGGATACACCTGATCAGGCCCTGTGATTTATCCATCTTAATGTGCTTCATAACCACCAACACCTCCTCCTTTGTAATGGTGATATGCTCCAGGATATCGCTGTTCCCTCCCTTGAACTCACTAGCTTCCGTGACCTTCTCCACGGTAAATACAGACAAGAAGTATTCATTTAAGACCTCCCCATTTCCCGTGGCTCCACACATAGATTGCCACACTGATCCTTAAGGGGACCTACTCTCTCCCTAGATACTCTTTGACACTTAATATACTTATGGAATCTTTTAGGATTCTCCTTTAACTTATCTGACAGGGAAATCTCATGGCCCCTTTTCGCCCTCCTAATTTCCTTCTTAAGTGTAGTCCTACATCCCCTATACTCCTCGAGGGACTTGCTCGATCCCAGTTGCCTATACCTGACATATGCCTCCTTCTTTGTCCTGACCAGACCCTCAATATCCCTCGTCAACCAAGGTTCCCTAAACTTGCCAGCCTTGCCCTTCCATCTAACAGGAACATGCCAGCCCTGAACTCTTCCTATCTCACTTTTAAAAGCCTCCCACTTGCCAGACGTCCCTTTACCTGTAAACAGCCTCTCCCAATCAACTTTTGAGAGTTCCTGTCTGATGCCATCGAAATTAGCCTTCCCCCAATTTAGGACTTCAACCTGAGGACCAGTCCTATCCTTTTCCACAACTATTTTGAAGCTAATAGAGTTATGGTCACTGGTCCCAAAGTGCTCCCCCACTGACACATCAACCACCTGCCCATCCTCATTTCCTAAGAGGAGGTCGAGTGTAGCCCCTTCTCTAGTAGGGTCATCCACATACTGCTTCAGAAAACTATCCTGGACACACTTAACAAATTCTTCCCCATCTGTTCCCTTAGCACTAAGGCAGTCCCAGTCAATATTAGGGAAGTTAAAATCACCTACGATTACAACCTTATAATTCCTACACCTATCTGTGATTTCCCTGCATATATGCTCCTCCACTTCCCTCTGACTATTGGGGGGCCTATAGTATAATCCCATCAAAGTGATCACCCCTTTCTTATTTCTAAGTTCTACCCATATGGCCTCGCTGGTCATTGCCCCCGGGATATCCTCTCTCAGTACTGCCGTGATGTCCTCCCTAATCAATAGTGCAACTCCCCTCCTCTCTTACCTCCACCTCTGTCACGCTGGAAAGATCGGTACCCCGGAACATTGAGCTGCCAGTCCTGCCCATCCCTCAACCACATTTCCGTAATAGCTATAATATCACAATCCCATGTACCGATCCATGCTCTGAGTTCATCCACCTTACCTGTAAGGTTTCTTGCATTAAAGTAAATGCAATTTAGCCTACCACACCTTCCATGCTCCCTGTCCTGCCCCTGCCCGGCCTGCCTACTGGACTTGCTTGCTTTAACCTCTACATTTTCCTCAACTATCTCATCTGAGAGATTACTACTTTGGGTCCCACCCCTCCCCTGCAAGACTAGTTTAAACCCTCCCGAATAGCGCGAACAAACCTCCCAGCAAGGATATTGGTCCCCCTCCAGTTTAGATGCAACCCTGCACCAGAAGAGATACCAATGATCCAAGTAGCTGAAGCCCTCCCGCAAACACCAGCTCTTCAGCCACGCATTCATTTGCCTAATCCTTCTATTCCTACCCTCACTAGCACGTGGCACAGGGAGTAATCCTGAGATTACAACCCTAGAGGTCCTGCTTTTTAACCTTCTGTCTAACTCCCTATATTCACTTTGCAGGACCTCATCTCTCTTCCTGCCTATGTCGTTAGTACCAATATGGACCACGACCTCTGGCTGCTCACCCTCTCCTTTCAGAATGTCCTGCAGCCGCTCCGAGACATCCTTGACCCTAGCACCAGGGAGGCAACATACCATCCTGGAGTCTCGTTTGTGGCCACAGGAACGCCTGTCTGCACCTCTTACGATAGCATCCCCTATCACTATAGCTTTTCCTCCCCTGCTGTGCAGCAGAGCCCTCCATGGTGCCACGAACTTGGCTGTTGCTGCTTTCTTTTCCCTGGGAGGTCATCCCCCAACAGTATCCAAAGCAGTATTTGTTTGAGAGGGGGATTACCACAGGGGACTCCTGCACTACCTGCCTGTACCTACTACTCCATCTGGTGGTCACCCATCTCTTTTCTGCCTATGCAGCCATTACCTGTAGTGTGACCACCTCATTAAATGTGCTATCCACGACTTCCTCAGCATCGTGGATACTCCAGTGAATCCACCCGCAGTGCCAGCTCTAATGCGGGTAGCCAGTAGCTACAGCTGGATACACTTCCTGCGCACACGGTCATCAGGGACACTGGAAGCGTCCCTGATTTCCCACATAGCGCAGGAGGAGCATATCACGGGGCTGTGCTCTCCTGCCATGACTTACCCTTAGGTTAATTAGTTACTCCCTTAATTTAAAAAATACTAGTTATACTAGCAGCCTTGTTCTATCCACCTCAATCTAAAGTCCTTAATTTAAAATAAAAACTTCAGTAGTACTCACCTTATCACCAGAGATTTTTTTCCAACAAATAAAAACAACTTTCCCCTTATTTTTTTAAGGTATTCTAACAGCTATTCTAACATCAAGGGGAGATGGTTAGATTCTCTCTTGTTTGAGATGATCATTGCCTGGCACTTGTGTGGTGCGAATGTTACTTGCCAGTTATCAGCCCAAGCCTGAATGTTGTCCAGGTCTTGCTGCACATGGACATGGGCTGCTTCAGTATTTGAGGAGTTGCGAATGGTGCTGAACATTGTGCAATCATCAGCAAACATCCCCACTTCTGGCCTTACGGAGGGAAGGTCATTGATGAAGCAGCTGAAGATGGTTGGGCCTAGGACACAACCCTGAGGAACTCCTGCAGTGATGTTCTGGAGCTCAGATGATTGACCTCCATCAACCACAGCCATCTTCCTTTGCACTAGGTATGACTCCAACCAGCAGAGAGTTTTCCCCCGATTCCCATTGACTCCAGTTTTGCTAGGGCTCCTTGATGCCATTCTCGGTCAAATAAAAAATAGAACAATTTGAAAAGACTGGTACACTTGTCTTCAACAAGATGGAGGACAAAGTTGCATGACACATATCTCCTGCTGCACTGAAATATACATCCATGTCTGCTGGAACTGAAACTCATTAACCCCGTCTGAATTGCAATTAAACAGCTCATCGCACATGGATGTGATCTATCCATAAAGTGAGATAGAACAAAGGCCCTAGCAGACGCTCCATCTCCAGCTAGAATCACTACAATAAAATGTGAACATCCCTCATCTTTTCAAAATGGGCTGAAATCAGAAGTTATTGTATAGCCCCTCAGGAACCGAAAACTTAAAGTCACATGGGCGAAACAAACACTTCATGAATTTACCTTTAAAGGTAATCTTTTTGGAGAACAAAGGGAGTTATCAGTCATTAAGTCAGCAGAACATCAGTCTGAGATCTCCAGCCACAGAGAGAATAGAAGCCATCTTGAATTCCAGCAAAAGGCTGAGAGAGAGAGATCAATTCCAGCTGAGACAGTTGAACGCTGCTGAGATGAGTTAGCAACCAACTGCAGCAGAGAATAAGAGAGTGCCTTTTGACCAACCTGTCCACCTGTGAAAATTGAACTAAGAAATGCCAGTACCGTCTTTGAACAGAAGTGTTGACTGCCGAGAGATTTCAGCAACCCAGCAAGGGCAAGACAGCCAGCAAGCAGGCCTGCAACTTTAAAAACTTACCTTCCAAGAGGATCCCACATGTTTTTCCTGAAAACAGCTGACTTTTACACCTTGAACTCTTAACACCGTTTACCCTTTGCCTTCTATCTATCTTCTCTTGAGTGTGCCTGTGAGAATGAATGTGTGCATAGGTGGTGTTGCAAACATTTCAGGTGATTATTGTTCAGTAAATATTTAATCTTCTGTTTTAAACTCACAAGAAAACCCATCACTGTCTGTTTATTTGGCCAACAAAACACAGGGGCTGAAACTTGAATTCAAACAAAAACACTATCCGTGGTCAGTTAGGAGGTGACCAGTGGAAACCAGCCATGCCACTTCCCACCTATCCATAACACAATGCTTTAACTTTTATGTAATATAACCCAGTGCGAACTACTTGTTAACCTTTTTCTTGAGGGCACCAGGATAAAGTTCCATAGTTGCCAGCAGTTCAACCAAGTGATTTATCTGCTATGGGTTGGTGGGCTATTGGACAAGGGGGGGGGTGGTGTGGTGGTTATCACAACCAAGTCCATGGTTTACCTGTGAGCATGCTCTAACATCCAGGAGTGGGCTCGTTCATCTCACTGCATCAGGATGCTCAGGCTAATTGCAAACCCCAATTACAATGCTGAGATCAGCCTTGATCCTAAATAGGCAGATGAAGCTTTAGGTCAGATCTCACCTGAAAGAGAGCACTGCTGACAATGCAGCACACCCTCAGTGTCAGCCTAGATTATATACTGAAGCCGGCTTGAACCCATCACTCAGAGCCTATAGTGGTACCACTGAACCAAGCAGAGACTGACAGCAAAACACACAAGGAGATGAAAGAAAGTGAGTCACTGCAACAGAACACAAATGCCTGGAGTTCACCACATGGGAATTAAAAGATTGGAAGCTCACTGTAAAAACCAATAAAAGGTATTTTGCTATGCCCTGGTTAGAACCATACAAGGACATCTCAGTGATAATAACACTTGTAATGTGATGGCAGCCTTAGTCCCTACCCTGGATTACAGGACATACAACCATGAAGAGAGTTGGACAGCACTGCTTGTGTTCATGTCTGAAAGCACCCTCCAGCTTCAATAAAAATATCAGATTAAACACGTCTCAGAAAATTGGGACTTATTGGATTCATTGAATTGGTGTCAGTGAATGTGTGACTGTACAGCAAACCCGTCAAGGCAAACCGTAGCGGATTATCAGACTCCCCCAGGAGGGACAGGGATACGAGCAAAGGTAAACAGAGACTGATAGAATTAATAATTGGTCATCAAGACTCACCAGAAACTCCAACAACTGCAAGAATACAGTAGAACACCAGCTCAGACACATAAATTATCCAGAGAATCCGGAGTTGGTCCATTTTCTGTGTGAATCCAGTGTTGGCATTGGAAGCAGAAAGTCTGATTCCTTCTTTACAAAGAATCCCTATTTATTTTGCTGAGAAATCTCCAGTGATGTAATTACTGATATTATCATTACTGATATTACTCACAGTCACTTGAACAAACAGGTTGACAAGAGCTCCTTTTTCTCCTGTGTATTATATAACAATTATGCTCAAATGGGCTTACAGAAATTTTAAGTTATGCAGCCCCAGGATCAGATTGTTCCTTTCACAAAAGTTCTTTACAGATGATAATTAAAGAAGTGGCCTGACAATAGTGGTGCTGGCCCATCACACACACACCTCTGTGTTTACCATGTCCATATTATGGATGTGGCATATCACACCACTATTAATTCAGGAATTCCATTCCAAACACAGGGACAGACACTCACTGCTTTAACTGGGGCATTCACCAGAGAAATGAGAAGCTGGAGTCCAACATAGGCAGTGACAGAGTGTTGTCTCTTCTGCTGCTTTTTTGATTCTATTCAGCTGTCCAAAACAACAACAATTTGCATTTTGTCATGAGGGTGCTTCCATTATTAATAATTTTTGAGGACTCGTGTTTAAAAGATTGTGAAAATTGGTTCATTTGAAAGACTGAGGAGATGCCTGGATTTTTTTAAGGTTACCGGAAGGACACTTTGGATTTATTTAAGAGAAAGGGCAAGAGAAAGAGAAAAAGAAAGAGAAGAAAAGGTGAGTGAAAGTGAACACCAGCTTAAACAGCTGGAACTAAAAAAAAAAGGTGGCCCTGACTCCAGGGAAAATTCTGTTGAGGAAGAATCTGACTCCAACCCAGGACCCTGTGGGGAGCTGTTTAAATTTGTACAAGCCTTCCCAAAGTTTGAGGAAAAGGACGTAAAGGCATTTTTTCATTTCTTCTGAAAAGATAGCTAAACAGATGAGGTGGCCGAAAGAAAACTTGACACTGCTCATACAAAGAAGGTTGCTTGGCAGAGCTCATGAAGTTTCTGCTATGCTTTCTGAGGAGGCTTCTGCAGATTATGAGATGGCAAAAAATGGCTATTCTCGCTGTTTATGAATTGGTCCCTGAGGCTCACAGGCAGAAATTTGGAACCTCCGGAAACAGCCTGGGGCAGACTTATATAGAATTTGAGAGGGTAAAGCTACTTAATTTTGATTGTTGGATGCAGGCACTAAAGGTCGAGGCCATATATGAGACCTTTAGGGAAATTGTTCTCCTGGAGGAATTTAAAAATTCACTCCTTCCATTAATAAGAACATATGTAGAGCACCAGAAGGTTTCAACAGCCAGACAGGCAGCTGAGATGGCTGATGATTATGAGCTTGTCCACAAATCCAAACCCTTTTTCCATCACCCCCACAAACCCGAGAAGGATAGAAGGTGGGAGGGTGAAAGGAAGGCAAGTAGCCAAGGATGAGCAGGGACAGCTAGGAATGTACTGGATCTCCCCCTCAGGCAAGAAAGGAAAGTGCTGAGGGTGGGAGTAAGGTCTGGAGGTCGCAGTGTTTCCATTGCCACAAGGTGGAATACCATCGTGCGGATTGCTGGAAGTTATGGGGTAAACCCATGGGACTTACTGGGGTACACAAGGCCAATGCAGAGAAAGGGGCCCTGACTGAGAGTACAACAGATCAAGCTGTAACTCTGACTGCAGTTGTAAGGCCAAGTAAAAAAAACGCTGTGAATGCAGGGGAAGTGAACAAGATACCCGAGAGTTATAGGGAATTCTTATCAAAAGGAAAAGTAACTCCTTATTCCTCAGGTGAGGCAGGTAAACCTATAGTTATACTTAGGGATACAGGAGCCACCCAAACTCTTTTGCTGAGGAAAGGCATGACCTTTCCACCAGAGAGCGCATTAAACGCCAAGGTTTAAGTGAATGGTATTGGTGGGGCGTATTTACCCATACCCTTGTATCGGGTGCACCTGGAGTGTGACCTAATGTCTGGAACGGGAACTATAGGAGTTGTCCATAGTTTGCCAGTAGAGAGAGTTGACCTACTCCTGGAGAATGATTTTGCCAGAGTGAAGATAGTAGCTTCTCCAGTAGTCTCGGAAAGACGAAGTGAAGTCAAGGAGACAGAGCAGTTGCAGGAAAAGGTTCCAGGAATTTTTCCTTCATGTGTAGTGTCATGCAGACCCCCAGCGAGCAAGAATGAGGAACATTAATTTTGCCACATGGACATTAAACATCAAATTGTTGCTGGGAAGAAAAGAGGGCCTATTACAAGGAATTGCGGGGGCCCAAGCCGGAAAGACATTTTTGCATACTAGCAGACAGTGTTGGAACAAAGGAACCAGTCCCTGCTTCCAATACACAGAATGCACGTGGTCAGACCAGTTCAGTCACATGACTAACTGGCTGTTGCAGAGTTTTGAACTGGGAATTTTAAAATTGTAGAGACAGTGTTTGAACTGGCAGAAATCTCTTGGCTCCTGGATTGAAAAGAGCCTCGCCTGTCTGCTCCTATCTCTTTCTCACGGAACTCCAAGACCCAGTGAAGTCACATGCACCCCAAGAGAGAGAAAAGTCTCCTACAGTGAACAAGATTCAAGATGAATACTGGGCCCCAACGAAAGGTAAGACCATACCTTCAATCAAGGACTCCACAGCAAGCTCGAAGCACAGTAACAAAAAATCCCTCCTCAAAGATTGCTTCAAATTTTTCCACGCTGTTTTTCTTCTGCCCTTTTCTGACCCAATCTGTTTATGTGTCTCACGTATGCATGCTAGCGTGGCACGTCGTGTATCCGTAGGCGTTAACCGAATTAGAGTTTAAGTTTAACTTCTAATAACATTTCACCTTTCTTCTTTAAACCGAAGAAAGCCGGTTTGTTCTCATTTTGTTGCCTTATAATAGGAAAGCGGTGAAAAAGGATTCACCAAGGGGGAGCTAAAAACAATGTGCTCTTAAAATTAAAACATGTAACAGTAAGACCAGGCAAACGTGCAGTAGAGTTCAGTGATGTATCTGGAATGGATCCTGCAGTGTAGCAGAGTTCAGTGATGTATCTGGGATGGATACTGCTGTGTAGTAGAGTTCAGTGATGTATCTGGGATAGATACTGCTGTGTAGTAGAGTTCAGTGATGTATCTGGGATGGATACTGCTGTGTAGTAGAGTTCAGTGATGTATCTGGGATAGATACTGCTGTGTAGTAGAGTTCAGTGATGTATCTGGGATGGATACGGCAGTACAGTACAGTTCAGTGATGTATCTGGAATGGATCCTGCAGTGTAGCAGAGTTCAGTGATGTATCTGGGATGGATACTGCTGTGTAGTAGAGTTCAGTGATGTATCTGGGATGGATACTGCAGTACAGTAGAGTTCAGTGATGTATCTGGGATGGATACTGCTGTGTAGTAGAGTTCAGTGATGTATCTGGGATAGATACTGCTGTGTAGTAGAGTTCAGTGATGTATCTGGGATGGATACTGCAGTACAGTAGAGTTCAGTGATGTATCTGGAATGGATCCTGCAGTGTAGCAGAGTTCAGTGATGTATCTGGGATGGATACTGCAGTACAGTAGAGTTCAGTGATGTATCTGGGATAGATACTGCTGTGTAGTAGAGTTCAGTGATGTATCTGGGATGGATACTGCTGTGTAGTAGAGTTCTGTGATGTATCTGGGATGGATACTGCAGTGTAGTAGAGTTCAGTGATGTATCTGGGATGGATACTGCAGTGTAGTAGAGTTCAGTGATGTATCTGGGATGGATACTGCAGTGTAGTAGAGTTCAGTGATGTATCTGGGATGGATACTGCAGTGTAGTAGAGTTCACTGATGTATCTGGGATGGATACTGCAGTGTAGTAGAGTTCAGTGATGTATCTGGGATGGATACTGCAGTGTAGTAGAGTTCAGTGATATATCTGGAATGGATACTGCAGTGTAGTAGAGTTCAGTGATGTATCTGGGATGGATACTGCAGTGTAGTAGAGTTCAGTGATGTATCTGGGATGGATACTGCAGTGTAGTAGAGTTCAGTGATGTATCTGGGATGGATACTGCAGTGTAGTAGAGTTCAGTGATGTATCTGGGATGGATACTGCAGTGCAGTAGAGTTCAGTGATGTATCTGGAATGGATACTGCGGTGTAGTAGAGTTCAGTGATGTATCTGGGATGGATACTGCAGTGGAGTAGAGTTCAGTGATGTATCTGGGATGGATACTGCAGTGTAGTAGAGTTCAGTGATGTATCTGGGATGGATACTGCAGTGTAGTAGAGTTCAGTGATATATCTGGGATGGATACTGCAGTGTAGTAGAGTTCTGTGATGTATCTGGGATGGATACTGCAGTGTAGTAGAGTTCAGTGATGTATCTGGAATGGATACTGCAGTATAGTAGAGTTCAGTGATGTATCTGGGATGGATACTGCAGTGTAGTAGAGTTCAGTGATGTATCTGGGATGGATACTACAGTGTAGTAGAGTTCAGTGATATATCTGGAATGGATACTGCAGTGTAGTAGAGTTCAGTGATGTATCTGGGATGGATACTGCAGTGTAGTAGAGTTCAGTGATATATCTGGGATTCATACTGCAGTGTAGTAGAGTTCAGTGATATATCTGGGATGGATACTGCAGTGTAGTAGAGTTCAGTGATGTATCTGGCATAGATACTGCAGTGTAGTAGAGTTCAGTGATGTATCTGGGATGGATACTGCAGTGCAGTAGAGTTCAGTGATATATCTGGGATGGATACTGCAGTGCAGTAGAGTTCAGTGATGTATCTGGAATGGATACTGCAGTGTAGTAGAGTTCAGTGATGTATCTGGCAGGAATACTGCAGTGTAGTAGAGTTCAGTGATGTATCTGGGATGGATACTGCAGTGCAGTAGAGTTCAGTGATATATCTGGGATGGATACTGCAGTGCAGTAGAGTTCAGTGATGTATCTGGAATGGATACTGCAGTGTAGTAGAGTTCAGTGATGTATCTGGCATGGATACTGCAGTGTAGTAGAGTTCAGTGATGTATCTCGGATGGATACTGCAGTGTAGTAGAGTTCAGTGATGTATCTGGGATGGATACTGCAGTGTAGTAGAGTTCAGTGATATATCTGGAATGGATACTGCAGTGTAGTAGAGTTCAGTGATGTATCTGGGATGGATACTGCTGTGTAGTAGAGTTCAGTGATGTATCTGGGATGGATACTACAGTATAGTAGAGTTCAGTGATGTATCTGGAATGGATACTGCTGTGTAGTAGAGTTCAGTGATGTATCTGGAATGGATACTGCAGTGTAGTAGAGTTCAGTGATGTATCTGGGATGGATACTACAGTGTAGTAGAGTTCAGTAATGTATCTGGGATGGATACTGCAGTGTAGTAGAGTTCAGTGATATATCTGGAATGGATACTGCAGTGTAGTAGAGTTCAGTGATGTATCTGGGATGGATACTGCAGTGTAGTAGAGTTCAGTGATGTATCTGGGATGGATACTGCAGTGTAGTAGAGTTCAGTGATATATCTGGAATGGATACTGCAGTGTAGTAGAGTTCAGTGATGTATCTGGGATGGATACTGCTGTATAGTAGAGTTCAGTGATGTATCTGGGATGGATACTACAGTGTAGTAGAGTTCAGTGATGTATCTGGAATGGATACTGCTGTGTAGTAGAGTTCAGTGATGTATCTGGAATGGATACTGCAGTGTAGTAGAGTTCAGTGATGTATCTGGGATGGATACTGCTGTGTAGTAGAGTTCAGTGATGTATCTGGGATGGATACTGCAGTGTAGTAGAGTTCAGTGATGTATCTGGGATGGATACTGCAGTATAGTAGAGTTCAGTGATGTATCTGGGATGGATACTGCAGTGTAGTAGAGTTCAGTGATGTATCTGGGATGGATACTGCAGTGTAGTAGAGTTCAGTGATGTATCTGGGATGGATACTGCAGTATAGTAGAGTTCAGTGATGTATCTGGATGGATACTGCAGTGTAGTAGAGTTCAGTGATGTATCTGGGATGGATACTGCAGTGTAGTAGAGTTCAGTGATGTATCTGGGATGGATACTGCAGTGCAGTAGAGTTCAGTGATGTATCTGGGATGGATACTGCAGTGTAGTAGAGTTCAGTGATGTATCTGGAATGAATACTGCAGTGTAGTAGAGTTCAGTGATGTATCTGGGATGGATACTGCAGTGTAGTAGAGTTCTGTGATGTATCTGGGATAGATACTGCAGTGCAGTAGAGTTCAGTGATGTATCTGGGATGGATACTGCAGTGCAGTAGAGTTCAGTGATGTATCTGGAATGGATACTGCAGTGTAGTAGAGTTCAGTGATGTATCTGGGATGGATACTGCAGTATAGTAGAGTTCAGTGATGTATCTGGGATGGATACTGCAGTGCAGTAGAGTTCAGTGATGTATCTGGAATGGATACTGCAGTGTAGTAGAGTTCAGTGATGTATCTGGGATGGATACTGCAGTGTAGTAGAGTTCAGTGATGTATCTGGGATGGATACTGCAGTGCAGTAGAGTTCAGTGATGTATCTGGAATGGATACTGCAGTGTAGTAGAGTTCTGTGATGTATCTGGAATGGATACTGCAGTGTAGTAGAGTTCTGTGATGTATCTGGAATGGATACTGCAGTGTAGTAGAGTTCAGTGATGTATCTGGGATGGATACTGCAGTGTAGTAGAGTTCTGTGATGTATCTGGAATGGATACTGCAGTGTAGTAGAGTTCTGTGATGTATCTGGAATGGATACTGCAGTGCAGTAGAGTTCAGTGATGTATCTGGGATGGATACTGCAGTGTAGTAGAGTTCAGTGATGTATCTGGGATGGATACTGCAGTGTAGTAGAGTTCTGTGATGTTTCTGGGATGGGTACTGCAGTGTAGTAGAGTTCAGTGATGTATCTGGGATGGATACTGCAGTGTAGTAGAGTTCAGTGATGTATCTGGAATGGATACTGCAGTGTAGTAGAGTTCAGTGATGTATCTGGAATGGATACTGCAGTGTAGTAGAGTTCAGTGATGTATCTGGAATGGATACTGCAGTGTAGTAGAGTTCAGTGATGTATCTGGGATGGATACTGCAGTGTAGTAGAGTTCAGTGATGTATCTGGAATGGATCCTGCAGTGTAGTAGAGTTCAGTGATGTATCTGGGATGGATACTGCAGTGTAGTAGAGTTCAGTGATGTATCCGGAATGGATACTGCAGTGTAGTAGAGTTCAGTGATGTATCTGGAATGGATACTGCAGTGTAGTAGAGTTCAGTGATGTATCTGGAATGGATACTGCAGTGTAGTAGAGTTCAGTGATGTATCTGGAATGGATACTGCAGTGTAGTAGAGTTCAGTGATGTATCTGGAATGGATACTGCAGTGTAGTAGAGTTCAGTGATATATCTGGGATGGATACTGCAGTGCAGTAGAGTTCAGTGATGTATCTGGGATGGATACTGCAGTGCAGTAGAGTTCAGTGATGTATCTGGAATGGATACTGCAGTGTAGTAGAGTTCAGTGATGTATCTGGCATGGATACTGCAGTGTAGTAGAGTTCAGTGATGTATCTGGGATGGATACTGCAGTGCAGTAGAGTTCAGTGATATATCTGGGATGGATACTGCAGTGCAGTAGAGTTCAGTGATGTATCTGGAATGGATACTGCAGTGTAGTAGAGTTCAGTGATGTATCTGGCATGGATACTGCAGTGTAGTAGAGTTCAGTGATGTATCTCGGATGGATACTGCAGTGTAGTAGAGTTCAGTGATGTATCTGGGATGGATACTGCAGTGTAGTAGAGTTCAGTGATATATCTGGAATGGATACTGCAGTGTAGTAGAGTTCAGTGATGTATCTGGGATGGATACTGCTGTGTAGTAGAGTTCAGTGATGTATCTGGGATGGATACTACAGTATAGTAGAGTTCAGTGATGTATCTGGAATGGATACTGCTGTGTAGTAGAGTTCAGTGATGTATCTGGAATGGATACTGCAGTGTAGTAGAGTTCAGTGATGTATCTGGGATGGATACTACAGTGTAGTAGAGTTCAGTAATGTATCTGGGATGGATACTGCAGTGTAGTAGAGTTCAGTGATATATCTGGAATGGATACTGCAGTGTAGTAGAGTTCAGTGATGTATCTGGGATGGATACTGCAGTGTAGTAGAGTTCAGTGATGTATCTGGGATGGATACTGCAGTGTAGTAGAGTTCAGTGATATATCTGGAATGGATACTGCAGTGTAGTAGAGTTCAGTGATGTATCTGGGATGGATACTGCTGTATAGTAGAGTTCAGTGATGTATCTGGGATGGATACTACAGTGTAGTAGAGTTCAGTGATGTATCTGGAATGGATACTGCTGTGTAGTAGAGTTCAGTGATGTATCTGGAATGGATACTGCAGTGTAGTAGAGTTCAGTGATGTATCTGGGATGGATACTGCTGTGTAGTAGAGTTCAGTGATGTATCTGGGATGGATACTGCAGTGTAGTAGAGTTCAGTGATGTATCTGGGATGGATACTGCAGTATAGTAGAGTTCAGTGATGTATCTGGGATGGATACTGCAGTGTAGTAGAGTTCAGTGATGTATCTGGGATGGATACTGCAGTGTAGTAGAGTTCAGTGATGTATCTGGGATGGATACTGCAGTATAGTAGAGTTCAGTGATGTATCTGGATGGATACTGCAGTGTAGTAGAGTTCAGTGATGTATCTGGGATGGATACTGCAGTGTAGTAGAGTTCAGTGATGTATCTGGGATGGATACTGCAGTGCAGTAGAGTTCAGTGATGTATCTGGGATGGATACTGCAGTGTAGTAGAGTTCAGTGATGTATCTGGAATGAATACTGCAGTGTAGTAGAGTTCAGTGATGTATCTGGGATGGATACTGCAGTGTAGTAGAGTTCTGTGATGTATCTGGGATAGATACTGCAGTGCAGTAGAGTTCAGTGATGTATCTGGGATGGATACTGCAGTGCAGTAGAGTTCAGTGATGTATCTGGAATGGATACTGCAGTGTAGTAGAGTTCAGTGATGTATCTGGGATGGATACTGCAGTATAGTAGAGTTCAGTGATGTATCTGGGATGGATACTGCAGTGCAGTAGAGTTCAGTGATGTATCTGGAATGGATACTGCAGTGTAGTAGAGTTCAGTGATGTATCTGGGATGGATACTGCAGTGTAGTAGAGTTCAGTGATGTATCTGGGATGGATACTGCAGTGCAGTAGAGTTCAGTGATGTATCTGGAATGGATACTGCAGTGTAGTAGAGTTCTGTGATGTATCTGGAATGGATACTGCAGTGTAGTAGAGTTCTGTGATGTATCTGGAATGGATACTGCAGTGTAGTAGAGTTCAGTGATGTATCTGGGATGGATACTGCAGTGTAGTAGAGTTCTGTGATGTATCTGGAATGGATACTGCAGTGTAGTAGAGTTCTGTGATGTATCTGGAATGGATACTGCAGTGCAGTAGAGTTCAGTGATGTATCTGGGATGGATACTGCAGTGTAGTAGAGTTCAGTGATGTATCTGGAATGGATACTGCAGTGTAGTAGAGTTCTGTGATGTTTCTGGGATGGGTACTGCAGTGTAGTAGAGTTCAGTGATGTATCTGGGATGGATACTGCAGTGTAGTAGAGTTCAGTGATGTATCTGGAATGGATACTGCAGTGTAGTAGAGTTCAGTGATGTATCTGGAATGGATACTGCAGTGTAGTAGAGTTCAGTGATGTATCCGGAATGGATACTGCAGTGTAGTAGAGTTCAGTGATGTATCTGGAATGGATACTGCAGTGTAGTAGAGTTCAGTGATGTATCTGGAATGGATACTGCAGTGTAGTAGAGTTCAGTGATGTATCTGGAATGGATACTGCAGTGTAGTAGAGTTCAGTGATGTATCTGGAATGGATACTGCAGTGTAGTAGAGTTCAGTGATATATCTGGGATGGATACTGCAGTGCAGTAGAGTTCAGTGATGTATCTGGGATGGATACTGCAGTGCAGTAGAGTTCAGTGATGTATCTGGAATGGATACTGCAGTGTAGTAGAGTTCAGTGATGTATCTGGAATGGATACTGCAGTGTAGTAGAGTTCAGTGATGTATCTGGGATGGATACTGCAGTGTAGTAGAGTTCAGTGATGTATCTGGAATGGATACTGCAGTGTAGTAGAGTTCAGTGATGTATCTGGGATGGATACTGCAGTGCAGTAGAGTTCAGTGATGTATCTGGGATGGATACTGCAGTGCAGTAGAGTTCAGTGATGTCTCTGGGATGGATCATGCAGTGTAGTTGAGTTCAGTGATGTATCTGGGATGGATACTGCAGTGCAGTAGAGTTCAGTGATGTATCTGGGATGGATACTGCAGTGTGGTAGAGTTCTGTGATATATCTGGGATGGATACTGCAGTGTAGTAGAGTTCAGTGATGTATCTGGGATAGATACTGCAGTGTAGTAGAGTTCAGTGATATATCTGGGATGGATACTGCAGTGTAGTAGAGTTCAGTGATGTATCTGGCATGGATACTGCAGTGTAGTAGAGTTCAGTGATGTATCTGGGATGGATACTGCAGTGCAGTAGAGTTCAGTGATATATCTGGGATGGATACTGCAGTGCAGTAGAGTTCAGTGATGTATCTGGAATGGATACTGCAGTGTAGTAGAGTTCAGTGATGTATCTGGCATGGATACTGCAGTGTAGTAGAGTTCAGTGATGTATCTGGGATGGATACTGCAGTGCAGTAGAGTTCAGTGATATATCTGGGATGGATACTGCAGTGCAGTAGAGTTCAGTGATGTATCTGGAATGGATACTGCAGTGTAGTAGAGTTCAGTGATGTATCTGGCATGGATACTGCAGTGTAGTAGAGTTCAGTGATGTATCTCGGATGGATACTGCAGTGTAGTAGAGTTCAGTGATGTATCTGGGATGGATACTGCAGTGTAGTAGAGTTCAGTGATATATCTGGAATGGATACTGCAGTGTAGTAGAGTTCAGTGATGTATCTGGGATGGATACTGCTGTGTAGTAGAGTTCAGTGATGTATATGGGATGGATACTACAGTATAGTAGAGTTCAGTGATGTATCTGGAATGGATACTGCTGTGTAGTAGAGTTCAGTGATGTATCTGGAATGGATACTGCAGTGTAGTAGAGTTCAGTGATGTATCTGGGATGGATACTACAGTGTAGTAGAGTTCAGTAATGTATCTGGGATGGATACTGCAGTGTAGTAGAGTTCAGTGATATATCTGGAATGGATACTGCAGTGTAGTAGAGTTCAGTGATGTATCTGGGATGGATACTGCAGTGTAGTAGAGTTCAGTGATGTATCTGGGATGGATACTGCAGTGCAGTAGAGTTCAGTGATGTCTCTGGGATGGATACTGCAGTGTAGTTGAGTTCAGTGATGTATCTGGGATGGATACTGCAGTGCAGTAGAGTTCAGTGATGTATCTGGGATGGATACTGCAGTGTGGTAGAGTTCTGTGATATATCTGGGATGGATACTGCAGTGTAGTAGAGTTCAGTGATGTATCTGGGATAGATACTGCAGTGTAGTAGAGTTCAGTGATATATCTGGGATGGATACTGCAGGGTAGTAGAGTTCAGTGATGTATCTGGCATGGATACTGCAGTGTAGTAGAGTTCAGTGATGTATCTGGGATGGATACTGCAGTGCAGTAGAGTTCAGTGATATATCTGGGATGGATACTGCAGTGCAGTAGAGTTCAGTGATGTATCTGGAATGGATACTGCAGTGTCGTAGAGTTCAGTGATGTATCTGGCATGGATACTGCAGTGTAGTAGAGTTCAGTGATGTATCTGGGATGGATACTGCAGTGCAGTAGACTTCAGTGATATATCTGGGATGGATACTGCAGTGCAGTAGAGTTCAGTGATGTATCTGGAATGGATACTGCAGTGTAGTAGAGTTCAGTGATGTATCTGGCATGGATACTGCAGTGTAGTAGAGTTCAGTGATGTATCTCGGATGGATACTGCAGTGTAGTAGAGTTCAGTGATGTATCTGGGATGGATACTGCAGTGTAGTAGAGTTCAGTGATATATCTGGAATGGATACTGCAGTGTAGTAGAGTTCAGTGATGTATCTGGGATGGATACTGCTGTGTAGTAGAGTTCAGTGATGTATATGGGATGGATACTACAGTATAGTAGAGTTCAGTGATGTATCTGGAATGGATACTGCTGTGTAGTAGAGTTCAGTGATGTATCTGGAATGGATACTGCAGTGTAGTAGAGTTCAGTGATGTATCTGGGATGGATACTACAGTGTAGTAGAGTTCAGTAATGTATCTGGGATGGATACTGCAGTGTAGTAGAGTTCAGTGATATATCTGGAATGGATACTGCAGTGTAGTAGAGTTCAGTGATGTATCTGGGATGGATACTGCAGTGTAGTAGAGTTCAGTGATGTATCTGGGATGGATACTGCAGTGTAGTAGAGTTCAGTGATATATCTGGAATGGATACTGCAGTGTAGTAGAGTTCAGTGATGTATCTGGGATGGATACTGCTGTGTAGTAGAGTTCAGTGATGTATCTGGGATGGATACTACAGTATAGTAGAGTTCTGTGATGTATCTGGAATGGATACTGCTGTGTAGTAGAGTTCAGTGATGTATCTGGAATGGATACTGCAGTGTAGTAGAGTTCAGTGATATATCTGGGATGGATACTGCAGTGTAGTAGAGTTCAGTGATGTATCTGGGATGGATACTGCAGTGCAGTAGAGTTCAGTGATGTATCTGGGATGGATACTGCAGTGTAGTAGAGTTCAGTGATGTATCTGGGATGGATACTGCTGTGTAGTAGAGTTCAGTGATGTATCTGGGATGGATACTGCAGTGTAGTAGAGTTCAGTGATGTATCTGGGATGGATACTGCAGTGTAGTAGAGTTCAGTGATGTATCTGGGATGGATACTGCTGTGTAGTAGAGTTCAGTGATGTATCTGGGATGGATACTGCAGTGTAGTAGAGTTCAGTGATGTATCTGGGATGGATACTGCTGTGTAGTAGATTTCAGTGATGTATCTGGGATGGATACTGCAGTGTAGTAGAGTTCAGTGATGTATCTGGGATGGATACTGCAGTATAGTAGAGTTCAGTGATGTATCTGGGATGGATACTGCAGTGTAGTAGAGTTCAGTGATGTATCTGGGATGGATACTGCAGTGTAGTAGAGTTCAGTGATGTATCTGGGATGGATACTGCAGTATAGTAGAGTTCAGTGATGTATCTGGATGGATACTGCAGTGTAGTAGAGTTCAGTGATGTATCTGGGATGGATACTGCAGTGTAGTAGAGTTCAGTGATGTATCTGGGATGGATACTGCAGTGCAGTAGAGTTCAGTGATGTATCTGGGATGGATACTGCAGTGTCGGAGAGTTCAGTGATGTATCTGGAATGGAAACTGCAGTGTAGTCGAGTTCAGTGATGTATCTGGGATGGATACTGCAGTGTAGTAGAGTTCAGTGATGTATCTGGGATGGATACTGCAGTGTAGTAGAGTTCTGTGATGTATCTGGGATAGATACTGCAGTGCAGTAGAGTTCAGTGATGTATCTGGGATGGATACTGCAGTGCAGTAGAGTTCAGTGATGTATCTGGAATGGATACTGCAGTGTAGTAGAGTTCAGTGATGTATCTGGGATGGATACTGCAGTGTAGTAGAGTTCAGTGATGTATCTGGGATGGATACTGCAGTGTAGTAGAGTTCAGTGATGTATCTGGGATGGGTACTGCAGTGTAGTAGAGTTCAGTGATGTATCTGGGATGGATACTGCAGTGTAGTAGAGTTCAGTGATGTATCTGGAATGGATACTGCAGTGTAGTAGAGTTCAGTGATGTATCTGGAATGGATACTGCAGTGTAGTAGAGTTCAGTGATGTATCCGGAATGGATACTGCAGTGTAGTAGAGTTCAGTGATGTATCTGGAATGGATACTGCAGTGTAGTAGAGTTCAGTGATGTATCTGGAATGGATACTGCAGTGTAGTAGAGTTCAGTGATGTATCTGGAATGGATACTGCAGTGTAGTAGAGTTCAGTGATGTATCTGGAATGGATACTGCAGTGTAGTAGAGTTCAGTGATATATCTGGGATGGATACTGCAGTGCAGTAGAGTTCAGTGATGTATCTGGGATGGATACTGCAGTGCAGTAGAGTTCAGTGATGTATCTGGAATGGATACTGCAGTGTAGTAGAGTTCAGTGATGTATCTGGAATGGATACTGCAGTGTAGTAGAGTTCAGTGATGTATCTGGGATGGATACAGCAGTATAGTAGAGTTCAGTGATGTATCTGGAATGGATACTGCAGTGTAGTAGAGTTCTGTGATGTATCTGGGGTGGATACTGCAGTGTAGTAGAGTTCAGTGATGTATCTGGAATGGATACTGCAGTGTAGTAGAGTTCTGTGATGTATCTGGAATGGATACTGCAGTGTAGTAGAGTTCAGTGATGTATCTGGGATGGATACTGCAGTGCAGTAGAGTTCAGTGATGTATCTGGGATGGATACTGCAGTGCAGTAGAGTTCAGTGATGTCTCTGGGATGGATACTGCAGTGTAGTTGAGTTCAGTGATGTATCTGGGATGGATACTGCAGTGCAGTAGAGTTCTGTGATGTATCTGGGATGGATACTGCAGTGTGGTAGAGTTCTGTGATATATCTGGGATGGATACTGCAGTGTAGTAGAGTTCAGTGATGTATCTGGGATAGATACTGCAGTGTAGTAGAGTTCAGTGATGTATCTGGAATGGATACTGCAGTGTAGTAGAGTTCAGTGATGTATCTGGGATGGATACTGCAGTGTAGTAGAGTTCAGTGATATATCTGGGATAGATACTGCAGTGCAGTAGAGTTCAGTGATGTATCTGGAATGGATACTGCAGTGTAGTAGAGTTCAGTGATGTATCTGGGATGGATACTGCAGTGTAGTAGAGTTCAGTGATGTATCTGAGATGGATACTGCAGTGTAGTAGAGTTCAGTGATGTATCTGGAATGGATACTGCAGTGTAGTAGAGTTCAGTGATGTATCTGGGATGGATACTGCAGTGTAGTAGAGTTCAGTGATGTATCTGGAATGGATACTGCAGTGTAGTAGAGTTCAGTGATGTATCTGGGATGGATACTGCAGTGCAGTAGAGTTCAGTGATGTATCTGGGATGGATACTGCAGTGTAGTAGAGTTCAGTGATGTATCTGGGATGGATACTGCAGTGCAGTAGATTTCAGTGATGTATCTGGGATGGATACTGCACTATAGTCGTGTTTTGCGATGTATCTGGAATGGATACTGCAGTGTAGTAGAGTTCAGTGATGTATCTGGGATAGATACTGCAGTGTAGTAGAGTTCAGTGATGTATCTGGGATGGATACTGCAGTGTAGTAGAGTTCAGTGATGTATCTGGGATGGATACTGCAGTGCAGTAGAGTTCTGTGATGTATCTGGGATGGATACTGCAGTGCAGTAGAGTTCAGTGATGTATCTGGGATGGATACTGCAGTGTAGTAGAGTTCAGTGATGTATCTGGGATGGATACTGCAGTGCAGTAGAGTTCTGTGATGTATCTGGGATGGATACTGCAGTGCAGTAGAGTTCAGTGATGTATCTGGGATGGATACTGCAGTGTAGTAGAGTTCTGTGATGTATCTGGAATGGCTACTGCAGTGTAGTAGAGTTCAGTGATGTATCTGGAATGGATACTGCAGTGTAGTAGAGTTCAGTGATGTATCTGGGATGGATACTGCAGTGCAGTAGAGTTCAGTGATGTATCTGGGATGGATACTGCAGTGCAGTAGAGTTCAGTGATGTATCTGGGATGGATACTGCAGTGTAGTTGAGTTCAGTGATGTATCTGGGATGGATACTGCAGTGCAGTAGAGTTCAGTGATGTATCTGGGATGGATACTGCAGTGTAGTAGAGTTCTGTGATGTATCTGGAATGGATACTGTAGTGTAGTAGAGTTCAGTGATGTATCTGGAATGGATACTGCAGTGTAGTAGAGTTCAGTGATGTATCTGGGATGGATACTGCAGTGTAGTAGAGTTCAGTGATGTATCTGGGATAGATACTGCAGTGTAGTAGAGTTCAGTGATTTATCTGGGATGGATACTGCAGTGCAGTAGAGTTCAGTGAAGTATCTGGGATGGATACTGCAGTGTAGTAGAGTTGTGTGATGTATCTGGAATGGATACTGCAGTGTAGGAGAGTTCAGTGATATATCTGGGATGGATACTGCAGTGTAGTAGAGTTCAGTGATATATCTGGGATAGATACTGCAGTGTAGTAGAGTTCAGTGATGTATCTGGAATGGATACTGCAGTGTAGTAGAGTTCAGTGATGTATCTGGGATGGATACTGCAGTGTAGTAGAGTTCAGTGATGTATCTGGAATGGATACTGCAGTGCAGTAGAGTTCAGTGATGTATCTGGGATGGATACTGCAGTGTAGTAGAGTTCAGTGATGTATCTGGGATGGATACTGCAGTGTAGTAGAGTTCAGTGATGTATCTGGGATGGATACTGCAGTGCAGTAGAGTTCAGTGATGTATCTGGGATGGATACTGCAGTGTAGTAGAGTTCTGTGATGTATCTGGAATGGATACTGCAGTGTAGTAGAGTTCAGTGATGTATCTGGGATAAATACTGCAGTGTAGTAGAGTTCAGTGATGTATCTGGGATGGATACTGCAGTACAGTAGAGTTCAGTGATGTATCTTGGATGGATACTGCAGTGTAGTAGAGTTGTGTGATGTATCTGGAATGGATACTGCAGTGTAGGAGAGTTCAGTGATATATCTGGGATGGATACTGCAGTGTAGTAGAGTTCAGTGATATATCTGGGATAGATACTGCAGTGTAGTAGAGTTCTGTGATGTATCTGGGATGGATACTGCAGTGCAGTAGAGTTCAGTGATGTATCTGGAATGGATACTGCAGTGTAGTAGAGTTCAGTGATGTATCTGGGATGGATACTGCAGTGTAGTAGAGTTCAGTGATGTATCTGGAATGGATACTGCAGTGTAGTAGAGTTCAGTGATGTATCTGGAATGGATACTGCAGTGTAGTAGAGTTCTGTGATGTATCTGGAATGGATGCTGCAGTGCAGTAGAGTTCAGTGATGTATCTGGGATGGATACTGCAGTGTAGTAGAGTTCAGTGATGTATCTGGGATGGATACTGCAGTGTAGTAGAGTTCTGTGATGTTTCTGGGATGGGTACTGCAGTGTAGTAGAGTTCAGTGATGTATCTGGGATGGATACTGCAGTGTAGTAGAGTTCAGTGATGTATCTGGAATGGATACTGCAGTGTTGTAGAGTTCAGTGATGTATCTGGAATGGATACTGCAGTGTAGTAGAGTTCAGTGATGTATCCGGAATGGATACTGCAGTGTAGTAGAGTTCAGTGATATATCTGGAATGGATACTGCAGTGCAGTAGAGTTCAGTGATGTATCTGGAATGGATACTGCAGTGTAGTAGAGTTCAGTGATGTATCTGGAATGGATACTGCAGTGTTGTAGAGTTCAGTGATGTATCTGGAATGGATACTGCAGTGTAGTAGAGTTCAGTGATGTATCTGGAATGGATACTGCAGTGTAGTAGAGTTGAGTGATGTATCTGGAATGGATACTGCAGTGTAGTAGAGTTCAGTGATGTATCTGGAATGGATACTGCAGTGTAGTAGAGTTCAGTGATGTATCTGGAATGGATACTGCAGTGTAGTAGAGTTCAGTGATATATCTGGGATGGATACTGCAGTGTAGTTGAGTTCAGTGATGTATCTGGGATGGATACTGCAGTGCAGTAGAGTTCAGTGATGTATCTGGGATGGATACTGCAGTGTGGTAGAGTTCTGTGATATATCTGGGATGGATACTGCAGTATAGTAGAGTTCAGTGATGTATCTGGAATGGATACTGCTGTGTAGTAGAGTTCAGTGATGTATCTGGAATGGATACTGCAGTGTAGTAGAGTTCAGTGATGTATCTGGGATGGATACTACAGTGTAGTAGAGTTCAGTAATGTATCTGGGATGGATACTGCAGTGTAGTAGAGTTCAGTGATATATCTGGAATGGATACTGCAGTGTAGTAGAGTTCAGTGATGTATCTGGGATGGATACTGCAGTGTAGTAGAGTTCAGTGATGTATCTGGGATGGATACTGCAGTGTAGTAGAGTTCAGTGATATATCTGGAATGGATACTGCAGTGTAGTAGAGTTCAGTGATGTATCTGGGATGGATACTGCTGTATAGTAGAGTTCAGTGATGTATCTGGGATGGATACTACAGTGTAGTAGAGTTCAGTGATGTATCTGGAATGGATACTGCTGTGTAGTAGAGTTCAGTGATGTATCTGGAATGGATACTGCAGTGTAGTAGAGTTCAGTGATGTATCTGGGATGGATACTGCTGTGTAGTAGAGTTCAGTGATGTATCTGGGATGGATACTGCAGTGTAGTAGAGTTCAGTGATGTATCTGGGATGGATACTGCAGTATAGTAGAGTTCAGTGATGTATCTGGGATGGATACTGCAGTGTAGTAGAGTTCAGTGATGTATCTGGGATGGATACTGCAGTGTAGTAGAGTTCAGTGATGTATCTGGGATGGATACTGCAGTATAGTAGAGTTCAGTGATGTATCTGGATGGATACTGCAGTGTAGTAGAGTTCAGTGATGTATCTGGGATGGATACTGCAGTGTAGTAGAGTTCAGTGATGTATCTGGGATGGATACTGCAGTGCAGTAGAGTTCAGTGATGTATCTGGGATGGATACTGCAGTGTAGTAGAGTTCAGTGATGTATCTGGAATGAATACTGCAGTGTAGTAGAGTTCAGTGATGTATCTGGGATGGATACTGCAGTGTAGTAGAGTTCTGTGATGTATCTGGGATAGATACTGCAGTGCAGTAGAGTTCAGTGATGTATCTGGGATGGATACTGCAGTGCAGTAGAGTTCAGTGATGTATCTGGAATGGATACTGCAGTGTAGTAGAGTTCAGTGATGTATCTGGGATGGATACTGCAGTATAGTAGAGTTCAGTGATGTATCTGGGATGGATACTGCAGTGCAGTAGAGTTCAGTGATGTATCTGGAATGGATACTGCAGTGTAGTAGAGTTCAGTGATGTATCTGGGATGGATACTGCAGTGTAGTAGAGTTCAGTGATGTATCTGGGATGGATACTGCAGTGCAGTAGAGTTCAGTGATGTATCTGGAATGGATACTGCAGTGTAGTAGAGTTCTGTGATGTATCTGGAATGGATACTGCAGTGTAGTAGAGTTCTGTGATGTATCCGGAATGGATACTGCAGTGTAGTAGAGTTCAGTGATGTATCTGGGATGGATACTGCAGTGTAGTAGAGTTCTGTGATGTATCTGGAATGGATACTGCAGTGTAGTAGAGTTCTGTGATGTATCTGGAATGGATACTGCAGTGTAGTAGAGTTCAGTGATGTATCTGGGATGGATACTGCAGTGTAGTAGAGTTCAGTGATGTATCTGGAATGGATACTGCAGTGTAGTAGAGTTCAGTGATGTATCTGGAATGGATACTGCAGTGTAGTAGAGTTCAGTGATGTATCCGGAATGGATACTGCAGTGTAGTAGAGTTCAGTGATGTATCTGGAATGGATACTGCAGTGTAGTAGAGTTCAGTGATGTATCTGGAATGGATACTGCAGTGTAGTAGA
The DNA here is from genome assembly GCF_036365525.1 of Heterodontus francisci. Lineage (NCBI taxonomy): Eukaryota > Metazoa > Chordata > Chondrichthyes > Heterodontiformes > Heterodontidae > Heterodontus > Heterodontus francisci. Next base: position 16,778,383 of record NC_090421.1, on the reverse strand, counting down.
GTTCAGTGATGTATCTGGAATGGATACTGCAGTGTAGTAGAGTTCAGTGATGTATCTGGAATGGATACTGCAGTGTAGTAGAGTTCAGTGATATATCTGGGATGGATACTGCAGTGCAGTAGAGTTCAGTGATGTATCTGGGATGGATACTGCAGTGCAGTAGAGTTCAGTGATGTATCTGGAATGGATACTGCAGTGTAGTAGAGTTCAGTGATGTATCTGGAATGGATACTGCAGTGTAGTAGAGTTCAGTGATGTATCTGGGATGGATACTGCAGTGTAGTAGAGTTCAGTGATGTATCTGGAATGGATACTGCAGTGTAGTAGAGTTCAGTGATGTATCTGGGATGGATACTGCAGTGCAGTAGAGTTCAGTGATGTATCTGGGATGGATACTGCAGTGCAGTAGAGTTCAGTGATGTCTCTGGGATGGATACTGCAGTGTAGTTGAGTTCAGTGATGTATCTGGGATGGATACTGCAGTGCAGTAGAGTTCAGTGATGTATCTGGGATGGATACTGCAGTGTGGTAGAGTTCTGTGATATATCTGGGATGGATACTGCAGTGTAGTAGAGTTCAGTGATGTATCTGGGATAGATACTGCAGTGTAGTAGAGTTCAGTGATATATCTGGGATGGATACTGCAGTGTAGTAGAGTTCAGTGATGTATCTGGCATGGATACTGCAGTGTAGTAGAGTTCAGTGATGTATCTGGGATGGATACTGCAGTGCAGTAGAGTTCAGTGATATATCTGGGATGGATACTGCAGTGCAGTAGAGTTCAGTGATGTATCTGGAATGGATACTGCAGTGTAGTAGAGTTCAGTGATGTATCTGGGATGGATACTACAGTGTAGTAGAGTTCAGTAATGTATCTGGGATGGATACTGCAGTGTAGTAGAGTTCAGTGATATATCTGGAATGGATACTGCAGTGTAGTAGAGTTCAGTGATGTATCTGGGATGGATACTGCAGTGTAGTAGAGTTCAGTGATGTATCTGGGATGGATACTGCAGTGTAGTAGAGTTCAGTGATATATCTGGAATGGATACTGCAGTGTAGTAGAGTTCAGTGATGTATCTGGGATGGATACTGCTGTATAGTAGAGTTCAGTGATGTATCTGGGATGGATACTACAGTGTAGTAGAGTTCAGTGATGTATCTGGAATGGATACTGCTGTGTAGTAGAGTTCAGTGATGTATCTGGAATGGATACTGCAGTGTAGTAGAGTTCAGTGATGTATCTGGGATGGATACTGCTGTGTAGTAGAGTTCAGTGATGTATCTGGGATGGATACTGCAGTGTAGTAGAGTTCAGTGATGTATCTGGGATGGATACTGCAGTATAGTAGAGTTCAGTGATGTATCTGGGATGGATACTGCAGTGTAGTAGAGTTCAGTGATGTATCTGGGATGGATACTGCAGTGTAGTAGAGTTCAGTGATGTATCTGGGATGGATACTGCAGTATAGTAGAGTTCAGTGATGTATCTGGATGGATACTGCAGTGTAGTAGAGTTCAGTGATGTATCTGGGATGGATACTGCAGTGTAGTAGAGTTCAGTGATGTATCTGGGATGGATACTGCAGTGCAGTAGAGTTCAGTGATGTATCTGGGATGGATACTGCAGTGTAGTAGAGTTCAGTGATGTATCTGGAATGAATACTGCAGTGTAGTAGAGTTCAGTGATGTATCTGGGATGGATACTGCAGTGTAGTAGAGTTCTGTGATGTATCTGGGATAGATACTGCAGTGCAGTAGAGTTCAGTGATGTATCTGGGATGGATACTGCAGTGCAGTAGAGTTCAGTGATGTATCTGGAATGGATACTGCAGTGTAGTAGAGTTCAGTGATGTATCTGGGATGGATACTGCAGTATAGTAGAGTTCAGTGATGTATCTGGGATGGATACTGCAGTGCAGTAGAGTTCAGTGATGTATCTGGAATGGATACTGCAGTGTAGTAGAGTTCAGTGATGTATCTGGGATGGATACTGCAGTGTAGTAGAGTTCAGTGATGTATCTGGGATGGATACTGCAGTGCAGTAGAGTTCAGTGATGTATCTGGAATGGATACTGCAGTGTAGTAGAGTTCTGTGATGTATCTGGAATGGATACTGCAGTGTAGTAGAGTTCTGTGATGTATCCGGAATGGATACTGCAGTGTAGTAGAGTTCAGTGATGTATCTGGGATGGATACTGCAGTGTAGTAGAGTTCTGTGATGTATCTGGAATGGATACTGCAGTGTAGTAGAGTTCTGTGATGTATCTGGAATGGATACTGCAGTGTAGTAGAGTTCAGTGATGTATCTGGGATGGATACTGCAGTGTAGTAGAGTTCAGTGATGTATCTGGAATGGATACTGCAGTGTAGTAGAGTTCAGTGATGTATCTGGAATGGATACTGCAGTGTAGTAGAGTTCAGTGATGTATCCGGAATGGATACTGCAGTGTAGTAGAGTTCAGTGATGTATCTGGAATGGATACTGCAGTGTAGTAGAGTTCAGTGATGTATCTGGAATGGATACTGCAGTGTAGTAGAGTTCAGTGATGTATCTGGAATGGATACTGCAGTGTAGTAGAGTTCAGTGATGTATCTGGAATGGATACTGCAGTGTAGTAGAGTTCAGTGATATATCTGGGATGGATACTGCAGTGCAGTAGAGTTCAGTGATGTATCTGGGATGGATACTGCAGTGCAGTAGAGTTCAGTGATGTATCTGGAATGGATACTGCAGTGTAGTAGAGTTCAGTGATGTATCTGGAATGGATACTGCAGTGTAGTAGAGTTCAGTGATGTATCTGGGATGGATACTGCAGTGTAGTAGAGTTCAGTGATGTATCTGGAATGGATACTGCAGTGTAGTAGAGTTCAGTGATGTATCTGGGATGGATACTGCAGTGCAGTAGAGTTCAGTGATGTATCTGGGATGGATACTGCAGTGCAGTAGAGTTCAGTGATGTCTCTGGGATGGATACTGCAGTGTAGTTGAGTTCAGTGATGTATCTGGGATGGATACTGCAGTGCAGTAGAGTTCAGTGATGTATCTGGGATGGATACTGCAGTGTGGTAGAGTTCTGTGATATATCTGGGATGGATACTGCAGTGTAGTAGAGTTCAGTGATGTATCTGGGATAGATACTGCAGTGTAGTAGAGTTCAGTGATATATCTGGGATGGATACTGCAGTGTAGTAGAGTTCAGTGATGTATCTGGCATGGATACTGCAGTGTAGTAGAGTTCAGTGATGTATCTGGGATGGATACTGCAGTGCAGTAGAGTTCAGTGATATATCTGGGATGGATACTGCAGTGCAGTAGAGTTCAGTGATGTATCTGGAATGGATACTGCAGTGTAGTAGAGTACAGTGATGTATCTGGCATGGATACTGCAGTGTAGTAGAGTTCAGTGATGTATCTGGGATGGATACTGCAGTGCAGTAGAGTTCAGTGATATATCTGGGATGGATACTGCAGTGCAGTAGAGTTCAGTGATGTATCTGGAATGGATACTGCAGTGTAGTAGAGTTCAGTGATGTATCTGGCATGGATACTGCAGTGTAGTAGAGTTCAGTGATGTATCTCGGATGGATACTGCAGTGTAGTAGAGTTCAGTGATGTATCTGGGATGGATACTGCAGTGTAGTAGAGTTCAGTGATATATCTGGAATGGATACTGCAGTGTAGTAGAGTTCAGTGATGTATCTGGGATGGATACTGCTGTGTAGTAGAGTTCAGTGATGTATATGGGATGGATACTACAGTATAGTAGAGGTCAGTGATGTATCTGGAATGGATACTGCTGTGTAGTAGAGTTCAGTGATGTATCTGGAATGGATACTGCAGTGTAGTAGAGTTCAGTGATGTATCTGGGATGGATACTACAGTGTAGTAGAGTTCAGTAATGTATCTGGGATGGATACTGCAGTGTAGTAGAGTTCAGTGATATATCTGGAATGGATACTGCAGTGTAGTAGAGTTCAGTGATGTATCTGGGATGGATACTGCAGTGTAGTAGAGTTCAGTGATGTATCTGGGATGGATACTGCAGTGCAGTAGAGTTCAGTGATGTCTCTGGGATGGATACTGCAGTGTAGTTGAGTTCAGTGATGTATCTGGGATGGATACTGCAGTGCAGTAGAGTTCAGTGATGTATCTGGGATGGATACTGCAGTGTGGTAGAGTTCTGTGATATGTCTGGGATGGATACTGCAGTGTAGTAGAGTTCAGTGATGTATCTGGGATAGATACTGCAGTGTAGTAGAGTTCAGTGATATATCTGGGATGGATACTGCAGTGTAGTAGAGTTCAGTGATGTATCTGGCATGGATACTGCAGTGTAGTAGAGTTCAGTGATGTATCTGGGATGGATACTGCAGTGCAGTAGAGTTCAGTGATATATCTGGGATGGATACTGCAGTGCAGTAGAGTTCAGTGATGTATCTGGAATGGATACTGCAGTGTCGTAGAGTTCAGTGATGTATCTGGCATGGATACTGCAGTGTAGTAGAGTTCAGTGATGTATCTGGGATGGATACTGCAGTGCAGTAGAGTTCAGTGATATATCTGGGATGGATACTGCAGTGCAGTAGAGTTCAGTGATGTATCTGGAATGGATACTGCAGTGTAGCAGAGTTCAGTGATGTATCTGGCATGGATACTGCAGTGTAGTAGAGTTCAGTGATGTATCTCGGATGGATACTGCAGTGTAGTAGAGTTCAGTGATGTATCTGGGATGGATACTGCAGTGTAGTAGAGTTCAGTGATATATCTGGAATGGATACTGCAGTGTAGTAGAGTTCAGTGATGTATCTGGGATGGATACTGCTGTGTAGTAGAGTTCAGTGATGTATATGGGATGGATACTACAGTATAGTAGAGTTCAGTGATGTATCTGGAATGGATACTGCTGTGTAGTAGAGTTCAGTGATGTATCTGGAATGGATACTGCAGTGTAGTAGAGTTCAGTGATGTATCTGGGATGGATACTACAGTGTAGTAGAGTTCAGTAATGTATCTGGGATGGATACTGCAGTGTAGTAGAGTTCAGTGATATATCTGGAATGGATACTGCAGTGTAGTAGAGTTCAGTGATGTATCTGGGATGGATACTGCAGTGTAGTAGAGTTCAGTGATGTATCTGGGATGGATACTGCAGTGTAGTAGAGTTCAGTGATATATCTGGAATGGATACTGCAGTGTAGTAGAGTTCAGTGATGTATCTGGGATGGATACTGCTGTGTAGTAGAGTTCAGTGATGTATCTGGGATGGATACTACAGTATAGTAGAGTTCAGTGATGTATCTGGAATGGATACTGCTGTGTAGTAGAGTTCAGTGATGTATCTGGAATGGATACTGCAGTGTAGTAGAGTTCAGTGATATATCTGGGATGGATACTGCAGTGTAGTAGAGTTCAGTGATGTATCTGGGATGGATACTGCAGTGTAGTAGAGTTCAGTGATGTATCTGGGATGGCTACTGCAGTGTAGTAGAGTTCAGTGATGTATCTGGGATGGATACTGCTGTGTAGTAGAGTTCAGTGATGTATCTGGGATGGATACTGCAGTGTAGTAGAGTTCAGTGATGTATCTGGGATGGATACTGCAGTGTAGTAGAGTTCAGTGATGTATCTGGGATGGATACTGCTGTGTAGTAGAGTTCAGTGATGTATCTGGGATGGATACTGCAGTGTAGTAGAGTTCAGTGATGTATCTGGGATGGATACTGCTGTGTAGTAGATTTCAGTGATGTATCTGGGATGGATACTGCAGTGTAGTAGAGTTCAGTGATGTATCTGGGATGGATACTGCAGTATAGTAGAGTTCAGTGATGTATCTGGGATGGATACTGCAGTGTAGTAGAGTTCAGTGATGTATCTGGGATGGATACTGCAGTGTAGTAGAGTTCAGTGATGTATCTGGGATGGATACTGCAGTATAGTAGAGTTCAGTGATGTATCTGGATGGATACTGCAGTGTAGTAGAGTTCAGTGATGTATCTGGGATGGATACTGCAGTGTAGTAGAGTTCAGTGATGTATCTGGGATGGATACTGCAGTGCAGTAGAGTTCAGTGATGTATCTGGGATGGATACTGCAGTGTCGGAGAGTTCAGTGATGTATCTGGAATGGAAACTGCAGTGTAGTCGAGTTCAGTGATGTATCTGGGATGGATACTGCAGTGTAGTAGAGTTCAGTGATGTATCTGGGATGGATACTGCAGTGTAGTAGAGTTCTGTGATGTATCTGGGATAGATACTGCAGTGCAGTAGAGTTCAGTGATGTATCTGGGATGGATACTGCAGTGCAGTAGAGTTCAGTGATGTATCTGGAATGGATACTGCAGTGTAGTAGAGTTCAGTGATGTATCTGGGATGGATACTGCAGTGTAGTAGAGTTCAGTGATGTATCTGGGATGGATACTGCAGTGTAGTAGAGTTCAGTGATGTATCTGGGATGGGTACTGCAGTGTAGTAGAGTTCAGTGATGTATCTGGGATGGATACTGCAGTGTAGTAGAGTTCAGTGATGTATCTGGAATGGATACTGCAGTGTAGTAGAGTTCAGTGATGTATCTGGAATGGATACTGCAGTGTAGTAGAGTTCAGTGATGTATCCGGAATGGATACTGCAGTGTAGTAGAGTTCAGTGATGTATCTGGAATGGATACTGCAGTGTAGTAGAGTTCAGTGATGTATCTGGAATGGATACTGCAGTGTAGTAGAGTTCAGTGATGTATCTGGAATGGATACTGCAGTGTAGTAGAGTTCAGTGATATATCTGGGATGGATACTGCAGTGTAGTAGAGTTCAGTGATGTATCTGGGATGGATACTGCAGTGTAGTAGAGTTCAGTGATGTATCTGGGATGGCTACTGCAGTGTAGTAGAGTTCAGTGATGTATCTGGGATGGATACTGCTGTGTAGTAGAGTTCAGTGATGTATCTGGGATGGATACTGCAGTGTAGTAGAGTTCAGTGATGTATCTGGGATGGATACTGCAGTGTAGTAGAGTTCAGTGATGTATCTGGGATGGATACTGCTGTGTAGTAGAGTTCAGTGATGTATCTGGGATGGATACTGCAGTGTAGTAGAGTTCAGTGATGTATCTGGGATGGATACTGCTGTGTAGTAGATTTCAGTGATGTATCTGGGATGGATACTGCAGTGTAGTAGAGTTCAGTGATGTATCTGGGATGGATACTGCAGTATAGTAGAGTTCAGTGATGTATCTGGGATGGATACTGCAGTGTAGTAGAGTTCAGTGATGTATCTGGGATGGATACTGCAGTGTAGTAGAGTTCAGTGATGTATCTGGGATGGATACTGCAGTATAGTAGAGTTCAGTGATGTATCTGGATGGATACTGCAGTGTAGTAGAGTTCAGTGATGTATCTGGGATGGATACTGCAGTGTAGTAGAGTTCAGTGATGTATCTGGGATGGATACTGCAGTGCAGTAGAGTTCAGTGATGTATCTGGGATGGATACTGCAGTGTCGGAGAGTTCAGTGATGTATCTGGAATGGAAACTGCAGTGTAGTCGAGTTCAGTGATGTATCTGGGATGGATACTGCAGTGTAGTAGAGTTCAGTGATGTATCTGGGATCGATACTGCAGTGTAGTAGAGTTCTGTGATGTATCTGGGATAGATACTGCAGTGCAGTAGAGTTCAGTGATGTATCTGGGATGGATACTGCAGTGCAGTAGAGTTCAGTGATGTATCTGGAATGGATACTGCAGTGTAGTAGAGTTCAGTGATGTATCTGGGATGGATACTGCAGTGTAGTAGAGTTCAGTGATGTATCTGGGATGGATACTGCAGTGTAGTAGAGTTCAGTGATGTATCTGGGATGGGTACTGCAGTGTAGTAGAGTTCAGTGATGTATCTGGGATGGATACTGCAGTGTAGTAGAGTTCAGTGATGTATCTGGAATGGATACTGCAGTGTAGTAGAGTTCAGTGATGTATCTGGAATGGATACTGCAGTGTAGTAGAGTTCAGTGATGTATCCGGAATGGATACTGCAGTGTAGTAGAGTTCAGTGATGTATCTGGAATGGATACTGCAGTGTAGTAGAGTTCAGTGATGTATCTGGAATGGATACTGCAGTGTAGTAGAGTTCAGTGATGTATCTGGAATGGATACTGCAGTGTAGTAGAGTTCAGTGATGTATCTGGAATGGATACTGCAGTGTAGTAGAGTTCAGTGATATATCTGGGATGGATACTGCAGTGCAGTAGAGTTCAGTGATGTATCTGGGATGGATACTGCAGTGCAGTAGAGTTCAGTGATGTATCTGGAATGGATACTGCAGTGTAGTAGAGTTCAGTGATGTATCTGGAATGGATACTGCAGTGTAGTAGAGTTCAGTGATGTATCTGGGATGGATACAGCAGTATAGTAGAGTTCAGTGATGTATCTGGAATGGATACTGCAGTGTAGTAGAGTTCTGTGATGTATCTGGGGTGGATACTGCAGTGTAGTAGAGTTCAGTGATGTATCTGGAATGGATACTGCAGTGTAGTAGAGTTCTGTGATGTATCTGGAATGGATACTGCAGTGTAGTAGAGTTCAGTGATGTATCTGGGATGGATACTGCAGTGCAGTAGAGTTCAGTGATGTATCTGGGATGGATACTGCAGTGCAGTAGAGTTCAGTGATGTCTCTGGGATGGATACTGCAGTGTAGTTGAGTTCAGTGATGTATCTGGGATGGATACTGCAGTGCAGTAGAGTTCTGTGATGTATCTGGGATGGATACTGCAGTGTGGTAGAGTTCTGTGATATATCTGGGATGGATACTGCAGTGTAGTAGAGTTCAGTGATGTATCTGGGATAGATACTGCAGTGTAGTAGAGTTCAGTGATGTATCTGGAATGGATACTGCAGTGTAGTAGAGTTCAGTGATGTATCTGGGATGGATACTGCAGTGTAGTAGAGTTCAGTGATATATCTGGGATAGATACTGCAGTGCAGTAGAGTTCAGTGATGTATCTGGAATGGATACTGCAGTGTAGTAGAGTTCAGTGATGTATCTGGGATGGATACTGCAGTGTAGTAGAGTTCAGTGATATATCTGAGATGGATACTGCAGTGTAGTAGAGTTCAGTGATGTATCTGGAATGGATACTGCAGTGTAGTAGAGTTCAGTGATGTATCTGGGATGGATACTGCAGTGTAGTAGAGTTCAGTGATGTATCTGGAATGGATACTGCAGTGTAGTAGAGTTCAGTGATGTATCTGGGATGGATACTGCAGTATAGTAGAGTTCAGTGATGTATCTGGGATGGATACTGCAGTGTAGTAGAGTTCAGTGATGTATCTGGGATGGATACTGCAGTGCAGTAGAGTTCAGTGATGTATCTGGGATGGATACTGCACTATAGTCGTGTTTTGCGATGTATCTGGAATGGATACTGCAGTGTAGTAGAGTTCAGTGATGTATCTGGAATGGATACTGCAGTGTAGGAGAGTTCAGTGATGTATCTGGGATAGATACTGCTGTGTAGTAGAGTTCAGTGATGTATCTGGGATAGATACTGCAGTGTAGTAGAGTTCAGTGATGTATCTGGGATGGATACTGCAGTGTAGTAGAGTTCAGTGATGTATCTGGGATGGATACTGCAGTGCAGTAGAGTTCTGTGATGTATCTGGGATGGATACTGCAGTGCAGTAGAGTTCAGTGATGTATCTGGGATGGATACTGCAGTGTAGTAGAGTTCTGTGATGTATCTGGAATGGCTACTGCAGTGTAGTAGAGTTCAGTGATGTATCTGGAATGGATACTGCAGTGTAGTAGAGTTCAGTGATGTATCTGGGATGGATACTGCAGTGCAGTAGAGTTCAGTGATGTATCTGGGATGGATACTGCAGTGCAGTAGAGTACAGTGATGTATCTGGGATGGATACTGCAGTGTAGTTGAGTTCAGTGATGTATCTGGGATGGATACTGCAGTGCAGTAGAGTTCAGTGATGTATCTGGGATGGATACTGCAGTGTAGTAGAGTTCTGTGATGTATCTGGAATGGATACTGTAGTGTAGTAGAGTTCAGTGATGTATCTGGAATGGATACTGCAGTGTAGTAGAGTTCAGTGATGTATCTGGGATGGATACTGCAGTGTAGTAGAGTTCAGTGATGTATCTGGGATAGATACTGCAGTGTAGTAGAGTTCAGTGATTTATCTGGGATGGATACTGCAGTGCAGTAGAGTTCAGTGAAGTATCTGGGATGGATACTGCAGTGTAGTAGAGTTGTGTGATGTATCTGGAATGGATACTGCAGTGTAGGAGAGTTCAGTGATATATCTGGGATGGATACTGCAGTGTAGTAGAGTTCAGTGATATATCTGGGATAGATACTGCAGTGTAGTAGAGTTCAGTGATGTATCTGGAATGGATACTGCAGTGTAGTAGAGTTCAGTGATGTATCTGGGATGGATACTGCAGTGTAGTAGAGTTCAGTGATGTATCTGGAATGGATACTGCAGTGCAGTAGAGTTCAGTGATGTATCTGGGATGGATACTGCAGTGTAGTAGAGTTCAGTGATGTATCTGGGATGGATACTGCAGTGTAGTAGAGTTCAGTGATGTATCTGGGATGGATACTGCAGTGCAGTAGAGTTCAGTGATGTATCTGGGATGGATACTGCAGTGTAGTAGAGTTCTGTGATGTATCTGGAATGGATACTGCAGTGTAGTAGAGTTCAGTGATGTATCTGGGATAAATACTGCAGTGTAGTAGAGTTCAGTGATGTATCTGGGATGGATACTGCAGTACAGTAGAGTTCAGTGATGTATCTTGGATGGATACTGCAGTGTAGTAGAGTTGTGTGATGTATCTGGAATGGATACTGCAGTGTAGGAGAGTTCAGTGATATATCTGGGATGGATACTGCAGTGTAGTAGAGTTCAGTGATATATCTGGGATAGATACTGCAGTGTAGTAGAGTTCTGTGATGTATCTGGGATGGATACTGCAGTGCAGTAGAGTTCAGTGATGTATCTGGAATGGATACTGCAGTGTAGTAGAGTTCAGTGATGTATCTGGGATGGATACTGCAGTGTAGTAGAGTTCAGTGATGTATCTGGAATGGATACTGCAGTGTAGTAGAGTTCAGTGATGTATCTGGGATGGATACTGCAGTGTAGTAGAGTTCTGTGATGTATCTGGAATGGATACTGCAGTGTAGTAGAGTTCTGTGATGTATCTGGAATGGATACTGCAGTGTAGTAGAGTTCAGTGATATATCTGGAATGGATACTGCAGTGTAGTAGAGTTCTGTGATGTATCTGGAATGGATACTGCAGTGTAGTAGAGTTCTGTGATGTATCTGGAATGGATACTGCAGTGTAGTAGAGTTCTGTGATGTATCTGGGATGGATACTGCAGTGTAGTAGAGTTCTGTGATGTATCTGGAATGGATACTGCAGTGTAGTAGACTTCTGTGATGTATCTGGAATGGATACTGCAGTGTAGTAGAGTTCTGTGATGTATCTGGAATGGATGCTGCAGTGCAGTAGAGTTCAGTGATGTATCTGGGATGGATACTGCAGTGTAGTAGAGTTCAGTGATGTATCTGGGATGGATACTGCAGTGTAGTAGAGTTCTGTGATGTTTCTGGGATGGGTACTGCAGTGTAGTAGAGTTCAGTGATGTATCTGGGATGGATACTGCAGTGTAGTAGAGTTCAGTGATGTATCTGGAATGGATACTGCAGTGTTGTAGAGTTCAGTGATGTATCTGGAATGGATACTGCAGTGTAGTAGAGTTCAGTGATGTATCCGGAATGGGTACTGCAGTGTAGTAGAGTTCAGTGATGTATCTGGAATGGATACTGCAGTGTAGTAGAGTTCTGTGATGTATCTGGAATGGATACTGCAGTGTAGTAGAGTTCAGTGATGTATCTGGAATGGATACTGCAGTGTAGTAGAGTTCAGTGATGTATCTGGAATGGATACTGCAGTGTAGTAGAGTTCAGTGATATATCTGGGATGGATACTGCAGTGCAGTAGAGTTCAGTGATGTATCTGGGATGGATACTGCAGTGCAGTAGAGTTCAGTGATGTATCTGGAATGGATACTGCAGTGTAGTAGAGTTCAGTGATGTATCTGGGATGGATACTGCAGTGTAGTAGAGTTCTGTGATGTATCTGGGATGGATACTGCAGTGTAGTAGAGTTCTGTGATGTATCTGGGACAGATACTGCAGTGCAGTAGAGTTCAGTGATGTATCTGGGATGGATACTGCAGTGCAGTAGAGTTCAGTGATGTATCTGGAATGGATACTGCAGTGTAGTAGAGTTCAGTGATGTATCTGGGATGGATACTGCAGTGTAGTAGAGTTCAGTGATGTATCTGGGATGGATACTGCAGTGCAGTAGAGTTCAGTGACGTATCTGGAATGGATACTGCAGTGTAGTAGAGTTCAGTGATGTATCTGGGATGGATACTGCAGTGTAGTAGAGTTCAGTGATGTATCTGGAATGGATACTGCAGTGTAGGAGAGTTCAGTGATGTATCTGGGATGGATACTGCAGTGTAGTAGAGTTCTGTGATGTATCTGGAATGGATACTGCAGTGTAGTAGAGTTCTGTGATGTATCTGGAATGGATACTGCAGTGCAGTAGAGTTCAGTGATGTATCTGGGTTGGAGACTGCAGTGTAGTAGAGTTCAGTGATGTATCTGGGATGGATACTGCAGTGTAGTAGAGATCTGTGATGTTTCTGGGATGGGTACTGCAGTGTAGTAGAGTTCTGTAATGTATCTGGGATGGATACTGCTGTGTAGTAGAGTTCAGTGATGTATCTGGAATGGATACTGCAGTGTAGTAGAGTTCAGTGATATATCTGGAATGGATACTGCAGTGTAGTAGAGTTCAGTGATGTATCTGGAATGGATACTGCAGTGTAGTAGAGTTCAGTGATATATCTGGAATGGATACTGCAGTGTAGTCGAGTTCAGTGATGTATCTGGAATGGATACTGCATTGTAGTAGAGTTCAGTGATGTATCTGGAATGGATAGTGCAGTGTAGTAGAGTTCAGTGATGTATCTGGAATGGATACTGCAGTGTAGTATAGTTCAGTGATGTATCTGGAATGGATACTGCAGTGCAGTAGAGTTCAGTGATGTATCTGGGATGGATACTGCAGTGTAGTAGAGTTCAGTGATGTATCTGGGATAGATACTGCAGTGTAGTAGAGTTCAGTGATGTATCTGGGATGGATACTGCAGTGCAGTAGAGTTCAGTGATGTATCTGGGATGGATACTGCAGTATAGTAGTGTTCTGTGATGTATCTGGAATGGATACTGCAGTGTAGTAGAGTTCAGTGATGTATCTGGAATGGATACTGCAGTGCAGGAGAGTTCAGTGATGTATCTGGGATAGATACTGCTGTGTAGTAGAGTTCAGTGATGTATCTGGGATAGATACTGCAGTGTAGTAGAGTTCAGTGATGTATCTGGGATGGATACTGCAGTGTAGTAGAGTTCAGTGATGTATCTGGGATGGATACTGCAGTGCAGTAGAGTTCTGTGATGTATCTGGGATGGATACTGCAGTGTAGTAGAGTTCTGTGATGTATCTGGGATGGATCCTGCAGTTTCGTAGAGTTCAGTGATGTATCTGGGATGGATACTGCAGTGCAGTAGAGTTCAGTGATGTATCTGGGATGGATACTGCAGTGTAGTAGAGTTCTGTGATGTAGCTGGAATGGATACTGCAGTGTAGTAGAGTTCAGTGATGTGTCTGGGATAGATACTGCAGTGTAGTAGAGTTCAGTGATGTATCTGGGATGGATACTGCAGTGCAGTAGAGTTCAGTGATGTATCTGGAATGGATACTGCAGTGTAGTAGAGTTCAGTGATATATCTGGGATGGATACTGCAGTGCAGTAGAGTTCAGTGATGTATCTGGGATGGATACTGCAGTGTAGTAGAGTTGTGTGATGTATCTGGAATGGATACTGCAGTGTAGTAGAGTTCAGTGATGTATCTGGGATGGATACTGCAGTGCAGTAGAGTTCAGTGATGTATCTGGAATGGATACTGCAGTATAGTAGAGTTCAGTGATGTATCTGGGATGGATACTGCTGTGCAGTAGAGTTCAGTGATGTATCTGGAATGGATACTGCAGTGTAGTAGAGTTCAGTGATGTATCTGGGATGGATACTGCAGTGTAGTAGAGTTCAGTGATGTATCTGGAATGGATACTGCAGTGTAGTAGAGTTCAGTGATGTATCTGGGATGGATACTGCAGTGTAGTAGAGTTCTGTGATGTATCTGGAATGGATACTGCAGTGTAGTAGAGTTCTGTGATGTATCTGGAATGGATACTGCAGTGCAGTAGAGTTCAGTGATGGATCTGGGATGGATACTGCAGTGTAGTAGAGTTCAGTGATGTATCTGGGATGGATACTGCAGTGTAGTAGAGTTCTGTGATGTTTCTGGGATGGGTACTGCAGTGTAGTAGAGTTCAGTGATGTATCTGGGATGTATACTGCAGTGTAGTAGAGTTCAGTGATGTATCTGGAATTGATACTGCAGTGTCGTAGAGTTCAGTGATATATCTGGGATGGATACTGCAGTGCAGTAGAGTTCAGTGATGTATCTGGGATGGATACTGCAGTGCAGTAGAGTTCAGTGATGTATCTGGAATGGATACTGCAGTATAGTAGAGTTCAGTGATGTATCTGGGATGGATACTGCAGTGCAGTAGAGTTCAGTGATGTATCTGGAATGGATACTGCAGTGTAGTAGAGTTCAGTGATGTATCTGGGATGGATACTGCACTGTAGTAGAGTTCAGTGATGTATCTGGAATGGATACTGCAGTGTAGTAGAGTTCAGTGATGTATCTGGGATGGATACTGCAGTGTAGTAGAGTTCTGTGATGTATCTGGAATGGATACTGCAGTGTAGTAGAGTTCTGTGATGTATCTGGAATGGATACTGCAGTGCAGTAGAGTTCAGTGATGGATCTGGGATGGATACTGCAGTGTAGTAGAGTTCAGTGATGTATCTGGGATGGATACTGCAGTGTAGTAGAGTTCTGTGATGTTTCTGGGATGGGTACTGCAGTGTAGTAGAGTTCAGTGATGTATCTGGGATGTATACTGCAGTGTAGTAGAGTTCAGTGATGTATCTGGAATGGATACTGCAGTGTAGTAGAGTTCAGTGATATATCTGGGATGGATACTGCAGTGCAGTAGAGTTCAGTGATGTATCTGGGATGGATACTGCAGTGCAGTAGAGTTCAGTGATGTATCTGGAATGGGTACTGCAGTGTAGTAGAGTTCAATGATGTATCTGGAATGGATACTGCAGTGTAGTAGAGTTCTGTGTTGTATCTGGGATGGATACTGCAGTGTAGTAGAGTTCTGTGTTGTATCTGGGATGGATACTGCAGTGTAGTAGAGTTCTGTGATGTATCTGGGATGGATACTGCAGTGTAGTAGAGTTCAGTGATGTATCTGGGATGGATACTGCAGTGTAGTAGAGTTCTGTGTTGTATCTGGGATGGATACTGCAGTGTAGTAGAGTTCTGTGATGTATCTGGGAGAGATACTGCAGTGCAGTAGAGTTCAGTGATGTATCTGGGATGGATACTGCAGTGCAGTAGAGTTCAGTGATGTATCTGGAATCGATACTGCAGTGTAGTAGAGTTCAGTGATGTATCTGGGATGGATACTGCAGTATAGTAGAGTTCAGTGATGTATCTGGGATGGATACTGCAGTGCAGTAGAGTTCAGTGATGTATCTGGAATGGATACTGCAGTGTAGTAGAGTTCAGTGATGTATCTGGGATGGATACTGCAGTGTAGTAGAGTTCAGTGATGTATCTGGAATGGATACTGCAGTGTAGGAGAGTTCAGTGATGTATCTGGGATGGATACTGCAGTGTAGTAGAGTTCTGTGATGTATCTGGAATGGATACTGCAGTGTAGTAGAGTTCTGTGATGTATCTGGAATGGATACTGCAGTGCAGTAGAGTTCAGTGATGTATCTGGGATGGATACTGCAGTGTAGTAGAGTTCAGTGATGTATCTGGGATGGATACTGCAGTGTAGTAGAGTTCTGTGATGTTTCTGGGATGGGTACTGCAGTGTAGTAGAGTTGTGTGATGTATCTGGGATGGATACTGCAGTGTAGTAGAGTTCAGTGATGTATCTGGAATGGATACTGCAGTGTAGTAGAGTTCAGTGATATATCTGGAATGGATACTGCAGTGTAGTAGAGTTCAGTGATGTATCTGGGATAGATACTGCAGTGTAGTAGAGTTCAGTGATGTATCTGGGATGGATACTGCAGTGCAGTAGAGTTCAGTGATGTATCTGGGATGGATACTGCAGTGTAGTAGAGTTGTGTGATGTATCTGGAATGGATACTGCAGTGTAGTAGAGTTCAGTGATGTATCTGGGATAGATACTGCAGTGTAGTAGAGTTCAGTGATGTATCTGGGATGGATACTGCAGTGCAGTCGAGTTCAGTGATGTATCTGGGATGGATACTGCAGTGCAGTAGAGTTCAGTGATGTATCTGGAATGGATACTGCAGTGTAGTAGAGTTCAGTGATGTATCTGGGATGGATACTGCAGTGTAGTAGAGTTCAGTGATGTATCTGAGATGGATACTGCAGTGTAGTAGAGTTCAGTGATGTATCTGGGATGGATACTGCAGTGCAGTCGAGTTCAGTGATGTATCTGGAATGGATACTGCAGTGTAGTAGAGTTCAGTGATGTATCTGGGATGGATACTGCAGTGTAGTAGAGTTCAGTGATGTATCTGAGATGGATACTGCAGTGTAGTAGAGTTCAGTGATGTATCTGGGATGGATACTGCAGTGCAGTCGAGTTCAGTGATGTATCTGGGATGGATACTGCAGTGCAGTAGAGTTCTGTGATGTATCTGGGATGGATACTGCAGTGTAGTAGAGTTCTGTGATGTATCTGGGATGGATACTGCAGTGTAGTAGAGTTCAGTGATGTATCTGGGATGGATACTGCAGTGCAGTAGAGTTCAGTGATGTATCTGGGATGGATACTGCAGTGTAGTAGAGTTCTGTGATGTATCTGGGATGGATACTGCAGTGCAGTAGAGTTCAGTGATGTATCTGGAATGGATACTGCAGTGTAGTAGAGTTCAGTGATGTATCTGGGATGGATACTGCAGTGTAGTAGAGTTCAGTGATGTATCTGGGATAGATACTGCAGTGTAGTAGAGTTCAGTGATGTATCTGGGATGGATACTGCAGTGCAGTCGAGTTCAGTGATGTATCTGGGATGGATACTGCAGTGCAGTAGAGTTCAGTGATGTATCTGGAATGGATACTGCAGTGTAGTAGAGTTCAGTGATGTATCTGGGATGGATACTGCAGTGTAGTAGAGTTCAGTGATGTATCTGAGATGGATACTGCAGTGTAGTAGAGTTCAGTGATGTATCTGGGATGGATACTGCAGTGTAGTAGAGTTCAGTGATGTATCTGGGATGGATACTGCAGTGCAGTAGAGTTCTGTGATGTATCTGGGATGGATACTGCAGTGTAGTAGAGTTCTGTGATGTATCTGGGATGGATACTGCAGTGTAGTAGAGTTCAGTGATGTATCTGGGATGGATACTGCAGTGCAGTAGAGTTCAGTGATGTATCTGGGATGGATACTGCAGTGTAGTAGAGTTCTGTGATGTAGCTGGGATGGATACTGCAGTGTAGTAGAGTTCTGTGTTGTATCTGGGATGGATACTGCAGTGTAGTAGAGTTCTGTGATGTATCTGGGATGGATACTGCAGTGTAGTAGAGTTCAGTGATGTATCTGGGATGGATACTGCAGTGTAGTAGAGTTCTGTGTTGTATCTGGGATGGATACTGCAGTGTAGTAGAGTTCTGTGATGTATCTGGGAGAGATACTGCAGTGCAGTAGAGTTCAGTGATGTATCTGGGATGGATACTGCAGTGCAGTAGAGTTCAGTGATGTATCTGGAATCGATACTGCAGTGTAGTAGAGTTCAGTGATGTATCTGGGATGGATACTGCAGTATAGTAGAGTTCAGTGATGTATCTGGGATGGATACTGCAGTGCAGTAGAGTTCAGTGATGTATCTGGAATGGATACTGCAGTGTAGTAGAGTTCAGTGATGTATCTGGGATGGATACTGCAGTGTAGTAGAGTTCAGTGATGTATCTGGAATGGATACTGCAGTGTAGGAGAGTTCAGTGATGTATCTGGGATGGATACTGCAGTGTAGTAGAGTTCTGTGATGTATCTGGAATGGATACTGCAGTGTAGTAGAGTTCTGTGATGTATCTGGAATGGATACTGCAGTGCAGTAGAGTTCAGTGATGTATCTGGGATGGATACTGCAGTGTAGTAGAGTTCAGTGATGTATCTGGGATGGATACTGCAGTGTAGTAGAGTTCTGTGATGTTTCTGGGATGGGTACTGCAATGTAGTAGAGTTGTGTGATGTATCTGGGATGGATACTGCAGTGTAGTAGAGTTCAGTGATGTATCTGGAATGGATACTGCAGTGTAGTAGAGTTCAGTGATATATCTGGAATGGATACTGCAGTGTAGTAGAGTTCAGTGATGTATCTGGGATAGATACTGCAGTGTAGTAGAGTTCAGTGATGTATCTGGGATGGATACTGCAGTGCAGTAGAGTTCAGTGATGTATCTGGGATGGATACTGCAGTGTAGTAGAGTTGTGTGATGTATCTGGAATGGATACTGCAGTGTAGTAGAGTTCAGTGATGTATCTGGGATAGATACTGCAGTGTAGTAGAGTTCAGTGATGTATCTGGGATGGATACTGCAGTGCAGTCGAGTTCAGTGATGTATCTGGGATGGATACTGCAGTGCAGTAGAGTTCAGTGATGTATCTGGAATGGATACTGCAGTGTAGTAGAGTTCAGTGATGTATCTGGGATGGATACTGCAGTGTAGTAGAGTTCAGTGATGTATCTGAGATGGATACTGCAGTGTAGTAGAGTTCAGTGATGTATCTGGGATGGATACTGCAGTGTAGTAGAGTTCAGTGATGTATCTGGGATGGATACTGCAGTGCAGTAGAGTTCTGTGATGTATCTGGGATGGATACTGCAGTGTAGTAGAGTTCTGTGATGTATCTGGGATGGATACTGCAGTGTAGTAGAGTTCAGTGATGTATCTGGGATGGATACTGCAGTGCAGTAGAGTTCAGTGATGTATCTGGGATGGATACTGCAGTGTAGTAGAGTTCTGTGATGTAGCTGGAATGGATACTGCAGTGTAGTAGAGTTCAGTGATGTATCTGGGATAGATACTGCAGTGTAGTAGAGTTCAGTGATGTATCTGGGATGGATACTGCAGTGCAGTAGAGTTCAGTGATGTATCTGGAATGGATACTGCAGTGTAGTAGAGTTCAGTGATATATCTGGGATGGATACTGCAGTGCAGTAGAGTTCAGTGATATATCTGGGATGGAAACTGCAGTGTAGTAGAGTTGTGTGATGTATCTGGAATGGATACTGCAGTGTAGTAGAGTTCAGTGATATATCTGGGATGGATACTGCAGTGCAGTAGAGTTCAGTGATGTATCTGGGATGGATACTGCAGTATAGTAGAGTTCAGTGATGTGTATGGGATGGATACTGCAGTGCAGTAGAGTTCAGTGATGTATCTGGAATGGATACTGCAGTGTAGTAGAGTTCAGTGATGTATCTGGAATCGATACTGCAGTGTAGTAGAGTTCAGTGATGTATCTGGGATGGATACTGCAGTGTAGTAGAGTTCAGTGATGTATCTGGAATGGATACTGCAGTGTAGGAGAGTTCAGTGATGTATCTGGGATGGATACTGCAGTGTAGTAGAGTTCTGTGATGTATCTGGAATGGATACTGCAGTGTAGTAGAGTTCTGTGATGTATCTGGAATGGATACTGCAGTGCAGTAGAGTTCAGTGATGTATCTGGGATGGATACTGCAGTGTAGTAGAGTTCAGTGATGTATCTGGGATGGATACTGCAGTGTAGTAGAGTTCTGTGATGTTTCTGGGATGGGTACTGCAATGTAGTAGAGTTGTGTGATGTATCTGGGATGGATACTGCAGTGTAGTAGAGTTCAGTGATGTATCTGGAATGGATACTGCAGTGTAGTAGAGTTCAGTGATATATCTGGAATGGATACTGCAGTGTAGTAGAGTTCAGTGATGTATCTGGGATAGATACTGCAGTGTAGTAGAGTTCAGTGATGTATCTGGGATGGATACTGCAGTGCAGTAGAGTTCAGTGATGTATCTGGGATGGATACTGCAGTGTAGTAGAGTTGTGTGATGTATCTGGAATGGATACTGCAGTGTAGTAGAGTTCAGTGATGTATCTGGGATAGATACTGCAGTGTAGTAGAGTTCAGTGATGTATCTGGGATGGATACTGCAGTGCAGTCGAGTTCAGTGATGTATCTGGGATGGATACTGCAGTGCAGTAGAGTTCAGTGATGTATCTGGAATGGATACTGCAGTGTAGTAGAGTTCAGTGATGTATCTGGGATGGATACTGCAGTGTAGTAGAGTTCAGTGATGTATCTGAGATGGATACTGCAGTGTAGTAGAGTTCAGTGATGTATCTGGGATGGATACTGCAGTGTAGTAGAGTTCAGTGATGTATCTGGGATGGATACTGCAGTGCAGTAGAGTTCTGTGATGTATCTGGGATGGATACTGCAGTGTAGTAGAGTTCTGTGATGTATCTGGGATGGATACTGCAGTGTAGTAGAGTTCAGTGATGTATCTGGGATGGATACTGCAGTGCAGTAGAGTTCAGTGATGTATCTGGGATGGATACTGCAGTGTAGTAGAGTTCTGTGATGTAGCTGGAATGGATACTGCAGTGTAGTAGAGTTCAGTGATGTATCTGGGATAGATACTGCAGTGTAGTAGAGTTCAGTGATGTATCTGGGATGGATACTGCAGTGCAGTAGAGTTCAGTGATGTATCTGGAATGGATACTGCAGTGTAGTAGAGTTCAGTGATATATCTGGGATGGATACTGCAGTGCAGTAGAGTTCAGTGATATATCTGGGATGGAAACTGCAGTGTAGTAGAGTTGTGTGATGTATCTGGAATGGATACTGCAGTGTAGTAGAGTTCAGTGATATATCTGGGATGGATACTGCAGTGCAGTAGAGTTCAGTGATGTATCTGGGATGGATACTGCAGTATAGTAGAGTTCAGTGATGTGTATGGGATGGATACTGCAGTGCAGTAGAGTTCAGTGATGTATCTGGAATGGATACTGCAGTGTAGTAGAGTTCAGTGATGTATCTGGAATCGATACTGCAGTGTAGTAGAGTTCAGTGATGTATCTGGGATGGATACTGCAGTATAGTAGAGTTCAGTGATGTATCTGGGATGGATACTGCAGTGCAGTAGAGTTCAGTGATGTATCTGGAATGGATACTGCAGTGTAGTAGAGTTCAGTGATGTATCTGGGATGGATACTGCAGTGTAGTAGAGTTCAGTGATGTATCTGGAATGGATACTGCAGTGTAGGAGAGTTCAGTGATGTATCTGGGATGGATACTGCAGTGTAGTAGAGTTCAGTGATGTATCTGGAATGGATACTGCAGTGTAGGAGAGTTCAGTGATGTATCTGGGATGGATACTGCAGTGTAGTAGAGTTCTGTGATGTATCTGGAATGGATACTGCAGTGTAGTAGAGTTCTGTGATGTATCTGGAATGGATACTGCAGTGCAGTAGAGTTCAGTGATGTATCTGGGATGGATACTGCAGTGTAGTAGAGTTCAGTAATGTATCTGGGATGGATACTGCAGTGTAGTAGAGTTCTGTGAAGTTTCTGGGATGGGTACTGCAGTGTAGTAGAGTTCAGTGATGTATCTGGGATGGATACTGCAGTGTAGTAGAGTTCAGTGATGTATCTGGAATGGATACTGCAGTGTAGTAGTGTTCAGTGATATATCTGGAATGGATACTGCAGTGTAGTAGAGTTCAGTGATGTATCTGGGATAGATACTGCAGTGTAGTAGAGTTCAGTGATGTATCTGGGATGGATACTGCAGTGCAGTAGAGTTCAGTGATGTATCTGGGATGGATACTGCAGTGTAGTAGAGTTGTGTGATGTATCTGGAATGGATACTGCAGTGTAGGAGAGTTCAGTGATATATCTGGGATAGATACTGCAGTGTAGTAGAGTTCAGTGATGTATCTGGAATGGATACTGCAGTGTAGTAGAGTTCAGTGATGTATCTGGGATGGATACTGCAGTGTCGTAGAGTTCAGTGATGTATCTGGGATAGATACTGCAGTGCAGTAGAGTTCAGTGATGTATCTGGAATGGATACTGCAGTGTAGTAGAGTTCAGTGATGTATCTGGGATGGATACTGCAGTATAGTAGAGTTCAGTGATGTATCTGGGATGGATACTGCAGTGTAGTAGAGTTCAGTGATGTATCTGGGATGGATACTGCAGTGCAGTAGAGTTCAGTGATGTATCTGGGATGGATACTGCAGTTTAGTAGAGTTCTGTGATGTATCTGGGATGGATACTGCAGTGTAGTAGAGTTCAGTGATGTATCTGGGATGGATACTGCAGTGTAGTAGAGTTCAGTGATGTATCTGGGATGGATACTGCAGTGCAGTAGAGTTCAGTGATGTATCTGGGATGGATACTGCAGTGTAGTAGAGTTCTGTGATGTTTCTGGGATGGGTACTGCAGTGTAGTAGAGTTCAGTGATGTATCTGGGATGTATACTGCAGTGTAGTAGAGTTCAGTGATGTATCTGGAATGGATACTGCAGTGTAGTAGAGTTCAGTGATATATCTGGGATGGATACTGCAGTGTAGTAGAGTTCAGTGATGTATCTGGAATGGATACTGCAGTGTAGTAGAGTTCAGTGATGTATCTGGAATGGATACTGCAGTGTAGTAGAGTTCTGTGATGTATCTGGAATGGATACTGCAGTGTAGTAGAGTTCAGTGATGTATCTGGAATGGGTACTGCAGTGTAGTAGAGTTCAGTGATGTATCTGGGATGGATACTGCAGTGTAGTAGAGTTCAGTGATGTATCTGGAATGGATACTGCAGTGTAGTAGAGTTCAGTGATGTATCTGGAATGGATACTGCAGTGTAGTAGAGTTCAGTGATGTATCTGGAATGGATACTGCAGTGTAGTAGAGTTCAGTGATGTATCTGGAATGGATACTGCATTGTAGTAGAGTTCAGTGATGTATCTGGGATGGATACTGCAGTGTAGTAGAGTTCAGTGATATATCTGGAATGGATACTACAGTATAGTAGAGTTCAGTGATATATCTGGAATGGATACTGCAGTGTAGTAGAGTTCAGTGATGTATCTGGGATGGATACTGCAGTGTAGTAGAGTTCAGTGATGTATCTGGAATGGATACTGCAGTGTAGTAGAGTTCAGTGATGTATCTGGAATGGATACTGCAGTGTAGTAGAGTTCAGTGATGTATCTGGAATGGATACTGCAGTGTAGTAGAGTTCAGTGATGTATCTGGGATGGATACTGCAGTGTAGTAGAGTTCAGTGATGTATCTGGGATGGATACTGCAGTGTAGTAGAGTTCAGTGATGTATCTGGGATGGATACTGCAGTGTAGTAGAGTTCAGTGATGTATCTGGAATGGATACTGCAGTGTAGTAGAGTTCAGTGATATATCTGGAATGGATACTGCAGTGTAGTAGAGTTCAGTAATGTATCTGGAATGGATACTGCAGTGTAGTAGAGTTCAGTAATGTATCTGGAATGGATACTGCAGTGTAGTAGAGTTCTGTGATGTATCTGGGATGGATACTGCAGTGTAGTAGAGTTCAGTGATGTATCTGGGATGGATACTGCAGTGTAGTAGAGTTCAGTAATGTATCTGGAATGGATACTGCAGTGTAGTAGAGTTCAGTAATGTATCTGGAATGGATACTGCAGTGTAGTAGAGTTCTGTGATGTATCTGGGATGGATACTGCAGTGTAGTAGAGTTCAGTGATGTATCTGGGATGGATACTGCAGTGTAGTAGAGTTCTGTGATGTATCTGGGATGGATACTGCAGTGTAGTAGAGTTCAGTGATGTATCTGGGATGGATACTGCAGTGTAGTAGAGTTCAGTGATGTATCTGGGATGGATACTGCAGTGTAGTAGAGTTCAGTGATGTATCTGGAATGGATACTGCAGTGTAGTAGAGTTCAGTGATATATCTGGAATGGATACTGCAGTGTAGTAGAGTTCAGTAATGTATCTGGAATGGATACTGCAGTGTAGTAGAGTTCAGTAATGTATCTGGAATGGATACTGCAGTGTAGTAGAGTTCAGTAATGTATCTGGAATGGATACTGCAGTGTAGTAGAGTTCAGTGATATATCTGGAATGGATACTGCAGTGTAGTAGAGTTCTGTGATATATCTGGAATGGATACTGCAGTGTAGTAGAGTTCAGTGATGTATCTGGAATGGATACTGCAGTGTAGTAGAGTTCAGTGATGTATCTGGAATGGATACTGCAGTGTAGTAGAGTTCAGTGATGTATCTGGAATGGGTACTGCAGTATAGTAGAGTTCAGTGATGTATCTGGAATGGATACTGCAGTGTAGTAGAGTTCAGTGATATATCTGGAATGGATACTGCAGTGTAGTAGAGTTCAGTGATGTATCTGGAATGGATACTGCAGTGTAGTAGAGTTCAGTGATGTATCTGGAATGGATACTGCAGTGTAGTAGAGTTCAGTGATGTATCTGGGATGGATACTGCAGTGTAGTAGAGTTCAGTGATGTATCTGGAATGGATACTGCAGTGCAGTAGAGTTCAGTGATATATCTGGAATGGATACTGCAGTGCAGTAGAGTTCAGTGATATATCTGGAATGGATACTGCAGTGTAGTAGAGTTCAGTGATGTATCTGGGATGGATACTGCAGTATAGTAGAGTTCAGTGATGTATCTGGAATGGATACTGCAGTGTAGTAGAGTTCAGTGATATATCTGGAATGGATACTGCAGTGTAGTAGAGTTCAGTGATGTATCTGGAATGGATACTGCAGTGTAGTAGAGTTCAGTGATGTATCTGGGATGGATACTGCAGTATAGTAGAGTTCAGTGATGTATCTGGAATGGATACTGCAGTGTAGTAGAGTTCAGTGATATATCTGGAATGGATACTGCAGTGTAGTAGAGTTCAGTGATATATCTGGAATGGATACTGCAGTGTAGTAGAGTTCAGTGATGTATCTGGGATGGATACTGCAGTATAGTAGAGTTCAGTGATGTATCTGGAATGGATACTGCAGTGTAGTAGAGTTCAGTGATATATCTGGAATGGATACTGCAGTGTAGTAGAGTTCAGTGATGTATCTGGGATGGATACTGCAGTATAGTAGAGTTCAGTGATGTATCTGGAATGGATACTGCAGTGTAGTAGAGTTCAGTGATATATCTGGAATGGATACTGCAGTGTAGTAGAGTTCAGTGATGTATCTGGAATGGATACTGCAGTGTAGTAGAGTTCAGTGATGTATCTGGAATGGATACTGCAGTGTAGTAGAGTTCAGTGATGTATCTGGAATGGATACTGCAGTGCAGTAGAGTTCAGTGATATATCTGGAATGGATACTGCAGTGCAGTAGAGTTCAGTGATATATCTGGAATGGATACTGCAGTATAGTAGAGTTCAGTGATGTATCTGGAATGGATACTGCAGTGTAGTAGAGTTCAATGATGTATCTGGAATGGATACTGCAGTGTAGTAGAGTTCTGTGATGTATCTGGGAGAGATACTGCAGTGCAGTAGAGTTCAGTGATGTATCTGGGATGGATACTGCAGTGTAGTAGAGTTCAGTGATGTATCTGGGATGGATACTGCAGTTAGTAGAGTTCAGTGATGTATCTGGAATGGATACTGCAGTGTAGGAGAGTTCAGTGATATATCTGGGATGGATACTGCAGTGCAGTAGAGTTCAGTGATATATCTGGGATGGAAACTGCAGTGTAGTAGAGTTGTGTGATGTATCTGGAATGGATACTGCAGTGTAGTAGAGTTCAGTGATGTATCTGGAATCGATACTGCAGTGTAGTAGAGTTCAGTGATGTATCTGGGATGGATACTGCAGTATAGTAGAGTTCAGTGATGTATCTGGGATGGATACTGCAGTGCAGTAGAGTTCAGTGATGTATCTGGAATGGATACTGCAGTGTAGTAGAGTTCAGTGATGTATCTGGGATGGATACTGCAGTGTAGTAGAGTTCAGTGATGTATCTGGAATGGATACTGCAGTGTAGGAGAGTTCAGTGATGTATCTGGGATGGATACTGCAGTGTAGGAGAGTTCAGTGATGTATCTGGGATGGATACTGCAGTGTAGTAGAGTTCAGTGATGTATCTGGAATGGATACTGCAGTGTAGGAGAGTTCAGTGATGTATCTGGGATGGATACTGCAGTGTAGTAGAGTTCTGTGATGGATCTGGAATGGATACTGCAGTGTAGTAGAGTTCTGTGATGTATCTGGAATGGATACTGCAGTGCAGTAGAGTTCAGTGATGTATCTGGGATGGATACTGCAGTGTAGTAGAGTTCAGTAATGTATCTGGGATGGATACTGCAGTGTAGTAGAGTTCTGTGATGTTTCTGGGATGGGTACTGCAGTGTAGTAGAGTTCAGTGATGTATCTGGGATGGATACTGCAGTGTAGTAGAGTTCAGTGATGTATCTGGAATGGATACTGCAGTGTAGTAGAGTTCAGTGATATATCTGGAATGGATACTGCAGTGTAGTAGAGTTCAGTGATGTATCTGGGATAGATACTGCAGTGTAGTAGAGTTCAGTGATGTATCTGGGATGGATACTGCAGTGCAGTAGAGTTCAGTGATGTATCTGGGATGGATACTGCAGTGTAGTAGAGTTGTGTGATGTATCTGGAATGGATACTGCAGTGTAGGAGAGTTCAGTGATATATCTGGGATAGATACTGCAGTGTAGTAGAGTTCAGTGATGTATCTGGAATGGATACTGCAGTGTAGTAGAGTTCAGTGATGTATCTGGGATGGATACTGCAGTGTCGTAGAGTTCAGTGATGTATCTGGGATAGATACTGCAGTGCAGTAGAGTTCAGCGATGTATCTGGAATGGATACTGCAGTGTAGTAGAGTTCAGTGATGTATCTGGGATGGATACTGCAGTATAGTAGAGTTCAGTGATGTATCTGGGATGGATACTGCAGTGTAGTAGAGTTCAGTGATGTATCTGGGATGGATACTGCAGTGCAGTAGAGTTCAGTGATGTATCTGGGATGGATACTGCAGTGTAGTAGAGTTCTGTGATGTATCTGGGATGGATACTGCAGTGTAGTAGAGTTCAGTGATGTATCTGGGATGGATACTGCAGTGTAGTAGAGTTCAGTGATGTATCTGGGATGGATACTGCAGTGCAGTAGAGTTCAGTGATGTATCTGGGATGGATACTGCAGTGTAGTAGAGTTCTGTGATGTTTCTGGGATGGGTACTGCAGTGTAGTAGAGTTCAGTGATGTATCTGGGATGTATACTGCAGTGTAGTAGAGTTCAGTGATGTATCTGGAATGGATACTGCAGTGTAGTAGAGTTCAGTGATATATCTGGAATGGATACTGCAGTGCAGTAGAGTTCAGTGATGTATCTGGGATGGATACTGCAGTGTAGTAGATTTCAGTGATGTATCTGGAATGGGTACTGCAGTGTAGTAGAGTTCAATGATGTATCTGGAATGGATACTGCAGTGCAGTAGAGTTCAATGATGTATCTGGAATGGATACTGCAGTGTAGTAGAGTTCAGTGATGTATCTGGAATGGATACTGCAGTGTAGTAGATTTCAGTGATGTATCTGGAATGGGTACTGCAGTGTAGTAGAGTTCAATGATGTATCTGGAATGGATACTGCAGTGCAGTAGAGTTCAATGATGTATCTGGAATGGATACTGCAGTGTAGTAGAGTTCAGTGATGTATCTGGAATGGATACTGCAGTGTAGTAGAGTTCAGCGATGTATCTGGAATGGATACTGCAGTGTAGTAGAGTTCAGTGATGTATCTGGGATGGATACTGCAGTATAGTAGAGTTCAGTGATGTATCTGGGATGGATACTGCAGTGTAGTAGAGTTCAGTGATGTATCTGGGATGGATACTGCAGTATAGTAGAGTTCAGTGATGTATCTGGAATGGATACTGCAGTGTAGTAGAGTTCAGCGATGTATCTGGAATGGATACTGCAGTGTAGTAGAGTTCAGTGATGTATCTGGGATGGATACTGCAGTATAGTAGAGTTCAGTGATGTATCTGGGATGGATACTGCAGTGTAGTAGAGTTCAGTGATGTATCTGGGATGGATACTGCAGTGCAGTAGAGTTCAGTGATGTATCTGGGATGGATACTGCAGTGTAGTAGAGTTCTGTGATGTATCTGGGATGGATACTGCAGTGTAGTAGAGTTCAGTGATGTATCTGGGATGGATACTGCAGTGTAGTAGAGTTCAGTGATGTATCTGGGATGGATACTGCAGTGCAGTAGAGTTCAGTGATGTATCTGGGATGGATACTGCAGTGTAGTAGAGTTCTGTGATGTTTCTGGGATGGGTACTGCAGTGTAGTAGAGTTCAGTGATGTATCTGGGATGTATACTGCAGTGTAGTAGAGTTCTGTGATGTTTCTGGGATGGGTACTGCAGTGTAGTAGAGTTCAGTGATGTATCTGGGATGTATACTGCAGTGTAGTAGAGTTCAGTGATGTATCTGGAATGGATACTGCAGTGTAGTAGAGTTCAGTGATATATCTGGAATGGATACTGCAGTGCAGTAGAGTTCAGTGATGTATCTGGAATGGATACTGCAGTGTAGTAGAGTTCAGTGATATATCTGGAATGGATACTGCAGTGCAGTAGAGTTCAGTGATATATCTGGAATGGATACTGCAGTGTAGTAGAGTTCAGTGATATATCTGGAATGGATACTGCAGTGCAGTAGAGTTCAGTGATGTATCTGGAATGGATACTGCAGTGTAGTAGAGTTCAGTGATGTATCTGGGATAGATACTGCAGTGCAGTAGATTTCAGTGATGTATCTGGAATGGGTACTGCAGTGTAGTAGAGTTCAGCGATGTATCTGGAATGGATACTGCAGTGTAGTAGAGTTCAGTGATGTATCTGGGATGGATACTGCAGTATAGTAGAGTTCAGTGATGTATCTGGGATGGATACTGCAGTGTAGTAGAGTTCAGTGATGTATCTGGGATGGATACTGCAGTATAGTAGAGTTCAGTGATGTATCTGGAATGGATACTGCAGTGTAGTAGAGTTCAGCGATGTATCTGGAATGGATACTGCAGTGTAGTAGAGTTCAGTGATGTATCTGGGATGGATACTGCAGTATAGTAGAGTTCAGTGATGTATCTGGGATGGATACTGCAGTGTAGTAGAGTTCAGTGATGTATCTGGGATGGATACTGCAGTGCAGTAGAGTTCAGTGATGTATCTGGGATGGATACTGCAGTGTAGTAGAGTTCTGTGATGTATCTGGGATGGATACTGCAGTGTAGTAGAGTTCAGTGATGTATCTGGGATGGATACTGCAGTGTAGTAGAGTTCAGTGATGTATCTGGGATGGATACTGCAGTGCAGTAGAGTTCAGTGATGTATCTGGGATGGATACTGCAGTGTAGTAGAGTTCTGTGATGTTTCTGGGATGGGTACTGCAGTGTAGTAGAGTTCAGTGATGTATCTGGGATGTATACTGCAGTGTAGTAGAGTTCTGTGATGTTTCTGGGATGGGTACTGCAGTGTAGTAGAGTTCAGTGATGTATCTGGGATGTATACTGCAGTGTAGTAGAGTTCAGTGATGTATCTGGAATGGATACTGCAGTGTAGTAGAGTTCAGTGATATATCTGGAATGGATACTGCAGTGCAGTAGAGTTCAGTGATGTATCTGGGATGGATACTGCAGTGCAGTAGATTTCAGTGATGTATCTGGAATGGGTACTGCAGTGTAGTAGAGTTCAGTGATGTATCTGGAATGGATACTGCAGTGTAGGAGAGTTCAGTGATATATCTGGAATGGATACTGCAGTGTAGTAGAGTTCAGTGATGTATCTGGAATGGATACTGCAGTGTAGTAGAGTTCTGTGATGTATCTGGGATGGATACTGCAGTGTAGTAGAGTTCTGTGATGTATCTGGGATGGATACTGCAGTGCAGTAGAGTTCAGTGATATATCTGGAATGGATACTGCAGTGTAGTAGAGTTCAGTGATGTATCTGGAATGGATACTGCAGTGTAGTAGAGTTCTGTGATGTATCTGGGATGGATACTGCAGTGTAGTAGAGTTCTGTGATGTATCTGGGAGAGATACTGCAGTGCAGTAGAGTTCAGTGATGTATCTGGGATGGATACTGCAGTGCAGTAGAGTTCAGTGATGTATCTGGAATGGATACTGCAGTGTAGTAGAGTTCAGTGATGTATCTGGGATGGATACTGCAGTGTAGTAGAGTTCAGTGATGTATCTGGAATGGATACTGCAGTGTAGGAGAGTTCAGTGATGTATCTGGGATGGATACTGCAGTGTACTAGAGTTCTGTGATGTATCTGGAATGGATACTGCAGTGTAGTAGAGTTCTGTGATGTATCTGGAATGGATACTGCAGTGCAGTAGAGTTCAGTGATGTATCTGGGATGGATACTGCAGTGTAGTAGAGTTCAGTGATGTATCTGGGATGGATACTGCAGTGTAGTAGAGTTCTGTGATGTTTCTGGGATGGATACTGCAGTGTAGTAGAGTTCAGTGATGTATCTGGGATGGATACTGCAGTGTAGTAGAGTTCAGTGATGTATCTGGGATGGATACTGCAGTGTAGTAGAGTTCAGTGATGTATCTGGAATGGATACTGCAGTGTAGTAGAGTTCAGTGATATATCTGGAATGGATACTGCAATGTAGTAGAGTTCAGTGATGTATCTGGGATAGATACTGCAGTGTAGTAGAGTTCAGTGATGTATCTGGGATGGATGCTGCAGTGCAGTAGAGTTCAGTGATGTATCTGGGATGGATACTGCAGTGTAGCAGAGTTGTGTGATGTATCTGGAATGGATACTGCAGTGTAGGAGAGTTCAGTGATATATCTGGGATAGATACTGCAGTGTAGTAGAGTTCAGTGATGTATCTGGAATGGATACTGCAGTGTAGTAGAGTTCAGTGATGTATCTGGGATGGATACTGCAGTGTAGTAGAGTTCAGTGATGTATCTGGGATAGATACTGCAGTGCAGTAGAGTTCAGTGATGTATCTGGAATGGATACTGCAGTGTAGTAGAGTTCAGTGATGTATCTGGGATGGATACTGCAGTGTAGTAGAGTTCAGTGATGTATCTGAGATGGATACTGCAGTGTAGTAGAGTTCAGTGATGTATCTGGGATGGATACTGCAGTGTAGTAGAGTTCAGTGATGTATCTGGGATGGATACTGCAGTGCAGTAGAGTTCTGTGAGGTATCTGGGATGGATACTGCAGTGTAGTAGAGTTCTGTGATGTATCTGGGATGGATACTGCAGTGTAGTAGAGTTCAGTGATGTAGCTGGAATGGATACTGCAGTGCAGTAGAGTTCAGTGATGTATCTGGGATAGATACTGCAGTGTAGTAGAGTTCAATGATGTATCTGGGATGGATACTGCAGTGCAGTAGAGTTCAGTGATGTATCTGGAATGGATACTGCAGTGTAGTAGAGTTCAGTGATGTATCTGGGATGGATACTGCAGTGTAGTAGAGTTCAGTGATGTATCTGGGATAGATACTGCAGTGCAGTAGAGTTCAGTGATGTATCTGGAATGGATACTGCAGTGTAGTAGAGTTCAGTGATGTATCTGGGATGGATACTGCAGTGTAGTAGAGTTCAGTGATGTATCTGAGATGGATACTGCAGTGTAGTAGAGTTCAGTGATGTATCTGGGATGGATACTGCAGTGTAGTAGAGTTCAGTGATGTATCTGGGATGGATACTGCAGTGCAGTAGAGTTCTGTGATGTATCTGGGATGGATACTGCAGTGTAGTAGAGTTCTGTGATGTATCTGGGATGGATACTGCAGTGTAGTAGAGTTCAGTGATGTACCTGGGATAGATACTGCAGTGTAGTAGAGTTCAATGATGTATCTGGGATGGATACTGCAGTGCAGTAGAGTTCAGTGATGTATCTGGAATGGATACTGCAGTGTAGTAGAGTTCAGTGATGTATCTGGGATGGATACTGCAGTGCAGTAGAGTTCAGTGATGTATCTGGAATGGATACTGCAGTGTAGTAGAGTTCAGTGATATATCTGGGATGGATACTGCAGTGCAGTAGAGTTCAGTGATGTATCTTGGATGGATACTGCAGTGTAGTAGAGTTGTGTGATGTATCTGGAATGGATACTGCAGTGTAGTAGAGTTCAGTGATGTATCTGGGATGGATACTGCAGTGCAGTAGAGTTCAGTGATGTATCTGGGATGGATACTGCAGTATAGTAGAGTTCAGTGATGTATATGGGATGGATACTGCAGTGCAGTAGAGTTCAGTGATGTATCTGGAATGGATACTGCAGTGTAGTAGAGTTCAGTGATGTATCTGGGATGGATACTGCAGTGTAGTAGAGTTCAGTGATGTATCTGGAATGGATACTGCAGTGTAGTAGAGTTCAGTGATGTATCTGGGATGGAGACTGCAGTGTAGTAGAGTTCTGTGATGTATCTGGAATGGATACTGCAGTGTAGTAGAGTTCTGTGATGTATCTGGAATGGATACTGCAGTGCAGTAGAGTTCAGTGATGTATCTGGGATGGATACTGCAGTGTAGTAGAGTTCAGTGATGTATCTGGGATGGATACTGCAGTGTAGTAGAGTTCTGGGATGTTTCTGGGATGGGTACTGCAGTGTAGTAGAGTTCAGTGATGTATCTGGGATGTATACTGCAGTGTAGTAGAGTTCAGTGATGTATCTGGAATGGATACTGCAGTGCAGTAGAGTTCAGTGATATATCTGGGATGGATACTGCAGTGCAGTAGAGTTCAGTGATGTATCTGGGATGGATACTGCAGTGCTGTAGAGTTCAGTGATGTATCTGGAATGGGTACTGCAGTGTAGTAGAGTTCAGTGATGTATCTGGAATGGATACTGCAGTGTAGTAGAGTTCAGTGATATATCTGGAATGGATACTGCAGTGTAGTAGAGTTCAGTGATGTATCTGGAATGGATACTGCAGTGTAGTAGAGTTCAGTGATGTATCTGGAATGGGTACTGCAGTGTAGTAGAGTTCAGTGATGTATCTGGAATGGATACTGCAGTGTAGTAGAGTTCAGTGATGTATCTGGGATGGATACTGCAGTGTAGTAGAGTTCAGTGATGTATCTGGGATGGATACTGCAGTGTAGTAGAGTTCTGTGATGTATCTGGGAGAGATACTGCAGTGCAGTAGAGTTCAGTGATGTATCTGGGATGGATACTGCAGTGCAGTAGAGTTCAGTGATGTATCTGGAATGGATACTGCAGTGTAGTAGAGTTCAGTGATGTATCTGGGATGGATACTGCAGTATAGTAGAGTTCAGTGATGTATCTGGGATGGATACTGCAGTGCAGTAGAGTTCAGTGATGTATCTGGAATGGATACTGCAGTGTAGTAGAGTTCAGTGATGTATCTGGGATGGATACTGCAGTGTAGTAGAGTTCAGTGATGTATCTGGAATGGATACTGCAGTGTAGGAGAGTTCAGTGATGTATCTGGGATGGATACTGCAGTGTAGTAGAGTTCTGTGATGTATCTTGAATGGATACTACAGTGTTGTAGAGTTCTGTGATGTATCTGGAATGGATACTGCAGTGCAGTAGAGTTCAGTGATGTATCTGGGATGGATACTGCAGTGTAGTAGAGTTCTGTGATGTTTCTGGGATGGGTACTGCAGTGTAGTAGAGTTCAGTGATGTATCTGGGATGGATACTGCAGTGTAGTAGAGTTCAGTGATGTATCTGGAATGGATACTGCAGTGTAGTAGAGTTCAGTGATATATCTGGAATGGATACTGCAGTGTAGTAGAGTTCAGTGATGTATCTGGGATAGATACTGCAGTGTAGTAGAGTTCAGTGATGTATCTGGGATGGATACTGCAGTGCAGTAGAGTTCAGTGATGTATCTGGGATGGATACTGCAGTGTAGTAGAGTTGTGTGATGTATCTGGAATGGATACTGCAGTGTAGCAGAGTTCAGTGATATATCTGGGATAGATACTGCAGTGTAGTAGAGTTCAGTGATGTATCTGGAATGGATACTGCAGTGTCGTCGAGTTCAGTGATGTATCTGGGATGGATACTGCAGTGTAGTAGAGTTCAGTGATGTATCTGGGTTAGATACTGCAGTGCAGTAGAGTTCAGTGATGTATCTGGAATGGATACTGCATTGTAGTAGAGTTCAGTGATGTATCTGGGATGGATACTGCAGTGTAGTAGAGTTCAGTGATGTATCTGAGATGGATACTGCAGTGTAGTAGAGTTCAGTGATGTATCTGGGATGGATACTGCAGTGTAGTAGAGTTCAGTGATGTATCTGGGATGGATACTGCAGTGTAGTAGAGTTCAGTGATGTATCTGGGATGGATACTGCAGTGCAGTAGAGTTCAGTGATGTATCTGGGATGGATACTGCAGTGTAGTAGAGTTCTGTGATGTATCTGGAATGGATACTGCAGTGTAGTAGAGTTCAATGATGTATCTGGGATAGATACTGCAGTGTAGTAGAGTTCAGTGATGTATCTGGGATGGATACTGCAGTGCAGTAGAGTTCAGTGATGTATCTGGGATGGATACTGCAGTGTAGTAGAGTTGTGTGATGTATCTGGAATGGATACTGCAGTGTAGGAGAGTTCAGTGATATATCTGGGGTGGATATTGCAGTGTAGTAGAGTTCAGTGATATATCTGGGATAGATACTGTAGTGTAGTAGAGTTCAGTGATGTATCTGGAATGGATACTGCAGTGTAGTAGAGTTCAGTGATGTATCTGGAATGGATACTGCAGTGTAGTAGAGTTCAGTGATGTATCTGGGATGGATACTGCAGTGTAGTAGAGTTCTGTGATGTATCTGGGATGGATACTGCAGTGTAGTAGAGTTCTGTGATGTATCTGGGACAGATACTGCAGTGCAGTAGAGTTCAGTGATGTATCTGGGATGGATACTGCAGTGCAGTAGAGTTCAGTGATGTATCTGGAATGGATACTGCAGTGTAGTAGAGTTCAGTGATGTATCTGGGATGGATACTGCAGTATAGTAGAGTTCAGTGATGTATCTGGGATGGATACTGCAGTGTAGTAGAGTTCAGTGATGTATCTGGAATGGATACTGCAGTGCAGTAGAGTTCAGTGATGTATCTGGAATGGATACTGCAGTGTAGTAGAGTTCAGTGATGTATCTGGGATGGATACTGCAGTGTAGTAGAGTTCAGTGATGTATCTGGAATGGATACTGCAGTGTAGTAGAGTTCAGTGATGTATCTGGAATGGATACTGCAGTGTAGTAGAGTTCTGTGATGTATCTGGGATGGATACTGCAGTGTAGTAGAGTTCTGTGATGTATCTGGGATGGATACTGCAGTGTAGTAGAGTTGTGTGATGTATCTGGAATGGATACTGCAGTGTAGGAGAGTTCAGTGATATATCTGGGATAGATACTGCAGTGTAGTAGAGTTCAGTGATGTATCTGGAATGGATACTGCAGTGTAGTAGAGTTCAGTGATGTATCTGGGATGGATACTGCAGTGTAGTAGAGTTCAGTGATATATCTGGTATAGATACTGCAGTGCAGTAGAGTTCAGTGATGTATCTGGGATGGATACTGCAGTGTAGTAGAGTTCAGTGATGTATCTGAGATGGATACTGCAGTGCAGTAGAGTTCAGTGAAATATCTGGGATGGATACTGCAGTGGAGTAGAGTTCAGTGATATATCTGGAATGGATACTGCAGTGTAGTAGAGTTCAGTGATATATCTGGGATGGATCCTGCAGTGTAGTAGAGTTCTGTGATGTATCTGGGATGGATACTGCAGTGTAGTAGAGTTCTGTGATGTATCTGGAATGGATACTGCAGTGCAGTAGAGTTCTGCGATGTATCTGGGATGGATACTGCAGTGTAGTAGAGTTCAGTGATGTATCTGGGATGGATACTGCAGTGTAGTAGAGTTCAGTGATATATCTGGGATAGATACTGCAGTGCAGTAGAGTTCAGTGATGTATCTGGAATGGATACTGCAGTGCAGTAGAGTTCAGTGATGTATCTGGAATGGATACTGCAGTGTAGTAGAGTTCAGTGATATATCTGGGATGGATACTGCAGTGCAGTAGAGTTCAGTGATGTATCTGGGATGGATACTGCAGTGTAGTAGAGTTGTGTGATGTATCTGGAATGGATACTGCAGTGTAGTAGAGTTCAGTGATGTATCTGGGATGGATACTGCAGTGCAGTAGAGTTCAGTGATGTATCTGGGATGGATACTGCAGTATAGTAGAGTTCAGTGATGTATATGGGATGGATACTGCAGTGCAGTAGAGTTCAGTGATGTATCTGGAATGGATACTGCAGTGTAGTAGAGTTCAGTGATGTATCTGGGATGGATACTGCAGTGTAGTAGAGTTCAGTGATGTATCTGGAATGGATACTGCAGTGTAGTAGAGTTCAGTGATGTATCTGGGATGGAGACTGCAGTGTAGTAGAGTTCTGTGATGTATCTGGAATGGATACTGCAGTGTAGTAGAGTTCTGTGATGTATCTGGAATGGATACTGCAGTGCAGTAGAGTTCAGTGATGTATCTGGGATGGATACTGCAGTGTAGTAGAGTTCAGTGATGTATCTGGGATGGATACTGCAGTGTAGTAGAGTTCTGGGATGTTTCTGGGATGGGTACTGCAGTGTAGTAGAGTTCAGTGATGTATCTGGGATGTATACTGCAGTGTAGTAGAGTTCAGTGATGTATCTGGAATGGATACTGCAGTGCAGTAGAGTTCAGTGATATATCTGGGATGGATACTGCAGTGCAGTAGAGTTCAGTGATGTATCTGGGATGGATACTGCAGTGTAGTAGAGTTCAGTGATGTATCTGGGATGGATACTGCAGTGTAGTAGAGTTCTGTGATGTATCTGGGAGAGATACTACAGTATAGTAGAGTTCAGTGATGTATCTGGGATGGATACTGCAGTGTAGTAGAGTTCAGTGATGTATCTGGAATGGATACTGCAGTGTAGTAGAGTTCAGTGATGTATCTGGGATGGATACTGCAGTGTAGTAGAGTTCTGTGATGTATCTGGGAGAGATACTACAGTATAGTAGAGTTCAGTGATGTATCTGGGATGGATACTGCAGTGTAGTAGAGTTCAGTGATGTATCTGGAATGGATACTGCAGTGTAGTAGAGTTCAGTGATGTATCTGGGATGGATACTGCAGTGTAGTAGAGTTCAGTGATGTATCTGGGATGGATACTGCAGTGTAGTAGAGTTCTGTGATGTATCTGGGAGAGATACTGCAGTGCAGTAGAGTTCAGTGATGTATCTGGGATGGATACTGCAGTGCAGTAGAGTTCAGTGATGTATCTGGAATGGATACTGCAGTGTAGTAGAGTTCAGTGATGTATCTGGGATGGATACTGCAGTATAGTAGAGTTCAGTGATGTATCTGGGATGGATACTGCAGTGTAGTAGAGTTCAGTGATGTATCTGGAATGGATACTGCAGTGTAGTAGAGTTCAGTGATGTATCTGGAATGGATACTGCAGTGTAGTAGAGTTCAGTGATGTATCTGGGATGGATACTGCAGTATAGTAGAGTTCAGTGATGTATCTGGGATGGATACTGCAGTGTAGTAGAGTTCAGTGATGTATCTGGAATGGATACTGCAGTGTAGTAGAGTTCAGTGATGTATCTGGGATGGATACTGCAGTGTAGTAGAGTTCAGTGATGTATCTGGAATGGATACTGCAGTGTAGGAGAGTTCAGTGATGTATCTGGGATGGATACTGCAGTGTAGTAGAGTTCTGTGATGTATCTTGAATGGATACTACAGTGTTGTAGAGTTCTGTGATGTATCTGGAATGGATACTGCAGTGCAGTAGAGTTCAGTGATGTATCTGGGATGGATACTGCAGTGTAGTAGAGTTCTGTGATGTTTCTGGGATGGGTACTGCAGTGTAGTAGAGTTCAGTGATGTATCTGGGATGGATACTGCAGTGTAGTAGAGTTCAGTGATGTATCTGGAATGGATACTGCAGTGTAGTAGAGTTCAGTGATATATCTGGAATGGATACTGCAGTGTAGTAGAGTTCAGTGATGTATCTGGGATAGATACTGCAGTGTAGTAGAGTTCAGTGATGTATCTGGGATGGATACTGCAGTGCAGTAGAGTTCAGTGATGTATCTGGGATGGATACTGCAGTGTAGTAGAGTTGTGTGATGTATCTGGAATGGATACTGCAGTGTAGCAGAGTTCAGTGATATATCTGGGATAGATACTGCAGTGTAGTAGAGTTCAGTGATGTATCTGGAATGGATACTGCAGTGTCGTCGAGTTCAGTGATGTATCTGGGATGGATACTGCAGTGTAGTAGAGTTCAGTGATGTATCTGGGTTAGATACTGCAGTGCAGTAGAGTTCAGTGATGTATCTGGAATGGATACTGCATTGTAGTAGAGTTCAGTGATGTATCTGGGATGGATACTGCAGTGTAGTAGAGTTCAGTGATGTATCTGAGATGGATACTGCAGTGTAGTAGAGTTCAGTGATGTATCTGGGATGGATACTGCAGTGTAGTAGAGTTCAGTGATGTATCTGGGATGGATACTGCAGTGTAGTAGAGTTCAGTGATGTATCTGGGATGGATACTGCAGTGCAGTAGAGTTCAGTGATGTATCTGGGATGGATACTGCAGTGTAGTAGAGTTCTGTGATGTATCTGGAATGGATACTGCAGTGTAGTAGAGTTCAATGATGTATCTGGGATAGATACTGCAGTGTAGTAGAGTTCAGTGATGTATCTGGGATGGATACTGCAGTGCAGTAGAGTTCAGTGATGTATCTGGGATGGATACTGCAGTGTAGTAGAGTTGTGTGATGTATCTGGAATGGATACTGCAGTGTAGGAGAGTTCAGTGATATATCTGGGGTGGATATTGCAGTGTAGTAGAGTTCAGTGATATATCTGGGATAGATACTGTAGTGTAGTAGAGTTCAGTGATGTATCTGGAATGGATACTGCAGTGTAGTAGAGTTCAGTGATGTATCTGGAATGGATACTGCAGTGTAGTAGAGTTCAGTGATGTATCTGGGATGGATACTGCAGTGTAGTAGAGTTCTGTGATGTATCTGGGATGGATACTGCAGTGTAGTAGAGTTCTGTGATGTATCTGGGACAGATACTGCAGTGCAGTAGAGTTCAGTGATGTATCTGGGATGGATACTGCAGTGCAGTAGAGTTCAGTGATGTATCTGGAATGGATACTGCAGTGTAGTAGAGTTCAGTGATGTATCTGGGATGGATACTGCAGTATAGTAGAGTTCAGTGATGTATCTGGGATGGATACTGCAGTGTAGTAGAGTTCAGTGATGTATCTGGAATGGATACTGCAGTGCAGTAGAGTTCAGTGATGTATCTGGAATGGATACTGCAGTGTAGTAGAGTTCAGTGATGTATCTGGGATGGATACTGCAGTGTAGTAGAGTTCAGTGATGTATCTGGAATGGATACTGCAGTGTAGTAGAGTTCAGTGATGTATCTGGAATGGATACTGCAGTGTAGTAGAGTTCTGTGATGTATCTGGGATGGATACTGCAGTGTAGTAGAGTTCTGTGATGTATCTGGGATGGATACTGCAGTGTAGTAGAGTTGTGTGATGTATCTGGAATGGATACTGCAGTGTAGGAGAGTTCAGTGATATATCTGGGATAGATACTGCAGTGTAGTAGAGTTCAGTGATGTATCTGGAATGGATACTGCAGTGTAGTAGAGTTCAGTGATGTATCTGGGATGGATACTGCAGTGTAGTAGAGTTCAGTGATATATCTGGGATAGATACTGCAGTGCAGTAGAGTTCAGTGATGTATCTGGGATGGATACTGCAGTGTAGTAGAGTTCAGTGATGTATCTGAGATGGATACTGCAGTGCAGTAGAGTTCAGTGAAATATCTGGGATGGATACTGCAGTGGAGTAGAGTTCAGTGATATATCTGGAATGGATACTGCAGTGTAGTAGAGTTCAGTGATGTATCTGGGATGGATACTGCAGTGTAGTAGAGTTCTGTGATGTATCTGGGATGGATACTGCAGTGTAGTAGAGTTCTGTGATGTATCTGGGACAGATACTGCAGTGCAGTAGAGTTCAGTGATGTATCTGGGATGGATACTGCAGTGCAGTAGAGTTCAGTGATGTATCTGGAATGGATACTGCAGTGTAGTAGAGTTCAGTGATGTATCTGGGATGGATACTGCAGTATAGTAGAGTTCAGTGATGTATCTGGGATGGATACTGCAGTGTAGTAGAGTTCAGTGATGTATCTGGAATGGATACTGCAGTGCAGTAGAGTTCAGTGATGTATCTGGAATGGATACTGCAGTGTAGTAGAGTTCAGTGATGTATCTGGGATGGATACTGCAGTGTAGTAGAGTTCAGTGATGTATCTGGAATGGATACTGCAGTGTAGTAGAGTTCAGTGATGTATCTGGAATGGATACTGCAGTGTAGTAGAGTTCTGTGATGTATCTGGGATGGATACTGCAGTGTAGTAGAGTTCTGTGATGTATCTGGGATGGATACTGCAGTGTAGTAGAGTTGTGTGATGTATCTGGAATGGATACTGCAGTGTAGGAGAGTTCAGTGATATATCTGGGATAGATACTGCAGTGTAGTAGAGTTCAGTGATGTATCTGGAATGGATACTGCAGTGTAGTAGAGTTCAGTGATGTATCTGGGATGGATACTGCAGTGTAGTAGAGTTCAGTGATATATCTGGGATAGATACTGCAGTGCAGTAGAGTTCAGTGATGTATCTGGGATGGATACTGCAGTGTAGTAGAGTTCAGTGATGTATCTGAGATGGATACTGCAGTGCAGTAGAGTTCAGTGAAATATCTGGGATGGATACTGCAGTGGAGTAGAGTTCAGTGATATATCTGGAATGGATACTGCAGTGTAGTAGAGTTCAGTGATATATCTGGGATGGATCCTGCAGTGTAGTAGAGTTCTGTGATGTATCTGGGATGGATACTGCAGTGTAGTAGAGTTCTGTGATGTATCTGGAATGGATACTGCAGTGCAGTAGAGTTCTGTGATGTATCTGGGATGGATACTGCAGTGTAGTAGAGTTCAGTGATGTATCTGGGATGGATACTGCAGTGTAGTAGAGTTCAGTGATATATCTGGGATAGATACTGCAGTGCAGTAGAGTTCAGTGATGTATCTGGAATGGATACTGCAGTGTAGTAGAATTCAGTGATGTATCTGGGATGGATACTGCAGTGCAGTAGAGTTCAGTGATGTATCTGGGATGGATACTGCTGTGTAGTAGAGTTCGGTGATGTATCTGGAATGGATACTGCAGTGTAGTAGAGTTCAGTGATGTATCTGGGATAGATACTGCAGTGTAGTAGAGTTCAGTGATGTATCTGGGATGGATACTGCAGTGCAGTAGAGTTCAGTGATGTATCTGGGATGGATACTGCAGTGTAGTAGAGTTGTGTGATGTATCTGGAATGGATACTGCAGTGTAGGAGAGTTCAGTGATATATCTGGGATGGATACTGCAGTGTAGTAGAG
This sequence comes from Heterodontus francisci, assembly GCF_036365525.1. Classification (NCBI taxonomy): domain Eukaryota; kingdom Metazoa; phylum Chordata; class Chondrichthyes; order Heterodontiformes; family Heterodontidae; genus Heterodontus; species Heterodontus francisci. The sequence goes on along the minus strand of NC_090421.1, from coordinate 16,736,566 downwards.
TTCAGTGATGTATCTGGGATGGATACTGCAGTGTAGTAGAGTTCAGTGATATATCTGGGATATATACTGCAGTGCAGTAGAGTTCAGTGATGTATCTGGAATGGATACTGCAGTGTAGTAGAGTTCAGTGATGTATCTGGGATGGATACTGCAGTGTAGTAGAGTTCACTGATGTATCTGAGATGGATACTGCATTGTAGTAGAGTTCAGTGATGTATCTGGGATGGATACTGCAGTGTAGTAGAGTTCAGTGATGTATCTGGGATGGATACTGCAGTGTAGTAGAGTTCAGTGATGTATCTGGGATGGATACTGCAGTGCAGTAGAGTTCAGTGATGTATCTGGGATGGATACTGCAGTGTAGTAGAGTTCTGTGATGTATCTGGAATGGATACTGCAGTGTAGTAGAGTTCAGTGATGTATCTGGGATAGATACTGCAGTGTAGTAGAGTTCAGTGATGTATCTGGGATGGATACTGCAGTGCAGTAGAGTTCAGTGATGTATCTGGGATGGATACTGCAGTGTAGTAGAGTTGTGTGATGTATCTGGAATGGATACTGCAGTGTAGGAGAGTTCAGTGATATATCTGGGGTGGTTACTGCAGTGTAGTAGAGTTCAGTGATATATCTGGGATAGATACTGCAGTGTAGTAGAGTTCAGTGACGTATCTGGAATGGATACTGCAGTGTAGTAGAGTTCAGTGATGTATCTGGAATGGATACTGCAGTGTAGTAGAGTTCAGTGATGTATCTGGGATGGATACTGCAGTGTAGTAGAGTTCTGTGATGTATCTGGGATGGATACTGCAGTGTAGTAGAGTTCTGTGATGTATCTGGGACAGATACTGCAGTGCAGTAGAGTTCAGTGATGTATCTGGGATGGATTCTGCAGTGCAGTAGAGTTCAGTGATGTATCTGGAATGGATACTGCAGTGTAGTAGAGTTCAGTGATGTATCTGGGATGGATACTGCAGTATAGTAGAGTTCAGTGATGTATCTGGAATGGATACTGCAGTGTAGGAGAGTTCAGTGATGTATCTGGGATGGATACTGCAGTGTAGTAGAGTTCTGTGATGTATCTTGAATGGATACTACAGTGTTGTAGAGTTCTGTGATGTATCTGGAATGGATACTGCAGTGCAGTAGAGTTCAGTGATGTATCTGGGATGGATACTGCAGTGTAGTAGAGTTCTGTGATGTTTCTGGGATGGGTACTGCAGTGTAGTAGAGTTCAGTGATGTATCTGGGATGGATACTGCAGTGTAGTAGAGTTCAGTGATGTATCTGGAATGGATACTGCAGTGTAGTAGAGTTCAGTGATATATCTGGAATGGATACTGCAGTGTAGTAGAGTTCAGTGATGTATCTGGGATAGATACTGCAGTGTAGTAGAGTTCAGTGATGTATCTGGGATGGATACTGCAGTGCAGTAGAGTTCAGTGATATATCTGGGATGGATACTGCAGTGTAGTAGAGTTGTGTGATGTATCTGGAATGGATACTGCAGTGTAGCAGAGTTCAGTGATATATCTGGGATAGATACTGCAGTGTAGTAGAGTTCAGTGATGTATCTGGAATGGATACTGCAGTGTCGTCGAGTTCAGTGATGTATCTGGGATGGATACTGCAGTGTAGTAGAGTTCAGTGATGTATCTGGGTTAGATACTGCAGTGCAGTAGAGTTCAGTGATGTATCTGGAATGGATACTGCATTGTAGTAGAGTTCAGTGATGTATCTGGGATGGATACTGCAGTGTAGTAGAGTTCAGTGATGTATCTGAGATGGATACTGCAGTGTAGTAGAGTTCAGTGATGTATCTGGGATGGATACTGCAGTGTAGTAGAGTTCAGTGATGTATCTGGGATGGATACTGCAGTGTAGTAGAGTTCAGTGATGTATCTGGGATGGATACTGCAGTGCAGTAGAGTTCAGTGATGTATCTGGGATGGATACTGCAGTGTAGTAGAGTTCTGTGATGTATCTGGAATGGATACTGCAGTGTAGTAGAGTTCAATGATGTATCTGGGATAGATACTGCAGTGTAGTAGAGTTCAGTGATGTATCTGGGATGGATACTGCAGTGCAGTAGAGTTCAGTGATGTATCTGGGATGGATACTGCAGTGTAGTAGAGTTGTGTGATGTATCTGGAATGGATACTGCAGTGTAGGAGAGTTCAGTGATATATCTGGGGTGGATATTGCAGTGTAGTAGAGTTCAGTGATATATCTGGGATAGATACTGTAGTGTAGTAGAGTTCAGTGATGTATCTGGAATGGATACTGCAGTGTAGTAGAGTTCAGTGATGTATCTGGAATGGATACTGCAGTGTAGTAGAGTTCAGTGATGTATCTGGGATGGATACTGCAGTGTAGTAGAGTTCTGTGATGTATCTGGGATGGATACTGCAGTGTAGTAGAGTTCTGTGATGTATCTGGGACAGATACTGCAGTGCAGTAGAGTTCAGTGATGTATCTGGGATGGATACTGCAGTGCAGTAGAGTTCAGTGATGTATCTGGAATGGATACTGCAGTGTAGTAGAGTTCAGTGATGTATCTGGGATGGATACTGCAGTATAGTAGAGTTCAGTGATGTATCTGGGATGGATACTGCAGTGTAGTAGAGTTCAGTGATGTATCTGGAATGGATACTGCAGTGCAGTAGAGTTCAGTGATGTATCTGGAATGGATACTGCAGTGTAGTAGAGTTCAGTGATGTATCTGGGATGGATACTGCAGTGTAGTAGAGTTCAGTGATGTATCTGGAATGGATACTGCAGTGTAGTAGAGTTCAGTGATGTATCTGGAATGGATACTGCAGTGTAGTAGAGTTCTGTGATGTATCTGGGATGGATACTGCAGTGTAGTAGAGTTCTGTGATGTATCTGGGATGGATACTGCAGTGTAGTAGAGTTGTGTGATGTATCTGGAATGGATACTGCAGTGTAGGAGAGTTCAGTGATATATCTGGGATAGATACTGCAGTGTAGTAGAGTTCAGTGATGTATCTGGAATGGATACTGCAGTGTAGTAGAGTTCAGTGATGTATCTGGGATGGATACTGCAGTGTAGTAGAGTTCAGTGATATATCTGGGATAGATACTGCAGTGCAGTAGAGTTCAGTGATGTATCTGGGATGGATACTGCAGTGTAGTAGAGTTCAGTGATGTATCTGAGATGGATACTGCAGTGCAGTAGAGTTCAGTGAAATATCTGGGATGGATACTGCAGTGGAGTAGAGTTCAGTGATATATCTGGAATGGATACTGCAGTGTAGTAGAGTTCAGTGATATATCTGGGATGGATCCTGCAGTGTAGTAGAGTTCTGTGATGTATCTGGGATGGATACTGCAGTGTAGTAGAGTTCTGTGATGTATCTGGAATGGATACTGCAGTGCAGTAGAGTTCTGTGATGTATCTGGGATGGATACTGCAGTGTAGTAGAGTTCAGTGATGTATCTGGGATGGATACTGCAGTGTAGTAGAGTTCAGTGATATATCTGGGATAGATACTGCAGTGCAGTAGAGTTCAGTGATGTATCTGGAATGGATACTGCAGTGTAGTAGAATTCAGTGATGTATCTGGGATGGATACTGCAGTGCAGTAGAGTTCAGTGATGTATCTGGGATGGATACTGCTGTGTAGTAGAGTTCGGTGATGTATCTGGAATGGATACTGCAGTGTAGTAGAGTTCAGTGATGTATCTGGGATAGATACTGCAGTGTAGTAGAGTTCAGTGATGTATCTGGGATGGATACTGCAGTGCAGTAGAGTTCAGTGATGTATCTGGGATGGATACTGCAGTGTAGTAGAGTTGTGTGATGTATCTGGAATGGATACTGCAGTGTAGTAGAGTTCAGTGATGTATCTGGGATGGATACTGCAGTGTAGTAGAGTTCACTGATGTATCTGAGATGGATACTGCATTGTAGTAGAGTTCAGTGATGTATCTGGGATGGATACTGCAGTGTAGTAGAGTTCAGTGATGTATCTGGGATGGATACTGCAGTGTAGTAGAGTTCAGTGATGTATCTGGGATGGATACTGCAGTGCAGTAGAGTTCAGTGATGTATCTGGGATGGATACTGCAGTGTAGTAGAGTTCTGTGATGTATCTGGAATGGATACTGCAGTGTAGTAGAGTTCAGTGATGTATCTGGGATAGATACTGCAGTGTAGTAGAGTTCAGTGATGTATCTGGGATGGATACTGCAGTGCAGTAGAGTTCAGTGATGTATCTGGGATGGATACTGCAGTGTAGTAGAGTTGTGTGATGTATCTGGAATGGATACTGCAGTGTAGGAGAGTTCAGTGATATATCTGGGGTGGTTACTGCAGTGTAGTAGAGTTCAGTGATATATCTGGGATAGATACTGCAGTGTAGTAGAGTTCTGTGATGTATCTGGGACAGATACTGCAGTGCAGTAGAGTTCAGTGATGTATCTGGGATGGATACTGCAGTGCAGTAGAGTTCAGTGATGTATCTGGAATGGATACTGCAGTGTAGTAGAGTTCAGTGATGTATCTGGGATGGATACTGCAGTATAGTAGAGTTCAGTGATGTATCTGGGATGGATACTGCAGTGTAGTAGAGTTCAGTGATGTATCTGGAATGGATACTGCAGTGCATTTGTGTTCAGTGATGTATCTGGAATGGATACTGCAGTGTAGTAGAGTTCAGTGATGTATCTGGGATGGATACTGCAGTGTAGTAGAGTTCAGTGATGTATCTGGAATGGATACTGCAGTGTAGTAGAGTTCAGTGATGTATCTGGAATGGATACTGCAGTGTAGTAGAGTTCTGTGATGTATCTGGGATGGATACTGCAGTGTAGTAGAGTTCAGTGATGTATCTGGGATGGATACTGCTGTGTAGTAGAGTTCTGTGATGTATCTGGGATGGATACTGCAGTGCAGTAGAGTTCAGTGATGTATCTGGGATGGATACTGCAGTGTAGTAGAGTTCTGTGATGTATCTGGGATGGATACTGCAGTGTAGTAGAGTTGTGTGATGTATCTGGAATGGATACTGCAGTGTAGGAGAGTTCAGTGATGTATCTGGGATGGATACTGCAGTGTAGTAGAGTTCTGTGATGTATCTGGGATGGATACTGCAGTGTAGTAGAGTTGTGTGATGTATCTGGAATGGATACTGCAGTGTAGGAGAGTTCAGTGATATATCTGGGATAGATACTGCAGTGTAGTAGAGTTCAGTGATGTATCTGGAATGCATACTGCAGTGTGGTAGAGTTCAGTGATGTATCTGGGATGGATACTGCAGTGTAGTAGAGTTCAGTGATATATCTGGGATAGATACTGCAGTGCAGTAGAGTTCAGTGATGTATCTGGGATGGATACTGCAGTGTAGTAGAGTTCAGTGATGTATCTGAGATGGATACTGCAGTGCAGTAGAGTTCAGTGATATATCTGGGATGGATACTGCAGTGGAGTAGAGTTCAGTGATATATTTGGAATGGATACTGCAGTGTAGTAGAGTTCAGTGATATATCTGGGATGGATACTGCAGTGTAGTAGAGTTCTGTGATGTATCTGGGATGGATACTGCAGTGTAGTAGAGTTCAGTGATGTATCTGGGATGGATACTGCAGTGTAGTAGAGTTCAGTGATGTATCTGGAATGGATACTGCAGTGCAGTAGAGTTCAGTGAAGTATCTGGGATGGATACTGCAGTGTTATAGAGTTCAGTGATGTATCTGGGATGGATTCTGCAGTGTAGTAGAGTTCAGTGATGTATCTGGAATGGATACTGCAGTGCAGTAGAGTTCAGTGAAGTATCTGGAATGGATACTGCAGTGTAGTAGAGTTCAGTGATGTATCTGGGATGGATACTACAGTGTAGTAGAGTTCTGTGATGTATCTGGGATGGATACTGCAGTGTAGTAGAGTTCAGTGATATATCTGGGATGGAAATTGCAGTGCAGTAGAGTTCAGTGATGTATCTGGGATGGATACTGCAGTGTAGTAGAGTTCAGTGATGTATCTGGGATGGATACTGCAGTGCAGTAGAGTTCAGTGATATATCTGGAATGGATACTGCAGTGTAGTAGAGTTCAGTGATGTATCTGGGATGGATACTGCAGTGTAGTAGAGTTCAGTGATGTATCTGGAATGGATACTGCAGTGTGGTAGAGTTCAGTGATATATCTGGAATGGATACTGCAGTGTAGTAGAGTTCAGTGATATATCTGGAATGGATACTGCAGTGCAGTAGAGTTCAGTGATATATCTGGAATGGATACTGCAGTGTAGTAGAGTTCAGTGATATATCTGGAATGGATACTGCAGTGCAGTAGAGTTCAGTGATATATCTGGAATGGATACTGCAGTGCAGTAGAGTTCAGTGATATATCTGGGATGGATACTGCAGTGCAGTAGAGTTCAGTGATATATCTGGAATGGATACTGCAGTGTAGTAGAGTTCAGTGATGTATCTTGGATGGATACTGCAGTGCAGTAGAGTTCAGTGATATATCTGGAATGGATACTGCAGTGTAGTAGAGTTCAGTGATGTATCTGGGATGGATACTGCATTGCAGTAGAGTTCAGTGATATATCTGGAATGGATACTGCAGTGCAGTAGAGTTCAGTGATGTATCTGGAATGGATACTGCAGTGCAGTAGAGTTCAGTGATATATCTGGGATGGATACTGCAGTGCAGTAGAGTTCAGTGATATATCTGGAATGGATACTGCAGTGTAGTAGAGTTCAGTGATATATCTGGAATGGATACTGCAGTGCAGTAGAGTTCAGTGATATATCTGGAATGGATACTGCAGTGCAGTAGAGTTCAGTGATATATCTGGAATGGATACTGCAGTGCAGTAGAGTTCAGTGATATATCTGGGATGGATACTGCAGTGTAGTAGAGTTCAGTGATATATCTGGAATGGATACTGCAGTGCAGTAGAGTTCAGTGATATATCTGGAATGGATACTGCAGTGCAGTAGAGTTCAGTGATATATCTGGAATGGATACTGCAGTGTAGTAGAGTTCAGTGATGTATCTGGGATGGATACTGCAGTGCAGTAGAGTTCAGTGATATATCTGGAATGGATACTGCAGTGTAGTAGAGTTCAGTGATGTATCTGGAATGGATACTGCAGTGCAGTAGAGTTCAGTGATATATCTGGAATGGATACTGCAGTGTAGTAGAGTTCAGTGATGTATCTGGAATGGATACTGCAGTGCAGTAGAGTTCAGTGATATATCTGGAATGGATACTGCAGTGTAGTAGAGTTCAGTGATGTATCTGGGATGGATACTGCAGTGCAGTAGAGTTCAGTGATATATCTGGAATGGATACTGCAGTGCAGTAGAGTTCAGTGATATATCTGGAATGGATACTGCAGTGTAGTAGAGTTCAGTGATGTATCTGGAATGGATACTGCAGTGTAGTAGAGTTCAGTGATGTATCTGGGATGGATACTGCAGTGTGGTAAAGTTCAGTGATGTATCTGGAATGGATACTGCAGTGTAGTAGAGTTCAGTGATGTATCTGGGATGGATACTGCAGTGTAGTAGAGTTCAGTGATGTATCTGGAATGGATACTGCAGTGTAGTAGAGTTCAGTGATGTATCTGGGATGGATACTGCAGTGTGGTAAAGTTCAGTGATGTATCTGGGATGGATACTGCAGTGTAGTAGAGTTCTGTGATGTATCTGGGATGGATACTGCAGTGCAGCAGAGTTCAGTGATATATCTGGAATGGATACTGCAGTGTAGTAGAGTTCAGTGATGTATCTGGGATGGATACTGCAGTGTAGTAGAGTTCAGTGATATATCTGGAATAGATACTGCAGTGCAGTAGAGTTCAGTGATATATCTGGAATGGATACTGCAGTGTAGTAGAGTTCAGTGATATATCTGGAATGGATACTGCAGTGTAGTAGAGTTCAGTGATGTATCTGGGATGGATACTGCAGTGCAGTAGAGTTCAATGATATATCTGGAATGGATACTGCAGTGTAGTAGAGTTCAGTGATGTATCTGGGATGGATACTGCAGTGTAGTAGAGCTCAGTGATGTATCTGGGATGGATACTGCAGTGTAGTAGAGTTCAGTGATGTATCTGGGATGGATACTGCAGTGTAGTAGAGTTCAGTGATGTATCTGGGATGGATACTGCAGTGTAGTAGAGTTCAGTGATGTATCTGGAATGGATACTGCAGTGTAGGAGAGTTCAGTGATATATCTGGAATGGATACTGCAGTGCAGTAGAGTTCAGTGATATATCTGGAATGGATACTGCAGTGTAGTAGAGTTCAGTGATGTATCTGGGATGGATACTGCAGTGTAGTAGAGTTCAGTGATGTATCTTGGATGGATACTGCAGTGTGGTAGAGTTCAGTGATGTATCTGGGATGGATACTGCAGTGTAGTAGAGTTCAGTGATGTATCTGGGATGGATACTGCAGTGTAGTAGAGTTCAGTGATATATCTGGAATGGATACTGCAGTGTAGTAGAGTTCAGTGATGTATCTGGGATGGATACTGCAGTGTAGTAGAGTTCAGTGATATATCTGGAATGGATACTGCAGTGTAGTAGAGTTCAGTGATATATCTGGGATGGATACTGCAGTGTAGTAGAGTTCTGTGATATATCTGGGATGGATACTGCAGTATAGTAGAGTTCAGTGATATATCTGGGATGGATACTGCAGTGTAGGAGAGTTCAGGGATATATCTGGGATGGATACTGCAGTGTAGTAGAGTTCAGTGATATATCTGGAATGGATACTGCAGTGTAGTAGAGTTCAGTGATGTATCTGGGATGGATACTGCAGTGTAGTAGAGTTCTGTGATGTATCTGGAATGGATACTGCAGTGTAGTAGAGTTCAGTGATGTATCTGGAATGGATACTGCAGTGCGGTAGAGGTCAGTGAAGTATCTGGGATGGATACTGCAGTGTAGTAGAGTTCAGTGAAGTATCTGGGATGGATACTGCAGTGTAGTAGAGTTCAGTGATGTATCTGGGATGGATACTGCAGTGTAGTAGAGTTCAGTGATATATCTGGGATGGATATTGCAGTGCAGTAGAGTTCAGTGATGTATCTGGGATGGATACTGCAGTGTAGTAGAGTTCAGTGATATATCTGGGATAGATGCTGCTGTGTAGTAGAGTTCAGTGATGTATCTGGGATGGATACTGCAGTGTAGTAGCGTTCAGTGATATATCTGGAATGGATACTGCAGTATAGTAGAGTTCAGTGATGTATCTGGGATGGATACTACAGTGTAGTAGAGTTCAGTGATGTATCTGGGATGGATACTGCAGTGCAGTAGAGTTCAGTGATATATCTGGAATGGATACTGCAGTGTAGTAGAGTTCAGTGATGTATCTGGGATGGATACTGCAGTGCAGTAGAGTTCAGTGATATATCTGGGATGGATATTGCAGTGTAGTCGAGTTCAGTGATGTATGTGGAATGGATACTGCAGTGCAGTAGAGTTCAGTGATATATCTGGGATGGATATTGCAGTGTAGTCGAGTTCAGTGATGTATCTGGGATGGATACTGCAGTGTAGAAGAGTTCAGTGAAGTATCTGGGATGGATACTGCAGGGCAGTAGAGTTCAGTGATATATCTGGAATGGATACTGCAGTATAGTAGAGTTCAGTGATGTATCTGGAATGGATACTGCAGTGCAGTAGAGTTCAGTGATATATCTGGAATGGATACTGCAGTGCAGTAGAGTTCAGTGATATATCTGGAATGGATACTGCAGTGTAGTAGAGTTCAGTGATGTATCTGGAATGGATACTGCAGTGCAGTAGAGTTCAGTGATATATCTGGAATGGATACTGCAGTGTAGTAGAGTTCAGTGATATATCTGGAATGGATACTGCAGTATAGTAGAGTTCAGTGATGTATCTGGAATGGATACTGCAGTGCAGTAGAGTTCAGTGATGTATCTGGGATGGATACTGCAGTGTAGTAGAGTTCAGTGATGTATCTGGGATGGATACTGCAGTGTAGTAGAGTTCAGTGATGTATCTGGGATGTATACTGCAGTGCAGTAGAGTTCAGTGATATATCTGGAATGGATACTACAGTGTAGTAGAGTTCAGTGATGTATCTGGGATGGATACTGCAGTGCAGTAGAGTTCAGTGATGTATCTGGGATGGATACTGCAGTGTAGTAGAGTTCAGTGATGTATCTGGGATGGATACTGCAGTGTAGTAGAGTTCAGTGATGTATCTGGGATGGATACTGCAGTGTAGTAGAGTTCAGTGATGTATCTGGGATGTATACTGCAGTGCAGTAGAGTTCAGTGATATATCTGGAATGGATACTGCAGTGTAGTAGAGTTCTGTGATGTATCTGGGATGTATACTGCAGTGCAGTAGAGTTCAGTGATATATCTGGAATGGATACTACAGTGTAGTAGAGTTCAGTGATGTATCTGGGATGGATACTGCAGTGCAGTAGAGTTCAGTGATATATCTGGAATGGATACTGCAGTGCAGTAGAGTTCAGTGATATATCTTGAATGGATACTGCAGTGTAGTAGAGTTCAGTGATGTATCTGGGATGGATACTGCAGTGTAGTAGAGTTCAGTGATGTATCTGGGATGGATACTGCAGTGTAGTAGAGTTCTGTGTTGTATCTGGGATGGATACTGCAGTGCAGCAGAGTTCAGTGATATATCTGGAATGGATACTGCAGTGTAGTAGAGTTCAGTGATATATCTGGAATAGATACTGCAGTGCAGCAGAGTTCAGTGATATATCTGGAATGGATACTGCAGTGTAGTAGAGTTCAGTGATATATCTGGTATGGATACTGCAGTGCAGTAGAGTTCAGTGATATATCTGGAATGGATACTGCAGTGTAGTAGAGTTCAGTGATATATCTGGAATAGATACTGCAGTGCAGCAGAGTTCAGTGATATATCTGGAATGGATACTGCAGTGTAGTAGAGTTCAGTGATATATCTGGTATGGATACTGCAGTGCAGTAGAGTTCAGTGATATATCTGGAATGGATACTGCAGTGTAGTAGAGTTCAGTGATGTATCTGGGATAGATACTGCAGTGTAGTAGAGTTCAGTGATGTATCTGGGATGGATACTGCAGTGTAGTAGAGCTCAGTGATGTATCTGGGATGGATACTGCAGTGTAGTAGAGTTCAGTGATGTATCTGGGATGCATACTGCAGTGTAGTAGAGTTCAGTGATGTATCTGGGATGGATACTGCAGTGTAGTAGAGTTCAGTGATATATCTGGGATGGATACTGCAGTGTAGTAGAGTTCAGTGATGTATCTGGAATGGATACTGCAGTGTAGTAGAGTTCAGTGATGTATCTGGGATGGATACTGCAGTGTAGTAGAGTTCAGTGATGTATCTGGAATGGATACTGCAGTGTAGTAGAGTTCAGTGATATATCTGGAATGGATACTGCAGTGTGGTAGAGTTCAGTGATGTATCTGGGATGGATACTGCAGTGTAGTAGAGTTCAGTGATGTATCTGGGATGGATACTGCAGTGCAGCAGAGTTCAGTGATATATCTGGAATGGATACTGCAGTGTAGTAGAGTTCAGTGATGTATCTGGGATGGATACTGCAGTGTAGTAGAGTTCAGTGATATATCTGGAATAGATACTGCAGTGCAGTAGAGTTCAGTGATATATCTGGAATGGATACTGCAGTGTAGTAGAGTTCAGTGATATATCTGGAATGGATACTGCAGTGTAGTAGAGTTCAGTGATGTATCTGAGATGGATACTGCAGTGTAGTAGAGCTCAGTGATGTATCTGGGATGGATACTGCAGTGTAGTAGAGTTCAGTGATATATCTGGAATGGATACTGCAGTGTAGTAGAGTTCAGTGATGTATCTGAGATGGATACTGCAGTGTAGTAGAGCTCAGTGATGTATCTGGGATGGATACTGCAGTGTAGTAGAGTTCAGTGATGTATCTGGGATGGATACTGCAGTGTAGTAGAGTTCAGTGATGTATCTGGGATGGATACTGCAGTGTAGTAGAGTTCAGTGATGTATCTGGAATGGATACTGCAGTGTAGTAGAGTTCAGTGATATATCTGGAATGGATACTGCAGTGCAGTAGAGTTCAGTGATGTATCTGGAATGGATACTGCAGTGTAGTAGAGTTCAGTGATGTATCTGGGATGGATACTGCAGTGTAGTAGAGTTCAGTGATGTATCTGGGATGGATACTGCAGTGTAGTAGAGTTCAGTGATGTATCTGGGATGGATACTGCAGTGTAGCAGAGTTCAGTGATATATCTGGAATGGATACTGCAGTGTAGTAGAGTTCAGTGATGTATCTGGAATGGATACTGCAGTGTAGTAGAGTTCAGTGATGTAACTGGAATGGATACTGCAGTGCAGTAGAGTTCAGTGATATATCTGGGATGGATACTGCAGTATAGTAGAGTTCAGTGATATATCTGGAATGGATACTGCAGTGTAGTGGAGTTCAGTGATGTATCTGGGATGGATACTGCAGTGTAGTAGAGTTCAGTGATGTATCTGGAATGGATACTGCAGTGTAGTAGAGTTCAGTGATATATCTGGGATGGATACTGCAGTGTCGTAGAGTTCAGTGATGTATCTGGGATGGATACTGCTGTGTAGTAGAGTTCAGTGATGTATCTGGAATGGATACTGCTGTGTAGTAGAGTTCAGTGATGTATCTGGGATGGATACTGCAGTGTAGTAGAGTTCAGTGATGTATCTGGAATGGATACTGCAGTGTAGTAGAGTTCAGTGATGTATCTGGGATGGATACTGCAGTGTAGTAGAGTTCAGTGATGTATCTGGGATGGATACTGCAGTGTAGGAGAGTTCAGTGATGTATCTGGAATGGATACTGCAGTGTAGTAGAGTTCAGTGATGTATCTGGGATGGATACTGCTGTGTAGTAGAGTTCAGTGATGTATCTGGGATGGATACTGCAGTGTAGTAGAGTTCAGTGATGTATCTGGGATGGATACTGCAGTTTAGTAGAGTTCAGTGATGTATCTGGAATGGATACTGCAGTGTAGTAGAGTTCAGTGATGTATCTGGGATGGATCTGCAGTGTAGTAGAGTTCAGTGATGTATCTGGGATGGATACTGCAGTGTAGGAGAGTTCAGTGATGTATCTGGGATGGATACTGCAGTGTAGTAGAGTTCAGTGATATATCTGGAATAGATACTGCAGTGCAGTAGAGTTCAGTGATATATCTGGAATGGATACTGCAGTGTAGTAGAGTTCAGTGATGTATCTGGGATGGATACTGCTGTGTAGTAGAGTTCAGTGATGTATCTGGGATGGATACTGCAGTGTAGTAGAGTTCAGTGATGTATCTGGGATAGATACTGCAGTGTAGTAGAGTTCAGTGATGTATCTGGGATGGATACTGCAGTGCAGTAGAGTTCAGTGATGTATCTGGGATGGATACTGCAGTGTAGTAGAGTTCAGTGATGTATCTGGGATGGATACTGCAGTGTAGTAGAGTTCAGTGATGTATCTGGGATAGATACTGCAGTGTAGTAGAGTTCAGTGATGTATCTGGGATGGATACTGCAGTGTAGTAGAGTTCAGTGATGTATCTGGAATGGATACTGCAGTGTAGTAGAGTTCAGTGATGTATCTGGAATGGATACTGCAGTGTAGTAGAGTTCAGTGATGTATCTGGGATGGATACTGCAGTGTAGTAGAGTTCTGTGATGTATCTGGGATGGATACTGCAGTGCAGTAGAGTTCAGTGATGTATCTGGGATGGATACTGCAGTGTAGTAGAGTTCAGTGATGTATCTGGGATGGATACTGCAGTGTAGTAGAGTTCAGTGATGTATCTGGGATAGATACTGCAGTGTAGTAGAGTTCAGTGATGTATCTGGGATGGATACTGCAGTGTAGTAGAGTTCAGTGATGTATCTGGAATGGATACTGCAGTGTAGTAGAGTTCAGTGATGTATCTGGAATGGATACTGCAGTGTAGTAGAGTTCAGTGATGTATCTGGGATGGATACTGCAGTGTAGTAGAGTTCTGTGATGTATCTGGGATGGATACTGCAGTGTAGTAGAGTTCTGTGATGTATCTGGGACAGATACTGCAGTGCAGTAGAGTTCAGTGATGTATCTGGGATGGATACTGCAGTGCAGTAGAGTTCAGTGATGTATCTGGAATGGATACTGCAGTGTAGTAGAGTTCAGTGATGTATCTGGGATGGATACTGCAGTATAGTAGAGTTCAGTGATGTAGCTGGGATGGATACTGCAGTGTAGTAGAGTTCAGTGATGTATCTGGAATGGATACTGCAGTGCAGTAGAGTTCAGTGATGTATCTGGAATGGATACTGCAGTGTAGTAGAGTTCAGTGATGTATCTGGGATGGATACTGCAGTGTCGTAGAGTTCAGTGATGTATCTGGAATGGATACTGCAGTGTAGTAGAGTTCAGTGATATATCTCGAATGGATACTGCTGTGTAGTAGAGTTCTGTGATGTATCTGGGATGCATACTGCAGTGTAGTAGAGTTCTGTGATGTATCTGGGATGGATACTGCAGTGGAGTAGAGTTGTGTGATGTATCTGGAATGGATACTGCAGTGTAGGAGAGTTCAGTGATATATCTGGGATAGATACTGCAGTGTAGTAGAGTTCAGTGATGTATCTGGAATGGATACTGCAGTGTAATAGAGTTCAGTGATGTATCTGGGATGGATACTGCAGTGTCGTCGAGTTCAGTGATATATCTGGGATAGATACTGCAGTGCAGTAGAGTTCAGTGATGTGTCTGGAATGGATACTGCTGTGTAGTAGAGTTCAGTGATGTATCTGGGATGGATACTGCAGTGTAGTAGAGTTCAGTGATGTATCTGGAATGGATACTGCAGTGTAGTAGAGTTCAGTGATGTATCTGGGATGGATACTGCAGTGTAGTAGAGTTCAGTGATGTATCTGGGATGGATACTGCAGTGTAGGAGAGTTCAGTGATGTATCTGGAATGGATACTGCAGTGTAGTAGAGTTCAGTGATGTATCTGGGATGGATACTGCAGTGCAGTAGAGTTCAGTGATGTATCTGGGATGGATACTGCAGTGTAGTAGAGTTCAGTGATGTATCTGGGATGGATACTGCAGTGTAGTAGAGTTCAGTGATGTATCTGGGATAGATACTGCAGTGTAGTAGAGTTCAGTGATGTATCTGGGATGGATACTGCAGTGTAGTAGAGTTCAGTGATGTATCTGGAATGGATACTGCAGTGTAGTAGAGTTCAGTGATGTATCTGGAATGGATACTGCAGTGTAGTAGAGTTCAGTGATGTATCTGGGATGGATACTGCAGTGTAGTAGAGTTCTGTGATGTATCTGGGATGGATACTGCAGTGCAGTAGAGTTCAGTGATGTATCTGGGATGGATACTGCAGTGTAGTAGAGTTCAGTGATGTATCTGGGATGGATACTGCAGTGTAGTAGAGTTCAGTGATGTATCTGGGATAGATACTGCAGTGTAGTAGAGTTCAGTGATGTATCTGGGATGGATACTGCAGTGTAGTAGAGTTCAGTGATGTATCTGGAATGGATACTGCAGTGTAGTAGAGTTCAGTGATGTATCTGGAATGGATACTGCAGTGTAGTAGAGTTCAGTGATGTATCTGGAATGGATACTGCAGTGTAGTAGAGTTCAGTGATGTATCTGGAATGGATACTGCAGTGTAGTAGAGTTCAGTGATGTATCTGGGATGGATACTGCAGTGTAGTAGAGTTCTGTGATGTATCTGGGATGGATACTGCAGTGTAGTAGAGTTCTGTGATGTATCTGGGACAGATACTGCAGTGCAGTAGATTTCAGTGATGTATCTGGAATGGATACTGCAGTGTAGTAGAGTTCAGTGATGTATCTGGGATGGATACTGCAGTGTAGTAGAGTTCTGTGATGTATCTGGGATGGATACTGCAGTGTAGTAGAGTTCTGTGATGTATCTGGGACAGATACTGCAGTGCAGTAGAGTTCAGTGATGTATCTGGGATGGATACTGCAGTGCAGTAGAGTTCAGTGATGTATCTGGAATGGATACTGCAGTGTAGTAGAGTTCAGTGATGTATCTGGGATGGATACTGCAGTATAGTAGAGTTCAGTGATGTAGCTGGGATGGATACTGCAGTGTAGTAGAGTTCAGTGATGTATCTGGAATGGATACTGCAGTGCAGTAGAGTTCAGTGATGTATCTGGAATGGATACTGCAGTGTAGTAGAGTTCAGTGATGTATCTGGGATGGATACTGCAGTGTCGTAGAGTTCAGTGATGTATCTGGAATGGATACTGCAGTGTAGTAGAGTTCAGTGATATATCTCGAATGGATACTGCTGTGTAGTAGAGTTCTGTGATGTATCTGGGATGCATACTGCAGTGTAGTAGAGTTCTGTGATGTATCTGGGATGGATACTGCAGTGGAGTAGAGTTGTGTGATGTATCTGGAATGGATACTGCAGTGTAGGAGAGTTCAGTGATATATCTGGGATAGATACTGCAGTGTAGTAGAGTTCAGTGATGTATCTGGAATGGATACTGCAGTGTAATAGAGTTCAGTGATGTATCTGGGATGGATACTGCAGTGTCGTCGAGTTCAGTGATATATCTGGGATAGATACTGCAGTGCAGTAGAGTTCAGTGATGTATCTGGAATGGATACTGCTGTGTAGTAGAGTTCAGTGATGTATCTGGGATGGATACTGCAGTGTAGTAGAGTTCAGTGATGTATCTGGAATGGATACTGCAGTGTAGTAGAGTTCAGTGATGTATCTGGGATGGATACTGCAGTGTAGTAGAGTTCAGTGATGTATCTGGGATGGATACTGCAGTGTAGGAGAGTTCAGTGATGTATCTGGAATGGATACTGCAGTGTAGTAGAGTTCAGTGATGTATCTGGGATGGATACTGCAGTGCAGTAGAGTTCAGTGATGTATCTGGGATGGATACTGCAGTGTAGTAGAGTTCAGTGATGTATCTGGGATGGATACTGCAGTGTAGTAGAGTTCAGTGATGTATCTGGGATAGATACTGCAGTGTAGTAGAGTTCAGTGATGTATCTGGGATGGATACTGCAGTGTAGTAGAGTTCAGTGATGTATCTGGAATGGATACTGCAGTGTAGTAGAGTTCAGTGATGTATCTGGAATGGATACTGCAGTGTAGTAGAGTTCAGTGATGTATCTGGGATGGATACTGCAGTGTAGTAGAGTTCTGTGATGTATCTGGGATGGATACTGCAGTGCAGTAGAGTTCAGTGATGTATCTGGGATGGATACTGCAGTGTAGTAGAGTTCAGTGATGTATCTGGGATGGATACTGCAGTGTAGTAGAGTTCAGTGATGTATCTGGGATAGATACTGCAGTGTAGTAGAGTTCAGTGATGTATCTGGGATGGATACTGCAGTGTAGTAGAGTTCAGTGATGTATCTGGAATGGATACTGCAGTGTAGTAGAGTTCAGTGATGTATCTGGAATGGATACTGCAGTGTAGTAGAGTTCAGTGATGTATCTGGGATGGATACTGCAGTGTAGTAGAGTTCTGTGATGTATCTGGGATGGATACTGCAGTGTAGTAGAGTTCTGTGATGTATCTGGGACAGATACTGCAGTGCAGTAGAGTTCAGTGATGTATCTGGGATGGATACTGCAGTGCAGTAGAGTTCAGTGATGTATCTGGAATGGATACTGCAGTGTAGTAGAGTTCAGTGATGTATCTGGGATGGATACTGCAGTATAGTAGAGTTCAGTGATGTAGCTGGGATGGATACTGCAGTGTAGTAGAGTTCAGTGATGTATCTGGAATGGATACTGCAGTGCAGTAGAGTTCAGTGATGTATCTGGAATGGATACTGCAGTGTAGTAGAGTTCAGTGATGTATCTGGGATGGATACTGCAGTGTCGTAGAGTTCAGTGATGTATCTGGAATGGATACTGCAGTGTAGTAGAGTTCAGTGATATATCTCGAATGGATACTGCTGTGTAGTAGAGTTCTGTGATGTATCTGGGATGGATACTGCAGTGTAGTAGAGTTCTGTGATGTATCTGGGATGGATACTGCAGTGGAGTAGAGTTGTGTGATGTATCTGGAATGGATACTGCAGTGTAGGAGAGTTCAGTGATATATCTGGGATAGATACTGCAGTGTAGTAGAGTTCAGTGATGTATCTGGAATGGATACTGCAGTGTAATAGAGTTCAGTGATGTATCTGGGATGGATACTGCAGTGTCGTCGAGTTCAGTGATATATCTGGGATAGATACTGCAGTGCAGTAGAGTTCAGTGATGTATCTGGAATGGATACTGCTGTGTAGTAGAGTTCAGTGATGTATCTGGGATGGATACTGCAGTGTAGTAGAGTTCAGTGATGTATCTGGAATGGATACTGCAGTGTAGTAGAGTTCAGTGATGTATCTGGGATGGATACTGCAGTGTAGTAGAGTTCAGTGATGTATCTGGGATGGATACTGCAGTGTAGGAGAGTTCAGTGATGTATCTGGAATGGATACTGCAGTGTAGTAGAGTTCAGTGATGTATCTGGGATGGGTACTGCTGTGTAGTAGAGTTCAGTGATGTATCTGGGATGGATACTGCAGTGCAGTAGAGTTCAGTGATGTATCTGGGATGGATACTGCAGTGTAGTAGAGTTCAGTGATGTATCTGGAATGGATACTGCAGTGTAGTAGAGTTCAGTGATGTATCTGGGATGGATCTGCAGTGTAGTAGAGTTCAGTGATGTATCTGGGATGGATACTGCAGTGTAGGAGAGTTCAGTGATGTATCTGGAATGGATACTGCAGTGTAGTAGAGTTCAGTGATGTATCTGGGATGGATACTGCTGTGTAGTAGAGTGCAGTGATGTATCTGGGATGGATACTGCAGTGTAGTAGAGTTCAGTGATGTATCTGGGATAGATACTGCAGTGTAGTAGATTTCAGTGATGTATCTGGGATGGATACTGCAGTGCAGTAGAGTTCAGTGATGTATCTGGGATGGATACTGCAGTGTAGTAGACTTGTGTGATGTATCTGGAATGGATACTGCAGTGTAGGAGAGTTCAGTGATATATCTGGGGTGGATATTGCAGTGTAGTAGAGTACAGTGATATATCTGGGCTAGATACTGCAGTGTAGTAGAGTTCAGTGATGTATCTGGAATGGATACTGCAGTGTAGTAGAGTTCAGTGATGTATCTGGAATGGATACTGCAGTGTAGTAGAGTTCAGTGATGTATCTGGGATGGATACTGCAGTGTAGTAGAGTTCTCTGATGTATCTGGGATGGATACTGCAGTGTAGTAGAGTTCTCTGATGTATCTGGGACAGATACTGCAGTGCAGTAGAGTTCAGTGATGTATCTGGAATGGATACTGCAGTGTAGTAGAGTTCAGTGATGTATCTGGGATGGATACTGCAGTATAGTAGAGTTCAGTGATGTATCTGGGATGGATACTGCAGTGTAGTAGAGTTCAGTGATGTATCTGGAATGGATACTGCAGTGCAGTAGAGTTCAGTGATGTATCTGGAATGGATACTGCAGTGTAGTAGAGTTCAGTGATGTATCTGGGATGGATACTGCAGTGTAGTAGAGTTCAGTGATGTATCTGGAATGGATACTGCAGTGTAGTAGAGTTCAGTGATGTATCTGGAATGGATACTGCAGTGTAGTAGAGTTCTGTGATGTATCTGGGATGGATACTGCAGTGTAGTAGAGTTCTGTGATGTATCTGGGATGGATACTGCAGTGTAGTAGAGTTGTGTGATGTATCTGGAATGGATACTGCAGTGTAGGAGAGTTCAGTGATATATCTGGGATAGATACTGCAGTGTAGTAGAGTTCAGTGATGTATCTGGAATGGATACTGCAGTGTAGTAGAGTTCAGTGATGTATCTGGGATGGATACTGCAGTGTAGTAGAGTTCAGTGATATATCTGGGATAGATACTGCACTGCAGTAGAGTTCAGTGATGTATCTGGGATGGATACTGCAGTGTAGTAGAGTTCAGTGATGTATCTGAGATGGATACTGCAGTGCAGTAGAGTTCAGTGAAATATCTGGGATGGATACTGCAGTGGAGTAGAGTTCAGTGATATATCTGGAATGGATACTGCAGTGTGGTAGAGTTCAGTGATATATCTGGGATGGATCCTGCAGTGTCGTAGAGTTCTGTGATGTATCTGTGATGGATACTGCAGTGTAGTAGAGTTCTGTGATGTATCTGGAATGGATACTGCAGTGCAGTAGAGTTCTTTGATGTATCTGGGATGGATACTGCAGTGCAGTAGAGTTCAGTGATGTATCTGGGATGGATACTGCGGTGCAGTAGAGTTCAGTGATGTATCTGGGATGGATACTGCAGTGTAGTAGAGTTCTGTGATGTATCTGGAATGGATACTGCAGTGTAGTAGAGTTCAGTGATGTATCTGGGATAGATACTGCAGTGTAGTAGAGTTCAGTGATGTATCTGGGATGGATACTGCAGTGCAGTAGAGTTCAGTGATGTATCTGGGATGGATACAGCAGTGTAAGTTGTGTGATGTATCTGGAATGGATACTGCAGTGTAGGAGAGTTCAGTGATATATCTGGGATGGATACTGCAGTGTAGTAGAGTTCAGTGATATATCTGGGATAGATACTGCAGTGTAGTAGTGTTCAGTGATGTATCTGGAATGGATACTGCAGTGTAGTAGAGTTCAGTGATGTATCTGGGATGGATACTGCAGTGTAGTAGAGTTCAGTGATGTATCTGAGATGGATACTGCATTGTAGTAGAGTTCAGTGATGTATCTGGAATGGATACTGCAGTGTAGTAGAGTTCAGTGATGTATCTGGGATGGATACTGCAGTGTAGTAGAGTTCAGTGATGTATCTGGGATGGATACTGCAGTGCAGTAGAGTTCAGTGATGTATCTGTGATGGATACTGCAGTGTAGTAGAGTTCAGTGATGTATCTGGAATGGATACTGCAGTGTAGTAGAGTTCAGTGATGTATCTGGGATAGATACTGCAGTGTAGTAGAGTTCAGTGATGTATCTGGGATGGATACTGCAGTGCAGTAGAGTTCAGTGATGTATCTGGGATGGATACTGCAGTGTAGTAGAGTTGTGTGATGTATCTGGAATGGATACTGCAGTGTAGGAGAGTTCAGTGATATATCTGGGGTGGATACTGCAGTGTGGTAGAGTTCAGTGATATATCTGGGATAGATACTGCAGTGTAGTAGAGTTCAGTGATGTATCTGGGATGGATACTGCAGTGTAGTAGAGTTCAGTGATGTATCTGGAATGGATACTGCAGTGTAGTAGTGTTCAGTGATGTATCTGGGATGGATACTGCAGTGTAGTAGAGTTCTGTGATGTATCTGGGATGGATACTGCAGTGTAGTAGAGTTCTGTGATGTATCTGGGATGGATACTGCAGTGTAGTAGAGTTCAGTGATGTATCTGGAATGGATACTGCAGTGTAGTAGAGTTCAGTGATGTATCTGGGATGGATACTGCAGTGTAGTAGAGTTCTGTGATGTATCTGGGATGGATACTGCAGTGTAGTAGAGTTCTGTGATGTATCTGGGACAGATACTGCAGTGCAGTAGAGTTCAGTGATGTATCTGGGATGGATACTGCAGTGCAGTAGAGTTCAGTGATGTATCTGGAATGGATACTGCAGTGTAGTAGAGTTCAGTGATGTATCTGGGATGGATACTGCAGTATAGTAAAGTTCAGTGATGTATCTGGGATGGATACTGCAGTGTAGTAGAGTGCAGTGATGTATCTGGAATGGATACTGCAGTGCAGTAGAGTTCAGTGATGTATCTGGAATGGATACTGCAGTGTAGTAGAGTTCAGTGATGTATCTGGGATGGATACTGCAGTGTAGTAGAGTTCAGTGATGTATCTGGAATGGATACTGCAGTGTAGTAGAGTTCAGTGATATATCTGGAATGGATACTGCAGTGCAGTAGAGTTCAGTGATATATCTGGAATGGATACTGCAGTGTAGTAGAGTTCAGTGATGTATCTGGAATGGATACTGCAGTGTAGTAGAGTTCAGTGATGTATCTGGAATGGATACTGCAGTGTAGTAGAGTTCTGTGATGTATCTGGGATGGATACTGCAGTGTAGTAGAGTTCAGTGATGTATCTGGGATGGATACTGCTGTGTAGTAGAGTTCTGTGATGTATCTGGGATGGATACTGCAGTGCAGTAGAGTTCAGTGATGTATCTGGGATGGATACTGCAGTGTAGTAGAGTTCTGTGATGTATCTGGGATGGATACTGCAGTGTAGTAGAGTTGTGTGATGTATCTGGAATGGATACTGCAGTGTAGGAGAGTTCAGTGATGTATCTGGGATGGATACTGCAGTGTAGTCGAGTTCTGTGATGTATCTGGGATGGATACTGCTGTGTAGTAGAGTTGTGTGATGTATCTGGAATGGATACTGCAGTGTAGGAGAGTTCAGTGATATATCTGGGATAGATACTGCAGTGCAGTAGAGTTCAGTGATGTATCTGGAATGGATACTGCAGTGTAGTAGAGTTCAGTGATGTATCTGGGACAGATACTGCAGTGCAGTAGAGTTCAGTGATGTATCTGGGATGGATACTGCAGTGTAGGAGAGTTCAGTGATATATCTGGGGTGGATACTGCAGTGTGGTAGAGTTCAGTGATATATCTGGGATAGATACTGCAGTGTAGTAGAGTTCAGTGATGTATCTGGGATGGATACTGCAGTGTAGTAGAGTTCAGTGATGTATCTGGAATGGATACTGCAGTGTAGTAGTGTTCAGTGATGTATCTGGGATGGATACTGCAGTGTAGTAGAGTTCTGTGATGTATCTGGGATGGATACTGCAGTGTAGTAGAGTTCTGTGATGTATCTGGGATGGATACTGCAGTGTAGTAGAGTTCAGTGATGTATCTGGAATGGATACTGCAGTGTAGTAGAGTTCAGTGATGTATCTGGGATGGATACTGCAGTGTAGTAGAGTTCTGTGATGTATCTGGGATGGATACTGCAGTGTAGTAGAGTTCTGTGATGTATCTGGGACAGATACTGCAGTGCAGTAGAGTTCAGTGATGTATCTGGGATGGATACTGCAGTGCAGTAGAGTTCAGTGATGTATCTGGAATGGATACTGCAGTGTAGTAGAGTTCAGTGATGTATCTGGGATGGATACTGCAGTATAGTAAAGTTCAGTGATGTATCTGGGATGGATACTGCAGTGTAGTAGAGTGCAGTGATGTATCTGGAATGGATACTGCAGTGCAGTAGAGTTCAGTGATGTATCTGGAATGGATACTGCAGTGTAGTAGAGTTCAGTGATGTATCTGGGATGGATACTGCAGTGTAGTAGAGTTCAGTGATGTATCTGGAATGGATACTGCAGTGTAGTAGAGTTCAGTGATATATCTGGAATGGATACTGCAGTGCAGTAGAGTTCAGTGATATATCTGGAATGGATACTGCAGTGTAGTAGAGTTCAGTGATGTATCTGGAATGGATACTGCAGTGTAGTAGAGTTCAGTGATGTATCTGGAATGGATACTGCAGTGTAGTAGAGTTCTGTGATGTATCTGGGATGGATACTGCAGTGTAGTAGAGTTCAGTGATGTATCTGGGATGGATACTGCTGTGTAGTAGAGTTCTGTGATGTATCTGGGATGGATACTGCAGTGCAGTAGAGTTCAGTGATGTATCTGGGATGGATACTGCAGTGTAGTAGAGTTCTGTGATGTATCTGGGATGGATACTGCAGTGTAGTAGAGTTGTGTGATGTATCTGGAATGGATACTGCAGTGTAGGAGAGTTCAGTGATGTATCTGGGATGGATACTGCAGTGTAGTCGAGTTCTGTGATGTATCTGGGATGGATACTGCAGTGTAGTAGAGTTCAGTGATGTATCTGGGATGGATACTGCAGTATAGTAAAGTTCAGTGATGTATCTGGGATGGATACTGCAGTGTAGTAGAGTGCAGTGATGTATCTGGAATGGATACTGCAGTGCAGTAGAGTTCAGTGATGTATCTGGAATGGATACTGCAGTGTAGTAGAGTTCAGTGATGTATCTGGGATGGATACTGCAGTGTAGTAGAGTTCAGTGATGTATCTGGAATGGATACTGCAGTGTAGTAGAGTTCAGTGATATATCTGGAATGGATACTGCAGTGCAGTAGAGTTCAGTGATATATCTGGAATGGATACTGCAGTGTAGTAGAGTTCAGTGATGTATCTGGAATGGATACTGCAGTGTAGTAGAGTTCAGTGATGTATCTGGAATGGATACTGCAGTGTAGTAGAGTTCTGTGATGTATCTGGGATGGATACTGCAGTGTAGTAGAGTTCAGTGATGTATCTGGGATGGATACTGCTGTGTAGTAGAGTTCTGTGATGTATCTGGGATGGATACTGCAGTGCAGTAGAGTTCAGTGATGTATCTGGGATGGATACTGCAGTGTAGTAGAGTTCTGTGATGTATCTGGGATGGATACTGCAGTGTAGTAGAGTTGTGTGATGTATCTGGAATGGATACTGCAGTGTAGGAGAGTTCAGTGATGTATCTGGGATGGATACTGCAGTGTAGTCGAGTTCTGTGATGTATCTGGGATGGATACTGCTGTGTAGTAGAGTTGTGTGATGTATCTGGAATGGATACTGCAGTGTAGGAGAGTTCAGTGATATATCTGGGATAGATACTGCAGTGCAGTAGAGTTCAGTGATGTATCTGGAATGGATACTGCAGTGTAGTAGAGTTCAGTGATGTATCTGGGATGGATACTGCAGTGTAGTAGAGTTCAGTGATATATCTGGGATAGATACTGCAGTGCAGTAGAGTTCAGTGATGTATCTGGGATGGATACTGCAGTGTAGTAGAGTTCAGTGATGTATCTGAGATGGATACTGCATTGTAGTAGAGTTCAGTGATGTATCTGGAATGGATACTGCAGTGTAGTAGAGTTCAGTGATATATCTGGAATGGATACTGCAGTGTAGTAGAGTTCAATGATGTATCTGGAATGGATACTGCAGTGTAGTAGAGTTCAGTGATGTATCTGGAATGGATACTGCACTGCAGTAGAGTTCAGTGATGTATCTGGGATGGATACTGCAGTGTAGTAGAGTTCAGTGATATATCTGGAATGGATACTGCAGTGTAGTAGAGTTCAGTGATGTATCTGGAATGGATACTGCAGTGTAGTAGAGTTCAGTGATGTATCTGGAATGGATACTGCAGTGCAGTAGAGTTCAGTGATATATCTGGGATGGATACTGCAGTATAGTAGAGTTCAGTGATATATCTGGGATGGATACTGCAGTGTAGGAGAGTTCAGGGATATATCTGGGATGGATACTGCAGTGTAGTAGAGTTCAGTGATATATCTGGAATGGATACTGCAGTGTAGTAGAGTTCTGTGATGTATCTGGGATGGATACTGCAGTGTAGTGGAGTTCAGGGATGTATCTGGGATGGATACTGCAGTGTAGTAGAGTTCAGTGATGTATCTGGAATGGATACTGCAGTGCAGTAGAGTTCAGTGTTATATCTGGGATGGATACTACAGTGTAGTAGAGTTCAGTGATGTATCTGGGATGGATACTGCAGTGTAGTAGAGTTCTGTGATGTATCTGGGATGGATACTGCAGTGTAGTAGAGTTCAGTGATGTATCTGGGATGGATACTGCAGTGTAGTAGAGTTCAGTGATGTATCTGGAATGGATACTGCAGTGCAGTAGAGTTCAGTGAAGTATCTGGGATGGATACTGCAGTGGAGTAGAGTTCAGTGATGTATCTGGGATGGATACTGCAGTGTAGTAGAGTTCAGTGATGTATCTGGAATGGATACTGCAGTGCAGTAGAGTTCAGTGAAGTATCTGGGATGGATACTGCAGTGTAGTAGAGTTCAGTGATGTATCTGGGATGGATACTACAGTGTAGTAGAGTTCTGTGATGTATCTGGGATGGATACTGCAGTGTAGTAGAGTTCAGTGATATATCTGGGATGGATATTGCAGTGCAGTAAAGTTCAGTGATGTATCTGGGATGGATACTGCAGTTTAGGAGAGTTCAGTGATATATCTGGAATGGATACTGCAGTATAGTAGAGTTCAGTGATGTATCTGGGATGGATACTACAGTGTAGTAGAGCTCAGTGATGTATCTGGGATGGATACTGCAGTGCATTAGAGTAAAGTGATATATCTGGAATGGATACTGCAGTGTAGTAGAGTTCAGTGATGTATCTGGGATGGATACTGCAGTGCAGTAGAGTTCAGTGATATATCTGGGATGGATATTGCAGTGTAGTCGAGTTCAGTGATGTATCTGGGATGGATACTGCAGTGTAGTAGAGTTCAGTGAAGTATCTGGGATGGATACTGCAGTGCAGTAGAGTTCAGTGATATATCTGGAATGGATACTGCAGTATAGTAGAGTTCAGTGATGTATCTGGAATGGATACTGCAGTGCAGTAGAGTTCAGTGATGTATCTGGGATGGATACTGCAGTGCAGTAGAGTTCAGTGATATATCTGGAATGGATACTGCAGTGTAGTAGAGTTCAGTGATGTATCTGGGATGGATACTGCAGTGCAGTAGAGTTCAGTGATATATCTGGGATGGATATTGCAGTGTAGTCGAGTTCAGTGATGTATCTGGGATGGATACTGCAGTGTAGTAGAGTTCAGTGAAGTATCTGGGATGGATACTGCAGTGCAGTAGAGTTCAGTGATATATCTGGAATGGATACTGCAGTATAGTAGAGTTCAGTGATGTATCTGGAATGGATACTGCAGTGCAGTAGAGTTCAGTGATATATCTGGAATGGATACTGCAGTGCAGTAGAGTTCAGTGATGTATCTGGGATGGATACTGCAGTGTAGTAGAGTTCAGTGATGTATCTGGGATGGATACTGCAGTGTAGTAGAGTTCAGTGATGTATCTGGGATGGATACTGCAGTGTAGTAGAGTTCTGTGATGTATCTGGGATGGATACTGCAGTGCAGTAGAGTTCAGTGATATATCTGGAATGGATACTACAGTGTAGTAGAGTTCAGTGATGTATCTGGGATGGATACTGCAGTGCAGTAGAGTTCAGTGATATATCTGGAATGGATACTGCAGTGCAGTAGAGTTCAGTGATATATCTGGAATGGATACTGCAGTGTAGTAGAGTTCAGTGATGTATCTGGGATGGATACTGCAGTGTAGTAGAGTTCAGTGATGTATCTGGGATGGATACTGCAGTGTAGTAGAGTTCTGTGATGTATCTGGGATGGATACTGCAGTGCAGCAGAGTTCAGTGATATATCTGGAATGGATACTGCAGTGTAGTAGAGTTCAGTGATGTATCTGGGATGGATACTGCAGTGTAGTAGAGTTCAGTGATATATCTGGAATAGATACTGCAGTGTAGTAGAGTTCAGTGATATATCTGGAATGGATACTGCAGTGTAGTAGAGTTCAGTGATGTATCTGGGATGGATACTGCAGTGTAGTAGAGCTCAGTGATGTATCTGGGATGGATACTGCAGTGTAGCAGAGTTCAGTGATCTATCTGGGATGAATACTGCAGTGTAGTAGAGTTCAGTGATGTATCTGGGATGGATACTGCAGTGTAGTAGAGTTCAGTGATGTATCTGGAATGGATACTGCAGTGTAGTAGAGTTCAGTGATATATCTGGAATGGATACTGCAGTACAGTAGAGTTCAGTGATATATCTGCAATGGATACTGCAGTGTAGTAGAGTTCAGTGATGTATCTGGGATGGATACTGCAGTGTAGTAGAGTTCAGTGATGTATCTGGGATGGATACTGCAGTGTAGTAGAGTTCAGTGATGTATCTGGGATGGATACTGCAGTGTAGTAGAGTTCAGTGATGTATCTGGGATGGATACTGCAGTGTAGTAGAGTTCAGTGATATATCTGGAATGGATACTGCAGTGTAGTAGAGTTCAGTGATGTATCTGGAATGGATACTGCAGTGTAGTAGAGTTCAGTGATGTATCTGGAATGGATACTGCAGTGCAGTAGAGTTCAGTGATATATCTGGGATGGATACTGCAGTATAGTAGAGTTCAGTGATATATCTGGGATGGATACTGCAGTGTAGGAGAGTTCAGCCATATATCTGGGATGGATACTGCAGTGTAGTAAAGTTCAGTGATATATCTGGGATGGATACTGCAGTGTAGTAGAGTTCTGTGATGTATCTGGGATGGATACTGCAGTGTAGTAGAGTTCAGTGATGTATCTGGAATGGATACTGCAGTGTAGTAGAGTTCAGTGATGTATCTGGAATGGATACTGCAGTATAGTAGAGTTCAGTGATGTATCTGGGATGGATACTGCAGTATAGTGGAGTTCAGTGATGTATCTGGAATGGATACTACAGTATAGTGGAGTTCAGTGATATATCTGGAATGGATACTGCAGTGTAGTAGAGTTCAGTGATGTATCTGGGATGGATACTGCAGTGTAGTAGAGTTCAGTGATGTATCTGGAATGGATACTGCAGTGTAGTAGAGTTCAGTGATGTATCTGGAATGGATACTGCAGTATAGTAGAGTTCAGTGATGTATCTGGAATGGATACTGCAGTATAGTAGAATTCAGCGATGTATTTGGAATGGATACTGCAGTGTAGTAGAGTTCAGTGATGTATCTGGAATGGATACTGCAGTGTAGTAGAGTTCAGTGATGTATCTGGAATGGATACTGCAGTGTAGTAGAGTTCAGTGATGTATCTGGAATGGATACAGCAGTATAGTAGAGTTCAGTGATGTATCTGGAATGGAGACTGCAGTGTAGTAGAGTTCAGTGATGTATCTGGGATGGATACTGCATTATAGTAGAGTTCAGTGATATATCTGGAATGGATACTGCAGTATAGTAGAGTTCAGTGATGTATCTGGGATGGATACTGCAGTGTAGTAGAGTTCAGTGATGTATCTGGAATGGATACTGCTGTGTAGGAGAGTTCAGTGATGTATCTGGAATGGATACTGCAGTGTAGTAGAGTTCAGTGATGTATCTGGAATGGATACTGCAGTGTAGTAGAGTTCACTGATGTATCTGGGATGGATACTGCAGTGTAGTAGAGTTCAGTGATGTATCTGGAATGGATACTGCAGTGTAGTAGAGTTCAGTGATGTATCTGGAATGGATACTGCAGTGTAGTAGAGTTCAGTGATGTATCTGGGATAGATACTGCAGTGTAGTAGAGTTCAGTGATGTATCTGGGATGGATACTGCAGTGCAGTAGAGTTCAGTGATGTATCTGGGATGGATACTGCAGTGTAGTAGAGTTGTGTGATGTATCTGGAATGGATACTGCAGTGTAGGAGAGTTCAGTGATATATCTGGGGTGGATACTGCAGTGTAGTAGAGTTCAGTGATATATCTGGGATAGATACTGCAGTGTAGTAGAGTTCAGTGATGTATCTGGGATGGATACTGCAGTGTAGTAGAGTTCAGTGATGTATCTGGAATGGATACTGCAGTGTAGTAGATTTCAGTGATGTATCTGGGATGGATACTGCAGTGTAGTAGAGTTCAGTGATGTATCTGGGATGGATACTGCAGTGTAGTAGAGTTCAGTGATATATCTGGAATGGATACTGCAGTGTAGTAGAGTTCAGTGATGTATCTGGAATGGATACTGCAGTGTAGTAGAGTTCAGTGATGTATCTGGAATGGATACTGCAGTGCAGTAGAGTTCAGTGATATATCTGGGATGGATACTGCAGTATAGTAGAGTTCAGTGATATATCTGGGATGGATACTGCAGTGTAGGAGAGTTCAGGGATATATCTGGGATGGATACTGCAGTGTAGTAAAGTTCAGTGATATATCTGGGATGGATACTGCAGTGTAGTAGAGTTCTGTGATGTATCTGGGATGGATACTGCAGTATAGTGGAGTTCAGTGATGTATCTGGAATGGATACTACAGTATAGTGGAGTTCAGTGATATATCTGGAATGGATACTGCAGTGTAGTAGAGTTCAGTGATGTATCTGGGATGGATACTGCAGTGTAGTAGAGTTCAGTGATGTATCTGGAATGGATACTGCAGTGTAGTAGAGTTCAGTGATGTATCTGGAATGGATACTGCAGTGCAGTAGAGTTCAGTGATATATCTGGGATGGATACTGCAGTGTAGTAGAGTTCAGTGATGTATCTGGAATGGATACTGCAGTGTAGTAGAGTTCAGTGATGTATCTGGAATGGATACTGCAGTGTAGTAGAGTTCAGTGATGTATCTGGAATGGATACAGCAGTATAGTAGAGTTCAGTGATGTATCTGGAATGGAGACTGCAGTGTAGTAGAGTTCAGTGATGTATCTGGGATGGATACTGCATTGTAGTAGAGTTCAGTGATATATCTGGAATGGATACTGCAGTATAGTAGAGTTCAGTGATGTATCTGGGATGGATACTGCAGTGTAGTAGAGTTCAGTGATGTATCTGGAATGGATACTGCTGTGTAGGAGAGTTCAGTGATGTATCTGGATTGGATACTGCAGTGTAGTAGAGTTCAGTGATGTATCTGGAATGGATACTGCAGTGTAGTAGAGTTCACTGATGTATCTGGGATGGATACTGCAGTGTAGTAGAGTTCAGTGATGTATCTGGAATGGATACTGCAGTGTAGTAGAGTTCAGTGATGTATCTGGAATGGATACTGCAGTGTAGTAGAGTTCAGTGATGTATCTGGGATAGATACTGCAGTGTAGTAGAGTTCAGTGATGTATCTGGGATGGCTACTGCAGTGCAGTAGAGTTCAGTGATGTATCTGGGATGGATACTGCAGTGTAGTAGAGTTGTGTGATGTATCTGGAATGGATACTGCAGTGTAGGAGAGTTCAGTGATATAACTGGGGTGGATACTGCAGTGTAGTAGAGTTCAGTGATATATCTGGGATAGATACTGCAGTGTAGTAGAGTTCAGTGATGTATCTGGGATGGATACTGCAGTGTAGTAGAGTTCAGTGATGTATCTGGAATGGATACTGCAGTGTAGTAGAGTTCAGTGATATATCTGGAATGGATACTGCAGTACAGTAGAGTTCAGTGATATATCTGCAATGGATACTGCAGTGTAGTAGAGTTCAGTGATGTATCTGGGATGGATACTGCAGTGTAGTAGAGTTCAGTGATGTATCTGGGATGGATACTGCAGTGTAGTAGATTTCAGTGATGTATCTGGGATGGATACTGCAGTGTAGTAGAGTTCAGTGATGTATCTGGGATGGATACTGCAGTGTAGTAGAGTTCAGTGATATATCTGGAATGGATACTGCAGTGTAGTAGAGTTCAGTGATGTATCTGGAATGGATACTGCAGTGTAGTAGAGTTCAGTGATGTATCTGGAATGGATACTGCAGTGCAGTAGAGTTCAGTGATATATCTGGGATGGATACTGCAGTATAGTAGAGTTCAGTGATATATCTGGGATGGATACTGCAGTGTAGGAGAGTTCAGGGATATATCTGGGATGGATACTGCAGTGTAGTAAAGTTCAGTGATATATCTGGGATGGATACTGCAGTGTAGTAGAGTTCTGTGATGTATCTGGGATGGATACTGCAGTGTAGTAGAGTTCAGTGATGTATCTGGAATGGATACTGCAGTGTAGTAGAGTTCAGTGATGTATCTGGAATGGATACTGCAGTATAGTAGAGTTCAGTGATGTATCTGGGATGGATACTGCAGTATAGTGGAGTTCAGTGATGTATCTGGAATGGATACTACAGTATAGTAGAGTTCAGTGATGTATCTGGAATGGATACTGCAGTGTAGTAGAGTTCAGTGATGTATCTGGAATGGATACTGCAGTGTAGTAGAGTTCAGTGATGTATCTGGGATGGATACTGCATTGTAGTAGAGTTCAGTGATATATCTGGAATGGATACTGCAGTATAGTAGAGTTCAGTGATGTATCTGGGATGGATACTGCAGTGTAGTAGAGTTCAGTGATGTATCTGGGATGGATACTGCATTGTAGTAGAGTTCAGTGATATATCTGGAATGGATACTGCAGTATAGTAGAGTTCAGTGATGTATCTGGGATGGATACTGCAGTGTAGTAGAGTTCAGTGATGTATCTGGAATGGATACTGCAGTGTAGTAGAGTTCAGTGATGTATCTGGGATGGATACTGCAGTGTAGTAGAGTTCAGTGATGTATCTGGGATGGATACTGCAGTGTAGTAGAGTTCAGTGATGTATCTGGAATGGATACTGCAGTGTAGTAGAGTTCAGTGATGTATCTGGAATGGATACTGCAGTATAGTAGAGTTCAGTGATGTATCTGGAATGGATACTGCAGTATAGTAGAATTCAGTGATGTATTTGGAATGGATACTGCAGTGTAGTAGAGTTCAGTGATGTATCTGGAATGGATACTGCAGTGTAGTAGAGTTCAGTGATGTATCTGGAATGGATACTGCAGTGTAGTAGAGTTCAGTGATGTTTCTGGAATGGATACAGCAGTATAGTAGAGTTCAGTGATGTATCTGGAATGGATACTGCAGTGTAGTAGAGTTCAGTGATGTATCTGGGATGGATACTGCATTGTAGTAGAGTTCAGTGATATATCTGGAATGGATACTGCAGTGTAGTAGAGTTCAGTGATGTTTCTGGAATGGATACAGCAGTATAGTAGAGTTCAGTGATGTATCTGGAATGGATACTGCAGTATAGTAGAGTTCAATGATGTATCTGGGATGGATACTGCAGTGTAGTAGAGTTCAGTGATGTATCTGGAATGGATACTGCAGTGTAGGAGAGTTCAGTGATGTATCTGGAATAGATACTGCAGTGTAGTAGAGTTCAGTGATGTATCTGGAATGGATACTGCAGTATAGTAGAGTTCAGTGATGTATCTGGAATGGATACTGCAGTGTAGTAGAGTTCACTGATGTATCTGGGATGGATACTGCAGTGTAGTAGAGTTCAGTGATGTATCTGGAATGGATACTGCAGTGTAGTAGAGTTCAGTGATGTATCTGGAATGGATACTGCAGTATAGTAGAGTTCAGTGATGTATCTGGGATAGATACTGCAGTGTAGTAGAGTTCAGTGATGTATCTGGGATGGATACTGCAGTGCAGTAGAGTTCAGTGATGTGTCTGGGATGGATACTGCAGTGTAGTAGAGTTGTGTGATGTATCTGGAATGGATACTGCAGTGTAGGAGAGTTCAGTGATATATCTGGGGTGGATACTGCAGTGCAGTAGAGTTCAGTGATATATCTGGGATAGATACTGCAGTGTAGTAGAGTTCAGTGATGTATCTGGGATGGATACTGCAGTGTAGTAGAGTTCAGTGATGTATCTGGAATGGATACTGCAGTGTAGTAGAGTTCAGTGATGTATCTGGGATGGATACTGCAGTGTAGTAGAGTTCTGTGATGTATCTGGGATGGATACTGCAGTGTAGTAGAGTTCTGTGATGTATCTGGGACAGATATTGCAGTGCAGTAGAGTTCAGTGATGTATCTGGGATGGATACTGCAGTGCAGTAGAGTTCAGTGATGTATCTGGAATGGATACTGCAGTGTAGTAGAGTTCAGTGATGTATCTGGGATGGATACTGCAGTATAGTAGAGTTCAGTGATGTATCTGGGATGGATACTGCAGTGTAGTAGAGTTCAGTGATGTATCTGGAATGGATACTGCAGTGCAGTAGAGTTCAGTGATGTATCTGGAATGGATACTGCAGTGTAGTAGAGTTCAGTGATGTATCTGGGATTGATACTGCAGTGTAGTAGAGTTCAGTGATGTATCTGGAATGGATACTGCAGTGTAGTAGAGTTCAGTGATGTATCTGGAATGGATACTGCAGTGTAGTAGAGTTCTGTGATCTATCTGGGATGGATACTGCAGTGTAGTAGAGTTCAGTGATGTATCTGGGATGGATACTGCTGTGTAGTAGAGTTCTGTGATGTATCTGGGATGGATACTGCAGTGCAGTAGAGTTCAGTGATGTATCTGGGATGGATACTGCAGTGTAGTAGAGTTCTGTGATGTATCTGGGATGGATACTGCAGTGTAGTAGTGTTGTGTGATGTATCTGGAATGGATACTGCAGTGTAGGAGAGTTCAGTGATGTATCTGGGATGGATACTGCAGTGTAGTCGAGTTCTGTGATGTATCTGGGATGGATACTGCTGTGTAGTAGAGTTGTGTGATGTATCTGGAATGGATACTGCAATGTAGGAGAGTTCAGTGATATATCTGGGATAGATACTGCAGTGTAGTAGAGTTCAGTGATGTATCTGGAATGGATACTGCAGTGTAGTAGAGTTCAGTGATGTATCTGGGATGGATACTGCAGTGTAGTAGAGTTCAGTGATATATCTGGGATAGATACTGCAGTGCAGTAGAGTTCAGTGATGTATCTGGGATGGATACTGCAGTGTAGTAGAGTTCAGTGATGTATCTGAGATGGATACTGCAGTGCAGTAGAGTTCAGTGATATATCTGGGATGGATACTGCAGTGGAGTAGAGTTCAGTGATATATCTGGGATGGATACTGCAGTGTAGTAGAGTTCTGTGATGTATCTGGGATGGATACTGCAGTGTAGTAGAGTTCAGTGATGTATCTGGGATGGATACTGCAGTGTAGTAGAGTTCAGTGATGTATCTGGAATGGATACTGCAGTGCAGTAGAGTTCAGTGAAGTATCTGGGATGGATACTGCAGTGTAGTAGAGTTCAGTGATGTATCTGGGATGGATACTGCAGTGTAGTAGAGTTCAGTGATGTATCTGGGATGGATACTGCAGTGTAGTAGAGTTCAGTGATGTATCTGGAATGGATACTGCAGTGCAGTAGAGTTCAGTGAAGTATCTGGGATGGATACTGCAGTGTAGTAGAGTTCAGTGATGTATCTGGGATGGATACTGCAGTGTAGTAGAGATCAGTGATGTATCTGGAATGGATACTGCAGTGCAGTAGAGTTCAGTGAAGTATCTGGGATGGATACTGCAGTGTAGTAGAGTTCTGTGATGTATCTGGGATGGATACTGCAGTGTAGTAGAGTTCAGTGATATGTCTGGGATAGATACTGCTGTGTAGTAGAGTTCAGTGATGTATCTGGGATGGATACTGCAGTATAGTAGAGTTCAGTGATGTATCTGGGATGGATACTACAGTGTAGTAGAGTTCAGTGATGTATCTGGGATGGATACTGCAGTGCAGTAGAGTTCAGTGATATATCTGGAATGGATACTGCAGTGTAGTAGAGTTCAGTGATGTATCTGGGATGGATACTGCAGTGCAGTAGAGTTCAGTGATATATCTGGGATGGATATTGCAGTGTAGTCGAGTTCAGTGATGTATCTGGGATGGATACTGCAGTGTAGTAGAGTTCAGTGAAGTATCTGGGATGGATACTGCAGTGCAGTAGAGTTCAGTGATATATCTGGATTGGATACTGCAGTATAGTAGAGTTCAGTGATGTATCTGGAATGGATACTGCAGTGCAGTAGAGTTCAGTGATGTATCTGGCATGGATACTGCAGTGTAGTAGAGTTCAGTGATATATCTGGAATGGATACTGCAGTGCAGTAGAGTTCAGTGATATATCTGGAATGGATACTGCAGTGTAGTAGAGTTCAGTGATGTATCTGGGATTCATACTGCAGTGTAGTAGAGTTCAGTGATGTATCTGGGATGGATACTGCAGTGTAGTAGAGTTCTGTGATGTATCTGGGATGGATACTGCAGTGCAGTAGAGTTCAGTGATATATCTGGAATGGATACTACAGTGTAGTAGAGTTCAGTGATGTATCTGGGATGGATACTGCAGTGCAGTAGAGTTCAGTGATATATCTGGAATGGATACTGCAGTGCAGTAGAGTTCAGTGGTATATCTGGAATGGATACTGCAGTGTAGTAGAGTTCAGTGATGTATCTGGGATGGATACTGCAGTGTAGTAGAGTTCAGTGATGTATCTGGGATGGATACTGCAGTGTAGTAGAGTTCTGTGATGTATCTGGGATGGATACTGCAGTGCAGCAGAGTTCAGTGATATATCTGGAATGGATACTGCAGTGTAGTAGAGTTCAGTGATGTATCTGGGATGGATACTGCAGTGTAGTAGAGTTCAGTGATATATCTGGAATAGATACTGCAGTGCAGTAGAGCTCAGTGATATATCTGGAATGGATACTGCAGTGCAGTAGAGTTCAGTGATATATCTGGAATGGATACTGCAGTGTAGTAGAGTTCAGTGATGTATCTGGGATGGATACTGCAGTGTAGTAGAGCTCAGTGATGTATCTGGGATGGATACTGCAGTGTAGTAGAGTTCTGTGATGTATCTGGGATGGATACTGCAGTGTAGTAGAGTTCAGTGATGTATCTGGGATGGATACTGCAGTGTAGTAGAGTTCAGTGATGTATCTGGAATGGATACTGCAGTGCAGTAGAGTTCAGTGAAGTATCTGGGATGGATACTGCAGTGTAGTAGAGTTCAGTGATGTATCTGGGATGGATACTGCAGTGTAGTAGAGTTCAGTGATGTATCTGGGATGGATACTGCAGTGTAGTAGAGTTCAGTGATGTATCTGGAATGGATACTGCAGTGCAGTAGAGTTCAGTGAAGTATCTGGGATGGATACTGCAGTGTAGTAGAGTTCAGTGATGTATCTGGGATGGATACTGCAGTGTAGTAGAGATCAGTGATGTATCTGGAATGGATACTGCAGTGCAGTAGAGTTCAGTGAAGTATCTGGGATGGATACTGCAGTGTAGTAGAGTTCTGTGATGTATCTGGGATGGATACTGCAGTGTAGTAGAGTTCAGTGATATGTCTGGGATAGATACTGCTGTGTAGTAGAGTTCAGTGATGTATCTGGGATGGATACTGCAGTATAGTAGAGTTCAGTGATGTATCTGGGATGGATACTACAGTGTAGTAGAGTTCAGTGATGTATCTGGGATGGATACTGCAGTGCAGTAGAGTTCAGTGATATATCTGGAATGGATACTGCACTGTAGTAGAGTTCAGTGATGTATCTGGGATGGATACTGCAGTGCAGTAGAGTTCAGTGATATATCTGGGATGGATATTGCAGTGTAGTCGAGTTCAGTGATGTATCTGGGATGGATACTGCAGTGTAGTAGAGTTCAGTGAAGTATCTGGGATGGATACTGCAGTGCAGTAGAGTTCAGTGATATATCTGGATTGGATACTGCAGTATAGTAGAGTTCAGTGATGTATCTGGAATGGATACTGCAGTGCAGTAGAGTTCAGTGATATATCTGGAATGGATACTGCAGTGCAGTAGAGTTCAGTGATATATCTGGAATGGATACTGCAGTGTAGTAGAGTTCAGTGATGTATCTGGAATGGATACTGCAGTGCAGTAGAGTTCAGTGATATATCTGGATTGGATACTGCAGTATAGTAGAGTTCAGTGATGTATCTGGAATGGATACTGCAGTGCAGTAGAGTTCAGTGATATATCTGGAATGGATACTGCAGTGTAGTAGAGTTCAGTGATGTATCTGGAATGGATACTGCAGTGTAGTAGAGTTCAGTGATATATCTGGAATGGATACTGCAGTATAGTAGAGTTCAGTGATGTATCTGGAATGGATACTGCAGTGCAGTAGAGTTCAGTGATATATCTGGAATGGATACTGCAGTGTAGTAGAGTTCAGTGATGTATCTGGAATGGATACTGCAGTGTAGTAGAGTTCAGTGATGTATCTGGAATGGATACTGCAGTGCAGTAGAGTTCAGTGATATATCTGGAATGGATACTGCAGTGTAGTAGAGTTCAGTGATGTATCTGGGATGGATACTGCAGTGCAGTAGAGTTCAGTGATATATCTGGAATGGATACTGCAGTGTAGTAGAGTTCAGTGATATATCTGGAATGGATACTGCAGTGCAGTAGAGTTCAGTGGTATATCTGGAATGGATACTGCAGTGTAGTAGAGTTCAGTGATGTATCTGGAATGGATACTGCAGTGCAGTAGAGTTCAGTGATATATCTGGAATGGATACTGCAGTGCAGTAGAGTTCAGTGGTATATCTGGAATGGATACTGCAGTGTAGTAGAGTTCAGTGATGTATCTGGGATGGATACTGCAGTGTAGTAGAGTTCAGTGATGTATCTGGGATGGATACTGCAGTGTAGTAGAGTTCTGTGATGTATCTGGGATGGATACTGCAGTGCAGCAGAGTTCAGTGATATATCTGGAATGGATACTGCAGTGTAGTAGAGTTCAGTGATATATCTGGAATGGATACTGCAGTGCAGTAGAGTTCAGTGATGTATCTCGGATGGATACTGCATTGTAGTAGAGTTCAGTGATGTATCTGGGATGGATACTGCAGTGTAGTAGAGTTCAGTGATATATCTGGAATAGATACTGCAGTGCAGTAGAGCTCAGTGATATATCTGGAATGGATACTGCAGTGTAGTAGAGTTCAGTGATGTATCTGGGATGGATACTGCAGTATAGTAGAGTTCAGTGATATATCTGGAATGGATACTGCAGTGTCGTAGAGTTCAGTGATGTATCTGGGATGGATACTGCAGTGTAGTAGAGCTCAGTGATGTATCTGGGATGGATACTGCAGTGTAGTAGAGTTCAGTGATGTATCTGGAATGGATACTGCAGTGTAGTAGAGTTCAGTGATATATCTGGAATGGATACTGCAGTGCAGTAGAGTTCAGTGATATATCTGGAATGGATACTGCAGTGTAGTAGAGTTCAGTGATGTATCTGGGATGGATACTGCATTGTAGTAGAGTTCAGTGATGTATCTGGAATGGATACTGCAGTGCAGTAGAGTTCAGTGATATATCTGGAATGGATACTGCAGTGTAGTAGAGTTCAGTGATGTATCTGGAATGGATACTGCAGTGTAGTAGAGTTCAGTGATATATCTGGAATGGATACTGCAGTGCAGTAGAGTTCAGTGATATATCTGGAATGGATACTGCAGTGTAGTAGAGTTCAGTGATGTATCTGGAATGGATACTGCAGTGCAGTAGAGTTCAGGGATGTATCTGGGATGGATACTGCAGTGTAGTAGAGTTCAGTGATATATCTGGAATGGATACTGCAGTGTAGTAGAGTTCAGTGATGTATCTGGGATGGATACTGCAGTGCAGTAGAGTTCAGTGATGTATCTGGAATGGATACTGCAGTGTAGTAGAGTTCAGTGATATATCTGGGATGGATACTGCATTGTAGTAGAGTTCAGTGATGTATCTGGAATGGATACTGCAGTGTAGTAGAGTTCAGTGATATATCTGGGATGGATACTGCAGTGTAGTAGAGTTCAGTGATATATCTGGAATGGATACTGCAGTGTAGTAGAGTTCAGTGATGTATCTGGAATGGATACTGCAGTGCAGTAGAGTTCAGTGATGTATCTGGGATGGATACTGCATTGTAGTAGAGTTCAGTGATGTATCTGGAATGGATACTGCAGTGTAGTAGAGTTCAGTGATATATCTGGGATGGATAC
Source organism: Heterodontus francisci (assembly GCF_036365525.1). NCBI lineage: Eukaryota > Metazoa > Chordata > Chondrichthyes > Heterodontiformes > Heterodontidae > Heterodontus > Heterodontus francisci. The sequence goes on along the minus strand of NC_090421.1, from coordinate 16,697,063 downwards.
TGCAGTGTAGTAGAGTTCAGTGATATATCTGGAATGGATACTGCAGTGTAGTAGAGTTCAGTGATGTATCTGGAATGGATACTGCAGTGCAGTAGAGTTCAGGGATGTATCTGGGATGGATACTGCAGTGTAGTAGAGTTCAGTGATATATCTGGAATGGATACTGCAGTGTAGTAGAGTTCAGTGATGTATCTGGAATGGATACTGCAGTATAGTAGAGTTCAGTGATGTATCTGTGATGGATACTGCAGTGTAGTAGAGTTCAGTGATGTATCTGGAATGGATACTGCAGTGTAGTAGAGTTCAGTGATGTATCTGGAATGGATACTGCAGTGCAGTAGAGTTCAGTGATATATCTGGGATGGATACTGCAGTATAGTAGAGTTCAGTGATATATCTGGGATGGATACTGCAGTGTAGGAGAGTTCAGGGATATATCTGGGATGGATACTGCAGTTTAGTAGAGTTCAGTGATATATCTGGAATGGATACTGCAGTGTAGTAGAGTTCTGTGATGTATCTGGGATGGATACTGCAGTGTAGTAGAGTTCAGGGATGTATCTGGGATGGATTCTGCAGTGTAGTAGAGTTCAGTGATGTATCTGGAATGGATACTGCAGTGCAGTAGAGTTCAGTGATATATCTGGGATGGATACTACAGTGTAGTAGAGTTCAGTGATGTATCTGGGATGGATACTGCAATGTAGTAGAGTTCTGTGATGTATCTGGGATGGATACTGCAGTGTAGTAGAGTTCAGTGATGTATCTGGGATGGATACTGCAGTGTAGTAGAGTTCAGTGATGTATCTGGAATGGATACTGCAGTGCAGTAGAGTTCAGTGAAGTATCTGGGATGGATACTGCAGTGGAGTAGAGTTCAGTGATGTATCTGGGATGGATACTGCAGTGTAGTAGAGTTCAGTGATGTGTCTGGAATGGATACTGCAGTGCAGTAGAGTTCAGTGAAGTATCTGGGATGGATACTGCAGTGTAGTAGAGTTCAGTGATGTATCTGGGATGGATACTACAGTGTAGTAGAGTTCTGTGATGTATCTGGGATGGATACTGCAGTGTAGTAGAGTTCAGTGATATATCTGGGATGGATATTGCAGTGCAGTAGAGTTCAGTGATGTATCTGGGATGGATACTGCAGTGTAGTAGAGTTCAGTGATATATCTGGGATAGATACTGCTGTGTAGTAGAGTTCAGTGATGTATCTGGGATGGATACTGCAGTGTAGTAGAGTTCAGTGATATATCTGGAATGGATACTGCAGTGTAGGAGAGTTCAGTGATGTATCTGGGATGGATACTGCAGTGTAGTAGAGTTCAGTGATGTATCTGGGATGGATACTACAGTGTAGTAGAGTTCAGTGATGTATCTGGGATGGATACTGCAGTGCAGTAGAGTTCAGTGATATATCTGGAATGGATACTGCAGTGCAGTAGAGTTCAGTGATGTATCTGGGATGGATATTGCAGTGTAGTCGAGTTCAGTGATGTATCTGGGATGGATACTGCAGTGTAGTAGAGTTCAGTGAAGTATCTGGGATGGATACTGCAGTGCAGTAGAGTTCAGTGATATATCTGGAATGGATACTGCAGTATAGTAGAGTTCAGTGATGTATCTGGAATGGATACTGCAGTGCAGTAGAGTTCAGTGATATATCTGGAATGGATACTGCAGTGTAGTAGAGTTCAGTGATGTATCTGGGATGGATACTGCAGTGTAGTAGAGTTCAGTGATGTATCTGGGATGGATACTGCAGTGTAGTAGAGTTCTGTGATGTATCTGGGATGGATACTGCAGTGCAGTAGAGTTCAGTGATATATCTGGAATGGATACTACAGTGTAGTAGAGTTCAGTGATGTATCTGGGATGGATACTGCAGTGCAGTAGAGTTCAGTGATATATCTGGAATGGATACTGCAGTGCAGTAGAGTTCAGTGATATATCTGGAATGGATACTGCAGTGTAGTAGAGTTCAGTGATGTATCTGGGATGGATACTGCAGTGTAGTAGAGTTCAGTGATGTATCTGGGATGGATACTGCAGTGTAGTAGAGTTCTGTGATGTATCTGGGATGGATACTGCAGTGTAGTAGAGTTCTGTGATGTATCTGGGACAGATACTGCAGTGCAGTAGAGTTCAGTGATATATCTGGAATGGATACTGCAGTGCAGTAGAGTTCAGTGATATATCTGGAATGGATACTGCAGTGTAGTAGAGTTCAGTGATGTATCTGGGATGGATACTGCAGTGTAGTAGAGCTCAGTGATGTATCTGGGATGGATACTGCAGTGTAGTAGAGTTCAGTGATGTATCTGGGATGAATACTGCAGTGTAGTAGAGTTCAGTGATGTATCTGGGATGGATACTGCAGTGTAGTAGAGTTCAGTGATGTATCTGGAATGGATACTGCAGTGTAGTAGAGTTCAGTGATATATCTGGAATGGATACTGCAGTACAGTAGAGTTCAGTGATATATCTGCAATGGATACTGCAGTGTAGTAGAGTTCAGTGATGTATCTGGGATGGATACTGCAGTGTAGTAGAGTTCAGTGATGTATCTGGGATGGATACTGCAGTGTAGTAGAGTTCAGTGATGTATCTGGGATGGATACTGCAGTGTAGTAGAGTTCAGTGATGTGTCTGGGATGGATACTGCAGTGTAGTAGAGTTCAGTGATATATCTGGAATGGATACTGCAGTGTAGTAGAGTTCAGTGATGTATCTGGAATGGATACTGCAGTGTAGTAGAGTTCAGTGATGTATCTGGAATGGATACTGCAGTGCAGTAGAGTTCAGTGATATATCTGGGATGGATAATGCAGTATAGTAGAGTTCAGTGATATATCTGGGATGGATACTGCAGTGTAGGAGAGTTCAGGGATATATCTGGGATGGATACTGCTGTGTAGTAAAGTTCAGTGATATATGTGGGATGGATACTGCAGTGTAGGAGAGTTCAGTGATGTATCTGGGATGGATACTGCAGTGTAGGAGAGTTCAGTGATGTATCTGGGATGGATACTGCAGTGTAGTAGAGTTCAGTGATGTATCTGGAATGGATACTGCAGTGTAGTAGAGTTCAGTGATGTATCTGGGATGGATACTGCAGTGTAGTAGAGTTCAGTGATGTATCTGGAATGGATACTGCAGTGTAGTAGAGTTCAGTGATGTATCTGGAATGGATACTGCAGTATAGTAGAGTTCAGTGATGTATCTGGAATGGATACTGCAGTATAGTAGAATTCAGTGATGTATTTGGAATGGATACTGCAGTGTAGTAGAGTTCAGTGATGTATCTGGAATGGATACTGCAGTGTAGTAGAGTGCAGTGATGTATCTGGAATGGATACTGCAGTGTAGTAGAGTTCAGTGATGTATCTGGAATGGATACTGCAGTATAGTAGAGTTCATTGATGTATCTGGAATGGATACTGCAGTGTAGTAGAGTTCTGTGATGTTTCTGGGATGGGTACTGCAGTGTAGTAGAGTTCAGTGATGTATCTGGGATGGATACTGCATTGTAGTAGAGTTCAGTGATATATCTGGAATGGATACTGCAGTATAGTAGAGTTCAGTGATGTATCTGGGATGGATACTGCAGTGTAGTAGAGTTCAGTGATGTATCTGGAATGGATACTGCAGTGTAGGAGAGTTCAGTGATGTATCTGGAATGGATACTGCAGTGTAGTAGAGTTCAGTGATGTATCTGGAATGGATACTGCAGTATAGTAGAGTTCAGTGATGTATCTGGAATGGATACTGCAGTGTAGTGGAGTTCACTGATGTATCTGGGATGGATACTGCAGTGTAGTAGAGTTCAGTGATGTATCTGGAATGGATACTGCAGTGTAGTAGAGTTCAGTGATGTATCTGGGATGGATACTGCATTGTAGTAGAGTTCAGTGATGTATCTGGGATGGATACTGCAGTGTAGTAGAGTTCAGTGATGTATCTGGGATGGATACTGCAGTGTAGTAGAGTTCAGTGATGTATCTGGAATGGATACTGCAGTGTAGTACAGTTCAGTGATGTATCTGGAATGGATACTGCAGTGTAGTAGAGTTCAGTGATGTATCTGGAATGGATACTGCAGTGTAGGAGAGTTCAGTGATGTATCTGGAATGGATACTGCAGTGTAGTAGAGTTCAGTGATGTATCTGGAATGGATACTGCAGTGTAGTAGAGTTCAGTGATGTATCTGGGATGGATACTGCAGTGTAGTAGAGTTCAGTGATGTATCTGGAATGGATACTGCAGTGTAGGAGAGTTCAGTGATGTATCTGGAATGGATACTGCAGTGTAGTAGAGTTCAGTGATGTATCTGGAATGGATACTGCAGTGTAGTAGAGTTCAGTGATGTATCTGGGATGGATACTGCAGTGTAGTAGAGTTCAGTGATATATCTGGAATGGATACTGCAGTGTAGTAGAGTTCAGTGATGTATCTGGGATGGATACTGCAGTGTAGTAGAGTTCAGTGATGTATCTGGAATGGATACTGCAGTGTAGGAGAGTTCAGTGATGTATCTGGAATGGATACTGCAGTGTAGTAGAGTTCAGTGATGTATCTGGAATGGATACTGCAGTGCAGTAGAGTTCAGTGATGTATCTGGAATGGATACTGCAGTGTAGTAGAGTTCAGTGATGTATCTGGGATTGATACTGCAGTGTAGTAGAGTTCAGTGATGTATCTGGGATGGATACTGCAGTGTAGTCGAGCTCAGTGATGTATCTGGGATGGATACTGCAGTGTAGTAGAGTTCAGTGATGTATCTGGAATGGATACTGCAGTGTAGTAGAGTTCAGTGATGTATCTGGAATTGATACTGCGTGTAGTAGAGTTCAGTGATGTATCTGGGATGGATACTGCAGTGTAGTAGAGCTCAGTGATGTATCTGGGATGGATACTGCAGTGTAGTAGAGTTCAGTGATGTATCTGGAATGGATACTGCAGTGTAGTAGAGTTCAGTGATGTATCTGGGATGGATCTGCATTGTAGTAGAGTTCAGTGATGTATCTGGGATGGATACTGCAGTGTAGGAGAGTTCAGTGATGTATCTGGAATGGATACTGCAGTGTAGTAGAGTTCAGTGATGTATCTGGGATGGATACTGCTGTGTAGTAGAGTTCAGTGATGTATCTGGGATGGATACTACAGTGTAGTAGAGTTCTGTGATGTATCTGGGATGGATACTGCAGTGTAGTAGAGTTCAGTGATGTATCTGGGATGGATACTGCAGTGTAGTAGAGTTCAGTGATGTATCTGGGATGGATACTGCAGTGTAGTAGAGTTCTGTGATGTATCTGGGATGGATACTGCAGTGTAGTAGAGTTCAGTGATATATCTGGAATGGATACTGCAGTGTAGGAGAGTTCAGTGATGTATTTGGAATGGATACTACAGTGTAGTAGAGTTCTGTGATGTATCTGGGATGGATACTGCAGTGCAGTAGAGTTCTGTGATGTATCTGGGATGGATACTGCAGTGCAGTAGAGTTCTGTGATGTATTTGGAATGGATACTACAGTGTAGTAGAGTTCTGTGATGTTTCTGGGATGGGTACTGCAGTGTAGTAGAGTTCAGTGATGTATCTGGGATGGATACTGCATTGTAGTAGAGTTCAGTGATATATCTGGAATGGATACTGCAGTATAGTAGAGTTCAGTGATGTATCTGGGATGGATACTGCAGTGTAGTAGAGTTCAGTGATGTATCTGGAATGGATACTGCAGTGTAGGAGAGTTCAGTGATGTATCTGGAATGGATACTGCAGTGTAGTAGAGTTCAGTGATGTATCTGGAATGGATACTGCAGTATAGTAGAGTTCAGTGATGTATCTGGAATGGATACTGCAGTGTAGTGGAGTTCACTGATGTATCTGGGATGGATACTGCAGTGTAGTAGAGTTCAGTGATGTATCTGGAATGGATACTGCAGTGTAGTAGAGTTCAGTGATGTATCTGGGATGGATACTGCATTGTAGTAGAGTTCAGTGATGTATCTGGGATGGATACTGCAGTGTAGTAGAGTTCAGTGATGTATCTGGGATGGATACTGCAGTGTAGTAGAGTTCAGTGATGTATCTGGAATGGATACTGCAGTGTAGTACAGTTCAGTGATGTATCTGGAATGGATACTGCAGTGTAGTAGAGTTCAGTGATGTATCTGGAATGGATACTGCAGTGTAGGAGAGTTCAGTGATGTATCTGGAATGGATACTGCAGTGTAGTAGAGTTCAGTGATGTATCTGGAATGGATACTGCAGTGTAGTAGAGTTCAGTGATGTATCTGGGATGGATACTGCAGTGTAGTAGAGTTCAGTGATGTATCTGGAATGGATACTGCAGTGTAGGAGAGTTCAGTGATGTATCTGGAATGGATACTGCAGTGTAGTAGAGTTCAGTGATGTATCTGGGATGGATACTGCAGTGTAGTAGAGTTCAGTGATATATCTGGAATGGATACTGCAGTGTAGTAGAGTTCAGTGATGTATCTGGGATGGATACTGCAGTGTAGTAGAGTTCAGTGATGTATCTGGAATGGATACTGCAGTGTAGGAGAGTTCAGTGATGTATCTGGAATGGATACTGCAGTGTAGTAGAGTTCAGTGATGTATCTGGAATGGATACTGCAGTGCAGTAGAGTTCAGTGATGTATCTGGAATGGATACTGCAGTGTAGTAGAGTTCAGTGATGTATCTGGGATTGATACTGCAGTGTAGTAGAGTTCAGTGATGTATCTGGGATGGATACTGCAGTGTAGTCGAGCTCAGTGATGTATCTGGGATGGATACTGCAGTGTAGTAGAGTTCAGTGATGTATCTGGAATGGATACTGCAGTGTAGTAGAGTTCAGTGATGTATCTGGAATTGATACTGCGTGTAGTAGAGTTCAGTGATGTATCTGGGATGGATACTGCAGTGTAGTAGAGCTCAGTGATGTATCTGGGATGGATACTGCAGTGTAGTAGAGTTCAGTGATGTATCTGGAATGGATACTGCAGTGTAGTAGAGTTCAGTGATGTATCTGGGATGGATCTGCATTGTAGTAGAGTTCAGTGATGTATCTGGGATGGATACTGCAGTGTAGGAGAGTTCAGTGATGTATCTGGAATGGATACTGCAGTGTAGTAGAGTTCAGTGATGTATCTGGGATGGATACTGCTGTGTAGTAGAGTTCAGTGATGTATCTGGGATGGATACTACAGTGTAGTAGAGTTCTGTGATGTATCTGGGATGGATACTGCAGTGTAGTAGAGTTCAGTGATGTATCTGGGATGGATACTGCAGTGTAGTAGAGTTCAGTGATGTATCTGGGATGGATACTGCAGTGTAGTAGAGTTCTGTGATGTATCTGGGATGGATACTGCAGTGTAGTAGAGTTCAGTGATATATCTGGAATGGATACTGCAGTGTAGGAGAGTTCAGTGATGTATTTGGAATGGATACTACAGTGTAGTAGAGTTCTGTGATGTATCTGGGATGGATACTGCAGTGCAGTAGAGTTCTGTGATGTATCTGGGATGGATACTGCAGTGCAGTAGAGTTCTGTGATGTATTTGGAATGGATACTACAGTGTAGTAGAGTTCTGTGATGTATCTGGGATGGATACTGCAGTGTAGTAGAGTTCAGTGATATATCTGGAATGGATACTGCAGTGCAGTAGAGTTCAGTGATATATCTGGAATGGATACTGCAGTGTAGTAGAGTTCAGTGATGTATCTGGGATGGATACTGCAGTGTAGTAGAGCTCAGTGATGTATCTGGGATGGATACTGCAGTGTAGTAGAGTTCAGTGATGTATCTGGGATGAATACTGCAGTGTAGTAGAGTTCAGTGATGTATCTGGGATGGATACTGCAGTGTAGTAGAGTTCAGTGATATATCTGGAATGGATACTGCAGTGCAGTAGAGTTCAGTGATATATCTGGAATGGATACTGCAGTGTAGTAGAGTTCAGTGATGTATCTGGGATGGATACTGCAGTGTAGTAGAGCTCAGTGATGTATCTGGGATGGATACTGCAGTGTAGTAGAGTTCAGTGATGTATCTGGGATGAATACTGCAGTGTAGTAGAGTTCAGTGATGTATCTGGGATGGATACTGCAGTGTAGTAGAGTTCAGTGATGTATCTGGAATGGATACTGCAGTGTAGTAGAGTTCAGTGATATATCTGGAATGGATACTGCAGTACAGTAGAGTTCAGTGATATATCTGCAATGGATACTGCAGTGTAGTAGAGCTCAGTGATGTATCTGGGATGGATACTGCAGTGTAGTAGAGTTCAGTGATGTATCTGTGATGGATACTGCAGTGTAGTAGAATTCAGTGATGTATCTGGGATGGATACTGCAGTGTAGTAGAGTTCAGTGATGTATCTGGGATGGATACTGCAGTGTAGTAGAGTTCAGTGATATATCTGGAATGGATACTGCAGTGTAGTAGAGTTCAGTGATGTATCTGGAATGGATACTGCAGTGTAGTAGAGTTCAGTGATGTATCTGGAATGGATACTGCAGTGCAGTAGAGTTCAGTGATATATCTGGGATGGATACTGCAGTGTAGGAGAGTTCAGGGATATATCTGGGATGGATACTGCTGTGTAGTAAAGTTCAGTGATATATGTGGGATGGATACTGCAGTGTAGGAGAGTTCAGTGATGTATCTGGGATGGATACTGCAGTGTAGGAGAGTTCAGTGATGTATCTGGGATGGATACTGCAGTGTAGTAGAGTTCAGTGATGTATCTGGAATGGATACTGCAGTGTAGTAGAGTTCAGTGATGTATCTGGGATGGATACTGCAGTGTAGTAGAGTTCAGTGATGTATCTGGAATGGATACTGCAGTGTAGTAGAGTTCAGTGATGTATCTGGAATGGATACTGCAGTATAGTAGAGTTCAGTGATGTATCTGGAATGGATACTGCAGTATAGTAGAATTCAGTGATGTATTTGGAATGGATACTGCAGTGTAGTAGAGTTCAGTGATGTATCTGGAATGGATACTGCAGTGTAGTAGAGTTCAGTGATGTATCTGGAATGGATACTGCAGTGTAGTAGAGTTCAGTGATGTATCTGGAATGGATACTGCAGTATAGTAGAGTTCATTGATGTATCTGGAATGGATACTGCAGTGTAGTAGAGTTCTGTGATGTTTCTGGGATGGGTACTGCAGTGTAGTAGAGTTCAGTGATGTATCTGGGATGGATACTGCATTGTAGTAGAGTTCAGTGATATATCTGGAATGGATACTGCAGTATAGTAGAGTTCAGTGATGTATCTGGGATGGATACTGCAGTGTAGTAGAGTTCAGTGATGTATCTGGAATGGATACTGCAGTGTCGGAGAGTTCAGTGATGTATCTGGAATGGATACTGCAGTGTAGTAGAGTTCAGTGATGTATCTGGAATGGATACTGCAGTATAGTAGAGTTCAGTGATGTATCTGGAATGGATACTGCAGTGTAGTAGAGTTCACTGATGTATCTGGGATGGATACTGCAGTGTAGTAGAGTTCAGTGATGTATCTGGAATGGATACTGCAGTGTAGTAGAGTTCAGTGATGTATCTGGGATGGATACTGCATTGTAGTAGAGTTCAGTGATGTATCTGGGATGGATACTGCAGTGTAGTAGAGTTCAGTGATGTATCTGGGATGGATACTGCAGTGTAGTAGAGTTCAGTGATGTATCTGGAATGGATACTGCAGTGTAGTACAGTTCAGTGATGTATCTGGAATGGATACTGCAGTGTAGTAGAGTTCAGTGATGTATCTGGAATGGATACTGCAGTGTAGGAGAGTTCAGTGATGTATCTGGAATGGATACTGCAGTGTAGTAGAGTTCAGTGATGTATCTGGAATGGATACTGCAGTGTAGTAGAGTTCATTGATGTATCTGGGATGGATACTGCAGTGTAGTAGAGTTCAGTGATGTATCTGGAATGGATACTGCAGTGTAGGAGAGTTCAGTGATGTATCTGGAATGGATACTGCAGTGTAGTAGAGTTCAGTGATGTATCTGGAATGGATACTGCAGTGTAGTAGAGTTCAGTGATGTATCTGGGATGGATACTGCAGTGTAGTAGAGTTCAGTGATATATCTGGAATGGATACTGCAGTGTAGTAGAGTTCAGTGATGTATCTGGGATGGATACTGCAGTGTAGTAGAGTTCAGTGATGTATCTGGAATGGATACTGCAGTGTAGGAGAGTTCAGTGATGTATCTGGAATGGATACTGCAGTGTAGTAGAGTTCAGTGATGTATCTGGAATGGATACTGCAGTGCAGTAGAGTTCAGTGATGTATCTGGAATGGATACTGCAGTGTAGTAGAGTTCAGTGATGTATCTGGGATTGATACTGCAGTGTAGTAGAGTTCAGTGATGTATCTGGGATGGATACTGCAGTGTAGGAGAGTTCAGTGATGTATCTGGAATTGATACTGCGTGTAGTAGAGTTCAGTGATGTATCTGGGATGGATACTGCAGTGTAGTAGAGCTCAGTGATGTATCTGGGATGGATACTGCAGTGTAGTAGAGTTCAGTGATGTATCTGGAATGGATACTGCAGTGTAGTAGAGTTCAGTGATGTATCTGGGATGGATCTGCATTGTAGTAGAGTTCAGTGATGTATCTGGGATGGATACTGCAGTGTAGGAGAGTTCAGTGATGTATCTGGAATGGATACTGCAGTGTAGTAGAGTTCAGTGATGTATCTGGGATGGATACTGCTGTGTAGTAGAGTTCAGTGATGTATCTGGGATGGATACTACAGTGTAGTAGAGTTCTGTGATGTATCTGGGATGGATACTGCAGTGTAGTAGAGTTCAGTGATGTATCTGGGATGGATACTGCAGTGTAGTAGAGTTCAGTGATGTATCTGGGATGGATACTGCAGTGTAGTAGAGTTCTGTGATGTATCTGGGATGGATACTGCAGTGTAGTAGAGTTCAGTGATATATCTGGAATGGATACTGCAGTGTAGGAGAGTTCAGTGATGTATTTGGAATGGATACTACAGTGTAGTAGAGTTCTGTGATGTATCTGGGATGGATACTGCAGTGCAGTAGAGTTCTGTGATGTATCTGGGATGGATACTGCAGTGCAGTAGAGTTCTGTGATGTATTTGGAATGGATACTACAGTGTAGTAGAGTTCTGTGATGTATCTGGGATGGATACTGCAGTGCAGTAGTGTTCAGTGATGTATCTGGGATGGATACTGCAGTGTAGGAGAGTTCAGTGATGTATCTGGGATGGATACTGCAGTGTAGTAGAGTTCAGTGATGTATCTGGGATGGATACTGCAGTGTAGTAGAGTTATGTGAAGAGTCTGGAATGGATACTGCAGTGCAGTAGAGTTCTGTGATGTATTTGGTATGGATACTGCAGTGCAGTAGAGTTCTGTGATGTATTTGGAATGGATACTACAGTGTAGTAGAGTTCTGTGATGTATCTGGGATGGATACTGCAGTGCAGTAGAGTTCAGTGATGTATCTGGGATGGATACTGCAGTGTAGTAGAGTTCAGTGATGTATCTGGGATGGATACTACAGTGTAGTAGAGTTCTGTGATGTATCTGGGATGGATACTGCAGTGTAGTGGAGTTCAGTGATGTATCTGGGATGGATACTACAGTGTAGTAGAGTTCTGTGATGTATCTGGGATGGATACTACAGTGTAGTAGAGTTCTGTGATGTATCTGGGATGGATACTACAGTGTAGGAGAGTTCTGTGATGTATCTGGAATGGATACTACAGTGTAGTGGAGTTCTGTGATGTATCTGGGATGGATACCACAGTGTAGTAGAGTTCTGTGATGTATCTGGGATGGATACTACAGTGTAGTAGAGTTCTGTGATGTATCTGGGATGGATACTGCAGTGTAGTAGAGTTCAGTGATGTATCTGGGATGGATACTGCAGTATAATAGAGTTCTGTGATGTAGCTGGGATGGATACTGCAGTGTAGTAGAGTTCAGTGATGTATCTGGGATGGATACTGCAGTGTAGTAGAGTTCAGTGATATATCTGGGATGGATACTACAGTGTAGTAGAGTTCAGTGATGTATCTGGGATAGATACTGCAGTGTAGTAGAGTTCAGTGATATATCTGGGATGGATACTACAGTGTAGTAGAGTTCTGTGATGTATCTGGGATGGATACTGCAGTGTAGTAGAGTTCAGTGATGTATCTGGGATGGATACTGCAGTGTAGTAGAGTTCAGTGATATATCTGGGATATATAATACAGTGTAGTAGAGTTCAGTGATGTATCTGGGATGGATACTGCAGTGTAGTAGAGTTCAGTGATGTATCTGGAATGGATACTGCAGTGTAGTAGAGTTCAGTGATATATCTGGGATGGATACTACAGTGTAGTAGAGTTCTGTGATGTATCTGGGATGGATACTGCAGTGTCGTAGAGTTCAGTGATGTATCTGGAATGGATACTGCAGTATAGTAGAGTTCAGTGATGTATCTGGAATGGATACTGCAGTGTAGTAGAGTTCAGTGATGTATCTGGAATGGATACTGCAGTGTAGTAGAGTTCAGTGATGTATCTGGAATGGATACTGCAGTATAGTAGAGTTCAGTGATGTATCTGGAATGGATACTGCAGTGTAGTAGAGTTCAGTGATGTATCTGGAATGGATACTGAGGTATCGTAGAGTTCAGTGATGTATCTGGAATGGATACTGCAGTGTAGGAGAGTTCAGTGATGTATCTGGAATGGATACTGCAGTGCAGTAGAGTTCAGTGATATATCTGGAATGGATACTGCAGTGTAGTAGAGTTCAGTGATATATCTGGAATGGATACTGCAGTGCAGTAGAGTTCAGTGATATATCTGGAATGGATACTGCAGTGTAGTAGAGTTCAGTGATGTATCTGGAATAGATACTGCAGTGCAGTAGAGCTCAGTGATATATCTGGAATGGATACTGCAGTGTAGTAGAGTTCAGTGATGTATCTGGAATGGATACTGCAGTGCAGTAGAGTTCAGTGATATATCTGGAATGGATACTGCAGTGTAGTAGAGTTCAGTGATGTATCTGGGATGGATACTGCAGTGTAGTAGAGCTCAGTGATGTATCTGGGATGGATACTGCAGTGTAGTAGAGTTCAGTGATGTATCTGGGATGGATACTGCAGTGTAGTAGAGTTCAGTGATGTATCTGGGATGGATACTGCATTGTAGTAGAGTTCAGTGATGTATCTGGAATGGATACTGCAGTGTAGTAGAGTTCAGTGATATATCTGGAATGGATACTGCAGTGCAGTAGAGTTCAGTGATATATCTGGAATGGATACTGCAGTGTAGTAGAGTTCAGTGATGTATCTGGGATGGATACTGCAGTGTAGTAGAGTTCAGTGATGTATCTGGGATGGATACTGCAGTGTAGTAGAGTTCAGTGATGTATCTGGGATAGATACTGCAGTGTAGTAGAGTTCAGTGATATATCTGGAATGGATACTGCAGTGTAGTAGAGTTCAGTGATGTATCTGGAATGGATACTGCAGTGTAGTAGAGTTCAGTGATGTATCTGGAATGGATACTGCAGTGCAGTAGAGTTCAGTGATGTATCTGGGATGGATACTGCAGTGCAGTAGAGTTCAGTGATATATCTGGAATGGATACTGCAGTGTAGTAGAGTTCAGTGATGTATCTGGAATGGATACTGCAGTGTAGTAGAGTTCAGTGATGTATCTGGAATGGATACTGCAGTGCAGTAGAGTTCAGTGATATATCTGGGATGGATACTGCAGTATAGTACAGTTCAGTGATATATCTGGGATGGATACTGCAGTGTAGGAGAGTTCAGGGATATATCTGGGATGGATACTGCAGTGTAGTAGAGTTCAGTGATGTATCTGGGATGGATACTGCAGTGTAGGAGAGTTCAGTGATGTATCTGGGATGGATACTGCAGTGTAGTAGAGTTCAGTGATGTATCTGGGATGGATACTGCAGTGTAGTAGAGTTATGTGATGTGTCTGGAATGGATACTGCAGTGCAGTAGAGTTCTGTGATGTATTTGGTATGGATACTGCAGTGCAGTAGAGTTCTGTGATGTATTTGGAATGGATACTACAGTGTAGTAGAGTTCTGTGATGTATCTGGGATGGATACTGCAGTGCAGTAGAGTTCAGTGATGTATCTGGGATGGATACTGCAGTGTAGTAGAGTTCAGTGATGTATCTGGGATGGATACTACAGTGTAGTAGAGTTCTGTGATGTATCTGGGATGGATACTGCAGTGTAGTGGAGTTCAGTGATGTATCTGGGATGGATACTACAGTGTAGTAGAGTTCTGTGATGTATCTGGGATGGATACTACAGTGTAGTAGAGTTCTGTGATGTATCTGGGATGGATACTACAGTGTAGGAGAGTTCTGTGATGTATCTGGAATGGATACTACAGTGTAGTAGAGTTCTGTGATGTATCTGGGATGGATACCACAGTGTAGTAGAGTTCTGTGATGTATCTGGGATGGATACTACAGTGTAGTAGAGTTCTGTGATGTATCTGGGATGGATACTGCAGTGTAGTAGAGTTCAGTGATGTATCTGGGATGGATACTGCAGTATAATAGAGTTCAGTGATGTATCTGGAATGGATACTGCAGTGTAGTAGAGTTCAGTGATGTATCTGGGATGAATACTGCAGTGGAGTAGAGTTCAGTGATGTATCTGGGATGGATACTGCAGTGTAGTAGAGTTCACTGATATATCTGGGATGGATACTACAGTGTAGTAGAGTTCTGTGATGTATCTGGGATGGATACTGCAGTGTAGTAGAGTTCAGTGATGTATCTGGGATGGATACTGCAGTGTAGTAGAGTTCAGTGATATATCTGGGATGGATACTACAGTGTAGTAGAGTTCAGTGATGTATCTGGGATAGATACTGCAGTGTAGTAGAGTTCAGTGATATATCTGGGATGGATACTACAGTGTAGTAGAGTTCTGTGATGTATCTGGGATGGATACTGCAGTGTAGTAGAGTTCAGTGATGTATCTGGGATGGATACTGCTGTGTAGTAGAGTTCAGTGATATATCTGGGATATATAATACAGTGTAGTAGAGTTCAGTGATGTATCTGGGATGGATACTGCAGTGTAGTAGAGTTCAGTGATGTATCTGGAATGGATACTGCAGTGTAGTAGAGTTCAGTGATATATCTGGGATGGATACTACAGTGTAGTAGAGTTCTGTGATGTATCTGGGATGGATACTGCAGTGTCGTAGAGTTCAGTGATGTATCTGGAATGGATACTGCAGTATAGTAGAGTTCAGTGATGTATCTGGAATGGATACTGAAGTGTAGTAGAGTTCAGTGATGTATCTGGAATGGATACTGCAGTGTAGTAGAGTTCAGTGATGTATCTGGAATGGATACTGCAGTATAGTAGAGTTCAGTGATGTATCTGGAATGGATACTGCAGTATAGTAGAGTTCAGTGATGTATCTGGGATGGATACTGCAGTGTAGTAGAGTTCAGTGATGTATCTGGGATGGATACTGCAGTGTAGTAGAGTTCAGTGATGTATCTGGGATGGATACTGCAGTGTAGTAGAGTTCAGTGATGTATCTGGAATGGATACTGAGGTATCGTAGAGTTCAGTGATGTATCTGGAATGGATACTGCAGTGTAGGAGAGTTCAGTGATGTATCTGGAATGGATACTGCAGTGCAGTAGAGTTCAGTGATATATCTGGAATGGATACTGAGGTATCGTAGAGTTCAGTGATGTATCTGGAATGGATACTGCAGTGTAGTAGAGTTCAGTGATATATCTGGAATGGATACTGCAGTGCAGTAGAGTTCAGTGATATATCTGGAATGGATACTGCAGTGTAGTAGAGTTCAGTGATGTATCTGGAATAGATACTGCAGTGCAGTAGAGCTCAGTGATATATCTGGAATGGATACTGCAGTGTAGTAGAGTTCAGTGATATATCTGGAATGGATACTGCAGTGTAGTAGAGTTCAGTGATGTATCTGGAATGGATACTGCAGTGTAGTAGAGTTCAGTGATATATCTGGAATGGATACTGCAGTGCAGTAGAGTTCAGTGATATATCTGGAATGGATACTGCAGTGTAGTAGAGTTCAGTGATGTATCTGGAATAGATACTGCAGTGCAGTAGAGCTCAGTGATATATCTGGAATGGATACTGCAGTGTAGTAGAGTTCAGTGATATATCTGGAATGGATACTGCAGTGCAGTAGAGTTCAGTGATATATCTGGAATGGATACTGCAGTGTAGTAGAGTTCAGTGATGTATCTGGGATGGATACTGCAGTGTAGTAGAGCTCAGTGATGTATCTGGGATGGATACTGCAGTGTAGTAGAGTTCAGTGATGTATCTGGGATGGATACTGCAGTGTAGTAGAGTTCAGTGATGTATCTGGGATGGATACTGCATTGTAGTAGAGTTCCGTGATGTATCTGGAATGGATACTGCAGTGTAGTAGAGTTCAGTGATGTATCTGGAAGGGATACTGCAGTGTAGTAGAGTTCAGTGATATATCTGGGATGGATACTACAGTGTAGTAGAGTTCTGTGATGTATCTGGGATGGATACTGCAGTGTAGTAGAGTTCAGTGATGTATCTGGAATGGATACTGCAGTATAGTAGAATTCAGTGATGTATTTGGAATGGATACTGCAGTGTAGTAGAGTTCAGTGATGTATCTGGAATGGATACTGCAGTGTAGTGGAGTTCAGTGATGTATCTGGAATGGATACTGCAGTATAGTAGAATTCAGTGATGTATTTGGAATGGATACTGCAGTGTAGTCGAGTTCAGTGATGTATCTGGAATGGATACTGCAGTGTAGTAGAGTTCTGTGATGTATCTGGGATGGATACTGCAGTGTAGTAGAGTTCAGTGATGTATCTGGGATGGATACTACAGTGTAGTAGAGTTCTGTGATGTATCTGGGATGGATACTGCAGTGTAGTAGAGTTCAGTGATGTATCTGGAATGGATACTGCAGTATAGTAGAATTCAGTGATGTATTTGGAATGGATACTGCAGTGTAGTAGAGTTCAGTGATGTATCTGGAATGGATACTGCAGTGTAGTGGAGTTCAGTGATGTATCTGGAATGGATACTGCAGTATAGTAGAGTTCAGTGATGTATCTGGAATGGATACTGCAGTGTAGTAGAGTTCAGTGATGTATCTGGAATGGATACTGCAGTGCAGTAGAGTTCAGTGATGTATCTGGAATGGATACTGCAGTGCAGTAGAGTTCAGTGATGTATCTGGAATGGATACTGCAGTGTAGTAGAGTTCAGTGATGTATCTGGAATAGATACTGCAGTGCAGTAGAGCTCAGTGATATATCTGGAATGGATACTGCAGTGTGGTAGAGTTCAGTGATATATCTGGAATGGATACTGCAGTGCAGTAGAGTTCAGTGATATATCTGGAATGGATACTGCAGTGTAGTAGAGTTCAGTGATGTATCTGGGATGGATACTGCAGTGTAGTAGAGCTCAGTGATGTATCTGGGATGGATACTGCAGTGTAGTAGAGTTCAGTGATGTATCTGGGATGGATACTGCAGTGTAGTAGAGTTCAGTGATGTATCTGGGATGGATACTGCATTGTAGTAGAGTTCAGTGATGTATCTGGAATGGATACTGCAGTGTAGTAGAGTTCAGTGATATATCTGGAATGGATACTGCAGTGCAGTAGAGTTCAGTGATGTATCTGGGATGGATACTGCAGTGTAGTAGAGTTCAGTGATGTATCTGGGATGGATACTGCAGTGTAGTAGAGTTCAGTGATGTATCTGGGATAGATACTGCAGTGTAGTAGAGTTCAGTGATGTATCTGGAATGGATACTGCAGTGCAGTAGAGTTCAGTGATGTATCTGGGATGGATACTGCAGTGTAGTAGAGTTCAGTGATGTATCTGGAATGGATACTGCAGTGTAGTAGAGTTCAGTGATATATCTGGAATGGATACTGCAGTGTAGTAGAGTTCAGTGATGTATCTGGGATGGATACTGCAGTGTAGTAGAGTTCAGTGATGTATCTGGGATGGATACTGCAGTGTAGTAGAGTTCAGTGATGTATCTGGAATGGATACTGCAGTGCAGTAGAGTTCAGTGATGTATCTGGGATGGATACTGCAGTGTAGTAGAGTTCAGTGATGTATCTGGAATGGATACTGCAGTGTAGTAGAGTTCAGTGATATATCTGGAATGGATACTGCAGTGTAGTAGAGTTCAGTGATGTATCTGGGATGGATACTGCAGTGTAGTAGAGTTCAGTGATGTATCTGGGATGGATACTGCAGTGTAGTAGAGTTCAGTGATGTATCTGGGATAGATACTGCAGTGTAGTAGAGTTCAGTGATATATCTGGAATGGATACTGCAGTGTAGTAGAGTTCAGTGATGTATCTGGAATGGATACTGCAGTGTAGTAGAGTTCAGTGATGTATCTGGAATGGATACTGCAGTGTAGTAGAGTTCAGTGATGTATCTGGAATGGATACTGCAGTGCAGTAGAGTTCAGTCATATATCTGGGATGGATACTGCAGTATAGTAGAGTTCAGTGATATATCTGGGATGGATACTGCAGTGTAGGAGAGTTCAGGGATATATCTGGGATGGATACTGCAGTGTAGTAGAGTTCAGTGATATATCTGGAATGGATACTGCAGTGTAGTAGAGTTCTGTGATGTATCTGGGATGGATACTGCAGTGTAGTAGAGTTCAGGGATGTATCTGGGATGGATACTGCAGTGTAGTAGAGTTCAGTGATGTATCTGGAATGGATACTGCAGTGCAGTAGAGATCAGTGATGTATCTGGGATGGATACTGCAGTGTAGTAGAGTTCAGTGATGTATCTGGAATGAATACTGCAGTGTAGTAGAGTTCAGTGATGTATCTGGGATGGATACTGCATTGTAGTAGAGTTCAGTGATGTATCTGGAATGGATACTGCAGTGTAGTAGAGTTCAGTGATATATCTGGAATGGATACTGCAGTGCAGTAGAGTTCAGTGATATATCTGGAATGGATACTGCAGTGTAGTAGAGTTCAGTGATGTATCTGGGATGGATACTGCAGTGTAGTAGAGTTCAGTGATGTATCTGGGATGGATACTGCAGTGTAGTAGAGTTCAGTGATGTATCTGGGATAGATACTGCAGTGTAGTAGAGTTCAGTGATATATCTGGAATGGATACTGCAGTGTAGTAGAGTTCAGTGATGTATCTGGAATGGATACTGCAGTGTAGTAGAGTTCAGTGATGTATCTGGAATGGATACTGCAGTGTAGTAGAGTTCAGTGATGTATCTGGAATGGATACTGCAGTGCAGTAGAGTTCAGTCATATATCTGGGATGGATACTGCAGTATAGTAGAGTTCAGTGATATATCTGGGATGGATACTGCAGTGTAGGAGAGTTCAGGGATATATCTGGGATGGATACTGCAGTGTAGTAGAGTTCAGTGATATATCTGGAATGGATACTGCAGTGTAGTAGAGTTCTGTGATGTATCTGGGATGGATACTGCAGTGTAGTAGAGTTCAGGGATGTATCTGGGATGGATACTGCAGTGTAGTAGAGTTCAGTGATGTATCTGGAATGGATACTGCAGTGCAGTAGAGTTCAGTGATATATCTGGGATGGATACTACAGTGTAGTAGAGTTCAGTGATGTATCTGGGATGGATACTGCAGTGTAGTAGAGTTCTGTGATGTATCTGGGATGGATACTGCAGTGTAGTAGAGTTCAGTGATGTATCTGGGATGGATACTGCAGTGTAGTAGAGTTCAGTGATGTATCTGGAATGGATACTGCAGTGCAGTAGAGTTCAGTGAAGTATCTGGGATGGATACTGCAGTGGAGTAGAGTTCAGTGATGTATCTGGGATGGATACTGCAGTGTAGTAGAGTTCAGTGATATATCTGGAATGGATACTGCAGTGCAGTAGAGTTCAGTGATATATCTGGAATGGATACTGCAGTGCAGTAGAGTTCAGTGATATATCTGGAATGGATACTGCAGTGCAGTAGAGTTCAGTGATATATCTGGAATGGATACTGCAGTGCAGTAGAGTTCAGTGATATATCTGGAATAGATACTGCAGTGCAGTAGAGTTCAGTGATATATCTGGAATGGATACTGCAGTGTAGTAGAGTTCAGTGATATATCTGGAATGGATACTGCAGTGTAGTAGAGTTCAGTGATATATCTGGGATGGATACTGCTGTGTAGTAGAGTTCAGTGATGTATCTGGGATGGATACTGCAGTGCAGTAGAGTTCAGTGATGTATCTGGAATGGATACTGCAGTGTAGTAGAGTTCAGTGGTATATCTGGGATGGATACTGCAGTGCAGTAGAGTTCAGTGATGTATCTGGGATGGATACTGCAGTGTAGTAGAGTTCAGTGATATATCTGGAATAGATACTGCAGTGTAGTAGAGTTCAGTGATGTATCTGGGATGGATACTGCAGTGTAGTAGAGCTCAGTGATATATCTGGAATGGATACTGCAGTGCAGTAGAGTTCAGTGATATATCTGGAATGGATACTGCAGTGTAGTAGAGTTCAGTGATGTATCTGGGATGGATACTGCAGTGTAGTAGAGCTCAGTGATGTATCTGGGATGAATACTGCAGTGTAGTAGAGTTCAGTGATGTATCTGGGATGGATACTGCAGTGTAGTAGAGTTCAGTGATGTATCTGGAATGGATACTGCAGTGCAGTAGAGTTCAGTGATATATCTGGAATAGATACTGCAGTGTAGTAGAGTTCAGTGATGTATCTGGGATGGATACTGCAGTGTAGTAGAGCTCAGTGATATATCTGGAATGGATACTGCAGTGCAGTAGAGTTCAGTGATATATCTGGAATGGATACTGCAGTGTAGTAGAGTTCAGTGATGTATCTGGGATGGATACTGCAGTGTAGTAGAGCTCAGTGATGTATCTGGGATGAATACTGCAGTGTAGTAGAGTTCAGTGATGTATCTGGGATGGATACTGCAGTGTAGTAGAGTTCAGTGATGTATCTGGAATGGATACTGCAGTGTAGTAGAGTTCAGTGATGTATCTGGAATGGATACTGCAGTGTAGTAGAGTTCAGTGATGTATCTGGAATGGATACTGCAGTGCAGTAGAGTTCAGTCATATATCTGGGATGGATACTGCAGTATAGTAGAGTTCAGTGATATATCTGGGATGGATACTGCAGTGTAGGAGAGTTCAGGGATATATCTGGGATGGATACTGCAGTGTAGTAGAGTTCAGTGATATATCTGGAATGGATACTGCAGTGTAGTAGAGTTCTGTGATGTATCTGGGATGGATACTGCAGTGTAGTAGAGTTCAGGGATGTATCTGGGATGGATACTGCAGTGTAGTAGAGTTCAGTGATGTATCTGGAATGGATACTGCAGTGCAGTAGAGATCAGTGATGTATCTGGGATGGATACTGCAGTGTAGTAGAGTTCAGTGATGTATCTGGAATGAATACTGCAGTGTAGTAGAGTTCAGTGATGTATCTGGGATGGATACTGCATTGTAGTAGAGTTCAGTGATGTATCTGGAATGGATACTGCAGTGTAGTAGAGTTCAGTGATATATCTGGAATGGATACTGCAGTGTAGTAGAGTTCAGTGATGTATCTGGGATGGATACTGCATTGTAGTAGAGTTCAGTGATGTATCTGGAATGGATACTGCAGTGCAGTAGAGTTCAGTGATATATCTGGAATGGATACTGCAGTGTAGTAGAGTTCAGTGATGTATCTGGGATGGATACTGCATTGTAGTAGAGTTCAGTGATGTATCTGGAATGGATACTGCAGTGCAGTAGAGTTCAGTGATATATCTGGAATGGATACTGCAGTGTAGTAGAGTTCAGTCATATATCTGGGATGGATACTGCTGTGTAGTAGAGTTCAGTGATGTATCTGGGATGGATACTGCAGTGTAGTAGAGTTCAGTGATGTATCTGGGATGGATACTGCATTGTAGTAGAGTTCAGTGATGTATCTGGAATGGATACTGCAGTGCAGTAGAGTTCAGTGATATATCTGGAATGGATACTGCAGTGTAGTAGAGTTCAGTGATGTATCTGGGATGGATACTGCATTGTAGTAGAGTTCAGTGATGTATCTGGAATGGATACTGCAGTGCAGTAGAGTTCAGTGATATATCTGGAATGGATACTGCAGTGTAGTAGAGTTCAGTCATATATCTGGGATGGATACTGCAGTATAGTAGAGTTCAGTGATGTATCTGGGATGGATACTGCAGTGTAGGAGAGTTCAGGGATATATCTGGAATGGATACTACAGTGTAGTAGAGTTCAGTCATATATCTGGGATGGATACTGCAGTATAGTAGAGTTCAGTGATGTATCTGGGATGGATACTGCAGTGTAGGAGAGTTCAGGGATATATCTGGAATGGATACTACAGTGTAGTAGAGTTCAGTGATGTATCTGGGATGGATACTGCAGTGTAGGAGAGTTCAGGGATATATCTGGGATGGATACTGCAGTGTAGTAGAGTTCAGTGATGTATCTGGAATGGATACTGCAGTGTAGTAGAGTTCTGTGATGTATCTGGGATGGATACTGCAGTGTAGTAGAGTTCAGGGATGTATCTGGAATGGATACTGCAGTGTAGTAGAGTTCTGTGATGTATCTGGGATGGATACTGCAGTGTAGTAGAGTTCAGGGATGTATCTGGGATGGATACTGCAGTGTAGTAGAGTTCAGTGATGTATCTGGAATGGATACTGCAGTGCAGTAGAGTTCAGTGATATATCTGGGATGGATACTACAGTGTAGTAGAGTTCAGTGATGTATCTGGGATGGATACTGCAGTGTAGTAGAGTTCTGTGATGTATCTGGGATGGATACTGCAGTGTAGTAGAGTTCAGTGATGTATCTGCGATGGATACTGCAGTGTAGTAGAGTTCAGTGATATATCTGGAATGGATACTGCAGTGCAGTAGAGTTCAGTGATATATCTGGAATGGATACTGCAGTGCAGTAGAGTTCAGTGATGTATCTGGGATGGATACTGCAGTGTAGTAGAGTTCAGTGATGTATCTGGGATGGATACTGCTGTGTAGTAGAGTTCAGTGATATATCTGGAATAGATACTGCAGTGCAGTAGAGTTCAGTGATATATCTGGAATGGATACTGCAGTGTAGTAGAGTTCAGTGATGTATCTGGGATGGATACTGCAGTGTAGTAGAGCTCAGTGATGTATCTGGGATGAATACTGCAGTGTGGTAGAGTTCAGTGATGTATCTGGGATGGATACTGCAGTGTAGTAGAGTTCAGTGATGTATCTGGGATGGATACTGCAGTGTAGTAGAGCTCAGTGATGTATCTGGGATGAATACTGCAGTGTGGTAGAGTTCAGTGATGTATCTGGGATGGATACTGCAGTGCAGTAGAGTTCAGTGATATATCTGGAATGGATACTGCAGTGTAGTAGAGT
Source organism: Heterodontus francisci (assembly GCF_036365525.1). NCBI lineage: Eukaryota > Metazoa > Chordata > Chondrichthyes > Heterodontiformes > Heterodontidae > Heterodontus > Heterodontus francisci. The sequence goes on along the minus strand of NC_090421.1, from coordinate 16,673,560 downwards.
TCAGTGATGTATCTGGGATGGATACTGCAGTGTAGTAGAGCTCAGTGATGTATCTGGGATGAATACTGCAGTGTAGTAGAGTTCAGTGATGTATCTGGGATGGATACTGCAGTGTAGTAGAGTTCAGTGATGTATCTGGAATGGAGACTGCAGTGTAGTAGAGTTCAGTGATGTATCTGGGATGGATACTGCAGTGTAGTAGAGTTCAGTGATGTATCTGGGATGGATACTGCAGTGTAGTAGAGTTCAGTGATGTATCTGGGATGGATACTGCAGTGTAGTAGAGTTCAGTGATATATCTGGAATGGATACTGCAGTGTAGTAGAGTTCAGTGATGTATCTGGAATGGATACTGCAGTGTAGTAGAGTTCAGTGATGTATCTGGAATGGATACTGCAGTGCAGTAGAGTTCAGTGATATATCTGGGATGGATACTGCAGTATAGTAGAGTTCAGTGATATATCTGGGATGGATACTGCAGTGTAGGAGAGTTCAGGGATATATCTGGGATGGATACTGCAGTGTAGTAAAGTTCAGTGATATATGTGGGATGGATACTGCAGTGTAGTAGAGTTCTGTGATGTATCTGGGATGGATACTGCAGTGTAGTAGAGTTCAGTGATGTATCTGGAATGGATACTGCAGTGTAGTAGAGTTCAGTGATATATCTGGAATGGATACTGCAGTGTAGTAGAGTTCAGTGATGTATCTGGGATGGATACTGCAGTGTAGTAGAGTTCAGTGATGTATCTGGGATGGATACTGCAGTGTAGTAGAGTTCTGTGATGTATCTGGGATGGATACTGCAGTGCAGTAGAGTTCAGTGATGTATCTGGAATGGATACTGCAGTGTAGTAGAGTTCAGTGATGTATCTGGGATGGATACTGCAGTGTAGTAGAGTTCTGTGATGTATCTGGGATGGATACTGCAGTGCAGTAGAGTTCAGTGATATATCTGGAATGGATACTGCAGTGTAGTAGAGTTCAGTGATGTATCTGGGATGGATACTGCAGTGTAGTAGAGTTCTGTGATGTATCTGGGATGGATACTGCAGTGCAGTAGAGTTCAGTGATATATCTGGAATGGATACTGCAGTGCCGTAGAGTTCAGTGATATATCTGGAATGGATACTGCAGTGTAGTAGAGTTCAGTGATGTATCTGGGATGGATACTGCAGTGTAGTAGAGTTCAGTGATGTATCTGGGATGGATACTGCAGTGTAGTAGAGTTCTGTGATGTATCTGGGATGGATACTGCAGTGCAGCAGAGTTCAGTGATATATCTGGAATGGATACTGCAGTGTAGTAGAGTTCAGTGATGTATCTGGGATGGATACTGCAGTGTAGTAGAGTTCAGTGATGTATCTGGGATGGATACTGCAGTGCAGTAGAGTTCAGTGATGTATCTGGAATGGATACTGCAGTGTAGTAGAGTTCAGTGATGTATCTGGGATGGATACTGCAGTGTAGTAGAGTTCTGTGATGTATCTGGGATGGATACTGCAGTGCAGTAGAGTTCAGTGATATATCTGGAATGGATACTGCAGTGTAGTAGAGTTCAGTGATGTATCTGGGATGGATACTGCAGTGTAGTAGAGTTCTGTGATGTATCTGGGATGGATACTGCAGTGCAGTAGAGTTCAGTGATATATCTGGAATGGATACTGCAGTGCCGTAGAGTTCAGTGATATATCTGGAATGGATACTGCAGTGTAGTAGAGTTCAGTGATGTATCTGGGATGGATACTGCAGTGTAGTAGAGTTCAGTGATGTATCTGGGATGGATACTGCAGTGTAGTAGAGTTCTGTGATGTATCTGGGATGGATACTGCAGTGCAGCAGAGTTCAGTGATATATCTGGAATGGATACTGCAGTGTAGTAGAGTTCAGTGATGTATCTGGGATGGATACTGCAGTGTAGTAGAGTTCAGTGATATATCTTTAATAGATACTGCAGTGCAGTAGAGATCAGTGATGTATCTGGAATGGATACTGCAGTGTAGTAGAGTTCAGTGATATATCTGGAATGGATACTGCAGTGCAGTAGAGTTCAGTGATATATCTGGAATGGATACTGCAGTGTAGTAGAGTTCAGTGATGTATCTGGGATGGATACTGCAGTGTAGTAGAGCTCAGTGATGTATCTGGGATGAATACTGCAGTGTAGTAGAGTTCAGTGATGTATCTGGGATGGATACTGCAGTGTAGTAGAGTTCAGTGATGTATCTGGGATGGATACTGCAGTGTAGTAGAGTTCAGTGATATATCTGGAATGGATACTGCAGTACAGTAGAGTTCAGTGATATATCTGCAATGGATACTGCAGTGTAGTAGAGTTCAGTGATGTATCTGGGATGGATACTGCAGTGTAGTAGAGTTCAGTGATGTATCTGGGATGGATACTGCAGTGTAGTAGAGTTCAGTGATGTATCTGGGATGGATACTGCAGTGTAGTAGAGTTCAGTGATGTATCTGGGATGGATACTGCAGTGTAGTAGAGTTCAGTGATATATCTGGAATGGATACTGCAGTGTAGTAGAGTTCAGTGATGTATCTGGAATGGATACTGCAGTGTAGTAGAGTTCAGTGATGTATCTGGAATGGATACTGCAGTGCAGTAGAGTTCAGTGATATATCTGGGATGGATACTGCAGTATAGTAGAGTTCAGTGATATATCTGGGATGGATACTGCAGTGTAGGAGAGTTCAGGGATATATCTGGGATGGATACTGCAGTGTAGTAAAGTTCAGTGATATATGTGGGATGGATACTGCAGTGTAGTAGAGTTCTGTGATGTATCTGGGATGGATACTGCAGTGTAGTAGAGTTCAGTGATGTATCTGGAATGGATACTGCAGTGTAGTAGAGTTCAGTGATATATCTGGAATGGATACTGCAGTGTAGTAGAGTTCAGTGATGTATCTGGGATGGATACTGCAGTGTAGTAGAGTTCAGTGATGTATCTGGGATGGATACTGCAGTGTAGTAGAGTTCAGTGATGTATCTGGAATGGATACTGCAGTGTAGTAGAGTTCAGTGATGTATCTGGAATGGATACTGCAGTATAGTAGAGTTCAGTGATGTATCTGGAATGGATACTGCAGTATAGTAGAATTCAGTGATGTATTTGGAATGGATACTGCAGTGTAGTAGAGTTCAGTGATGTATCTGGAATGGATACTGCAGTATAGTAGAGTTCAGTGATGTATCTGGAATGGATACTGCAGTGTAGTAGAGTTCAGTGATGTATCTGGGATGGATACTGCATTGTAGTAGAGTTCAGTGATATATCTGGAATGGATACTGCAGTATAGTAGAGTTCAGTGATGTATCTGGGATGGATACTGCAGTGTAGTAGAGTTCAGTGATGTATCTGGAATGGATACTGCAGTGTAGGAGAGTTCAGTGATGTATCTGGAATGGATACTGCAGTGTAGTAGAGTTCAGTGATGTATCTGGAATGGATACTGCAGTATAGTAGAGTTCAGTGATGTATCTGGAATGGATACTGCAGTGTAGTAGAGTTCACTGATGTATCTGGGATGGATACTGCAGTGTAGTAGAGTTCAGTGATGTATCTGGAATGGATACTGCAGTGTAGTAGAGTTCAGTGATGTATCTGGGATGGATACTGCATTGTAGTAGAGTTCAGTGATATATCTGGAATGGATACTGCAGTGTAGTAGAGTTCAGTGATGTATCTGGGATGGATACTGCAGTGTAGTAGAGTTCAGTGATGTATCTGGGATGGATACTGCAGTGTAGTACAGTTCAGTGATGTATCTGGAATGGATACTGCAGTGTAGTACAGTTCAGTGATGTATCTGGAATGGATACTGCAGTGTAGTAGAGTTCAGTGATGTATCTGGAATGGATACTGCAGTGTAGTAGAGTTCAGTGATGTATCTGGAATGGATACTGCAGTGCAGTAGAGTTCAGTGATATATCTGGGATGGCTACTGCAGTATAGTAGAGTTCAGTGATATATCTGGGATGGATACTGCAGTGTAGGAGAGTTCAGGGATATATCTGGGATGGATACTGCAGTGTAGTAAAGTTCAGTGATATATGTGGGATGGATACTGCAGTGTAGTAGAGTTCTGTGATGTATCTGGGATGGATACTGCAGTGTAGTAGAGTTCAGTGATGTATCTGGAATGGATACTGCAGTGTAGTAGAGTTCAGTGATATATCTGGAATGGATACTGCAGTGTAGTAGAGTTCAGTGATGTATCTGGGATGGATACTGCAGTGTAGTAGAGTTCAGTGATGTATCTGGGATGGATACTGCAGTGTAGTAGAGTTCAGTGATGTATCTGGAATGGATACTGCAGTGTAGTAGAGTTCAGTGATGTATCTGGAATGGATACTGCAGTATAGTAGAGTTCAGTGATGTATCTGGAATGGATACTGCAGTATAGTAGAATTCAGTGATGTATTTGGAATGGATACTGCAGTGTAGTAGAGTTCAGTGATGTATCTGGAATGGATACTGCAGTGTAGTAGAGTTCAGTGATGTATCTGGAATGGATACTGCAGTATAGTAGAGTTCAGTGATGTATCTGGAATGGATACTGCAGTGTAGTAGAGTTCAGTGATGTATCTGGGATGGATACTGCATTGTAGTAGAGTTCAGTGATATATCTGGAATGGATACTGCAGTATAGTAGAGTTCAGTGATGTATCTGGGATGGATACTGCAGTGTAGTAGAGTTCAGTGATATATCTGGAATGGATACTGCAGTATAGTAGAGTTCAGTGATATATCTGGAATGGATACTGCAGTATAGTAGAGTTCAGTGATGTATCTGGGATGGATACTGCAGTGTAGTAGAGTTCAGTGATGTATCTGGAATGGATACTGCAGTATAGTAGAGTTCAGTGATGTCTCTGGAATGGATACTGCAGTGTATTAGAGTTCAGTGATGTATCTGGGATGGATACTGCAGTGTAGTAGAGTTCACTGATGTATCTGGGATGTATACCGCAGTGTAGTAGAGTTCAGTGATGTATCTGGAATGGATACTGCAGTGTAGCAGAGTTCAGTGATGTACCTGGGATGGATACTGCATTGTAGTAGAGTTCAGTGATATATCTGGAATGGATACTGCAGTGTAGTAGAGTTCAGTGATGTATCTGGGATGGATACTGCAGTGTAGTAGAGTTCAGTGATGTATCTGGGATGGATACTGCAGTGTAGTAGAGTTCAGTGATGTATCTGGAATGGATACTGCAGTGTAGTACAGTTCAGTGATGTATCTGGAATGGATACTGCAGTGTAGTAGAGTTCAGTGATGTATCTGGAATGGATACTGCAGTGTAGGAGAGTTCAGTGATGTATCTGGAATGGATACTGCAGTGTAGTAGAGTTCAGTGATGTATCTGGAATGGATACTGCAGTGTAGTAGAGTTCAGTGATGTATCTGGGATGGATACTGCAGTGTAGTAGAGTTCAGTGATGTATCTGGAATGGATACTGCAGTGTAGTAGAGTTCAGTGATGTATCTGGAATGGATACTGCAGTGTAGTAGAGTTCAGTGATGTATCTGGAATGGATACTGCAGTGTAGTAGAGTTCAGTGATGTATCTGGGATGGATACTGCAGTGTAGTAGAGTTCAGTGATATATCTGGAATGGATACTGCAGTGTAGTAGAGTTCAGTGATGTATCTGGGATGGATACTGCAGTGTAGTAGAGTTCAGTGATGTATCTGGAATGGATACTGCAGTGTAGGAGAGTTCAGTGATGTATCTGGAATGGATACTGCAGTGTGGTAGAGTTCAGTGATGTATCTGGAATGGATACTGCAGTATAGTAGAGTTCAGTGATGTATCTGGGCTGGATACTGCAGTGCATTAGAGTTCAGTGATGTATCTGGAATGGATACTGCAGTGTAGTAGAGTTCAGTGATGTATCTGGGATTGATACTGCAGTGTCGTAGAGTTCAGTGATGTATCTGGGATGGATACTGCAGTGTAGGAGAGTTCAGTGATGTATCTGGAATGGATACTGCGTGTAGTAGAGTTCAGTGATGTATCTGGGATGGATACTGCAGTGTAGTAGAGCTCAGTGATGTATCTGGGATGGATACTGCAGTGTAGTAGAGTTCAGTGATGTATCTGGAATGGATACTGCAGTGTAGTAGAGTTCAGTGATGTATCTGGGATGGATCTGCATTGTAGTAGAGTTCAGTGATGTATCTGGGATGAATACTGCAGTGTAGGAGAGTTCAGTGATGTATCTGGAATGGATACTGCAGTGTAGTAGAGTTCAGTGATGTATCTGGGATGGATACTGCTGTGTAGTAGAGTTCAGTGATGTATCTGGGATGGATACTACAGTGTAGTAGAGTTCTGTGATGTATCTGGGATGGATACTGCAGTGTAGTAGAGTTCAGTGATGTATCTGGGATGGATACTGCAGTGTAGTAGAGTTCAGTGATGTATCTGGGATGGATACTGCAGTGTAGTAGAGTTCTGTGATGTATCTGGGATGGATACTGCAGTGTAGTAGAGTTCAGTGATATATCTGGAATGGATACTGCAGTGTAGGAGAGTTCAGTGATGTATTTGGAATGGATACTACAGTGTAGTAGAGTTCTGTGATGTATCTGGGATGGATACTGCAGTGCAGTAGAGTTCTGTGATGTATCTGGGATGGATACTGCAGTGCAGTAGAGTTCTGTGATGTATTTGGAATGGATACTACAGTGTAGTAGAGTTCTGTGATGTATCTGGGATGGATACTGCAGTGCAGTAGTGTTCAGTGATGTATCTGGGATGGATACTGCAGTGTAGGAGAGTTCAGTGATGTATCTGGGATGGATACTGCAGTGTAGAAGAGTTCAGTGATGTATCTGGGATGGATACTGCAGTGTAGTAGAGTTATGTGATGTGTCTGGAATGGATACTGCAGTGTAGTAGAGTTCAGTGATGTATCTGCAATGGATACTGCAGTGCAGTAGAGTTCTGTGATGTATTTGGAATGGATACTACAGTGTAGTAGAGTTCTGTGATGTATCTGGGATGGATACTGCAGTGCAGTAGAGTTCAGTGATGTATCTGGGATGGATACTGCAGTGTGGTAGAGTTCAGTGATGTATCTGGGATGGATACTACAGTGTAGTAGAGTTCTGTGATGTATCTGGGATGGATACTGCAGTGTAGTGGAGGTCAGTGATGTATCTGGGATGGATACTACAGTGTAGTAGAGTTCTGTGATGTATCTGGGATGGATACTACAGTGTAGTAGAGTTCTGTGATGTATCTGGGATGGATACTACCTTGTAGGAGAGTTCTGTGATGTATCTGGGATGGATACTACAGTGTAGTAGAGTTCTGTGATGTATCTGGGATGGATACCACAGTGTAGTAGAGTTCTGTGATGTATCTGGGATGGATACTACAGTGTAGTAGAGTTCTGTGATGTATCTGGGATGGATACTGCAGTGTAGTAGAGTTCAGTGATGTATCTGGGATGGATACTGCAGTATAATAGAGTTCAGTGATGTATCTGGAATGGATACTGCAGTGTAGTAGAGTTCAGTGATGTATTGGGATGGATACTGCAGTGGACTGGAGTTCAGTGATGTATCTGGGATGGATACTGCAGTGTAGTAGAGTTCAGTGATATATCTGGGATGGATACTACAGTGTAGTAGAGTTCTGTGATGTATCTGGGATGGATACTGCAGTGTAGTAGAGTTCAGTGATGTATCTGGGATGGATACTGCAGTGTAGTAGAGTTCAGTGATATATCTGGGATGGATACTACAGTGTAGTAGAGTTCAGTGATGTATCTGGGATAGATACTGCAGTGTAGTAGAGTTCAGTGATATATCTGGGATGGATACTACAGTGTAGTAGAGTTCTGTGATGTATCTGGGATGGATACTGCAGTGTAGTAGAGTTCAGTGATGTATCTGGGATGGATACTGCAGTGTAGTAGAGTTCAGTGATATATCTGGGATATATAATACAGTGTAGTAGAGTTCAGTGATGTATCTGGGATTGATACTACAGTGTAGTAGAGTTCTGTGATGTATCTGGGATGGATACTGCAGTGTAGTAGAGTGCAGTGATGTATCTGGGATGGATACTGCAGTGTAGTAGAGTTCAGTGATGTATCTGGAATGGATACTGCAGTGTAGTGGAGTTCAGTGATATATCTGGGATGGATACTACAGTGTAGTAGAGTTCTGTGATGTATCTGGGATGGATACTGCAGTGTAGTAGAGTTCAGTGATGTATCTGGAATGGATACTGCAGTGCAGTAGAGTTCAGTGATGTATCTGGAATGGATACTGCAGTGTAGTGAAGTTCAGTGATGTATCTGGAATGGATACTGCAGTATAGTAGAGTTCAGTGATGTATCTGGAATGGATACTGAGGTATCGTAGAGTTCAGTGATGTATCTGGAATGGATACTGCAGTGCAGTTGAGTTCAGTGATGTATCTGGAATGGATACTGCAGTGCAGTAGAGTTCAGTGATGTATCTGGAATGGATACTGCAGTGCAGTAGAGTTCAGTGATGTATCTGGAATGGATACTGCAGTGTAGTAGAGTTCAGTGATGTATCTGGAATGGATACTGCAGTGTCGTAGAGTTCAGTGATGTATCTGGAATGGATACTGCAGTGTAGTAGAGTTCAGTGATGGATCTGGAATGGATACTGCAGTGTAGTAGAGTTCAGTGATGTATCTGGAATGGATACTGCAGTATAGTAGAGTTCAGTGATGTATCTGGAATGGATACTGCAGTGTAGTAGAGTTCAGTGATGTATCTGGGATGGATACTGCATTGTAGTAGAGTTCAGTGATATATCTGGAATGGATACTGCAGTATAGTAGAGTTCAGTGATGTATCTGGGATGGATACTGCAGTGTAGTAGAGTTCAGTGATGTATCTGGAATGGATACTGCAGTGTAGGAGAGTTCAGTGATGTATCTGGAATGGATACTGCAGTGTAGTAGAGTTCAGTGATGTATCTGGAATGGATACTGCAGTATAGTAGAGTTCAGTGATGTATCTGGAATGGATACTGCAGTGTAGTAGAGTTCACTGATGTATCTGGGATGGATACTGCAGTGTAGTAGAGTTCAGTGATGTATCTGGAATGGATACTGCAGTGTAGTAGAGTTCAGTGATGTATCTGGGATGGATACTGCATTGTAGTAGAGTTCAGTGATATATCTGGAATGGATACTGCAGTGTAGTAGAGTTCAGTGATGTATCTGGGATGGATACTGCAGTGTAGTAGAGTTCAGTGATGTATCTGGGATGGATACTGCAGTGTAGTACAGTTCAGTGATGTATCTGGAATGGATACTGCAGTGTAGTACAGTTCAGTGATGTATCTGGAATGGATACTGCAGTGTAGTAGAGTTCAGTGATGTATCTGGAATGGATACTGCAGTGTAGTAGAGTTCAGTGATGTATCTGGAATGGATACTGCAGTGCAGTAGAGTTCAGTGATATATCTGGGATGGCTACTGCAGTATAGTAGAGTTCAGTGATATATCTGGGATGGATACTGCAGTGTAGGAGAGTTCAGGGATATATCTGGGATGGATACTGCAGTGTAGTAAAGTTCAGTGATATATGTGGGATGGATACTGCAGTGTAGTAGAGTTCTGTGATGTATCTGGGATGGATACTGCAGTGTAGTAGAGTTCAGTGATGTATCTGGAATGGATACTGCAGTGTAGTAGAGTTCAGTGATATATCTGGAATGGATACTGCAGTGTAGTAGAGTTCAGTGATGTATCTGGGATGGATACTGCAGTGTAGTAGAGTTCAGTGATGTATCTGGGATGGATACTGCAGTGTAGTAGAGTTCAGTGATGTATCTGGAATGGATACTGCAGTGTAGTAGAGTTCAGTGATGTATCTGGAATGGATACTGCAGTATAGTAGAGTTCAGTGATGTATCTGGAATGGATACTGCAGTATAGTAGAATTCAGTGATGTATTTGGAATGGATACTGCAGTGTAGTAGAGTTCAGTGATGTATCTGGAATGGATACTGCAGTGTAGTAGAGTTCAGTGATGTATCTGGAATGGATACTGCAGTATAGTAGAGTTCAGTGATGTATCTGGAATGGATACTGCAGTGTAGTAGAGTTCAGTGATGTATCTGGGATGGATACTGCATTGTAGTAGAGTTCAGTGATATATCTGGAATGGATACTGCAGTATAGTAGAGTTCAGTGATGTATCTGGGATGGATACTGCAGTGTAGTAGAGTTCAGTGATATATCTGGAATGGATACTGCAGTATAGTAGAGTTCAGTGATGTATCTGGGATGGATACTGCAGTGTAGTAGAGTTCAGTGATGTATCTGGAATGGATACTGCAGTATAGTAGAGTTCAGTGATGTCTCTGGAATGGATACTGCAGTGTATTAGAGTTCAGTGATGTATCTGGGATGGATACTGCAGTGTAGTAGAGTTCACTGATGTATCTGGGATGTATACCGCAGTGTAGTAGAGTTCAGTGATGTATCTGGAATGGATACTGCAGTGTAGTAGAGTTCAGTGATGTACCTGGGATGGATACTGCATTGTAGTAGAGTTCAGTGATATATCTGGAATGGATACTGCAGTGTAGTAGAGTTCAGTGATGTATCTGGGATGGATACTGCAGTGTAGTAGAGTTCAGTGATGTATCTGGGATGGATACTGCAGTGTAGTAGAGTTCAGTGATGTATCTGGAATGGATACTGCAGTGTAGTACAGTTCAGTGATGTATCTGGAATGGATACTGCAGTGTAGTAGAGTTCAGTGATGTATCTGGAATGGATACTGCAGTGTAGGAGAGTTCAGTGATGTATCTGGAATGGATACTGCAGTGTAGTAGAGTTCAGTGATGTATCTGGAATGGATACTGCAGTGTAGTAGAGTTCAGTGATGTATCTGGGATGGATACTGCAGTGTAGTAGAGTTCAGTGATGTATCTGGAATGGATACTGCAGTGTAGTAGAGTTCAGTGATGTATCTGGAATGGATACTGCAGTGTAGTAGAGTTCAGTGATGTATCTGGAATGGATACTGCAGTGTAGTAGAGTTCAGTGATGTATCTGGGATGGATACTGCAGTGTAGTAGAGTTCAGTGATATATCTGGAATGGATACTGCAGTGTAGTAGAGTTCAGTGATGTATCTGGGATGGATACTGCAGTGTAGTAGAGTTCAGTGATGTATCTGGAATGGATACTGCAGTGTAGGAGAGTTCAGTGATGTATCTGGAATGGATACTGCAGTGTGGTAGAGTTCAGTGATGTATCTGGAATGGATACTGCAGTATAGTAGAGTTCAGTGATGTATCTGGGCTGGATACTGCAGTGCATTAGAGTTCAGTGATGTATCTGGAATGGATACTGCAGTGTAGTAGAGTTCAGTGATGTATCTGGGATTGATACTGCAGTGTCGTAGAGTTCAGTGATGTATCTGGGATGGATACTGCAGTGTAGGAGAGTTCAGTGATGTATCTGGAATGGATACTGCGTGTAGTAGAGTTCAGTGATGTATCTGGGATGGATACTGCAGTGTAGTAGAGCTCAGTGATGTATCTGGGATGGATACTGCAGTGTAGTAGAGTTCAGTGATGTATCTGGAATGGATACTGCAGTGTAGTAGAGTTCAGTGATGTATCTGGGATGGATCTGCATTGTAGTAGAGTTCAGTGATGTATCTGGGATGAATACTGCAGTGTAGGAGAGTTCAGTGATGTATCTGGAATGGATACTGCAGTGTAGTAGAGTTCAGTGATGTATCTGGGATGGATACTGCTGTGTAGTAGAGTTCAGTGATGTATCTGGGATGGATACTACAGTGTAGTAGAGTTCTGTGATGTATCTGGGATGGATACTGCAGTGTAGTAGAGTTCAGTGATGTATCTGGGATGGATACTGCAGTGTAGTAGAGTTCAGTGATGTATCTGGGATGGATACTGCAGTGTAGTAGAGTTCTGTGATGTATCTGGGATGGATACTGCAGTGTAGTAGAGTTCAGTGATATATCTGGAATGGATACTGCAGTGTAGGAGAGTTCAGTGATGTATTTGGAATGGATACTACAGTGTAGTAGAGTTCTGTGATGTATCTGGGATGGATACTGCAGTGCAGTAGAGTTCTGTGATGTATCTGGGATGGATACTGCAGTGCAGTAGAGTTCTGTGATGTATTTGGAATGGATACTACAGTGTAGTAGAGTTCTGTGATGTATCTGGGATGGATACTGCAGTGCAGTAGTGTTCAGTGATGTATCTGGGATGGATACTGCAGTGTAGGAGAGTTCAGTGATGTATCTGGGATGGATACTGCAGTGTAGAAGAGTTCAGTGATGTATCTGGGATGGATACTGCAGTGTAGTAGAGTTATGTGATGTGTCTGGAATGGATACTGCAGTGTAGTAGAGTTCAGTGATGTATCTGCAATGGATACTGCAGTGCAGTAGAGTTCTGTGATGTATTTGGAATGGATACTACAGTGTAGTAGAGTTCTGTGATGTATCTGGGATGGATACTGCAGTGCAGTAGAGTTCAGTGATGTATCTGGGATGGATACTGCAGTGTGGTAGAGTTCAGTGATGTATCTGGGATGGATACTACAGTGTAGTAGAGTTCTGTGATGTATCTGGGATGGATACTGCAGTGTAGTGGAGGTCAGTGATGTATCTGGGATGGATACTACAGTGTAGTAGAGTTCTGTGATGTATCTGGGATGGATACTACAGTGTAGTAGAGTTCTGTGATGTATCTGGGATGGATACTACCTTGTAGGAGAGTTCTGTGATGTATCTGGGATGGATACTACAGTGTAGTAGAGTTCTGTGATGTATCTGGGATGGATACCACAGTGTAGTAGAGTTCTGTGATGTATCTGGGATGGATACTACAGTGTAGTAGAGTTCTGTGATGTATCTGGGATGGATACTGCAGTGTAGTAGAGTTCAGTGATGTATCTGGGATGGATACTGCAGTATAATAGAGTTCAGTGATGTATCTGGAATGGATACTGCAGTGTAGTAGAGTTCAGTGATGTATCTGGGATGGATACTGCAGTGGACTGGAGTTCAGTGATGTATCTGGGATGGATACTGCAGTGTAGTAGAGTTCAGTGATATATCTGGGATGGATACTACAGTGTAGTAGAGTTCTGTGATGTATCTGGGATGGATACTGCAGTGTAGTAGAGTTCAGTGATGTATCTGGGATGGATACTGCAGTGTAGTAGAGTTCAGTGATATATCTGGGATGGATACTACAGTGTAGTAGAGTTCAGTGATGTATCTGGGATAGATACTGCAGTGTAGTAGAGTTCAGTGATATATCTGGGATGGATACTACAGTGTAGTAGAGTTCTGTGATGTATCTGGGATGGATACTGCAGTGTAGTAGAGTTCAGTGATGTATCTGGGATGGATACTGCAGTGTAGTAGAGTTCAGTGATATATCTGGGATATATAATACAGTGTAGTAGAGTTCAGTGATGTATCTGGGATTGATACTACAGTGTAGTAGAGTTCTGTGATGTATCTGGGATGGATACTGCAGTGTAGTAGAGTTCAGTGATGTATCTGGGATGGATACTGCAGTGTAGTAGAGTTCAGTGATGTATCTGGAATGGATACTGCAGTGTAGTGGAGTTCAGTGATATATCTGGGATGGATACTGAGGTATCGTAGAGTTCAGTGATGTATCTGGAATGGATACTGCAGTGCAGTTGAGTTCAGTGATGTATCTGGAATGGATACTGCAGTGCAGTAGAGTTCAGTGATGTATCTGGAATGGATACTGCAGTGCAGTAGAGTTCAGTGATGTATCTGGAATGGATACTGCAGTGTAGTAGAGTTCAGTGATGTATCTGGAATGGATACTGCAGTGTCGTAGAGTTCAGTGATGTATCTGGAATGGATACTGCAGTGTAGTAGAGTTCAGTGATGGATCTGGAATGGATACTGCAGTATAGTAGAGTTCAGTGATGTATCTGGGATGGATACTGCAGTGTAGGAGAGTTCAGTGATGTATCTGGAATGGATACTGCAGTATAGTAGAGTTCAGTGATGTATCTGGGATGGATACTGCAGTGTAGGAGAGTTCAGTGATGTATCTGGAATGGATACTGCAGTGTAGTAGAGTTCAGTGATGTTTCTGGGATGGATACTTCAGTGTAGTTCCATTCTCATTGGTTGCCATTTTCTGGCAAGTTCCCCACCTGCCATGACTGAGGCACATATTATTTCACCACATGAACATAAATTGTAGCTGGGAAGAAATTCGGGTTTATGGAGGTGGCCCTCACAGTACATCCTAGCTGCTAATGGAGGTGGGCCTCACAGCACAACCCAGCTGCTAATGGAGACGGGTCTCACAGTACAACCCAGCTGCTAATGGAGGTGGGTCTCACAGGACAACCCAGCTGCTAATGGAGGCGGGCCTCACGGTACAACCCAGCTGCTAATGGAGACGGGTCTCACAGTACTACCCAGCTGCTAATGGAGGTGGGTCTCACAGTGCAGCCCAGCTGCTCATGGAGACGAGCCTCACAGTACAACCCAGCTGCTAATGGAGACGGGTCTCACACTGCAACCAAGCTGCTAATGGAGTTGGGTCTCACAGTGCAACCCAGCTGCTAATGGAGGTGGGTCTCACAGTGCAACCCAGCTGCTAATGGAGACGGGCCTCACAGTACAACCCAGCTGCTAATGGAGGTGGGCCTCATGGTGCAACCCAGCTGCTAATGGAGACGGGCCTCACAGTACAACCCAGCTACTAATGGAGGTGGGCCTCACAGTACAACCCAGCTGCTAATGGAGACGGGCCTCACAGTACAACCCAGCTACTAATGGAGGTGGGTCTCACAGTACAACCCAGCTGCTAATGGAGACGGGCCTCACAGTACAACCCAGCTACTAATGGAGGTGGGTCTCACAGTCCAACCCAGCTACTAATGCAGGTGGGCCTCACAGTACAACCCAGCTGCTAATGGAGACGGGCCTCACAGTACAACCCAGCTACTAATGGAGGTGGGTCTCACAGTACAACCCAGCTACTAATGGAGGTGGGTCTCACAGTACAACCCAGCTGCTAATGGAGGTGGCCCTCACAGTCCAACCCAGCTGCTAATGGAGACGGGTCTCACACTGCCACCCAGCTGCTAATGGAGGTGGGCCTCACAGTACATCCTCGCTGCTAATGGAGGTGGGCCTCACAGTACAACCCAGCTGCGAATGGAGACGGGTCTCACAGTACAACCCAGCTGCTAATGGAGGTGGGTCTCACAGTACATCCCAGCTGCTAATGGAGAGGGGCCTCACAATGCAACCCAGCTCCTAATGGAGGTGAGTCTCACAGTGCAACCCAGCTCCTAATGGAGGTGGGCCTCACAGTGCAACCCAGCTGCTAATGGAGGTGGGTCTCACAGAGCAAACCAGCTGCGAATGGAGGTGGGTCTCACAGTGCAACCCAGCTGCTAATGGAGGTGGGTCTCACAGCACAACCCAGCTGCTAATGGAGACGGGCCTCACAGTACAACCCAACTGCTAATGGAGAGGGGCCTCACAGTACAACCGAGCTGCTAATGGAGACTGGTCTCCCAGAACAACCCAGCTGCTAATGAAGACGGGCCTCACAGTACAACCCAGCTGCTAATGGAGACTGCTCTCCCAGAACAACCCAGCTGCTAATGAAGACGGGCCTCACAGTACAACCCAACTGCTAATGGAGAGGGGCCTCACAGTACAACCGAGCTGCTAATGGAGACTGGTCTCCCAGTACAACCCAGCTGCTAATGAAGACGGGCCTCACAGTACAACCCAGCTGCTAATGGAGACTGGTCTCCCAGTACAACCCAACTGCTAATGGAGAGGGGCCTCACAGTGCAGCTCAGCTGCTCATGGAGGTGAGTCTCACAGTACAACCCAGCTGCTAATGGAGAGGGGCCTCACAGTACAACCCAGCTGCTAATGGAGAGGGGCCTCAGAGCACAACCCAGCTGCTAATGGAGGTGAGTCTCACAGTACAACCCAGCTGCTAATGGAGAGGGGCCTCACAGTACAACCCAGCTGCTAATGGAGGTGCGCCTCACAGTACAACCCAGCTACTAATGGAGGTGGGCCTCACAGTACAACCCAGCTGCTAATGCAGGTGGGCCTCACAGTACAACCCAGCTGCTAATGGAGACGGGCCTCATTGTGCAACCCAGCTACGAATGGAGGTGGGTCTCACAGTACAACCCAGCTGCTAATGGAGACGGGACTCACACTGCAACCCAGCTGCTAATGGAGGTGGCCCTCACAGTGCAACCCAGCTGCGAATGGAGACGGGTCTCACACTACAACCCAGCTGCGAATGGAGGTGGACCTCACAGTACATCCTAGCTGCTAATGGAGGTGGGCCTCACAGCACAACCCAGCTGCTAAGGGAGACGGGTCTCACAGTACAACCCAGCTGCTAATGGAGGTGGGTCTCACAGGACAACCCAGCTGCTAATGGAGGCGGGCCTCACGGTACAACCCAGCTGCTAATGGAGACGGGTCTCACAGTACAACCCAGCTGCTAATGGAGGTGGGTCTCACAGTGCAGCCCAGCTGCTCATGGAGACGAGCCTCACAGTACAACCCAGCTGCTAATGGAGACGGGTCTCACACTGCAACCCAGCTGCTAATGGAGTTGGGTCTCACAGTGCAACCCAGCTGCTAATGGAGGTGGGTCTCACAGTGCAACCCAGCTGCTAATGGAGACGGGCCTCACAGTACAACCCAACTGCTAATGGAGGTGGGCCTCATGGTGCAACCCAGCTGCTAATGGAGACGGGCCTCACAGTACAACCCAGCTACTAATGGAGGTGGGCCTCACAGTACAACCCAGCTGCGAATGGAGACGGGCCTCACAGTACAACCCAGCTACTAATGGAGGTGGGTCTCAAAGTACAACCCAGCTGCTAATGGAGACGGGCCTCACAGTACAACCCAGCTACTAATGGAGGTGGGTCTCACAGTCCAACCCAGCTACTAATGCAGGTGGGCCTCACAGTACAACCCAGCTGCTAATGGAGACGGGCCTCACAGTACAACCCAGCTACTAATGGAGGTGGGTCTCACAGTACAACCCAGCTACTAATGGAGGTGGGTCTCACAGTACATCCTAGCTGCTAATGGAGGTGGGCCTCACAGTACAACCCAGCTGCGAATGGAGACGGGTCTCACAGTACAACCCAGCTGCTAATGGAGGTGGGTCTCACAGTACATCCCAGCTGCTAATGGAGAGGGGCCTCACAATGCAACCCAGCTCCTAATGGAGGTGGGCCTCACAGTGCAACCCAGCTGCTAATGGAGGTGGGTCTCACAGAGCAAACCAGCTGCGAATGGAGGTGGGTCTCACAGTGCAACCCAGCTGCTAATGGAGGTGGGTCTCACAGCACAACCCAGCTGCTAATGGAGACGGGCCTCACAGTACAACCCAACTGCTAATGGAGAGGGGCCTCACAGTACAACCGAGCTGCTAATGGAGACTGGTCTCCCAGAACAACCCAGCTGCTAATGAAGACGGGCCTCACAGTACAACCCAGCTGCTAATGGAGACTGCTCTCCCAGAACAACCCAGCTGCTAATGAAGACGGGCCTCACAGTACAACCCAACTGCTAATGGAGAGGGGCCTCACAGTATAACCGAGCTGCTAATGGAGACTGGTCTCCCAGTACAACCCAGCTGCTAATGAAGACGGGCCTCACAGTACAACCCAGCTGCTAATGGAGACTGGTCTCCCAGTACAACCCAACTGCTAATGGAGAGGGGCCTCACAGTGCAGCTCAGCTGCTCATGGAGGTGAGTCTCACAGTACAACCCAGCTGCTAATGGAGAGGGGCCTCACAGTACAACCCAGCTGCTAATGGAGAGGGGCCTCAGAGCACAACCCAGCTGCTAATGGAGGTGAGTCTCACAGTACAACCCAGCTGCTAATGGAGAGGGGCCTCACAGTACAACCCAGCTGCTAATGGAGGTGCGCCTCACAGTACAACCCAGCTACTAATGGAGGTGGGCCTCATTGTGCAACCCAGCTACGAATGGAGGTGGGTCTCACAGTACAACCCAGCTGCTAATGGAGGTGGCCCTCACAGTGCAACCCAGCTGCGAATGGAGACGGATCTCACACTACAACCCAGCTGCGAATGTAGGTGGACCTCACAGTACATCCTAGCTGCTAATGGAGGTGGGCCTCACAGCACAACCCAGCTGCTAATGGAGACGGGTCTCACAGTACAACCCAGCTGCTAATGGAGGTGGGTCTCACAGTACAACCCAGCTGCTAATGGAGACGGGCCTCACGGTACAACCCAGCTGCTAATGGAGACGGGTCTCACAGTACAACCCAGCTGCTAATGGAGGTGGGTCTCACAGTGCAGCCCAGCTGCTCATGGAGACGGGCCTCACAGTACAACCCAGCTGCTAATGGAGACGGGTCTCACACTGCAACCCAGCTGCTAATGGAGTTGGGTCTCACAGTGCAACCCAGCTGCTAATGGAGGTGGGTCTCACAGTGCAACCCAGCTGCTAATGGAGACGGGCCTCACAGTACAACCCAGCTGCTAATGGAGGTGGGCCTCATGGTGCAACCCAGCTGCTAATGGAGGTGGGTCTCACAGTGCAGCCCAGCTGCTCATGGAGACAGGCCTCACAGTACAACCCAGCTGCTAATGGAGACGGGTCTCACACTGCAACCCAGCTGCTAATGGAGTTGGGTCTCACAGTGCAACCCAGCTGCTAATGGAGGTGGGTCTCACAGTGCAACCCAGCTGCTAATGGAGACGGGCCTCACAGTACAAACCAGCTGCTAATGGAGGTGCGCCTCACAGTCCAACCCAGCTACTAATGGAGGTGGGTCTCACAGTACAACCCAGCTGCTAATGGAGACGGGACTCACACTGCAACCCAGCTGCTAATGGAGGTGGGCCTCACAGTACATCCTAGCTGCTAATGGAGGTGGGCCTCACAGTACAACCCAGCTGCGAATGGAGACGGGTCTCAGTACAACCCAGCTGCTAATGGAGGTGGGTCTCACAGTACATCCCAGCTGCTAATGGAGAGGGGCCTCACAATGCAACCCAGCTGCAAATGGAGGTGAGTCTCACAGTGCAACCCAGCTGCTAATGGAGGTGGGCCTCACAGTGCAACCCAGCTGCTAATGGAGGTGGGTCTCACAGATCAAACCAGCTGCGAATGGAGGTGGGTCTCACAGTGCAACCCAGCTGCGAATGGAGGTGAGTCTCACAGTACAACCCCAGCTGCTAATGGAGCGGGGCCTCACAGTGCAACCCAGCTGTTATTGAAGACGGGCCTCACAGTGCAACCCAGCTGCTAATGGAGACGGGTCTCACACTACAATCCAGCTGCTAATGGAGACGGGTATCACAGTACAACCCAGCTGCTAATGGAGGTGATTCTCACAGTACAACCCAGCTGCTAATGGAGGTGGGTCTCACAGTGCAACCCAGCTGCGAATGGAGGTGAGTCTCACAGTACAACCGAGCTGCTAATGGAGGTGAGTCTCACAGAGCAACCCAGCTGCTAATGGAGGTGGGTCTCACAGTACAACCCAGCTGCTAATGGAGGTGAGTCTCACAGTACAACCCAGCTACGAATGGAGGTGAGTCTCACAGTGCAACCCAGCTGCTCATGGAGTTGAGTCTCACAGTACAACCCAGCTGCTAATGGAGACGGGTCTCACAGTACAACCCAGCTGCGAATGGAGGTGGGTCTCACAGGAGAACCCAGCTGCTAATGGAGCTGGGTCTCACAGCAAAACCCAGCTGCTAATGGAGACGGGCCTCACAGTACAACCCAACTGCTAATGGAGAGGGGCCTCACAGTACAACCCAGCTGCTAATGGAGACTGGTCTCCCAGTACAACCCAGCTGCTAATGAAGACGGGCCTCACAGTACAACCCAGCTGCTAATGGAGACTGGTCTCCCAGTACAACCCAGCTGCTAATGGAGAGGGGCCTCACAGTACAGCTCAGCTGCTCATGGAGGTGAGTCTCACAGTACAACCCAGCTGCTAATGGAGAGGGGCCTCACAGTACAACCCAACTGCGAATGGAGAGGGGCCTCAGAGCACAACCCATCTTCTAATGGAGGCGGGCCTCACAGTACAACACAGCTGCTAATGGAGACGGGCCTCACAGTCCAACCCAGCTGCGAATGGAGACGGGTCTCACACTACAACCCAGCTGCGAATGGAGGTGGGCCTCACAGTACATCCTCGCTGCTAATGGAGGTGGGCCTCACAGCACAACCCAGCTGCTAATGGAGACGGGTCTCACAGTACAACCCAGCTGCTAATGGAGGTGGGTCTCACAGTACATCCCAGCTGCTCATGGAGAGGGGCCATCAATACAACCCAGCTGCTAATGGAGGTGAGTCTCACAGTGCAAACCAGCTGCTAATGGAGCTGGGCCTCACAGTACAACCCAGCTGCTAATGGAGACGGGCCTCACAGTACAACCCAGCTGCTAATGGAGACGGGTCTCACAGTGCAGCCCAGCTGCTAATGGAGACGGGCCTCACAGTACAACCCAGCTGCTAATGGAGGTGGGCCTCATGGTGCAACCCAGCTGCTAATGGAGGTGGGTCTCACAGTGCAGCCCAGCTGCTCATGGAGACGGGCCTCACAGTACAACCCAGCTGCTAATGGAGACGGGTCTCACACTGCAACCCAGCTGCTAATGGAGTTGGGTCTCACAGTGCAACCCAGCTGCTAATGGAGGTGGGTCTCACAGTGCAACCCAGCTGCTAATGGAGACGGGCCTCACAGTACAAACCAGCTGCTAATGGAGGTGCGCCTCACAGTCCAACCCAGCTACTAATGGAGGTGGGTCTCACAGTACAACCCAGCTGCTAATGGAGACGGGACTCACACTGCAACCCAGCTGCTAATGGAGGTGGGCCTCACAGTACATCCTAGCTGCTAATGGAGGTGGGCCTCACAGTACAACCCAGCTGCGAATGGAGACGGGTCTCAGTACAACCCAGCTGCTAATGGAGGTGGGTCTCACAGTACATCCCAGCTGCTAATGGAGAGGGGCCTCACAATGCAACCCAGCTGCAAATGGAGGTGAGTCTCACAGTGCAACCCAGCTGCTAATGGAGGTGGGCCTCACAGTGCAACCCAGCTGCTAATGGAGGTGGGTCTCACAGATCAAACCAGCTGCGAATGGAGGTGGGTCTCACAGTGCAACCCAGCTGCGAATGGAGGTGAGTCTCACAGTACAACCCCAGCTGCTAATGGAGCGGGGCCTCACAGTGCAACCCAGCTGTTATTGAAGACGGGCCTCACAGTGCAACCCAGCTGCTAATGGAGACGGGTCTCACACTACAATCCAGCTGCTAATGGAGACGGGTATCACAGTACAACCCAGCTGCTAATGGAGGTGATTCTCACAGTACAACCCAGCTGCTAATGGAGGTGGGTCTCACAGTGCAACCCAGCTGCGAATGGAGGTGAGTCTCACAGTACAACCGAGCTGCTAATGGAGGTGAGTCTCACAGAGCAACCCAGCTGCTAATGGAGGTGGGTCTCACAGTACAACCCAGCTGCTAATGGAGGTGAGTCTCACAGTACAACCCAGCTACGAATGGAGGTGAGTCTCACAGTGCAACCCAGCTGCTCATGGAGTTGAGTCTCACAGTACAACCCAGCTGCTAATGGAGACGGGTCTCACAGGACAACCCAGCTGCGAATGGAGGTGGGTCTCACAGGAGAACCCAGCTGCTAATGGAGCTGGGTCTCACAGCAAAACCCAGCTGCTAATGGAGACGGGCCTCACAGTACAACCCAACTGCTAATGGAGAGGGGCCTCACAGTACAACCCAGCTGCTAATGGAGACTGGTCTCCCAGTACAACCCAGCTGCTAATGAAGACGGGCCTCACAGTACAACCCAGCTGCTAATGGAGACTGGTCTCCCAGTACAACCCAGCTGCTAATGGAGAGGGGCCTCACAGTACAGCTCAGCTGCTCATGGAGGTGAGTCTCACAGTACAACCCAGCTGCTAATGGAGAGGGGCCTCACAGTACAACCCAACTGCGAATGGAGAGGGGCCTCAGAGCACAACCCAGCTTCTAATGGAGGCGGGCCTCACAGTACAACACAGCTGCTAATGGAGACGGGCCTCACAGTCCAACCCAGCTGCGAATGGAGACGGGTCTCACACTACAACCCAGCTGCGAATGGAGGTGGGCCTCACAGTACATCCTCGCTGCTAATGGAGGTGGGCCTCACAGCACAACCCAGCTGCTAATGGAGACGGGTCTCACAGTACAACCCAGCTGCTAATGGAGGTGGGTCTCACAGTACATCCCAGCTGCTCATGGAGAGGGGCCATCAATACAACCCAGCTGCTAATGGAGGTGAGTCTCACAGTGCAAACCAGCTGCTAATGGAGCTGGGCCTCACAGTACAACCCAGCTGCTAATGGAGACGGGCCTCACAGTACAACCCAGCTGCTAATGGAGACGGGTCTCACAGTGCAGCCCAGCTGCTAATGGAGACGGGCCTCACAGTACAACCCAGCTGCAAATGGAGAAGGGCTCACAGTACAACCCAGCTGCTAATGGAGGTGGGTCTCACAGTCCAACCCAGCTGCTAATGGAGGTGGGCCTCACAGCACCACCCAGCTGCTAATGGAGACGGGCTCACAGTACAACCCAGCTCCTAATGGAGGTGGGTCTCACAGTGCAACCCAGCTGCTCATGGAGGTGGGCCTCACACTGCAACCCAGCTGCTAATGGAGTTGGGTCTCACAGTACAACCCAGCTGCTAATGGAGGTGGGTCTCACAGTGCAACCCAGCTGCTAATGGAGGTGGGTCTCACAGTGCAACCCAGCTGCTAATGGAGACGGGCCTCACAGTACAACCCAGCTGCTAATGGAGGTGGGCCTCATGGTACAACCCAGCTGCTAATGGAGGTGCAACTCACAGTACAACCTAGCTACTAATGCAGGTGGGCCTCACAGTACAACCCAGCTGCTAATGGAGAAGGGCCTCACAGCACAACCCAGCTACTGATGGAGGTGGGTCTCACAGTACAACCCAGCTGCTAATGGAGACGGGACTCACAATGCAACCCAGCTGCTAATGGAGGTGGCCCTCACAGTCCAACCCAGCTGCTAATGGAGACGGGTCTCACACGACAACCCAGCTGCTAATGGAGGTGGGCCTCACAGTGCAACCCAGCTGCTAATGGAGGTGGGCCTCACAGTACAACCCAGCTGCTAATGGAGAAGGGTCTCACAGTACAACCCAGCTGCTAATGGCGGTGGGTCTGACAGTACAACCCAGCTGCTAATGAAGACGGGCCTCACAGTACAACCCAGCTGCTAATGGAGGTGAGTCTCACAGTACAACCCAGCTGCTAATGGGGACGGGTCTCACAGTACAACCCAGCTGCTAATGGAGGTGGGTCTCACAGAGCAACCCAGCTGCTAATGGAGGTGGGTCTCACAGTACAACCCAGCTGCTAATGGAGACGGGACTCACACTGCAACCCAGCTGCTAATGGAGGTGGGCCTCACAGTACATCCTAGCTGCTAATGGAGGTGGGCCTCACAGTACAACCCAACTGCTAATGGAGGTGGGTCTCACAGTACATCCCAGCTGCTAATGGAGAGGGGCCTCACAATGCAACCCAGCTGCAAATGGAGGTGAGTCTCACAGTGCAACCCAGCTGCTAATGGAGGTGGGCCTCACAGTGCAACCCAGCTGCTAATGGAGGTGGGTCTCACAGAGCAAACCAGCTGCGAATGGAGGTGGGTCTCACAGTGCAACCCAGCTGCGAATGGAGGTGAGTCTCACAGTACAACCCCAGCTGCTAATGGAGCGGGGCCTCACAGTGCAACCCAGCTGCTATTGAAGACGGGCCTCACAGTGCAACCCAGCTGCTAATGGAGACGGGTCTCACACTACAACCCAGCTGCTAATGGAGACGGGTATCACAGTACAACCCAGCTGCTAATGGAGGTGAGTCTCACAGTACAACCCAGCTGCTAATGGAGGTGGGTCTCACAGTGCAACCCAGCTGCGAATGGAGGTGAGTCTCACAGTACAACCCAGCTGCTAATGGAGGTGAGTCTCACAGAGCAACCCAGCTGCTAATGGAGGTGGGTCTCACAGTACAACCCAGCTGCTAATGGAGGTGAGTCTCACAGTACAACCCAGCTACGAATGGAGGTGAGACTCACAGTGCAACCCAGCTGCTAATGGAGTTGAGTCTCACAGTACAACCCAGCTGCTAATGGAGACGGGTCTCACAGTACAACCCAGCTGCTAATGGAGGTGGGTCTCACAGGAGAACCCAGCTGCTAATGGAGCTGGGTCTCACAGCAAAACCCAGCTGCTAATGGAGACGGGCCTCACAGTACAACCCAACTGCTAATGGAGAGGGGCCTCACAGTACAACCCAGCTGCTAATGGAGACTGGTCTCCCAGTACAACCCAGCTGCTAATGAAGACGGGCCTCACAGTACAACCCAGCTGCTAATGGAGACTGGTCTCCCAGTACAACCCAGCTGCTAATGGAGAGGGGCCTCACAGTACAGCTCAGTTGCTCATGGAGGTGAGTCTCACAGTACAACCCAGCTGCTAATGGAGAGGGGCCTCACAGTACAACCCAACTGCTAATGGAGAGGGGTCTCAGAGCACAACCCAGCTACTAATGGAGGCGGGCCTCACAGTACAACCCAGCTGCTAATGGAGACGGGCCTCACAGTCCAACCCAGCTGCGAATGGAGACGGGTCTCACACTACAACCCAGCTGCGAATGGAGGTGGGCCTCACAGTACATCCTCGCTGCTAATGGAGGTGGGCCTCACAGCACAACCCAGCTGCTAATGGAGACGGGTCTCACAGTACAACCCAGCTGCTAATGGAGGTGGGTCTCACAGTACATCCCAGCTGCTCATGGAGAGGGGCCTCACAATACAACCCAGCTGCTAATGGAGGTGAGTCTCACAGTGCAACCCAGCTGCTAATGGAGCTGGGCCTCACAGTACAACCCAGCTGCTAATGGAGACGGGCCTCACAGTACAACCCAGCTGCTAATGGAGACGGGTCTCACAGTGCAGCCCAGCTGCTAATGGAGACGGGCCTCACAGTACAACCCAGCTGCAAATGGAGACGGGCTCACAGTACAACCCAGCTGCTAATGGAGGTGGGTCTCACAGTCCAACCCAGCTGCTAATGGAGGTGGGCCTCACAGCACCACCCAGCTGCTAATGGAGACGGGCTCACAGTACAACCCAGCTCCTAATGGAGGTGGGTCTCACAGTGCAACCCAGCTGCTAATGGAGGTGGGCCTCACACTGCAACCCAGCTGCTAATGGAGTTGGGTCTCACAGTACAACCCAGCTGCTAATGGAGGTGGGTCTCACAGTGCAACCCAGCTGCTAATGGAGGTGGGTCTCACAGTGCAACCCAGCTGCTAATGGAGACGGGCCTCACAGTACAACCCAGCTGCTAATGGAGGTGGGCCTCATGGTACAACCCAGCTGCTAATGGAGGTGCAACTCACAGTACAACCTAGCTACTAATGCAGGTGGGCCTCACAGTACAACCCAGCTGCTAATGGAGAAGGGCCTCACAGCACAACCCAGCTACTGATGGAGGTGGGTCTCACAGTACAACCCAGCTGCTAATGGAGACGGGACTCACAATGCAACCCAGCTGCTAATGGAGGTGGCCCTCACAGTCCATCCCAGCTGCTAATGGAGACGGGTCTCACACGACAACCCAGCTGCTAATGGAGGTGGGCCTCACAGTGCATCCTAGCTGCTAATGGAGGTGGGCCTCACAGTACAACCCAGCTGCTAATGGAGAAGGGTCTCACAGTACAACCCAGCTGCTAATGGCGGTGGGTCTGACAGTACAACCCAGCTGCTAATGAAGACGGGCCTCACAGTACAACCCAGCTGCTAATGGAGGTGAGTCTCACAGTACAACCCAGCTGCTAATGGAGGTGGGTCTCACAGAGCAACCCAGCTGCTAATGGAGGTGGGTCTCACAGTACAACCCAGCTGCCAATGGAGTTGAGTCTCACAGTACAACCCAGCTGCTAATGGAGGTGAGTCTCACAGTACAACCCAGCTGCTAATGGAGAGGGGCCTCACAGTGCAACCCAGCTGCTAATGGAGACTGGTCTCCCAGTACAACCCAGCTGCTAATGAAGACGGGCCTCACAGTACAACCCAACTGCTAATGGAGAGGGGCCTCACAGTACAACCCAGCTACTAATGCAGGTGGGCCTCACAGTACAAACCAGCTGCTAATGAAGACGGGCCTCAACTTACAACCCAGCTGCTAATGGAGGTGGGCTTCACAGTACAACCCAGCTGCTAATGAAGACGGGCCTCATAGTACAACCCAGCTGCTAATGGAGAGGGGCCTCACAGCACAACCCAGCTGCTCATGGAGGTGAGTCTCACAGTACAACCCAGCTGCTAATGGAGGTGGGTCTCACAGGAGAACCCAGCTGCTAATGGAGCTGGGTCTCACAGTACAACCCAGCTGCTAATGGAGAAGGGTCTCACAGTGCAACCCAGCTGCTAATGGAGCTGGGTCTCACAGCACAACCCAGCTGCTAATGCAGGTGAGACTCACAGTACAACCCAGCTGCTAATGGAGGTGGGTCTCACAGTACAACCCAGCTGCTAATGGAGAGGGGCCTCACAGTACATCCTAGCTGCTAATGGAGACTGGTCTCCCAGTACAACCCAGCTGCTAATGAAGACGGGACTCACAGTACAACCCAGCTGCTAATGGAGAGGGGCCTCACAGTACATCCTAGCTGCTAATGGAGACTGGTCTCCCAGTACAACCCAGCTGCTAATGAAGACGGGCCTCACAGTACAACCCAGCTGCTAATGGAGAGGGGCCTCACAGTACAACCCAGCTGCTAATGGAGACTGGTCTCCCAGTAGAACCCAGCTGCTAATGAAGACGGGCCTCACAGTACATCCTAGCTGCTAATGGAGACTGGTCTCCCAGTACAACCCAGCTGCTAATGAAGACGGGCCTCACAGCACAACCCAGCTGCTAATGGAGAGGGGCCTCACAGTACATCCTAGCTGCTAATGGAGACTGGTCTCCCAGTACAACCCAGCTGCTAATGAAGACGGGCCTCACAGTACAACCCAGCTGCTAATGGAGAGGGGCCTCACAGTACAACCCAGCTGCTAATGGAGACTGGTCTCCCAGTACAACCCAGCTGCTAATGAAGACGGGCCTCACAGTACAACCCAGCTGCTAATGGAGAGGGGCCTCACAGTACAACCCAGCTGCTAATGGAGAGGGGCCTCACAGCACAACCCAGCTGCTAATGGAGGTGAGTCTCACAGTACAACCCAACTGCTAATGGAGAGGGGCCTCACAGTACATCCTAGCTGCTAATGGAGACTGGTCTCCCAGTACAACCCAGCTGCTAATGAAGACGGGCCTCACAGTACAACCCAGCTGCTAATGGAGAGGGGCCTCACAGTACAACCCAGCTGCTAATGGAGACTGGTCTCCCAGTACAACACAGCTGCTAATGAAGACGGGCCTCACAGTACAACCCAGCTGCTAATGTAGAGGGGCCTCACAGTACAACCCAGCTGCTAATGAAGACGGGCCTCACAGTACAACCCAGCTGCTAATGGAGAGGGGCCTCACAGCACAACCCAGCTGCTAATGGAGGTGAGTCTCACAGTACAACCCAGCTGCTAAGGGAGGTGGGCCTCACAGTACATCCCAGCTGCTAATGGAGGTGGACTTCACAGTACAAACCAGCTGCTAATGGAGGTGGGTCTTACAGTACAACCCAGCTGCTAATGGAGACGGGTCTCACAGTACAACCCAGCTGCTAATGGAGAGGGGCCTCACAGTACAACCCAACTGCTAATGGAGAGGGGCCTCACAGCACAACCCAGCTGCTAATGGAGTTGAGTCTCACAGTACAACCCAGCTGCTAATGGAGGTGGGTCTCACAGTACAACCCAGCTGCTAATGGAGGTGAGTCTCACAGTACAACCCAGCTGCTAATGGAGGTGGGTCTCACAGTGCAACCCAGCTGCTAATGGAGTTGAGTCTCACAGTACAACCCAGCTGCTAATGGAGGTGGGTCTCACAGTGCAACCCAGCTGCTAATGGAGGTGGGTCTCACAGTACAACCCAGCTGCTAATGGAGGTGGGTCTTACAGTACAACCCAGCTGCTAATGGAGACGGGTCTCACAGTACAACCCAGCTGCAAATGGAGACGGGTCTCACAGTACAACCCAGCTGCTAATGGAGAGGGAACTCACAGTACAACCCAGCTGCTAATGGAGACGGGTCTCACAGTACAACCCAGCTGCTAATGGAGGTGGGTCTCACAGAGCAACCCAGCTGCTAATGGAGGTGGGTCTCACAGTGCAACCCAGCTGCTAATGGAGTTGAGTCTCACAGTACAACACAGCTGCTAATGGAGTTGGGTCTCACAGTACAACCCAGCTGCTAATGGAGAGGGGCCGCACAGCACAACCCAACTGCTAATGGAGAGGGGCCTCACAGTACAACCCAGCTGCTAATGGAGAGGGGCCTCACAGCACAACCCAACTGCTAATGGAGAGGGGTCTCACAGTACAACCCAGCTGCTAATGGAGAGGGGCCTCACAGTACAGCTCAGCTGCTCATGGAGGTGAGTGTCACAGTACAACCCAGCTGCTAATGGAGAGGGGCCTCACAGCACAACCCAACTGCTAATGGAGAGGGGCCTCACAGTACAACCCAGCTGCTAATGGAGACGGGTCTCACAGTACAACCCAGCTGCTCATGGAGAGGGGCCTCACAATACAACCCAGCTGCTAATGGAGGTGAGTCTCACAGTGCAACCCAGCTGCTAATGGAGCTGGGCCTCACAATACAACCCAGCTGCTAATGGAGGTGAGTCTCACAGTGCAACCCAGCTGCTAATGGAGCTGGGCCTCACAATACAACCCAGCTGCTAATGGAGGTGGGTCTCACAGTACGACCCAGCTCCTAATGGAGGTGGGTCTCACAGTGCAACCCAGCTGCTAATGGAGGTGGGTCTCACAATACAACCCAGCTGCTAATGGAGGTGAGTCTCACAGTGCAACCCAGCTGCTAATGGAGCTGGGCCTCACAATAAAACCCAGCTGCTCATGGTGAGGGGCCTCACAATACAACCCAGCTGCTAATGGAGGTGGGTCTCACAGTACAACCCAGCTGCTAATGGAGACGGGTCTCACAGTACAACCCAGCTGCTAATGGAGACAGGTCACACAGTGCAGCCCAGCTGCTAATGGAGACGGGCCTCACAGTACAACCCAGCTGCTAATGGAGGTGGGCCTCACAGCACAACCCAGCTGCTAATGAAGACGGGTCTCACAGTACAACCCAGCTGCTAATGGAGACGGGTCTCACAGTGCAACCCAGCTCCTAATGGAGGTGGGTCTCACAGTGCAACCCAGCCGCTAATGGACGTGGGTCTCACAGTGCAACCCAGCTGCTAATGGAGGTGGGCCTCACACTGCAACCCAGCTGCTAATGGAGCTGGGTCTCACAGTACAACCCAGCTGCTAATGGAGGTGGGTCTCACAGTGCAACCCAGCTGCTAATGGAGACGGGCCTCACAGTACAACCCAGCTGCTAATGGAGGTGGGTCTCACAGTGCAACCCAGCTGCTAATGGAGGTGGGCCTCACAGTACAACCCAGCTGCTAATGGAGAAGGGCCTCACAGTACAACCCAGCTCCTGATGGAGGTGGGTCTCACAGTACAACCCAGCTGCTAATGGAGACGGGACTCACACTGCAACCCAGCTGCTAATGGAGGTGGCCCTCACAGTCCAAACCAGCTGCTAATGGAGACGGGTCTCACACGACAACCCAGCTGCGAATGGAGCTGGGCCTCACAGTACATCCTAGCTGCTAATGGAGGTGGGCCTCACAGTACAACCCAGCTGCTAATGGAGACGAGTCTCACAGTACAACCCAGCTGCTAATGGAGGTGATTCTCACAGTACAACCCAGCTGCTAATGGAGACGGGTCTCACAGTACAACCCAGCTGCTAATGGATGTGGTTCTCCCAGGGCAACCCAGCTGCTCATGGAGATGGGTCTCACAGTACAACCCAGCTGCTAATGGAGGTGGGTCTCACAGTGCAACCCAGCTGCTAATGGAGCTGGGTCTCACAGCACAACTCAGCTGCTAATGCAGGTGAGTCTCACAGTACAACCCAGCTGCTAATGGAGAGGGGCCTCACAGTACAACCCAGCTGCTAATGGAGACTGGTCTCCCAGTACAACCCAGCTGCTAATGAAGACGGGCCTCACAGTACAACCCAACTGCTAATGGAGAGGGGCCTCACAGTACAACCCAACTGCTAATGGAGAGGGGCCTCACAGTACAGCTCAGCTGCTCATGGAGGTGAGTCTCACAGTACAACCCAGCTGCTAATGGAGAGGGGCCTCACAGTACAACCCAGCTGCTAATGGAGAGGGGCCTCACAGTACAACCCAACTGCTAATGGAGAGGGGCCTCACAGTACAGCTCAGCTGCTCATGGAGGTGAGTCTCACAGTACAACCCAGCTGCTAATGGAGAGGGGCCTCACAGTACAACCCAGCTGCTAATGGAGACTGGTCTCCCAGTACAACCCAGCTGCTAATGAAGACGGGCCTCACAGTACAACCCAACTGCTAATGGAGAGGGGCCTCACAGTACAGCTCAGCTGCTCATGGAGGTGAGTCTCACAGTACAACCCAGCTGCTAATGGAGAGGGGCCTCACAGCACAACCCAGCTGCTAATGGAGGTGAGTCTCACAGTACAACCCAGCTGCTAAGGGAGGTGGGCCTCACAGTACATCCTAGCTGCTAATGGAGGTGGGCCTCACAGTACAACCCAGCTGCTAATGGAGAGGGGCCTCACAGCACAACCCAGCTGCTAATGGAGGTGAGTCTCACAGTGCAACCCAGCTGCTGAGGGAGGTGGGCCTCACAGTACATCCTAGCTGCTAATGGAGGTGGGCCTCACAGTACATCCTAGCTGCAAATGGAGGTGGATCTTACAGTACAACCCAGCTGCTAATGGAGGTGGGTCTCACAGTACAACCCAGCTGCTAATGGAGGTGGGTCTCACAGTGCAATCCAGCTGCTAATGGAGGTGAGTCTCACAGTACAACCCAGCTGCTAATGGAGAGGGGCCTCACAGTACAACCCAGCTGCTAATGGAGACTGGTCTCCCAGGACAACCCAGCTGCTAATGGAGAGGGGCCTCACAGCACAACCCAGCTGCTAATGGAGAGGGGCCTCACAGTCCAACCCAGCTGCGAATGGAGGTTGTCCTCACAGTACATCCTAGCTGCTAATGGAGACGGGTCTCACAGTACATCCCAGCTGCTAATGGAGACGGGCCTCACAGTACAACCCAGCTGCTAATGGAGACGGGTCTCACAGTACAACCCAGCTGCTAATGGAGACGGGTCTCACAGTACAACCCAGCTGCTAATGGAGGTGGGTCTCACAGTCCAACCCAGCTGCTAATGGAGGTGGGCCTCACAGCACAACCCAGCTGCTAATGGAGAGGGGTCTCACAGTGCAGCCCAGCTGCTAATGGAGGTGGGTCTCACAGGAGAACCCAGCTGCTAATGGAGGTGAGTCTCACAGTACAACCCAGCTGCTAAGGGAGGTGGGCCTCACAGTACATCCTAGCTGCTAATGGAGGTGGGCCTCACAGTACAACCCAGCTGCTAAGGGAGGTGGGCCTCACAGTACAACCCAGCTGCTAATGGAGGTGGGCCTCACAGTACATCCTGGCTGCTAATGGAGGTGGGTCTTACAGTACAACCCAGCTGCTAATGAAGACGGGCCTCACAGTACAACCCAGCTGCTAAGGGAGGTGGGCCTCACAGTACATCCTAGCTGCTAATGGAGGTGGGTCTTACAGTACAACCCAGCTGCTAATGGAGGTGGGTCTCACAGTACA
Source organism: Heterodontus francisci (assembly GCF_036365525.1). NCBI lineage: Eukaryota > Metazoa > Chordata > Chondrichthyes > Heterodontiformes > Heterodontidae > Heterodontus > Heterodontus francisci. The sequence goes on along the minus strand of NC_090421.1, from coordinate 16,641,548 downwards.
ACTCAGCTGCAATTGGAGGTGGGTCTCACAGTGCAACCCAGCTGCTAATGGAGGTGAGTCTCACAGTACAACCCAGCTGCTAATGGAGACGGGTCTCACTGTGCAACCCAGCTGCTAATGGAGGTGGGTCTCACAGGAGAACCCAGCTGCTAATGGAGCTGGGTCTCACAGCACAACCCAGCTGCTAATGGAGGTGAGTCTCACAGTACAACCCAGCTGCTAATGGAGAGGGGCCTCACAGTACAACCCAGCTGCTAATGGAGACTGGTCTCCCAGGACAACCCAGCTGCTAATGAAGACGGGCCTCACAGTACAACCCAACTGCTAATGGAGAGGGGCCTCACAGTACAGCTCAGCTGCTCATGGAGGTGAGTCTCACAGTACAACCCAGCTGCTAATGGAGAGGGGCCTCACAGTACAACCCAACTGCTAATGGAGAGGGGCCTCACAGCACAACCCAGCTGCTAATGGAGGTGAGTCTCACAGTACAACGCAGCTGCTAATGGAGAGGGGCCTCACAGTCCAACGCAGCTGCGAATGGAGGTGGGCCTCACAGTACATCCTAGCTGCTAATGGAGGTGGGCCTCACAGTACATCCTAGCTGCTAATGGAGGTGGGTCTTACAGTACAACCCAGCTGCGAATGAAGACGGGCCTCACAGTACAACCCAGCTGCTAAGGGAGGTGGGCCTCACAGTACATCCTAGCTGCTAATGGAGGTGGGTCTTACAGTACAACCCAGCTGCTAATGGAGGTGGGTCTCACAGTACAACTCAGCTGCTAATGGAGGTGGGTCTCACAGTGCAACCCAGCTGCTAATGGAGGTGAGTCTCACAGTGCAACCCAGCTGCTAATGGAGACGGGTCTCACAGTGCAACCCAGCTGCTAATGGAGGTGGGTCTCACAGGAGAACCCAGCTGCTAATGGAGCTGGGTCTCACAGCACAACCCAGCTGCTAATGCAGGTGAGTCTCACAGTACAACCCAGCTGCTAATGGAGAGGGGCCTCACAGTACAGCTCAGCTGCTCATGGAGGTGAGTCTCACAGTACAACCCAGCTGCTAATGGAGAGGGGCCTCACAGTACAATCCAACTGCTAATGGAGAGGGGCCTCACAGCACAACCCAGCTGCTAATGGAGGTGAGTCTCACAGTACAACCCAGCTGCTAATGGAGAGGGGCCTCACAGTCCAACCCAGCTGCGAATGGAGGTGGGCCTCACAGTACATCCTAGCTGCTAATGGAGACGGGTCTCACAGTACATCCCAGCTGCTAATGGAGACGGGCCTCACAGTACAACCCAGCTGCTAATGGAGACGGGTCTCACAGTACAACCCAGCTGCTAATGGAGACGGGTCTCACAGTACAACCCAGCTGCTAATGGAGGTGGGTCTCACAGTCCAACCCAGCTGCTAATGGAGGTGGGCCTCACAGCACAACCCAGCTGCTAATGGAGACGGGTCTCACAGTGCAGCCCAGCTGCTAATGGAGGTGGGTCTCACAGTGCAGCCCAGCTGCTAATGGAGACGGGCCTCACAGTACAACCCAGCTGCTAATGGAGGTGGGTCTCACAGTCCAACCCAGCTGCTAATGGAGGTGGGCCTCACAGCACAACCCAGCTGCTAATGGAGACGGTTCTCACAGTGCAGCCCAGCTGCTAATGGCGGTGGGTCTCACAGTGCAGCCCAGCTGCTAATGGAGACGGGCCTCACAGCACAACCCAGCTGCTAATGGAGACGGGCTCACAGTACAACCCAGCTCCTAATGGAGGTGGGTCTCACAGTGCAACCCAGCCGCTAATGGACGTGGGTCTCACAGTGCAACCCAGCTGCTAATGGAGGTGGGCCTCACTTTGCAACCCAGCTGCTAATGGAGTTGAGTCTCACAGTACATCCCAGCTGCTAATGGAGGTGGGTCTCACAGTGCAACCCAGCTGCTAATGGAGGTGGGTCTCACAGTGCAACCCAGCTGCTAATGGAGACGGGCCTCACAGTACAACCCAGCTGCTAATGGAGGTGGGCCTCATGGTACAACCCAGCTGCTAATGGAGGTGCGACTCACAGTACAACCCAGCTACTAATGCAGGTGGGCCTCACAGTACAACCCAGCTGCTAATGGAGAAGGGCCTCACAGTACAACCCAGCTACTGATGGAGGTGGGTCTCACAGTACAACCCAGCTGCTAATGGAGACAGGACTCACACTGCAACCCAGCTGCTAATGGAGGTGGCCCTCACAGTCCAACCCAGCTGCTAATGGAGACGGGTCTCACACGAGAACCCAGCTGCTAATGGAGGTGGGCCTCACAGTACATCCTAGCTGCTAATGGAGGTGGGCCTCACAGTACAACCCAGCTGCTAATGGAGACGGGTCTCACAGTACAACCCAGCTGCTAATGGAGGTGGGTCTTACAGTACAACCCAGCTGCTAATGGAGACGGGTCTCACAGTACAACCCAGCTGCTAATGGAGACGGGTCTCACAGTACAACCCAGCTGCTAATGGAGGTGGGTCTCACAGTACAACCCAGCTGCTAATGGAGGTGAGTCTCACAGTACAACCCAGCTGCTAATGGAGGTGAGTCTCACAGTACAACCCAGCTGCTAATGGAGACGGGTCTCACAGTGCAACACAGCTGCTAATGGAGGTGGGTCTCACAGTGCAACCCAGCTGCTAATGGAGGTGAGTCTCACAGTACAACCCAGCTGCTAATGGAGACGGGTCTCACAGTCCAACCCAGCTGCTAATGGAGGTGGGTCTCACAGGAGAACCCAGCTGCTAATGGAGCTGGGTCTCACAGCACAACCCAGCTGCTAATGCAGGTGAGTCTCACAGTACAACCCAGCTGCTAATGGAGAGGGGCCTCACAGTACAACCCAGCTGCTAATGGAGACTGGTCTCCCAGGACAGCCCAGCTGCTAATGGAGAGGGGCCTCACAGTACAGCTCAGCTGCTCATGGAGGTGAGTCTCACAGTGCAACCCAGCTGCTAATGGAGAGGGGCCTCACAGTACAACCCAACTGCTAATGGAGAGGGGCCTCACAGCACAACCCAGCTGCTAATGGAGGTGAGTCTCACAGTACAACGCAGCTGCTAATGGAGAGGGGCCTCACAGTCCAACCCAGCTGCGAATGGAGGTGGGCCTCACAGTACATCCTAGCTGCTAATGGAGACGGGTCTCACAGTACATCCCAGCTGCTAATGGAGACGGGCCTCACAGTACAACCCAGCTGCTAATGGAGACGGGTCTCACAGTACAACCCAGCTGCTAATGGAGACGGGTCTCACAGTACAACCCAGCTGCTAATGGAGGTGGGTCTCACAGTCCAACCCAGCTGCTAATGGAGGTGGGCCTCACAGCACAACCCAGCTGCTAATGGAGACGGGTCTCACAGTGCAGCCCAGCTGCTAATGGAGGTGGGTCTCACAGGAGAGCCCAGCTGCTAATGGAGCTGGGTCTCACAGCACAACCCAGCTGCTAATGCAGGTGAGTCTCACAGTACAACCCAGCTGCTAATGGAGAGGGGCCTCACAGTACAACCCAGCTGCTAATGGAGACTGGTCTCCCAGGACAACCCAGCTGCTAATGAAGACGGGCCTCACAGGACAACCCAACTGCTAATGGAGAGGGGCCTCACAGTACAGCTCAGCTGCTCATGGAGGTGAGTCTCACAGTACAACCCAGCTGCTAATGGAGAGGGGCCTCACAGTACAACCCAACTGCTAATGGAGAGGGGCCTCACAGCACAACCCAGCTGCTAATGGAGGTGAGTCTCACAGTACAACCCAGCTGCTAATGGAGAGGGGCCTCACAGTCCAACCCAGCTGCGAATGGAGGTGGGCCTCACAGTACATCCTAGCTGCTAATGGAGACGGGTCTCACAGTACATCCCAGCTGCTAATGGAGACGGGCCTCACAGTACAACCCAGCTGCTAATGGAGACGGGTCTCACAGTACAACCCAGCTGCTAATGGAGACGGGTCTCACAGTACAACCCAGCTGCTAATGGAGGTGGGTCTCACAGTCCAACCCAGCTGCTAATGGAGGTGGGCCTCACAGCACAACCCAGCTGCTAATGGAGACGGGTCTCACAGTGCAGCCCAGCTGCTAATGGAGGTGGGTCTCACAGTGCAGCCCAGCTGCTAATGGAGACGGGCCTCACAGTACAACCCAGCTGCTAATGGAGACGGGCTCACAGTACAACCCAGCTGCTAATGGAGGTGGGTCTCACAGTCCAACCCAGCTGCTAATGGAGGTGGGCCTCACAGCACAACCCAGCTGCTAATGGAGACGGTTCTCACAGTGCAGCCCAGCTGCTAATGGCGGTGGGTCTCACAGTGCAGCCCAGCTGCTAATGGAGACGGGCCTCACAGCACAACCCAGCTGCTAATGGAGACGGGCTCACAGTACAACCCAGCTCCTAATGGAGGTGGGTCTCACAGTGCAACCCAGCCGCTAATGGACGTGGGTCTCACAGTGCAACCCAGCTGCTAATGGAGGTGGGCCTCACTTTGCAACCCAGCTGCTAATGGAGTTGAGTCTCACAGTACATCCCAGCTGCTAATGGAGGTGGGTCTCACAGTGCAACCCAGCTGCTAATGGAGGTGGGTCTCACAGTGCAACCCAGCTGCTAATGGAGACGGGCCTCACAGTACAACCCAGCTGCTAATGGAGGTGGGCCTCATGGTACAACCCAGCTGCTAATGGAGGTGCGACTCACAGTACAACCCAGCTACTAATGCAGGTGGGCCTCACAGTACAACCCAGCTGCTAATGGAGAAGGGCCTCACAGTACAACCCAGCTACTGATGGAGGTGGGTCTCACAGTACAACCCAGCTGCTAATGGAGACAGGACTCACACTGCAACCCAGCTGCTAATGGAGGTGGCCCTCACAGTCCAACCCAGCTGCTAATGGAGACGGGTCTCACACGAGAACCCAGCTGCTAATGGAGGTGGGCCTCACAGTACATCCTAGCTGCTAATGGAGGTGGGCCTCACAGTACAACCCAGCTGCTAATGGAGACGGGTCTCACAGTACAACCCAGCTGCTAATGGAGGTGGGTCTTACAGTACAACCCAGCTGCTAATGGAGACGGGTCTCACAGTACAACCCAGCTGCTAATGGAGACGGGTCTCACAGTACAACCCAGCTGCTAATGGAGGTGGGTCTCACAGTACAACCCAGCTGCTAATGGAGGTGAGTCTCACAGTACAACCAAGCTGCTAATGGAGGTGAGTCTCACAGTACAACCCAGCTGCTAATGGAGACGGGTCTCACAGTGCAACACAGCTGCTAATGGAGGTGGGTCTCACAGTGCAACCCAGCTGCTAATGGAGGTGAGTCTCACAGTACAACCCAGCTGCTAATGGAGACGGGTCTCACAGTCCAACCCAGCTGCTAATGGAGGTGGGTCTCACAGGAGAACCCAGCTGCTAATGGAGCTGGGTCTCACAGCACAACCCAGCTGCTAATGCAGGTGAGTCTCACAGTACAACCCAGCTGCTAATGGAGAGGGGCCTCACAGTACAACCCAGCTGCTAATGGAGACTGGTCTCCCAGGACAGCCCAGCTGCTAATGGAGAGGGGCCTCACAGTACAGCTCAGCTGCTCATGGAGGTGAGTCTCACAGTGCAACCCAGCTGCTAATGGAGAGGGGCCTCACAGTACAACCCAACTGCTAATGGAGAGGGGCCTCACAGCACAACCCAGCTGCTAATGGAGGTGAGTCTCACAGAACAACGCAGCTGCTAATGGAGAGGGGCCTCACAGTCCAACCCAGCTGCGAATGGAGGTGGGCCTCACAGTACATCCTAGCTGCTAATGGAGACGGGTCTCACAGTACATCCCAGCTGCTAATGGAGACGGGCCTCACAGTACAACCCAGCTGCTAATGGAGACGGGTCTCACAGTACAACCCAGCTGCTAATGGAGACGGGTCTCACAGTACAACCCAGCTGCTAATGGAGGTGGGTCTCACAGTCCAACCCAGCTGCTAATGGAGGTGGGCCTCACAGCACAACCCAGCTGCTAATGGAGACGGGTCTCACAGTGCAGCCCAGCTGCTAATGGAGGTGGGTCTCACAGGAGAGCCCAGCTGCTAATGGAGCTGGGTCTCACAGCACAACCCAGCTGCTAATGCAGGTGAGTCTCACAGTACAACCCAGCTGCTAATGGAGAGGGGCCTCACAGTACAACCCAGCTGCTAATGGAGACTGGTCTCCCAGGACAACCCAGCTGCTAATGAAGACGGGCCTCACAGGACAAACCAACTGCTAATGGAGAGGGGCCTCACAGTACAGCTCAGCTGCTCATGGAGGTGAGTCTCACAGTACAACCCAGCTGCTAATGGAGAGGGGCCTCACAGTACAACCCAACTGCTAATGGAGAGGGGCCTCACAGCACAACCCAGCTGCTAATGGAGGTGAGTCTCACAGTACAACCCAACTGCTAATGGAGAGGGGCCTCACAGCACAACCCAGCTGCTAATGGAGGTGAGTCTCACAGTACAACCCAGCTGCTAATGGAGAGGGGCCTCACAGTCCAACCCAGCTGCGAATGGAGGTGGGCCTCACAGTACATCCTAGCTGCTAATGGAGACGGGTCTCACAGTACATCCCAGCTGCTAATGGAGGTGGGTCTCACAGTACAACCCAGCTGCTAATGGAGACGGGTCTCACAGTACAACCCAGCTGCTAATGGAGGTGGGTCTCACAGTCCAACCCAGCTGCTAATGGAGGTGGGCCTCACAGCACAACCCAGCTGCTAATGGAGACGGGTCTCACAGTGCAGCCCAGCTGCTAATGGAGGTGGGTCTCACAGTGCAGCCCAGCTGCTAATGGAGACGGGCCTCACAGTACAACCCAGCTGCTAATGGAGACGGGCTCACAGTACAACCCAGCTGCCAATGGAGGTGGGTCTCACAGTCCAACCCAGCTGCTAATGGAGGTGGGCCTCATAGCACAACCCAGCTGCTAATGGACTCGGTTCTCACAGTGCAGCCCAGCTGCTAATGGAGGTGGGTCTCACAGTGCAGCCCAGCTGCTAATGGAGACGGGCCTCACAGCACAACCCAGCTGCTGATGGAGACGGGCTCACAGTACAACCCAGCTCCTAATGGAGGTGGGTCTCACAGTGCAACCCAGCCGCTAATGGACGTGGGTCTCACAGTGCAACCCAGCTGCTAATGGAGGTGGGCCTCACTTTGCAACCCAGCTGCTAATGGAGTTGAGTCTCACAGTACATCCCAGCTGCTAATGGAGGTGGGTCTCACAGTGCAACCCAGCTGCTAATGGAGGTGGGTCTCACAGTGCAACCCAGCTGCTAATGGAGACGGGCCTCACAGTACAACCCAGCTGCTAATGGAGGTGGGCCTCATGGTACAACCCAGCTGCTAATGGAGGTGCGACTCACAGTACAACCCAGCTACTAATGCAGGTGGGCCTCACAGTACAACCCAGCTGCTAATGGAGAAGTGCCTCACAGTACAACCCAGCTACTGATGGAGGTGGGTCTCACAGTACAACCCAGCTGCTAATGGAGACAGGACTCACACTGCAACCCAGCTGCTAATGGAGGTGGCCCTCACAGTCCAACCCAGCTGCTAATGGAGACGGGTCTCACACGAGAACCCAGCTGCTAATGGAGGTGGGCCTCACAGTACATCCTAGCTGCCAATGGAGGTGGGCCTCACAGTACAACCCAGCTGCTAATGGAGACGGGTCTCACAGTACAACCCAGCTGCTAATGGAGGTGGGTCTTACAGTACAACCCAGCTGCTAATGGAGACGGGTCTCACAGTACAACCCAGCTGCTAATGGAGACGGGTCTCACAGTACAACCCAGCTGCTAATGGAGGTGGGTCTCACAGTACAACCCAGCTGCTAATGGAGGTGAGTCTCAGAGTACAACCCAGCTGCTAATGGAGGTGAGTCTCACAGTACAACCCAGCTGCTAATGGAGACGGGTCTCACAGTGCAACACAGCTGCTAATGGAGGTGAGTCTCACAGTACAACCCAGCTGCTAATGGAGTCGGGTCTCACAGTACAACCCAGCTGCTAATGGAGGTGGGTCTCACAGTACAACCCAGCTACTAATGGAGGTGGGTTTCACAGAGCAACCCAGCTGCTAATGGAGGTGGGTCTCACAGAGCAACCCAGCTGCTAATGGAGGTGGGTCTCACAGTGCAACCCAGCTGCTAATGGAGTTGAGTCTCACAGTACAACCCAGCTGCTAATGGAGACGGGTCTCACAGTGCAACCCAGCTGCTAATGGAGGTGGGTCTCACAGGAGAACCCAGCTGCTAATGGAGCTGGGTCTCACAGCACAACCCAGCTGCTAATGGAGGTGAGTCTCACAGTACAACCCAGCTGCTAAGCCAGGTGGGCCTCACAGTACATCCTAGCTGCTAATGGAGGTGGGCCTCACAGTACAACCCAGCTGCTAATGAAGAGGGGCCTCACAGTGCAGCTCAGCTGCTCATGGAGGTGAGTCTCACAGTACAACCCAACTGCTAATGGAGACGGGCCTCACAGTGCAACACAGCTGCTAATGGATGTGTTTCTCAAAGTACAACCCAGCTGCTAATGGAGGTGGGTCTCACAGTACAACCCAACTGCTAATGGAGACGGGCCTCACAGTGCAACCCAGCTGCTAATGGAGGTGGGTCTCACAGTACAACCCAGCTGCTAATGGAGACGGGCCTCACAGTACAACCCAGCTGCTAATGGAGGTGGGTCTCACAGTACAACCCAGCTGCTAATGGAGGTGGGTCTCACAGTACAACCCAGCTGCTAATGGAGGTGGGTCTCACAGTACAACCCAGCTGCTAATGGAGGTGGGTCTCAAAGTACAACCCAGCTGCTAATGGAGACGGGTCTCACAGTACAACCCAGCTGCTAATGGAGGTGAGTCTCACAGTACAACCCAGCTGCTAATGGAGACGGGTCTCACACTGCAACCCAGCTGCAAATGGAGACGGGTCTCACAGAACAACCCAGCTGCTAATGAAGGTGGGTCTCACAGAGCAACCCAGCTGCTAATGGAGGTGGGTCTCACAGAGCAACCCAGCTGCTAATGGAGGTGGGTCTCACAGGAGAACCCAGCTGCTAATGGTGCTGGGTCTCACAGCAAAACCCAGCTGCTAATGGAGACGGGCCTCACAGTACAACCCAACTGCTAATGGAGAGAGGCCTCACAGTACAACCGAGCTGCTAATGGAGACTGGTCTCCCAGTACAACCCAGCTGCTAATGAAGACGGGCCTCACAGTACAACCCAGCTGCTCATGGAGACTGGTCTCCCAGTGCAACCCAACTGCTAATGGAGAGGGGCCTCACAGTACAGCTCAGCTGCTCATGGAGGTGAGTCTCACAGTACAACCCAACTGCTAATGGAGAGGGGCCTCAGAGCACAACCCAGCTGCTAATGGAGGTGAGTCTCACAGTACAACGCAGCTGCTAATGGAGAGGGGCCTCACAGTACAACCCAGCTGCTAATGGAGGTGCGCCTCACAGTACAACCCAGCTACTAATGGAGACGGGGCTCACAGTACAACCCAGCTGCTAATGGAGGTGCGCCTCACAGTACAACCCAGCTACTAATGGAGGTGGGTCTCACAGTACAACCCAGCTGCTAATGGAGACGGGACACACACTGCAACCCAGCTGCTAATGGAGGTGGCCCTCACAGTCCAACCCAGCTGCGAATGGAGACGGGTCTCACACTACAACCCAGCTGCGAATGGAGGTGGGCCTCACAGTACATCCTAGCTGCTAATGGAGGTGGGCCTCACAGCACAACCCAGCTGCTAATGGAGACGGGTCTCACAGTACAACCCAGCTGCTAATGGAGGTGGGTCTCACAGTACCACCCAGCTGCTCATGGAGAGGGGCCTCACAATACAACCCAGCTGCTAATGGAGGTGAGTCTCACAGTGCAACCCAGCTGCTAATGGAGCTGGGCCTCACAGTTCAACCCAGCTCCTAATGGAGACGGGCCTCACAGTACAACCCAGCTGCTAATGGAGACGGGTCTCACAGTGCAACCCAGCTGCTAATGGAGACGGGTCTCACAGTGCAGCCCAGCTGCTAATGGAGACGGGCCTCACAGTACAACCCAGCTGCTAATGGAGACGGGGCTCACAGTGCAACCCAGCTGCTCATGGAGACGGGTCTCACAGTACAACCCAGCTACTAATGGAGGTGGGTCTCACAGTGCAACCCAGCCGCTAATGGACGTGGGTCTCACAGTGCAACCCAGCTGCTAATGGAGAAGGGCCTCACAGTACAAACCAGCTACTGATGGAGGTGGGTCTCACAGTACAACCCAGCTGCTAATGGAGAAGGGCCTCACAGTACAAACCAGCTACTGATGGAGACGGGTCTCACACGACAACCCAGCTGCTAATGGAGGTGGGCCTCACAGTACATCCTAGCTGCTAATGGAGGTGGGCCTCACAGTACAACCCAGCTGCCAATGGAGACGGGTCTCACAGTACAACCCAGCTGCCAATGGAGACGGGTCTCACAGTACAACCCAGCTGCTAATGGAGGTGGGTCTCACAGTACATCCCAGCTGCTAATGGAGAGGGGCCTCACAATGCAACCCCGCTGCTAATGGAGGTGAGTCTCACAGTGCAACCCAGCTGCTAATGGAGGTGGGCCTCACAGTGCAACCCAGCTGCTAATGGAGGTGAGTCTCACAGTGCAACCCAGCTGCTAATGGAGGTGGGTCTCACAGAGCAACCCAGCTGCGAATGGAGGTGGGTCTCAGTGCAACCCAGCTGCGAATGGAGGTGAGTCTCACAGTACAACCCCAGCTGCTAATGGAGCGGGGCCTCACAGTGCAACCCAGCTGCTAATGGAGACGGGTCTCACAGTACAACCCAGCTGCTAATGGAGGTGGGTCTCACAGTGCAACCCAGCTGCTAATGGAGGTGAGTCTCACAGTACAACCCAGCTGCTAATGGAGTTGAGTCTCACAGTACAACCCAGCTGCTAATGGAGACAGGTCTCACAGGAGAACCCAGCTGCAAATGGAGCTGGGTCTCACAGTACAACCCAGCTGCTAATGGAGAGGGGCCTCACAATACAACCCAGCTGCTAATGGAGATTGGTCTCCCAGGACAACCCAGCTGCTAATGAAGACGGTCCTCACAGTACAACCCAACTGCTAATGGAGAGGGGCCTCACAGTACAGCTCAGCTGCTCATGGAGGTGAGTCTCACAGTACAACCCAGCTGCTAATGGAGACGGGCCTCATAGTGCAACCCAGCTACTAATGGAGGTGGGTCTCACAGTACAACCCAGCTGCTGATGGAGACGGGTCTCACAGTACAACTCAGCTGCTAATGGAGACGGGTCTCACAGTACATCCCAGCTGCTCATGGAGAGGGGCCTCACAATACAACCCAGCTAACAATGGAGGTGAGTCTCACAGTGCAACCCAGCTGCTCTTGGAGGTGGGCCTCACAGTACATCCCAGCTGCTCATGGAGAGGGGCCTCACAATACAACCCAGCTGACAATGGAGGTGAGTCTCACAGTGCAACCCAGCTGCTCTTGGAGGTGGGCCTCACAGTACATCCCAGCTGCTCATGGAGAGGGGCCTCACAATACAACCCAGCTGCTAATGGAGGTGGGTCTCACAGTGCAACCCAGCTGCTAATGGAGGTGGGCCTCACAGTACAACCCAGCTGCTAATGGAGATGGGCCTCACAGTACAACCCAGCTGCTAATGGAGACGGGCTCACAGTACAACCCAGCTCCTAATGGAGGTGGGTCTCTCAGTGCAACCCAGCCGCTAATGGACGTGGCTCTCACAGTGCAACCCAGCTGCAAATGCAGGTGGGCCTCACACTGCAACCCAGCTGCTAATGGAGTTGGGTCTCACAGTACAACCCAGCTGCTAATGGAGGTGGGTCTCACAGTGCAACCCAGCTGCTAATGGAGCTGTGTCTCACAGTGCAACCCAGCTGCTAATGGAGACGGGCCTCACAGTACAACCCAGCTGCTAATGGAGGTGGGCCTCACAGTACAACCCAGCTACTAATGGAGGTGGGCCTCACAGTACAACCCAGCTGCTAATGGAGACGGGCCTCACAGTTCAACCCAGCTACTAATGGAGGTGGGTCTCACAGTACAACCCAGCTGCTAATGGAGACGGGACTCACACTGCAACCCAGCTGCTAATGGAGGTGGCCCTCACAGTCCAACCCAGCTGCTAATGGAGACAGGTCTCACACTACAACCCAGCTGCTAATGGAGGTGGGCCTCACAGTACATCCCAGCTGCTCATGGAGAGGGGCCTTACAGTGCAACCCAGCTGCTAATGGAGACGGGTCTCAAAGTACAACCCAGCTGCTAATGGAGGTGGGTCTCACAGTACATCCCAGCTGCTCATGGAGAGGGGCCTCACAGTACAACCCAGCTGCTAATGGAGACGGGTCTCACAGCACATCCCAGCTGCTAATGGAGAGGGGCCTCACAATGTAACCCAGCTGCTAATGGAGGTGAGTCTCACAGTGCAACCCAGCTGCTAATGGAGGTGGGCCTCACAGTGCAACCCAGCTGCTCATGGAGACGGGCTCACAGTACAACCCAGCTGCTAATGGAGGTGGGTCTCACAGCCCAACCCAGCTGCTAATGGAGGTCGGCCTCACAGCACAACCCAGCTGCTAATGGAGACGGGCTCACAGTACAACCCAGCTGCTAATGGAGACGGGCTCAGAGTACAACCCAGCTGCTAATGGAGGTGGGTCTCACAGCCCAACCCAGCTGCTAATGGAGGTCGGCCTCACAGCACAACCCAGCTGCTAATTGAGACGGGCTCACAGTACAACCCAGCTGCTAATGGAGGTGGGTCTCACAGTGCAACCCAGCCGCTAATGGAGGTGGTCTCACAGTACAACCCAGCTTCAAATGGAGGTGGGCCTCACACTGCAACCCAGCTGCTAATGGAGGTGGGCCTCACAATGCAACCCAGCTGCTAATGGAGGTGGGTCTCACAGTTCAACCCAGCTGCTAATGGAGGTGGGTCTCACAGTGCAACCCAGCTGCTAATGGAGGTGGGTCTCACAGTACAACCCAGCTGCTCATGGAGACGGACCTCACAGAACAAACCAGCTACTAATGGAGAGGGGCCTCACAATACTACCCAGCTGCTAAAGGAGACGGGCCTCACAGTACAACCCAGCTGCTAAAGGAGACGGGCCTCACAGTACAATCCAGCTGCTAATGGAGGTGGGCCTCACAGTACAACCCAGCTGCTAATGGAGGTGGGCCTCACACTACAACCCAGATGCAAATGGAGGTGGGTCTCACAGTACATCCCAGCTGCTCATGGAGAGGGGCCTCACAGTACAACCCAGCTGCTAATGGAGACGGGTCTCACAGTACATCCCAGCTGCTAATGGAGAGGGGCCTCACAATGCAACCCAGCTGCTAATGGAGGTGAGTCTCACAGTGCAACCCAGCTGCTAATGGAGGTGGGCCTCACAGTGCAACCCAGCTGCTCATGGAGACGGGCTCACAGTACAACCCAGCTGCTAATGGAGGTGGGTCTCACAGCCCAACCCAGCTGCTAATGGAGGTCGGCCTCACAGCACAACCCAGCTGCTAATGGAGACGGGCTCACAGTACAACCCAGCTGCTAATGGAGACGGGCTCACAGTACAACCCAGCTGCTAATGGAGGTGCGTCCCACAGCCCAACCCAGCTGCTAATGGAGGTCGGCCTCACAGCACAACCCAGCTGCTAATTGAGACGGGCTCACAGTACAACCCAGCTGCTAATGGAGGTGGGTCTCACAGTGCAACCCAGCCGCTAATGGAGGTGGGTCTCACAGTGCAACCCAGCTTCAAATGGAGGTGGGCCTCACACTGCAACCCAGCTGCTAATGGAGGTGGGCCTCACAATGCAACCCAGCTGCTAATGGAGGTGGGTCTCACAGTTCAACCCAGCTGCTAATGGAGGTGGGTCTCACAGTGCAACCCAGCTGCGAATGGAGGTGGGTCTCACAGTACAACCCAGCTGCTCATGGAGACGGACCTCACAGAACAACCCAGCTACTAATGGAGAGGGGCCTCACAGTACTACCCAGCTGCTAAAGGAGACGGGCCTCACAGTACAACCCAGCTGCTAAAGGAGACGGGCCTCACAGTACAACCCAGCTGCTAATGGAGGTGGGCCTCACAGTACAACCCAGCTGCTAATGGAGGTGGGCCTCACACTACAACCCAGATGCAAATGGAGGTGGGCCTCACAGTACAACCCAGCTGCTATTGGAGACGGGTCTCACAGTACAACCCAGCTGCTAATGGAGGTGGGCCTCAGAGTACAACCCAGCTGCGAATGGAGACGGGCCTCAGAGCACAACCCAGCTGCTAATGGAGGTGGGCCTCACACTACAACTCAGCTGCTATTGGAGACGGGTCTCACAGTACAACCCAGCTGCTAATGCAGGTGGGCCTCACACTGCAACCCAGATGCTAATGGAGATGGGCCTCAGAGTACAACCCAGCTGCTAATGGAGGTGGGCCTCACACTACAACCCAGCTGCTAATGGAGACGGGCCTCACTGTGCAAGCCAGCTGCTAATGGAGGTGGGCCTCACACTACAACCCAGCTGCTAATGGAGGTGGGTCTCACAGTGCAACCCAGCCGCTAATGGACGTGGGTCTCACAGTGCAACCCAGCTGCTAATGGAGGTGGGCCTCACACTGCAACACAGCTGCTGATGGAGTTGGGACTCACAGTACAACCCAGCTGCTAATGGAGAGGGGCCTCACAGTACAACCCAGCTGCTAATGGAGATTGGTCTCCCAGGACAACCCAGCTGCTAATGAAGACGGGACTCACAGTACAACCCAACTGCTAATGGAGAGGGGCCTCACAGTACAGCTCAGCTGCTCATGGAGGTGAGTCTCACAGTACAACCCAACTGCTAATGGACAGGGGCCTCACAGCACAACCCAGCTGCTCATGGAGCTGAGTCTCACAGTACAACCCAGCTGCTAATGGAGACGGGCCTCATAGTGCAACCCAGCTACTAATGGAGGTGGGTCTCACAGTACAACCCAGCTGCTGATGGAGACGGGTCTCACACTACAACCCAGCTGCTAATGGAGGTGGGCCTCACAGTACATCCTAGCTGCTAATGGAGGTGGGCCTCACAGCACAACCCAGCTGCTAATGGAGACGGGTCTCACAGTGCATCCCAGCTGCTCATGGAGAGGGGCCTCACAATACAACCCAGCTGCCAATGGAGGTGAGTCTCACAGTGCAACCCAGCTGCTCTTGGAGGTGGGCCTCACAGTACATCCCAGCTGCTCATGGAGAGGGGCCTCACAATACAACCCAGCTGCTAATGGAGGTGGGTCTCACAGTGCAACCCAGCTGCTAATGGAGGTGGGCCTCACAGTGCAACCCAGCTGCTAATGGAGATGGACCTCACAGTACAACCCAGCTGCTAATGGAGACGGGTCTCACAGTACAACCCAGCTGCTAATGGAGACGGGTCTCACAGTGCAGCCCAGCTGCTAATGGAGACGGGCCTCACAGTACAACCCAGCTGCTAATGGAGACGGGCTCACAGTACAACCCAGCTCCTAATGGAGGTGGGTCTCACAGTGCAACCCAGCCGCTAATGGACGTGGCTCTCACAGTGCAACCCAGCTGCTAATGGAGGTGGGTCTCACAGTACAACCCGCTGCTAATGGAGATGGGTCTCACAGTACAACCCAGCTGCTAATGGAGACGGGACTCACAGTACAACCCAGCTACAAATGGAGGTGGGTCTCACAGTACAACCCAGCTGCTAATGGAGACGGGACTCACAGTACAACCCAGCTGCTCATGGAGACGGGACTCACAGTACAACCCAGCTACTAATGGAGGTGGGTCTCACAGTACAACCCAGCTACTAATGGAGGTGGGTCTCACAGTACAACCCAGCTGCTAATGGAGAGGGGCCTCACAGTACATCCTAGCTGCTAATGGAGGTGGGTCTCACAGTACAACCCAGCTGCTAATGGAGACGGGCCTCACAGTGCAACCCAGCTGCTAATGGAGAGGGGCCTCACAGTGCAACCCAGCTGCTAATGGAGACGGGCCTCACAGTACAACCCAGCTGCCAATGGAGACGGGTCTCACAGTACATCCCAGCTACTAATGGAGACGGGTCTCACAGTGCAGCCCAGCTGCTAATGGAGACGGGTCTCACAGTACAGCCCAGCTGCTAATGGAGACGGGCCTCACAGTACAACCCAGCTGCGAATGGAGACGGGTCTCACAGTACAACACAGCTGCTAATGGAGACGGGGCTCACAGTGCAACCCAGCTGCTAATGGAGACGGGTCTCACAGTGCAGCCCAGCTGCTAATGGAGACGGGTCTCACAGTACAGCCCAGCTGCTAATGGAGACGGGCCTCACAGTACAACCCAGCTACTAATGGAGACGGGGCTCACAGTGCAGCCCAGCTGCTAATGGAGACGGGTCTCACAGTACAGCCCAGCTGCTAATGGAGGTCGGCCTCACAGCACAACCCAGCTGCTAATTGAGACGGGCTCACAGTACAACCCAGCTGCTAATGGAGGTGGGCCTCACACTGCAACCCAGCTGCTAATGGAGGTGGGCCTCACACTGCAACCCAGCTGCAAATGGAGGTGGGTCTCACAGTTCAACCCAGCTGCTAATGGAGGTGGGTCTCACAGTGCAACCCAGCTGCTAATGGAGGTGGGTCTCACAGTGCAACCCAGCTGCTAATGGAGACGGGTCTCACAGTACAACCCAGCTGCTAATGGAAACGGGTCTCACAGTGCAACCCAGCTGCTAATGGATGTGGGCCTCACACTACAACCCAGCTGCTAATGGGGGTGGGTCTCACAGTGCAACCCAGCTGCTAATGGAGGTGGGCCTCACAGTACAATCCAGCTGCTAATGGAGGTGGGTCACACAGTACAACCCAGCTGCTAATGGAGGTGGGTCTCACAGTACAACCCAGCTGCTAATGGAGACGGGCCTCACAGTACAACCCAGCTACTAATGGAGGTGGGTCTCACAGTACAACCCAGCTGCTAATGGAGACGGGACTCACACTGCAACCCAGCTGCTAATGGAGGTGGCCCTCACAGTCCAACCCAGCTGCTAATGGAGACGGGTCTCACACTACAACCCAGCTGCTAATGGAGGTGGGCCTCACAGTACATCCTAGCTGCTAATGGAGGTGGGCCTCACAGTACAACCCAGCTGCTAATGGAGACGGGTCTCACAGTACAACCCAGCTGCTAATGGAGGTGGGTCTCACAGTACATCCCAGCTGCTAATGGAGAGGGGCCTCACAATGCAACCCAGCTGCTAATGGAGGTGAGTCTCACAGTGCAACCCAGCTGCTAATGGAGGTGGGCCTCACAGTGCAACCCAGCTGCTCATGGAGACGGGTCTCACAGTACAACCCAGCTACTAATGGAGACGGGTCTCACAGTGCAGCCCAGCTGCTAATGGAGACGGGTCTCACAGTACAGCCCAGCTGCTAATGGAGACGGGCCTCACAGTACAACCCAGCTGCTAATGGAGACGGGTCTCACAGTACAACCCAGCTACTAATGGAGACGGGTCTCACAGTGCAGCCCAGCTGCTAATGGAGACGGGTCTCACAGTACAGCCCAGCTGCTAATGGAGACGGGCCTCACACTACAACCCAGCTGCTAATGGAGACGGGCTCACAGTACAACCCAGCTGCTAATTGAGACGGGCTCACAGTACAACCCAGCTGCTAGTGGAGGTGGGTCTCACTGTGCAACCCAGCCGCTAATGGAGGTGGGTCTCACAGTACAACCCAGCTGCTAATGGAGGTGGGCCTCACACTGCAACCCAGCTGCTAATGGAGGTGGGCCTCACACTGCAACCCAGCTGCTAATGGAGGTGGGTCTCACAGTTCAACCCAGCTGCTAATGGAGGTGGGTCTCACAGTGCAACCCAGCTGCTAATGGAGGTGGGTCTCACAGTGCAACCCAGCTGCTAATGGAGACGGGCCTCACAGTACAACCCAGCTGCTAATGGGGACGGGTCTCACAGTGCAACCCAGCTGCTAATGGATGTGGGCCTCACACTACAACCCAGCTGCTAATGGGGGTGGGTCTCACAGTACAACCCAGCTGCTAATGGAGAAGGGTCTCAGTGCAACCCAGCTGCTAATGGAGGTGGGCCTCACAGTACAATCCAGCTGCTAATGGAGGTGGGTCTCACAGTACAACCCAGCTGCTAATGGAGGTGGGCCTCACAGTACAACCCAGCTGCTAATGGAGGTGGGTCTCACAGTACAACCCAGCTGCTAATGAAGACGTATCTCACAGTACAACCCAGCTGCTCATGGAGACGGGCCTCACTGTACTACCCAGCTGCTAAAGGAGACGGCCTCACAGTACAACCCAGCTGCTCTTGGAGAAGGGTCTCACAGTACTACCCAGCTGCAAAAGGAGACGGGCCTCACAGAACAACCCAGCTACAAATGGAGAGGGGCCTCACAGTACAACCCAGCTGCTAATGGAGGTGGGCCTCACACGACAACCTAGATGCTAATGGAGGTGGGCCTCACAGTACAACCCAGCTGCTAATGGAGGTGGGCCTCACAGTACAACCCAGCTGCGAATGGAGACGGGCCTCACACTGCAACCCAGATGCTAATGGAGGTGGGTCTCACAGTACAACCCAGCTGCTAATGGAGGTGGGCCTCACACTGCAACCCAGCTGCTAATGGAGGTGAGCCTCACACTGCAACCCAGCTGCTAATGGAGGTGGGTCTCACAGTTCAACCCAGCTGCTAATGGAGGTGGGTTTCACAGTGCAACCCAGCTGCTAATGGAGGTGGGTCTCACAGTGCAACCCAGCTGCTAATGGAGACGGGCCTCACAGTACAACCCAGCTGCTAATGGGGACGGGTCTCACAGTGCAACCCAGCTGCTAATGGATGTGGGCCTCACACTACAACCCAGCTGCTAATGGGGGTGGGTCTCACAGTACAACCCAGCTGCTAATGGAGAAGGGTCTCAGTGCAACCCAGCTGCTAATGGAGGTGGGCCTCACAGTACAATCCAGCTGCTAATGGAGGTGGGTCTCACAGTACAACCCAGCTGCTAATGGAGGTGGGTCTCACAGTACAACCCTGCTGCTAATGGAGGTGGGCCTCACAGTACAACCCAGCTGCTAATGGAGGTGGGTCTCACAGTACAACCCAGCTGCTAATGAAGACGTATCTCACAGTACAACCCAGCTGCTCATGGAGACGGGCCTCACTGTACTACCCAGCTGCTAAAGGAGACGGCCTCACAGTACAACCCAGCTGCTCTTGGAGACGGGTCTCACAGTACTACCCAGCTGCTAATGGATGTGGGCCTCACACTACAACCCAGCTGCTAATGGGGGTGGGTCTCACAGTGCAACCCAGCTGCTAATGGAGGTGGGCCTCACAGTACAATCCAGCTGCTAATGGAGGTGGGTCACACAGTACAACCCAGCTGCTAATGGAGGTGGGTCTCACAGTACAACCCAGCTGCTAATGGAGACGGGCCTCACAGTACAACCCAGCTACTAATGGAGGTGGGTCTCACAGTACAACCCAGCTGCTAATGGAGACGGGACTCACACTGCAACCCAGCTGCTAATGGAGGTGGCCCTCACAGTCCAACCCAGCTGCTAATGGAGACGGGTCTCACACTACAACCCAGCTGCTAATGGAGGTGGGCCTCACAGTACATCCTAGCTGCTAATGGAGGTGGGCCTCACAGTACAACCCAGCTGCTAATGGAGACGGGTCTCACAGTACAACCCAGCTGCTAATGGAGGTGGGTCTCACACTACATCCCAGCTGCTAATGGAGAGGGGCCTCACAATGCAACCCAGCTGCTAATGGAGGTGAGTCTCACAGTGCAACCCAGCTGCTAATGGAGGTGGGCCTCACAGTGCAACCCAGCTGCTCATGGAGACGGGTCTCACAGTACAACCCAGCTACTAATGGAGACGGGTCTCACAGTGCAGCCCAGCTGCTAATGGAGACGGGTCTCACAGTACAGCCCAGCTGCTAATGGAGACGGGCCTCACAGTACAACCCAGCTGCTAATGGAGACGGGTCTCACAGTACAACCCAGCTACTAATGGAGACGGGTCTCACAGTGCAGCCCAGCTGCTAATGGAGACGGGTCTCACAGTACAGCCCAGCTGCTAATGGAGACGGGCCTCACACTACAACCCAGCTGCTAATGGAGACGGGCTCACAGTACAACCCAGCTGCTAATTGAGACGGGCTCACAGTACAACCCAGCTGCTAGTGGAGGTGGGTCTCACTGTGCAACCCAGCCGCTAATGGAGGTGGGTCTCACAGTACAACCCAGCTGCTAATGGAGGTGGGCCTCACACTGCAACCCAGCTGCTAATGGAGGTGGGCCTCACACTGCAACCCAGCTGCTAATGGAGGTGGGTCTCACAGTTCAACCCAGCTGCTAATGGAGGTGGGTCTCACAGTGCAACCCAGCTGCTAATGGAGGTGGGTCTCACAGTGCAACCCAGCTGCTAATGGAGACGGGCCTCACAGTACAACCCAGCTGCTAATGGGGACGGGTCTCACAGTGCAACCCAGCTGCTAATGGATGTGGGCCTCACACTACAACCCAGCTGCTAATGGGGGTGGGTCTCACAGTACAACCCAGCTGCTAATGGAGAAGGGTCTCAGTGCAACCCAGCTGCTAATGGAGGTGGGCCTCACAGTACAATCCAGCTGCTAATGGAGGTGGGTCTCACAGTACAACCCAGCTGCTAATGGAGGTGGGTCTCACAGTACAACCCTGCTGCTAATGGAGGTGGGCCTCACAGTACAACCCAGCTGCTAATGGAGGTGGGTCTCACAGTACAACCCAGCTGCTAATGAAGACGTATCTCACAGTACAACCCAGCTGCTCATGGAGACGGGCCTCACTGTACTACCCAGCTGCTAAAGGAGACGGCCTCACAGTACAACCCAGCTGCTCTTGGAGACGGGTCTCACAGTACTACCCAGCTGCAAAAGGAGACGGGCCTCACAGAACAACCCAGCTACAAATGGAGAGGGGCCTCACAGTACAACCCAGCTGCTAATGGAGGTGGGCCTCACACGACAACCTAGATGCTAATGGAGGTGGGCCTCACAGTACAACCCAGCTGCTAATGGAGGTGGGCCTCACAGTACAACCCAGCTGCGAATGGAGACGGGCCTCACACTGCAACCCAGATGCTAATGGAGGTGGGTCTCACAGTACAACCCAGCTGCTAATGGAGGTGGGCCTCACACTGCAACCCAGCTGCTAATGGAGGTGAGCCTCACACTGCAACCCAGCTGCTAATGGAGGTGGGTCTCACAGTTCAACCCAGCTGCTAATGGAGGTGGGTCTCACAGTGCAACCCAGCTGCTAATGGAGGTGGGTCTCACAGTGCAACCCAGCTGCTAATGGAGACGGGCCTCACAGTACAACCCAGCTGCTAATGGGGACGGGTCTCACAGTGCAACCCAGCTGCTAATGGATGTGGGCCTCACACTACAACCCAGCTGCTAATGGGGGTGGGTCTCACAGTACAACCCAGCTGCTAATGGAGAAGGGTCTCAGTGCAACCCAGCTGCTAATGGAGGTGGGCCTCACAGTACAATCCAGCTGCTAATGGAGGTGGGTCTCACAGTACAACCCAGCTGCTAATGGAGGTGGGTCTCACAGTACAACCCTGCTGCTAATGGAGGTGGGCCTCACAGTACAACCCAGCTGCTAATGGAGGTGGGTCTCACAGTACAACCCAGCTGCTAATGAAGACGTATCTCACAGTACAACCCAGCTGCTCATGGAGACGGGCCTCACTGTACTACCCAGCTGCTAAAGGAGACGGCCTCACAGTACAACCCAGCTGCTCTTGGAGACGGGTCTCACAGTACTACCCAGCTGCTAAAGGAGACGGGCCTCACAGAACAACCCAGCTACTAATGGAGAGGGGCCTCACAGTACAACCCAGCTGCTAATGGAGGTGGGCCTCACACGACAACCGAGATGCTAATGGAGGTGGGCCTCACATTACAACCCAGCTGCTAATGGAGGTGGGCCTCACAGTACAACCCAGCTGCGAATGGAGACGGGCCTCACACTGCAACCCAGATGCCAATGGAGGTGGGCCTCACAGTACAGCCCAGCTGCTAATGGAGACGGGCCTCACAGTACAACCCAGCTGCTAATGGAGGTGGGCCTCACAGTACAACCCAGCTGCTAATGGAGACGGGTCTCACAGTGCAACCCAGCTGCTAATGGATGTGGGCCTCACACTACAACCCAGCTGCTAATGGGGGTGGGTCTCACAGTACAACCCAGCTGCTAATGAAGAAGGGTCTCACAGTGCAACCCAGCTGCTAATGGAGGTGGGCCTCACAGTACAATCCAGCTGCTAATGGAGGTGGGTCACACAGTACAACCCAGCTGCTAATGGAGGTGGGTCTCACAGTACAACCCAGCTGCTAATGGAGACGGGCCTCACAGTACAACCCAGCTACTAATGGAGGTGGGTCTCACAGTACAACCCAGCTGCTAATGGAGGTGGGTCTCACAGTACAACCCAGCTGCTAATGGAGACGGGCCTCACAGTACAACCCAGCTGCTAATGGAGACGGGTCTCACAGCACAACCCAGCTGCTAATGGAGACGGGGCTCACAGTGCAACCCAGCTGCTCATGGAGACGGGTCTCACAGTGCAGCCCAGCTGCTAATGGAGACTGGTCTCACAGTACAGCCCAGCTGCTAATGGAGACGGGCCTCACAGTACAACCCAGCTACTAATGGAGACGGGGCTCACAGTGCAGCCCAGCTGCTAATGGAGACGGGTCTCACAGTACAGCCCAGCTGCTAATGGAGGTCGGCCTCACAGCACAACCCAGCTGCTAATTGAGACGGGCTCACAGTACAACCCAGCTGCTAATGGAGGTGGGCCTCACACTGCAACCCAGCTGCTAATGGAGGTGGGCCTCACACTGCAACCCAGCTGCAAATGGAGGTGGGTCTCACAGTTCAACCCAGCTGCTAATGGAGGTGGGTCTCACAGTGCAACCCAGCTGCTAATGGAGGTGGGTCTCACAGTGCAACCCAGCTGCTAATGGAGACGGGTCTCACAGTACAACCCAGCTGCTAATGGAGACGGGTCTCACAGTGCAACCCAGCTGCTAATGGATGTGGGCCTCACACCACAACCCAGCTGCTAATGGGGGTGGGTCTCACAGTGCAACCCAGCTGCTAATGGAGGTGGGCCTCACAGTACAATCCAACTGCTAATGGAGGTGGGTCACACAGTACAACCCAGCTGCTAATGGAGGTGGGTCTCACAGTACAACCCAGCTGCTAATGGAGACGGGCCTCACAGTACAACCCAGCTACTAATGGAGGTGGGTCTCACAGTACAACCCAGCTGCTAATGGAGACGGGACTCACACTGCAACCCAGCTGCTAATGGAGGTGGCCCTCACAGTCCAACCCAGCTGCTAATGGAGACGGGTCTCACACTACAACCCAGCTACTAATGGAGACGGGTCTCACAGTGCAGCCCAGCTGCTAATGGAGACGGGTCTCACAGTACAGCCCAGCTGCTAATGGAGACGGGCCTCACAGTACAACCCAGCTGCTAATGGAGACGGGTCTCACAGTACAACCCAGCTACTAATGGAGACGGGTCTCACAGTGCAGCCCAGCTGCTAATGGAGACGGGTCTCACAGTACAGCCCAGCTGCTAATGGAGACGGGCCTCACACTACAACCCAGCTGCTAATGGAGACGGGCTCACAGTACAACCCAGCTGTTAATGGAGACGGGCTCACAGTACAACCCAGCTGCTAATGGAGGTCGGCCTCACAGCACAACCCAGCTGCTAATTGAGACGGGCTCACAGTACAACCCAGCTGCTAGTGGAGGTGGGTCTCACTGTGCAACCCAGCCGCTAATGGAGGTGGGTCTCACAGTACAACCCAGCTGCTAATGGAGGTGGGCCTCACACTGCAACCCAGCTGCTAATGGAGGTGGGCCTCACACTGCAACCCAGCTGCTAATGGAGGTGGGTCTCACAGTTCAACCCAGCTGCTAATGGAGGTGGGTCTCACAGTGCAACCCAGCTGCTAATGGAGGTGGGTCTCACAGTGCAACCCAGCTGCTAATGGAGACGGGCCTCACAGTACAACCCAGCTGCTAATGGGGACGGGTCTCACAGTGCAACCCAGCTGCTAATGGATGTGGGCCTCACACTACAACCCAGCTGCTAATGGGGGTGGGTCTCACAGTACAACCCAGCTGCTAATGGAGAAGGGTCTCAGTGCAACCCAGCTGCTAATGGAGGTGGGCCTCACAGTACAATCCAGCTGCTCATGGAGGTGGGTCTCACAGTACAACCCAGCTGCTAATGGAGGTGGGTCTCACAGTACAACCCTGCTGCTAATGGAGGTGGGCCTCACAGTACAACCCAGCTGCTAATGGAGGTGGGTCTCACAGTACAACCCAGCTGCTAATGAAGACGTATCTCACAGTACAACCCAGCTGCTCATGGAGACGGGCCTCACTGTACTACCCAGCTGCTCAAGGAGACGGCCTCACAGTACAACCCAGCTGCTCTTGGAGACGGGTCTCACAGTACTACCCAGCTGCTAAAGGAGACGGGCCTCACAGAACAACCCAGCTACTAATGGAGAGGGGCCTCACAGTACAACCCAGCTGCTAATGGAGGTGGGCCTCACACGACAACCTAGATGCTAATGGAGGTGGGCCTCACAGTACAACCCAGCTGCTAATGGAGGTGGGCCTCACAGTACAACCCAGCTGCGAATGGAGACGGGCCTCACACTGCAACCCAGATGCTAATGGAGGTGGGCCTCACAGTACAACCCAGCTGCGAATGGAGACGGGCCTCACACTGCAACCCAGATGCTAATGGAGGTGGGCCTCACAGTACAACCCAGCTGCGAATGGAGACGGGCCTCACACTGCAACCCAGATGCTAATGGAGACGGGCCTCACACTGCAACCCAGATGCTAATGGAGGTGGGCCTCACAGTACAACCCAGCTGCGAATGGAGACGGGCCTCACACTGCAACCCAGATGCTAATGGAGACGGGCCTCAGAGTACAACCCAGCTGCTAATGGAGGTGGGCCTCACACGACAACCCAGCTGCTATTGGAGACGGGTCTCACAGTACAACCCAGCTGCTAATGGAGGTGGGTCTCAGTGCAACCCAGCTGCTAATGGAGACGGGTCTCACAGTACAACCCAGCTGCTAATGGAGACGGGTCTCACAGTGCAACCCAGCTGCTACTGGAAGTGGGCCTCACACTGCAACCCAGCTGCTAATGGAGGTGGGTCTCACAGTGCAACCCAGCTGCTAATGGAGGTGGGTCTCACAGTGCAACCCTGCTGCTAATGGAGACGGGTCTCACAGTACAACCCAGCTGCGAATGGAGGTGGGCCTCACAGTCCAACCCAGCTGCTAATGAAGGTGGGTCTCACAGTCCAACCCAGCTGCTAATGAAGACGTGTCTCACAGTACAACCCAGCTGCTCATGGAGACGGGCCTCACAGAACAACCCAGCTACTAATGGAGAGGGGCCTCACAGTACTACCCAGCTGCTAAAGGAGACGGGCCTCACAGTACAACCCAGCTGCTAAAGGAGACGGGCCTCACAGTACAACCCAGCTGCTAATGGAGGTGGGCCTCACAGTACAACCCAGCTGCTAATGGAGGTGGGCCTCACAGTACAACCCAGCTGCGAATGGAGACGGGCCTCACACTACAATTTAGATGCTAATGGAGGTGGGCCTCACAGTACAACCCAGCTGCTATTGGAGACGGGTCTCAGTACAACCTAGCTGCTAATGGAGGTGGGCCTCACAGTACAACCCAGCTGCGAATGGAGACGGGCCTCACACTGCAACCCAGATGCTAATGGAGACGGGCCTCAGAGTTCAACCCAGCTGCTAATGGAGGTGGGCCTCACACTACAACCCAGCTGCTATTGGAGACGGGTCTCACAGTACAACCCAGCTTCTAATGGAGGTGGGCCTCACACTGCAACCCAGATGCTAATGGAGACGGGCCTCACTGTGCAACCCAGCTGCTAATGGTGGTGGGCCTCACACTACATCCCAGCTGCTAATGGAGGTGGGCCTCACACTACAACCCAGCTGCTAATGGAGGTGGGTCTCACAGTACAACCCAGCTCCTGATGGAGGTGGGCCTCACAGTACAACCCAGCTGCTAATGGAGGTGGGCCTCACAGTGCAATCCAGCTGCTAATGGAGGTGGGTCTCACAGTCCAACCCAGCTGCTAATGGAGGTGGGTCTCACAGTACAACCCTGCTGCTAATGGAGGTGGGCCTCACAGTACAACCCTGCTGCTAATGGAGGTGGGCCTCACAGTACAACCCTGCTGCTAATGGAGGTGGGCCTCACAGTACAACCCGCTGCTAATGCCATTACAACTGAGAGGAAAGCACAGCACTGGGATTACACTTCAGGAAGTTAACAGGCTCTACCTGTGATCCCAGCATCCAATAGGGTTAGAAATAAAGGCAAGGCATGCACAGGCTGTGTGAGATCTGGAGAATTTATATTTAGAACATCTCCTTCAATAACAAGCAGGTAGAGACAGGGGGAAAAAAATCAGACAAGACCATCTTCACAAGACATCACTATGCCTGAATCAAAATCCAGTAGCTGATACACATGGAATCTAGTCTTAAGGTTATGCTATTTCTAAATCACAGTGGCGCAGTGGTTAGCACTGCAGCCTCACAGCTCCAGGGACCCGGGTTCGATTCCGGGTACTGCCTGTGTGGAGTTTGCAAGTTCTCCCTGTGTCTGCGTGGGTTTTCTCCGGGTGCTCCGGTTTCCTCCCACAAGCCAAAAGACTTGCAGGGTGATAGGTTAATTGGCCATTCTAAATTGTCACTAGTATAGGTAGGTGGTAGTATAGGGATCGGTGGGGATGTTTGGTAGAAATGTAGGATTAGTATAAATGGGTGGTTGATGTTCGGCACAGACTCGGTGGGCCGAAGGGCCTGTTTCAGTGCTGTATCTCTAATCTAATCTAATTATTAATAATAATGCATTTGATAGACTTTGTCTTGGGTTCATTTCAAGAAATGTGTTGTCGTCGGTTTTAGAAATGACGGCCTGGTCAATCACAGATGATGGCTGCCACCCCTTGCACTGGTGGCTCCAGTCAGTGCTTGCGAGAGTTTGTTTCCTCCGGGATGTTTCCACGAGATGGAATGATTCCATGATCGGAAAAGCGACAAGAGGTTGTGTGGAAGGAGCAGGTCTTGCTGGGTCAAGTGAACGAATGCTCGCTCTATCTTGTGATATATCTTAAAGAGTCATTTGGAGAGATCTTCAGGAAAATGGACAATCATGAGCGTTTATAGCCCTCTCTGACATGGAAAAGGAATGATGGAAAGGGCTTCTCTCTCTCGGAGGTACTGACTCTTACTCAGCTATGGGTTCCATAGGACCTCGAAGCAGTCCATTCCCTCAACCAAGCAGTCATTCTCCATGTGTGAGCCAAGATAGTGTGTCAGCCGGCTATTTGACCACATGTGGCTGTCCTCACCCAATACCTACAGTCTTGCATTTTCCAGTAGGGAGTCGCTGCATAATGCCCAGCAGAAACCCTGGCTGATTTCTTTGCCCCCTCACTAGCCCAGGGCACTGAGGACAATTGGAACCCCTAACACTGCCCTGGCTGAGGCTAGATATTTCAGCAGGGACTGGGCATAAGTTAGGACCTTCTGTGTGGCTCAGCCTTTACCTATTAGGCCATCAGCTGCGTTGGCATCACAACACCAAGCCAATCAGATTCAAAGTTGATCATTGTCACATTGACAGAGGCCTGCACAGAGGCAGACTGAGCAATCCTGTTCTTAATGACCAACATCATGTGGTTAGATAAGGGCAGAGGCTGGTCCAGGAGACCTTCCAGTGTGTCCTGGAAGGACCCTTGGACAGTGCACAGCACTGCAGATGAAGCAAGGAATTCAGTTGCATAAATAACACAGAGCAATCTAATAGAATCAAAAAACAATTGTACACACAGACACTAACACTGTCTTCTCACATTGATCAAACAGATGATAAAACAAATTTAAAGCTGAACTTCATGTTCAGACTCTGTCTTAAGCTTCCAGTCGACAAGACCAGGATCGTGGGGTCACCAGCTCCCAGAAGGTTCTCTGAATGAAAGGAGACAAAGAATGAAAGTTCCAAACATCAAGAAACACTGTGTGTGTAAGTGTACAGATGTGTATGTGTGCGCGTTTCTGTGTATGGGGTGGTGGGGGGGGGGAGGGGGGGGAAGTGTGTGTGTGTGTGTCTGTGTGTGTGTGTCTGTGCGTGAGAGGGTAGTGTGTGTGTCTGTGTGTGTGTGAGAGAGAGAGGGGTGTGTGTGTGTGTGTCTGTGTGTGTGTGTCTGTGTGTGTGTGTCTGTGTGTGTGTCTGTCTGTGTGTGTGTCTGTGTGTAGGTGTCTCTGTCTGTCTGTGGGTGTGTCTGTCTGTCTGTGGGTGTGTGTGTGTGTGTCTGTGTGTGCGTGTCTGTGTGGATGTATGTCTGTGTGTGTGTGCGTATGTGTCTGTGTGTGTCTGTGTGTGTGTGTGTCTGTGTGTGTGTGTGTCTGCGTCTATGTCCGTGTGTGTCTGCGTCTATGTCTGTGTGTGTGTGTATGTCTGTGTGTGTGTGTGTGTGTGTGTGTGTGTGTGTGTGTGTGTGTGTGTGTCTGTGTGTGTGTGTGTCTGTGTGTGTGTGTCTGTGTGTGTGTGTCTGTCTGTGTCTGTGTGTCTGTGTGTATCTGTCTGTGTCTGTGTGTGTCTGTCTGTGTGTGTCTGTGTCTGTGTCTGTGTGTGTGTGTGTGTCTGTGTGTGTGTGTCTGTGTGTGTGTGTCTGTGTGTGTGTGTCTGTCTGTGTCTGTCTGTCTGTGTGTGTCTGTCTGTGTCTGTGTGTGTCTGTCTGTGTGTGTCTGTGTCTGTGTGTCTGTGTGTCTGTGTCTGTGTGTCTGTGTGTGTGTGTCTGTGTGTGTGTGTCTGTGTGTGTGTGTGTGTGTGTGGCTGTGTGTGTGTGTGTGTCTGTGTGTGTGTCTGTGTGTGTGTCTGTGTGTGTCTGTGTGTGTGTGTGTGTGTGTGTGTGTGTGGCTGTGTGTGTGGCTGTGTGTGTGTGTGTCTGTGTGTGTGTCTGTGTGTGTGTCTGTGTGTGTGGCTGTGTGTGTGGCTGTGTCTGTGTGTGTGTGTGTGTGTGTGTCTGTCTCTGTGTGTGTATGTGTCTGTGTGTGTGTCTGTGTCTGTGTGTGTGTCTGTGTGTGTGTCTGTGTATCTGTCTCTGTGTGTGTATGTGTCTGTGTGTGTGTGTGTGTATCTGTCTCTGTGTGTGTATGTGTCTGTGTGTGTGTGTGTATGTGTCTGTGTGTGTGTCTGTGTCTGTGTGTGTCTGTGTGTGTGTGTGTATGTGTCTGTGTGTGTATGTGTCTGTGTCTGTGTGTGTATGTGTCTGTGTGTGTGTGTGTGTATCTGTCTCTGTGTGTGTATGTGTCTGTGTGTGTGTGTGTATGTGTCTGTGTGTGTCTGTGTCTGTGTGTGTGTGTGTCTGTGTCTGTGTGTGTGTGTGTGTGTGTGTGTATCTGTCTCTGTGTGTGTATGTGTCTGTGTGTGTGTGTGTGTGTCTGTGTGTGTGTCTGTGTGTGTGTGTGTCTGTGTCTGTGTACATATATGCATGTGTATGTGTCACTGAGCTTCTAGGTATATATCAGTGTGTGGCTGTATCTGTGTCTGTGTTGGTGTGAGTGTGGGGTGTGTGTGTGTGTGTGGGGGGGGGGGTGGCGGGGGTGGTGTCTGTGTGTGTGTGTGTGTGTGTCCTGCCTGTGTGCGCTTCCCTGATACACTCACTCACCTCTCTAACAGGACAGTGTATCTGAGCATACCATTCCTGGCAGTACAGACACACCTGGATACCCTGACCAATGAACAGGAAAACCCACATCATGATGTTCCAGGCGGGACTCTTTCTGTTGTCATTGAAAATGAAATTGAAAAAAACTGGGGAAAAACGAGACATTTAATGTTACTGAAGTAATATACACAATGTACACAGCACAATTACAGCAGAAGGCCATTCAGCCCATCTTAGTGAATTCATTCATCCAGAAAGGCATAAATTCCACCCCCCCCCCCTACTCTATCATCCAATTGTTTCATAAATGGCTGCAGAGTTTCTGCCTGCCCTCCTCTATCAGGAGTCTATTACATGTGTTGATCACTCTCTGTGTGAAGAATCCTGACACAGTCCTACATTTACTTTGCACAAGTTGGACCCCACAACCCCTTGACCTACTCTCACAATTAACTTGCAGTAATATTTCAAATTTACCTCCTGCATCCCCTCAACAACTCGACATATCTCGAAGATCATCTTTCAAACACCAACTGAATAGCCCAGGTTTCTCCAGCTTCTCCCCAGAACTCAGACAGATCCTGATACCGGGGACCAGACTCATGTATCTTCTCTGTACTGTCTCCAACACTTAAATAACTCCCTTGTGTCTTGGTGACCAGAACTGGACCCTGTGCTCAAGGTGGGTCTGACCAGAACTGGACACAGTGTTCAAGGTGGGTCTGACCAGAACTGGACTCAGTGTTCAAGGTGGGTCTGACCAGAACTGGACCCTGTGCTCAAGGTGGGTCTGACCAGAACTGGACCCAGTGCTCAAGGTGGGTCTGACCAGAACTGGACACAGTGTTCAAGGTGGGTCTGACCAGAACTGGACCCTGTGCTCAAGGTGGGTCTGACCAGAACTGGACCCAGTGCTCAAGGTGGGTCTGACCAGAACTGGACACAGTGTTCAAGGTGGGTCTGACCAGAACTGGACCCTGTGCTCAAGGTGGGTCTGACCAGAACTGGACACAGTGTTCAAGGTGGGTCTGACCAGAACTGGACCCTGTGCTCAAGGTGGGTCTGACCAGAACTGGACCCAGTGCTCAAGGTGGGTCTGACCAGAACTGGACACAGTGTTCAAGGTGGGTCTGACCAGAACTGGACCCAGTGCTCAAGGTGGGTCTGACCAGAACTGGACCCTGTGCTCAAGGTGGGTCTGACCAGAACTGGACACAGTGTTCAAGGTGGGTCTGACCAGAACTGGACCCTGTGCTCAAGGTGGGTCTGACCAGAACTGGACACAGTGTTCAAGGTGGGTCTGACCAGAACCGGACCCAGTGCTCAAGGTGGGTCTGACCAGAACTGGACCCTGTGCTCAAGGTGGGTCTGACCAGAACTGGACACAGTGTTCAAGGTGGGTCTGACCAGAACTGGACCCTGTGCTCAAGGTGGGTCTGACCAGAACTGGACCCAGTGCTCAAGGTGAGTCTGACCAGAACTGGACCCAGTGTTCAAGGTGAGTCTGACCAGAACTGGACCCAGTGCTCAAGGTGGGTCTGACCAGAACTGGACACAGTGTTCAAGGTGGGTCTGACCAGAACTGGACCCAGTGCTCAAGGTGGGTCTGACCAGAACTGGACCCTGTGCTCAAGGTGGGTCTGACCAGAACTGGACACAGTGTTCAAGGTGGGTCTGACCAGAACTGGACCCTGTGCTCAAGGTGGGTCTGACCAGAACTGGACCCAGTGCTCAAGGTGGGTCTGACCAGAACTGGACACAGTGTTCAAGGTGGGTCTGACCAGAACTGGACCCAGTGCTCAAGGTGGGTCTGACCAGAACTGGACCCTGTGCTCAAGGTGGGTCTGACCAGAACTGGACACAGTGTTCAAGGTGGGTCTGACCAGAACTGGACCCTGTGCTCAAGGTGGGTCTGACCAGAACTGGACACAGTGTTCAAGGTGGGTCTGACCAGAACTGGACCCTGTGCTCAAGGTGGGTCTGACCAGAACTGGACCCAGTGCTCAAGGTGAGTCTGACCAGAACTGGACCCAGTGTTCAAGGTGAGTCTGACCAGAACTGGATCCAGTGCTCAAGGTGGGTCCGACTAGAACTGGACCCAGTGTTCAAGGTGAGTCTGACCAGAACTGGATCCAGTGCTCAAGGTGGGTCCGACTAGAACTGGACCCTGTGTTCAAGGTGAGTCTGACCAGAACTGGACCCAGTGCTCAAGGTGGGTCCGACTAGAACTGGATTCAGTGCTCAAGGTGGGTCTGACCAGAACTGGATGAGTGGGATGGGAATCTGTGCATAGATTCAAAATGAAGAGAAGCAAAGCTGGAAATGGAAGGCAGGTAATTAGTAAGGGAGTATGGAAGGCAAAGGAAACAAAGGTTAGAATTATAGACAACCATGGAGTTGTTCAGTGATTTGTGGTATATACTTCAATGCAAGAAGTCCATGGAATAAGGCAGATGAGCTGAGAGCACGGACTGACACATGGGAGTACGATATCATAGCTATTACTGAGACATGGTTGGAAGGGCAGGAATGGTAGCTCAACATTCCTGGTTATAGGGCTTTTAGACAGGATAGAGAGGGGGATAATAATGGGGGGGGGGTCACAATACTAATTAAAGGAACAATTATAGCTGTGAGGAGGGATGATATGGTGGAAGGATCATCAAATGAGGCCTTATGGGTTGAACTGAAGAACAAAAAGGGGCAATCAGCCTCCTGGGAGTGTACTGTAGACCCCCAAACAGTCAGAGGGAGATAGAAGAGCAAACATCTAGGTAAATCTCTGAGAAGTGCAGGAAAATTGGGCTGAATTTTCTTTGCCGTTGCAAATCACGTGGCGGGGCTGACTCTGTGACGCCATGAACGGTGTCAGCTGCCTCTGTGCAGGCGCTGCCGCCATTTTTAAAGGGCTGCCAGACCTGCACAGTCGAATCCTGTACCCCTCAACTACATTGCAGATATGTTTCTGACCTGTACCCCGCCACCAATACAATGAAAATAAATGGCCGCCCCGTTTACCACCCGGCCCCCGCCCCCCATATAACACTTCCTTTGAGCATTTGACCTCTCCCCCTCCACCACTGCACAAAGTGTAGAGGTCACCCCTTCCCTCCCCCACTAGAAATGCAGCATTGACCCCGTATCCCCAACCCCCACCAACTACACTAATAATCCTAAGTTCTCTCCTTCCCCACCTCCGTGGCGCCAGCATTCCCTGGCTGGGAAAGTGAAAGCTCGTGAGTGCCGCCCGTCACACGGACGATCCCGGGCAGCCAGTAAGATCGCAGGGAATTTCAAGTCAATTTATTCACGTCCTTTGTTTAAATATTTAAAGTTGGGTCCCTTCACCAAACAGTGGGGAGGGGCCGCCACAGAGCCTCACCGCTGCCAGTAAGATCGGGCCCCGCAATCCCAGTGTCGGAGTCCGTGGCGGGACGCTGCCACTGCGATCATCCGGCCCCCCCTCCCTCCATCCCACCATGGAGCCCGACGTCAGGAGCTCAACAAAATTCAGCCCAATAAGGCAGTAATAGTGGGTGATTTCAACTACCCTCATATTAACTGGGATAGAATTAGTGTGAAAGGTACAAAGGGAACAGAATTCTGAAAATGTATTCAGGAGACCTATTTTAGCCGGTATGAAGCAAGCCCAACTAGAGAGGAGACAGTTCTGGATTTAGTTTCAGGGAATGAATCTGGGCACGTGGAAGTTAGATTTAGGTTAGTTATGAGAAAGGATAAAGATAGACCAAGAGTAAAAGTTTTAAATTGGGGAAAGCCCAATTTTACTAAGTTGAGATATGATTTGCCAAAAGTGGTCTGGAAACAGCTACTTGAAGGTAACTCAGCATCAGAGCATTCCTGGAGGTGATCGAGAGGGTTCAGCACAAGTCGATTCCCACTAGGAAAAAGGGTGGAACTCCCAAATCTAGAGTCCACTGATGTTAACAGCATACATGGTAGGATAAGGCAAAAAAAAAACACATATGTCAGATACCGAGGGCTCAATACAGCAGAAAGCCTAGAGGAGTATACAAAGCACAGGGATGAAATTAAAAAGGAAATTAGGAAAGCAAAGAGAGAGCATGAAAAAATATTGTCAAGTAAAATCAAGAAAAACCCAAAGATGTTTTATCAATACATGTTTTATGTTAGCTGCCAGTCTCTTCTCATACTTGCTCTTTGCCTCTCTTATTTCCTTTTTCACTTCCCCTCTGAACTTTCTATATTCAACCTGATTCTCACTTGTATTATCAACTTGACATCTGTCATACACACCCCTTTTTCTGCTTCATCTTACTCTCCATCTCTTTCATCATCCAGGGAGCTCTGGCTTTGCTTGTCCTACCTTTTCCCCTCATGGAATGTACCTCGACTGTACCTGATCCATCTCCTCTTTAAAGGCAGTGCATTGCTCAGTTACAGTTTTGCCTGCCAATCTTTGATCCCAATTTACCTGGGACAGCTCTGTTCTCGCTCCACTGAAATTGGCCCTCCTCCAATTAAGTCTTTTTACCCTAGATTGACCTTGTCTTTTTCCATAGCTAACCTAAACCTTGATACTATGATCAATGTTCCCTAAATGTTCCACTACTGACACTTGATCCACTTGACCCACCTCATTCCCCAGAACCAGATACAGCAATGCCTCCTTCCTCAGTGGACTTGAAACCGACTGATCAAGAAAATTCTCCTGAACACACTTCAGAAACTCTACCTCCTCTCTGCCCTTTACACTATTACTATCCCAGTCTATATTAGGATAATTCAAATCCCTCATTATAACTACTCTTAGTTTTTGCACCTCTCTGTAATTTCCCTGCAAATTTGTTGCTCTATATCTTTCCCACTAGTTGGTGGTCTATAGAATACACCCAGTAGTGTAATGTTACCACTATCATTTCATTACTCCAACCAAATAGACTCTGTCCTTGAACTTTCCAGGACAGTCTCTCTCTCCAGCATTGTAATATTCTCTTCAGTCAATACTGCTATCCCTCCTCAGGTCATGTCTCAGAAATGGCATTGGACCACCTACCACCCTGTTTATGCTGGCACTCTAACTGCCCCATCTTTGGTAGGGTGCTGATGGCCGGAGTGCTCGCCTGGTTCAGGTGGGAGGTCACTTGTAAAACGTAATTTTGAGTACGATTGGGCAGAGCATGTGGCATGGACGCTCGGTTCATTTGTACCAGGTATTGAGCAGTTCTTAAAGGAACCCTTGGAAGCTGTCCAAAAATGGCCCAGGCAATGTTTACGTTTATTTTGGTGGGCCAGGAAGAGCCGGATTGTTTCTCCTGGGCCCACAAAACAATTTTAGCCTGCACACACAACACCCACCCCCCATCCACACATCCCCCCCACCCCTGCTGGGGTTGCCTCCCTCCCCCTCAGGCTGTCGTTCACCTTAACTAAAAGCCTTTCATGTGGAACTTTTGTCAAATGCCTTCTGGAAGTCCAGGTGCATCACATCATAAAGCTTTCCACTGTCCACTTGGATTGTCGAGGTGGTTGGCCAGCCAGGAGGCTCCCTCGCTGAATCCATTCTGACTGCTGATAATGGGGTTATTTCTAGATTATTGCCATGTGGATAATCCTCAGTCCCAGCCCTGCGTGTGCTCTGAAGATATGCAGTAACTTCTGTTCCCATTCCATCGCACCTTCACTCTCCTCTCCTGAAGGCTCAGACTTGCTGGGTGCCTCAGCCCAGTGTCCAATCGTCACACGTCAGCACCGTTATCAGAGGGCTATTCAACCACAGCTCGGTCTGAACTGACACCAGCTGATGCCCACATACAAATGGGCACTTTCCAGCAGAGGTCACTGAATATTAACAAGCAGCAGGAAACCTGGCTGACTTTCCTCCCCCACCCCACCCCCCACTACCCCCCACTACCCCAGGGATGCTGAGGATAAGTGTAGCACCTCTGACAGCTGAAATCAGCCAACAAGATACAGCCCAGGGAAGGAATCTGGGACCTTCTGGCCTGCATGATTCAGTATTACACTGGGTAGTGCAGTTAACAGTGACGCGTCACAAAGTGATCCCTAATCTGGGTTACACCCGGCGCTTACCACCATGAACACAACCCTAAAGAGACTGCTTGGCACAATCACTGGGCACAATCCATTTTGGTAGGTGACGCTAATCATAACCTTAGCAAACTCATGTGTATCACCTACCTCCAAAGATGGCAAAGAGGCAGAACATAACAGGGTAGAAATAACCCAAGCAGAGTGTCAGGACATACTCATGAACGACTGCAGAGGGGATGAAGACTGAAAGCATCGCAGCAACCCGAAACCTCCTGCCAAATATCTGCAACAACAGAGGAGCAACAGCATGTATTACACATTCCTCACTGATATGTTCGGCTATGCATTGAACTACATGTTCATACTCAGTTTAGAAATGCCACATTGTTGCAGCTTGATGGCTCAGTGGGTAAATGCTCCGCCAGTGTGACACTGAGTCACATGGGCCTGGAAGGGGCCAATTTGAATTGCTGGTCAGTCCCGACTTGGCAGGTCTCGGCCGGGATGCTGACAAGGGCAGCTACAATTGCTCTCAGCACTCAGGGCTAGACAGCGGAAAACATCAGCTCCTCTTCACATCACTAATTTACTGTCCAGTCACTCTCCTGCAGAGTGAGCGGCAGGTGAGGACAGAATCAGGTTTGGCTGTGATACACCCGACAGTCGAATTCCCTGTCAAGACTCCCCACCAGGTGTGTCAGAGGGCCATGAATTAAGAATGACCACTTGGCTGGAAGTCTGGATCCGTTTGTAAATCTCAATGTGTGTAAATCTGGATGTGCATTTGTATTGGGATGTATCAGATAGAGTTTTAGGAAGGGAAATTGTGTTTGACAGGTTTATCAGTTTTTTGAGGATGTAACTAGTAGGGTGGATAAAGGGGAACCAGTAAATGTAGTATACCTGGATTTCCAAAAGGCATTTAATAAGGTGCCACACGAAAGGTTAATATACAAGATAAGGGCTCATGGAGTTGGGGGTAATACATTAGCATGGATAGAGGATTGGTTAACAGGCAGGAAGCAGAGAGTAGGGATAAACGGGGCATTTTCAGGTTGGCAGGCTGTAACTAGTGAAGTGCTGCAAGGGTCAGTGCTGGGGCCTCAGCTATTTACAATCTATATTAATGACTTAGACAAAGAGACAGAGAGTAACGTATCCAGGTTTACTGGTGATACAAATCTAGGTGAGAATGTAAGCTGTGAGGGGGACACAAGGAGGCTGCAAAGAGATATAGACAGGTTAAGTGAATGGGCAACAAGGTGG
Organism: Heterodontus francisci; assembly: GCF_036365525.1. Taxonomy (NCBI): domain Eukaryota; kingdom Metazoa; phylum Chordata; class Chondrichthyes; order Heterodontiformes; family Heterodontidae; genus Heterodontus; species Heterodontus francisci. The sequence continues at coordinate 16,604,287 of NC_090421.1, read as the reverse complement.
CAGATGGAATATAATGTGGGAAAGTGTGAGGTTATTCACTTTGGTCGTAGGAATAGAAAAGTCGAATAGTTTTTATAAGGCATGAAACTTCTAAATGTTTATGTCCAGAGAGACTTGAGTGTACTCGTACAAGGAAAACAGAAAGTTAGCATGCAGGTACAGCATGTAATTAGGAAGGCAAATGACATGTTGGCCTTTATTGCAAGGGGATTGGAGTACAGGAATAAGGAAGTCTTAGATTAGATTAGAGATACAGCACTGAAACAGGCCCTTCGGCCCACCGAGTCTGTGCCGAACATCAACCACCCATTTATACTAATCCTACACTAATCCCATATTCCTACCAAACATCCCCACCTGTCCCTATATTTCCCTACCACCTACCTATACTAGTGACAATTTATAATGGCCAATTTACCTATCAACCTGCAAGTCTTTTGGCTTGTGGGAGGAAACCGGAGCACCCGGAGAAAACCCACGCAGACACAGGGAGAACTTGCAAACTCCACACAGGCAGTACCCAGAATCGAACCCGGGTCGCTGGAGCTGTGAGGCTGCGGTGCTAACCACTGCGCCACTGTGCCACAATTGCTACAATTGTATAGGATCTTGGTGAGACCACACCTGGAGTACTATGTGCAGTTTTGGTCTACATATTTAATGAAGGATATACTTACATTGGAGGGGGTACAGCCAAATTGGTTCCTGGGATGAGAGGTTTGTCCTATGATGAGAGTAAATTGGGCCTACACTCTCTGGAGTCTAGTAGAATGAGAAGGAATCTCATTGAAACATACAAGATACTGAAGGGGCTTGACAGAGTAGACACTGAGAGATTGTTTCTGCTGGTCGGGGAATCTAGAACACGGGGACACAGTCTCAGGATAAGGGGTCAATCATTCAGGACTGAGATGAGGAGAAATTTCTTTACTCAGAGGGTTGTGGATGTTCTGTCATTGTTGAGTATATTTAAAGGTGAGATAGACAGAGTTTTGGTCTCTTGGGAAATTAAGGGATATGGAGAGTGGGCGGGAAAGTGGAATTGAGGCAGAAGATCAGCCATGATCGTATTGAATGGGGGAGCAGGCTTGAGGGGCTGAATGGCCTACTCCTGCTCCTATTTCTTATGTTTTTTTATGTATCTGTACCTGAATGTTTGTCAATGTGTGTGTCAATGACAATCAGCATATGTGCTTGGGGGAGATGGTGGCATAGTGGTAATGTCACTAAACTAGTAATGCAGAGATGCAGGCCAATGCCCTGGGGACACAGGTTCAAATCCCACCAGGGCAGCTGGTGGAATTTAAATTCAATTAATTAATTTTTAAAAATCTGGAATTGAAAGCTAGTCTTAGTGTCATGAAACTATCATTGATTGTTGTAAAAACCCATCTGGTTCACTAATGTGCCTTTAGGGAAGGAAATCTGCTGTCCTTACCTGGTCTGGCCTACATGTGACTCCAGACCCACGGCAATGTGACTGACTCTTAAATGCTCTCTGAAATGGCCTAGTAAGCCACTCAGTTGCAAATGCTGGCCTTGCCAGTGATGCCCACATCCCATGAAAGAATTTATTAAAAAATCAGGATGTGTATGAATCTGGATGGGCTGCAGCAGCTCTGCATTACAGTGTATTCTGGTTTATGGGCTGTTTCCAGCTTTCTGTTACTCCTGAGTGCAGCGGCCTGTATTTGGCTGGGGTTCTTACCCGTAGGAAGTCACTGTATGTGTAGTAGTAAAGCCAGTCATGGACCACCACATTCCAGGTCCTGTAGTAGTTAGCGAAGGAGGTGGAATTCCACCAGTCCTGGAAATAAAAAAAAGAGCAGAATAAATCACCAGGGTAAGCAGATGAAGAGGGAGTGTCACCACCTCTTGATCATAGCAAGACTAACTAAAATCATCTCAGGGATCGGATCTGACTCGAACTTCCATTTGTGTAGCTCACCGCAGCTACATAGAGGGAGGTAGTGAGACAGGAAAGGTGTTTAGCGACAGAGCAGCATTGCTATCCTTCACTTTTGAGGAGAGATGGAGCATGGGATTAAGGGAGGGAATTCCTAAGGGTACTGCTCTGATAGATGGAAGAACTGCCACCAACAATGCAGCAGGAGAGGGAGAACAAGGAGAAGGGAAGTCTCAGAGAGACACAGGGATTGTGCTCGCCTAGGTACGGGCGAATCTGAGGGCAAATATATTAAAATAAATTCATATGACCATGCAGAGTTGGTGGGACGTGGCAACAACAGAGATGATGGGAGAACGGGATGCTGTTTAACCAAGGACATGAGCTGCAAGTTGTAAAGGGTGGAAGCTGACAGTATGTGAGATGTCCATTCCTGAACTAGGTTGGCATTACAGTGGGCACAGGCAGAGTGAAGTTAGGGCAATGATGCAAAGACAGAAGAAAATCATCTTGGCAATGGACAGATGTGAAGGAAGACATTCAAAAGGACATCGAGATTCCATATTTCTGGACCTAACCTAAAGAGGGTAATGGATTCAAGGCCATTGGATCACAGATAAAGCTGGGAGCTGCTACAGTTTTGCTGACAGTAAACTAGAAAAAATGATTAGTGAGGAACACAAAAGGGAACCCAAAAATGTTTATAAACATATGAAAAGTAAAAGGATAATTAAAGGATTGGTGGGGCCCATTAGGGACAAAGAAGGAAATCTTCTTGTGGAGGCAGAGCATGTGACTGAGGAAGTGAATGAATACGCTGCATCTGTCTTCACGAGAGAAGCGGATAAAGGTAATGTGGCAATAGATTAAAATAGATAGAAAGGAGGCACTAAATAGGTTGTCATTACTCAAAGTTAACAAGTCATCTGGTCCAGATCGGATGCATCCTAGGTTGCTAAGGGAAGCCAGAGTGGAAATAGCAGAAGCTCTGACCACATTCTTTCAATCCTCCTTGGATATTGGAGTGGTGCCTGAAGGCAATGGACAGATGTGATTGCAAATGTTACACCCCTGTTAAAAAAGGCGGAGAGGGTTACAACTGATAACTACAGGTCATTCAGTCCAATATCCAGTGGTGGGAAAACTACTAGATGTTAATTGTATATCAAATGTGTTTAATTGTATGCAGGATGGGGGCATTAAATGGGGATTCACTTGAGCTCCTATAAATAGACACAGATTTAAACTCTGGTTGTTGGGTTAGGAGATGTATGTTTGTAATGGGGAACTCGGTAAATAAATACAAAAGTCTGTAAAGTTTAGGCTCCAGTTCTATCCTTCACCAACTGGCTTTCTGAATTAGAAACTAGAAACCATTGTCAAGGATACTTTGGGCGGAACAAAATGGAGAGGCAGTATAAGCTAAATGGTACTATTTTGAGGGGGTGCAAAAGCTGAGGGACCTGGGGGTACATATTCACAAATCCTTAAAGGTGGCAGGGCATGCTGATGAGACTGTTAAGAAAGTATCCGACTTTATATGACTTTATAACTAGGGACATAGAATACAAAAACAAGGAAGTCAGGCTAAACCTTTCCAAATCTCTGGCTACACCCTCAGCAGAATTATCATGTACAATCCTGTGCATCACACTTTAGGAAGGATGTCAAATCCTTGGAGAGAGTACAGAGGAGATTTACCAGGATGCTACCAGGGATGATGGACTTCAGTTATGTGGAGATTGGAGACGCTGGGATTGTTCTCCTTCAAGCAGAATAAATTAAGGGGAGACCTCGTTGAGGTATTTCAAAATTATGAGGAGCTTTGATGAAGCAAGTAAGGAGAAACTCTTTCCTCTGGCAAGTGGGTCAGGAACCAAAGGTCTGAGATTGAAAATAATTGGCAAAAGAACTAGAGGGGAAATTAGGAGAAATTAATACACACAGATGGGTGTTATCTGGACAAGGGTAGTGGAATTAGATTCCGTAGGAACGGTTAAAAGGCAGTTAAATATGTACTTGATTTGATGGGGAAAGAATGAGATTAAATTGGCAGCTCTTTCAAAGTCCAAAAATTCAAAGTTCAAAAAATGAGAGAGGGACATAGTGAGAGAGACAGATAGAGAGTGTGATAGAAAGAGAGAGAGAGTGAGAGCGAGAGGGAAGAAAGTAAAACAGAGAGGAATATTTTTGGTATTTGTGCCCTGACTGAGCTCCCTCACTGTAACTCCATCCACTGCCATCCTCCTCCGTCCTCTCTCCAGTCCCTTGTCCACTCTTTAAGCTACTCTGCTCTACCACTCAATCCTTCAGCTTTAAGGTAACCTGCTCTGGACCACAGCACCCAACCCCCCACGCTGCTGTTATCTGCCAGTCTGCTGCTACCAGCTTCCGCTCCTTCACTGGAACGTTCCAAGCACGACTGGGTCGGCACTAATTGATTCCTGTGACTCCCGTCCTGTCCTGCGTGATGTATTTTTATAATATGCCAATGATGTGTTGGCGAAATTACATAAATATACACTTCCTTGAACTGGCCGTCTTTGGTGGCCATCTTGTCTGTTTGTGCCACCCAAATAGATCACAGAAAATGGCGATGAGGATGAGATAAAGATCTGTCAATATAGGCAGAAAACAGCAGCAGGAATTGAAGTGAACAAGATTAACCAGCTTCTGGTGACCTATCTGCTCGGATGGTGGAGATTTTGGCTGGTTTGTGCAGAGCCAAAGCCTGGTTGACTGGGATGCCGCAGGGTCCTAGTGTGCCTTAGTTGCAAAGTGCTCGTTTGGAAATATTCTCTTACCCAATCACCGATTACACTGATTTTAGGTATCACTGTTACAGACAGCCACAGTAAAGTGTTTACCGGGTTACTGTTGAATTAGCAACCAGGACAATATGGCTGTGCCCACGTGATACATCGGAAGGCTTGGAACATACGAGAGGGCTCGAGAACCATTCAGTTCATATATTGAAAGAATGGGCATGTTTTTCAGAACTAATAATATATTAGAACGTGAAGGTGAAAGTGAAGAGCCCCAGACTCAGAATAAGGCAATTCTTGAGCACAAGAAAGCAATTTTGCTGAGTAATATTGGCCCGGACGTGTATGGCACACTGACAAACCTTTTTGTTCACAACAAGGCAGAAGGTATCACTCAAAACAATCATCACTAAGTTGGAGACACATTTTAATCCGAATCCACTAGAGATTTGGAATCAGAAACCAGAGAATTAGTCAAACAGTTGGTGAGTACATTGTGGCACTGAAGAATTTATCATTACACTGCAACTTTGGTACATTCTTAAACCGTGCATTACAAGACAGATCCGTGTGTGGATTGGTGGATGAAAGAATCCAATCGAAGTTACTGAACACACAAAATCTTACATTTGAGCTAGTGTGTAAGATCTTCCCACGGAGATGGCATCAAAGAAAGCTCGGGAATTTCATCGTCCGCAGGTGACTAGACCAGCTTCTCTCCACTTTCAGGAGGCTTCCGCCAAGCTTAAAGTGGGGAGACCTAGTCAAAAGAGTGCTGGTAATAGTGGTTTAGTGACTTGTTATCACTGTAAGGGCAACCACACAGCACCGACATGTCAGTACAGAAAATGCCGAATGCTTTAATTGTCAAAAGATAGACCATAATGCAACTGCTTGCCGAGCGAAGGCCAAAGCAGGAAAGAGAATTCATTCCAGTGGTAATGGAAAACAGTGACATCACAAGGCTGGAGGTCACAATCTTGAAGTGAACCCAGAGTGCCTAAGTGAAGAGGAGCTGGGGCTGTACAGCATTTATACCACTAGCAATTACTCAAATGACAGAGACTTTTGTACAAAGGTGTTGGTAAATCAACAGAACATCCACATGCACATGCTGAGAGGTTAAGGAAAACTGAAGTGAATTGAGTTGTGGTACACTTTGGATTGGTCCCAGGAAAAGTGAACAAACCACCAAGATCCTGTAAGTATAGGGAACCTCTTGGGGTGCAAGTAACAGTGAAACAGGAGTGTTCTGTTGAGATTTAGAGTTTAAAGTATATGCCTTCGTGTTCTGTTAAGATTTTAAGTTGAAAATATGTTTCCAAATTGTAGTGTTAAGTTAGTCGTGTTTTGCTTTGTTTACATCTTCAACGGTAAAGCGTTTTGTTTAAAACGTGAAATCTTGTGGCGTAATTCTTTCAGTAATAACTGGGAATTCAACTTTCTCTTTTTAAAAGTTAACGGTCCCTAACGGGATCGTAACATAATTATGTGATGACATCATGATGTAAATAAACACTTTCTTAAACTGGCCATGCTTGGCGTCCATCTTGTGTGTTAGTGACACCCAAATATATCACACCCTGGACACTACTGAGTGATCTCTGCTCTTTGCTTCCTGTGGCTGCTGTCTCCACTCACTCTTCAGAACTCCTCTGCCCACACCCCCTCCCCAACTCCCACGCACCTCCCACCCCCAACACCCCGTTCACTGGACTGGGTGGCCCTGGTTCCTCAAGCTCCTACTGATAGTCTTGATCTTGCATGTTCCTCATCTCCCCACTACTACACAGACCCCTTAGGTATACCTTCCACCCTCTCCTTGCTCCTCTACTGGTCAACTAGATCCACTGGTATACTGCATCAGCTGGTATACCAGAACTGCTGGTATATAGGATCTGCTGGTATACAGGATCAACTGGTAGAAAGAATCTGCTGGTAAAGAGGATCAGCTTGTATACAGGATCGGCTGGTGTTACAAATCCACTGACATACAGGATCCGCTGGTATACAAGATCTGCTGGTATGCGTCATCTGCTGGTAAACAGGATCTACTTTTGTACAGGATCTGGTATACTTGATCTGCTGGTATGCCAGAACTGCTGGTGTACAGGATCATCTGGCATTTGGGATCCACTTGTATAGAAAATCCACTGGTACACAGGATCTGCTGGTGAACTGGATCCGCAGGTATATAGGATCTGCTGGTATACTGCGTCTTCTGGTATACATGATCCGCAGGTATATCAGATCTACTGGCATACTGCAGGAGCCTTGGTGACGAGGGAAGTTGTTTACAGAGAAGTGACATGTCAAGGTTTATGGTGGTCAAAGTTGGTTTCATTTTGGACATTGTTTTGAGTCAGTTGGGGGTCAGCTTGTTAAGAGAGAAGCCACCAGCTCATCCTTTTCCACCCCTTTGAGAAACCCTAAGAATCCAGTGTGTGGACTGGAGAAATTGATGCCGCCAGATTAAACTTCAACGTTGCCTGAAGAGAACTGCTCCAAGAAAGATCCCAGTGACAGCCGTCTACGAGTATCTGGATGCCAGACTAAAAGGGCCAGTGGAGAACATCGCATATCTTGTCCTTTTTTCTGTCAAGAATTAACAAGTATTTAGCCAAAGGTTTTTTTTTGTCTTTTTGTAAAGAGATCTCCGCAGAGAAAACTTTTTTTTCTTTAACCGGGGTGTGTGTGTGTGTACTAGGCTAATTTAGAAAGGAGCTTTCATATTTCAACCTGCATGTTAATACTTTGCATCTTTATTGAATAAGTCTTGTTTTATAGTAAATTAATAATTTTCTTGTTTATTAAAGAAACCTGGTTGGTGGATTTTATTCTGAAATAAAAATAGAGTATACATACATTCAAAAACTGGTTAACCGGAGAAAAGGGCTTTTTTTTGGCTTACAACTGTTTCTTAGGAATAATAAAATAATTGGGTTTGCCCCATTCTGGTAGGATATTTCTGGGTCGGTGAGGTGTCCCAGAGTCGAATAGTCGGATGCCACTCGAAGTCTCTCCAGGTGAGGTTGATGAACAGTCATTCAAGGTAGGCATTCAAGGCAATTCGTCTGCAGCAGGCATCACAAAGGTCTTTCAGCAAAGAGTGTAGCAACAGGCCTACTTGGGTTTTGAAGTAGCAATCCTGCAATAGAAGCTTTCTTGAGATTTCAGGATCTCCCAAAACACAAGAGGCAACAGGAATCACTGTTGAGGCAGGGATTCTTCAAAGACTGGAGGCAATAGGAATGTTACCTTTCAAACTGCAGGGGCTTTCTCTCTGCAAAGCAGTCTTCCTCCACAGAGAGTAGCAACCCATCTTTTCCTCTCTCCAGGCAGACCACAGCTGCACCTCAAATGTAAGATTTCTTTCCAAGAAATGCAAGTCTTCTTTACAGAGAGTAGGTCTTTTCTCTGGTCTGCAAAACAGGTCCCAGCCAGGTCTCACTGTATGCTGCTGGTCCAGCTCGCTGGTCTTTCACAATGCAAAGTGAAACTAAAACCCACAATCAAGTCATGTGACAGTCATAAATCTTCCTGTCATTTCCCTGTTGGGCTGCTTGGAAACAGGTGCCTTGCAGTCGTGCACATTTCACTCAGTCCACAATTCAAATATTAGCTCTTAAAGCATTTTTTGCAAAGAAAAAATAGAAGCACTCACATAACAAATGTCACTGAACCAAAATCCTGGAACTCCCTCCCTAACAGCACTGTTGATGTACCTACACCCCAAGGACTGCAGTGGTTCAAGAAGGCAGCTCACCACCACCTTCAAAGACAATTAGGGATGGGCAATAAATGCTGGCCGAGCCAGCGACGCCCACACCCCAGGAATACATTTTTAAAAAGAATACAGTGTATCTGATGCACAACTGAGCACCTGATCAGGTGGGACCATCTCAAGCTCTAGCACCTGGAGACAACCCCTGGCTTCCTTCTTCCATAATCAACCATCCGTTTATACCATTCTCCACTTTCCCCTTCACCCTCATAGGTGCGAGGAGCTCACGGGCATCTTTATCATTGCTGCTCAGTCACGTTTCCCCAGCCTTGGCCACTGCCCTCGGTCATGTGACTGAGCCACCATGTTCTTCCCCCATTACCTTGTAGAACATTCTGTCTCCGAAACGTAGCATCTCAGCGAAGGCATTGAGCCAGCAATGGAGGAAGGCGAAGAAGGACAGGAGCAGCAGGAAGGTACCTGGAGGAGAGATCAGATCAGTTATCAGCCCGTCCAGCTCCCCATCATTTCTGATCTTTAAAATTAAATTCAAATAAAGCAAACCCACCAACATGGTCCCCCCTCCCCCCAAATACCCTCCTCTCCTGAAGGTGCTCACTGCTGACTTTAGCACAGTGCCATTACTCCTGTACCTCCATCAGTACCCAGTGTTCATGCAGCTGTCAGCTATTCAACCACATGGGGCATCGCAGCAGGGTCGGACCCTGTCCTCACTTGGCATTCATACACATGTAGTTTCCAGCAGGGAATCACCGGGCAGAGACAGGAGCTCTCCTGCCTAACCCACAGGAGTTGGAACCAAGCAGGGCATTTACCACCATCCACACCCCCCCCCCCCACCACCCTCCCCAATCTATGAGTGCAATTCTCTTCTCACTTGCAATCATTTTCATAATGAGTTGGTAGATCTCCTGTGGTGTTGCTCACAGCTAGTCTCAGGCCTGCAGCAACCTGAACACACTCGCAAAAATCCAGGCTGACACTCCAGTGCAGTATTACGTCATTGGCTGTAAAGTACTTTGGGACATCCTGGGGTCATGAAGGGCGCTATAGAAATGTAAGTCATTCTTTCTCTTCAAACTACAGCAAATTTACTGAAGCAATCTATCATATGGCTAACAAAGTAAAAATATTACACATTTTACTGCTGCTGAAAGTGATATACCTCAGATATACTCGAATACGCTACCACTTAACAGAACTTGCCTAAGAAACCAGTAACTCCTTCCGTCCACAAAACTCTTTATTCTCAGCGATTTACATTCTAAAAAGCTCTACGTCCTGCGATGCAGTAAGTCCTGGGGGATGATACCATATTCGACAACATCCGATGTAACTACCCATACTTAGGACAAGAGGAGCTGAGCCTGTCTCTGTTTGTGGGTTATGCGATACCTCCTTTATAAAAGGGGGTCTGAGAAAAACAATAAAAATATTTGCATTTATATAGCACCATTCACGACCACCAGACACCCCAAAGGCCTTTACAGCCAGTGAAGTACTTTTGAAGTCACTATTGTAATGTAGGAAATGCAGCAGCCAATTTGCACACAGCAAGATCCCACAAACAACAATGTGATGATGACCAGATAGTCTGTTTTTAGTGATGCTGATTGAGAGATAACTATTGGCCAAGACACTGGGAGGCCTCCCCTGCTCTTCTTCGAAATAGTGCCATGGGATCTTTGACATCCACTCGAGGAGGCAGATTGGGCCTCGGTTTAACATCTGATCTGAAAGACGGTACCTCCAACAGTGCAGCACTCCCTCAGTACTGCACTGGATTTGTCAGCCTAGGTTTTTGTGCTCAAGTCCTGGAGTGGGACTTTTACCCGAGAGTGCTTGCAACTGAGCCACGCTGACACTGGAAAATTGTTTGGGGCCTCAGGTCATGTCCCACGCCTGAACCCTGAAGTGGGCCTCACCTCTGCTGAGGGCGAGCTGATCCACTGGCCTTCCACCAGGCTGCGGATGCAAGATCTCATGGCCTTGGAGGCCCCGCCCTGTGCCACACCCCTTCCTCTCCATCATATGGCCAAAGTACACTCTGAGGGAAGGGGAGGGCCCAATGAGAGTGCGCTGAAGGGCTATGGATATTCAGCCCTTATTTATACATTCCTCAGCCTTCCTTCCCCAAAACCTTGCTCCCTTGTCATTCACATGATTATGAAAAATATTTATCTTCCTTATTTTAGGGTTAGGAAATTGGCTGAATGGAAGAAGACAGAGAGTAGGGATAAAGGGTAGGTACTCTAATTGACAGGATGTGACTAGTGATATCCCACAAGGATCTGTGTTGGGACCTCAACTATTCACTGTATTTATTAACGACTTAGATGATGGGACAGAAAGCAACGTATCCAAATTTGCTGATAACACAAAGATGGGCGGCATTGTAAACAGTGTAGATGGAAATGTAAAAGTACAAAGAGTTATTTGATAGATTAAGTGAATGGGCAAAACTGTGGCAAATGGATTTCATTTTAAGTAAACGTGAGGACCTTCGAACAGGGTACTTTCTAAATGGTGAGAAACTAGAATTAGTGGAGGTCCACAGAGACTTGGGGGTCCAGGTACACAGATCATTAAAATGTCACGGACAGGTACAGAAAGTAATCAAAAAGATTAATGGAATGCTGACCTTTATATCTCGAGGACTAGAATACAGGGGGGTAGAAGTCATGCTTCAGTTACACAAAGCCCTGATTAGACCACACCTGGAGTTACTGTGAGCAGTTCTGGGCACCACACCTTAGGAAGGATTTATTAGCCTTGGAGGGAGTGCAGTGTAGATTTACCAGAATGATACCTGGACTCCAAGGGTTAAATTACGAGGAGAAATTACACAAACTCGGGTTGTATTCCCTGGAATTTAGAAGGTACAGAGGCTGTGTTCATTGAAGTTTTCAAGATATTATGGGGAACAGCTGGGGGCAGATTGTGAGGAATTATTTCCACTTATTGGAAATCTAGGACTAGGCTGCAGTCTAAAAATGAGAGCCAGGCCTTTCAGGAGTGAAATTCAGAAACGCTGCTACACATTCTCTTCTGCAAACAGCAATTGATGTTAGATCAACTGTTAATTTTATATCGGAGATTGGTAGATTTTTGTTAGCCACAGGTATTAAGGAATTTGGGACAAAGGCTTCAAACCATCTTTTCATCATCTACCGCCTGTTACCCAGCGTGTTCACATGTTCATGTCAAGACAGTGTCCATTTCCCCAGGCCCTTGGTATTCCTGAACAAAACCTTCCCACTGCCTGTACCTGGTAACGTTGCGTTGAATATTGATAAAACAAGCGTCTTGGTGCTGAAGGGCTGTTTGCTCATGTTGGTGAACACTGGGATACACAGCCTCACTAAGATGAAGTAACAATAGAAGAGGCAACCGAGAACCTGTGAGTGAAGAAGACAAAGACCACAGTTCTACAGATGAGGAATGTACAGATGAATCATGAGCTTAGTTTCAGTAAGTATCCTCAGTACACTACCATTCCTTTCCTTGAAGTCATTCCCCTTCCCTACCCCTTTGACAGGGAGTGGGTGTTTGCCATTCTGCCACTATCCCCTCACACATACAATCAACTGGCTCTCCAACCACCAACTAAATTCAATCATCACAGTTGTTTCTTGTTGTATATACACAACTCACACATTCAGAGCCTGGGTCCATTCTCCGGCCATTTGTTAAGCCAATCCAGGCTGGAAGTCAATGACCTGAGGCTTGGGTCACTGAGCAGGGGGACAAAGGTTCAATGCTACTAAACCTTTGGGTGACCAAAACGATGCTACATCGGGAGAATGGCAAATCAGAGAGGGAATGAAGATCAAACAGGGACCTCCAGTCAAGACAGGACCTCATGATTCCTTCTGGTTATAGGCTGTAAAAGCACCCTCTCTGTCTCACACTCAACCTTTAATCAATCACTCTGCAATCAATCAATCACCCTGCAATCCATCAATCACCCTACAATCAATCACTCTGCAATCCATCAATCACTCTGCAATCCATCAATCACTCTGCAATCAATCACCCTGCAATCAATCACTCTTCAATCCATCAATCACCCTGCAATCCATCACCCTGCAATCCATCAATCAACCTGCAATCCATCACCCTGCAATCCATCAATCACTCTGCAATCAATCACTCTGCAATCCATCACCCTGCAATCCATCAATCACCCTGCAATCCATCAATCACTCTGCAATCCATCACCCTGCAATCCATCAATCACTCTGCAATCAATCACCCTGCAATCCATCAATCACTCTGCAATCCATCACCCTGCAATCCATCAATCACCCTGCAATCAATCACCCTGCAATCCATCAATCACCCTGCAATCCATCACCCTGCAATCCATCAATCACCCTGCAATCAATCACCCTGCAATCCATCAATCACTCTGCAATCCATCACCCTGCAATCCATCAATCACCCTGCAATCAATCACCCTGCAATCCATCAATCACCCTGCAATCAATCAATCACTCTGCAATCAATCACTCTGCAATCCATCACTCTGCAATCCATCAATCAACCTGCAATCCATCAATCACCCTGCAATCCATCACTCTTCAATCCATCACCCTGCAATCAATCACTCTGCAATCCATCAATCACCCTGCAATCAATCACTCTGCAATCCATCAATCACCCTGCAATCCATCAGTCACCCTGCAATCAATCACTCTGCAATCAATCAATCACCCTGCAATCAATCACTCTGCAATCCATCAATCACCCTGCAATCCATCAGTCACCCTGCAATCAATCACTCTGCAATCCATCAATCACCCTGCAATCCATCAGTCACCCTGCAATCAATCAATCACCCTGCAATCAATCACTCTGCAATCCATCAATCACCCTGCAATCAATCACTCTGCAATCCATCAATCACCCTGCAATCCATCAGTCACCCTGCAATCAATCACTCTGCAATCCATCAATCACCCTGCAATCAATCACTCTGCAATCCATCAATCACCCTGCAATCCATCAATCACCCTGCAATCAATCACTCTTCAATCCATCAATCACCCTGCAATCCATCACCCTGCAATCCATCAATCAACCTGCAATCCATCACCCTGCAATCCATCAATCACTCTGCAATCAATCACTCTGCAATCCATCACCCTGCAATCCATCAATCACCCTGCAATCCATCAATCACTCTGCAATCCATCACCCTGCAATCCATCAATCACTCTGCAATCAATCACCCTGCAATCCATCAATCACTCTGCAATCCATCACCCTGCAATCCATCAATCACCCTGCAATCAATCACCCTGCAATCCATCAATCACCCTGCAATCCATCACCCTGCAATCCATCAATCACCCTGCAATCAATCACCCTGCAATCCATCAATCACTCTGCAATCCATCACCCTGCAATCCATCAATCACCCTGCAATCAATCACCCTGCAATCCATCAATCACCCTGCAATCAATCAATCACTCTGCAATCAATCACTCTGCAATCCATCACTCTGCAATCCATCAATCAACCTGCAATCCATCAATCACCCTGCAATCCATCACTCTTCAATCCATCACCCTGCTATCAATCACTCTGCAATCCATCAATCACCCTGCAATCAATCACTCTGCAATCCATCAATCACCCTGCAATCCATCAGTCACCCTGCAATCAATCACTCTGCAATCAATCAATCACCCTGCAATCAATCACTCTGCAATCCATCAATCACCCTGCAATCCATCAGTCACCCTGCAATCAATCACTCTGCAATCCATCAATCACCCTGCAATCCATCAGTCACCCTGCAATCAATCAATCACCCTGCAATCAATCACTCTGCAATCCATCAATCACCCTGCAATCAATCACTCTGCAATCCATCAATCACCCTGCAATCCATCAGTCACCCTGCAATCAATCACTCTGCAATCCATCAATCACCCTGCAATCAATCACTCTGCAATCCATCAATCACCCTGCAATCCATCAGTCACCCTGCAATCAATCACTCTGCAATCAATCAATCACCCTGCAATCAATCACTCTGCAATCCATCAATCACCCTGCAATCCATCAGTCACCCTGCAATCAATCACTCTGCAATCAATCAATCAATCACCCTGCAATCAATCACTCTGCAATCCATCAATCACCCTGCAATCCATCAGTCACCCTGCAATCAATCACTCTGCAATCAATCAATCAATCACCCTGCAATCAATCACTCTGCAATCCATCAATCACCCTGCAATCCATCAGTCACCCTGCAATCAATCACTCTGCAATCAATCAATCACCCTGCAATCAATCACTCTGCAATCCATCAATCACCCTGCAATCAATCAATCAATGCAATCAATCACTCTGCAATCCATCAATCACTCTGCAATCCATCAATCACCCTGCAATCCATCAATCACCCTGCAATCAATCACTCTGCAATCCATCAATCACCCTGCAATCCATCAGTCACCCTGCAATCAATCACTCTGCAATCAATCACCCTGCAATCAATCACTCTGCAATCCATCAATCACCCTGCAATCCATCAGTCACCCTGCAATCAATCACTCTGCAATCAATCAATCAATCACCCTGCAATCAATCACTCTGCAATCCATCAATCACCCTGCAATCCATCAGTCACCCTGCAATCAATCACTCTGCAATCAATCAATCACCCTGCAATCAATCACTCTGCAATCCATCAATCAACCTGCAATCAATCAATCAATGCAATCAATCACTCTGCAATCCATCAATCACCCTGCAATCAACCCAACTGGTTTTCCAGCCATTTAAAAGTTGCATTTCCCTCCAGATCTCCAGCCATCCTTAATAATGCTGGATGTCAGGAACCCATGAGTCCATTGTACCCAGTGTTTCTAATTAAAGCAAAATACTGCGGATGCAGGAAATCTGAAATAAAAACAGAAAGTGCTGGAAATAGTCAGCAGGTCTGGCAGTGTCCATAGAGAGAAGCAGGGTTAACGTTTCAGGTCTGTGACCCTTCGTCGGAACCCAGAATCAGAGTCTGATGAAGGGTCACAGACCTGAAATGTTAACCCCGCTTCTCTCTACGGATGCTGCCAGACCTGCTGAGTATTTCCAGCACTTTCTGTTTTTATACCCAGTGTTTGTATTGAGTAAGAGATGCCTATTCTTCACTTGCCTGGAATGATAAAACCCCTGCCCATACTTCAGTCGTCACTTCAGGTGCCCAATGTCATGTCTGGGGGAAATTGTTGGGAGTAGTGGGCGGGGGAACTGGAGTCAATCTCTGCCCCCTCCAAGCTCAAACATGTAAAGGGAGCTTCCTTGTGAGTAGACTGGGGAGCTGGTGTAACTCAGCTGGACGTTCCTGTTGAGCTCACTGACTCCTGCAACCATCTTCCAGTATTTCCTCCTCTTCGGCAGACCATACAAGATTTAGATTTATAAAAATCACATGTCATTCTCACCTGAGCAAAATTCAGTGCCACATACTTCCATCTGATCTTTGGAGTTCTGCAATAAAACAGACCCATGATGAAATTTCAAAGGAAGGTTCCTGTTTCTATTGCATCGGTCACAACCTCAGCATGTCCCAAAGCTTTAGTCAATGAAGTACTTTCTGAAGTGTTGTCATTGGTGTAATGTGGGAAACGCAGCAGCCAATGTTTGCACAGCAAGCTCCCACAAACAGCAATGTGATAATGACCCAGATAATCTGTTTTTGCGGTTGATTGAGGATAAATATTGGCCAGGACACTGGGGATAAATCCACCGCTGTTCTTCGAAATAGTGCCATGGGATCTTTTATGCCTACCTGAGAGGGCCTCAGTTTAAAATATTGGACAGTGCAGCACTCCCTCAGTACTGCACTGGAGTGTCAGCCGAGACTTTGTGCTAAAGTGTCTGGAGTGTTTGACAAATTTGTTAGAGTTCTTTGAGGATATAACATGCAGAGTGGATAAAGGGGAACCTGTAGATGTAGTGTATTTGGATTTTCAGAAGGCGTTCGATAAGGTGCCACATAAAAGGTTATTGCACAAAATAAGAGCTCAGGGTATTGGGGGTAATGTGTTAGCATGGATTAAAAATTGGTTAACACACAGAAGGCAGAGAGTTGGGATCAATGGGTCTTTTTCAGGTTGGAAAGCCGTAACTAGTGGGGTGCCACGAGGATCAGTCCTAGGGTCTCAACTATTTACTACCTATATCAATGACTTAGAGGAAGGGACAGAGTGTAGTGTATCCAATTTGCTGACGAAACAAAAATAGGTGGGAAGGCATATTGTGATGAGGACACAAAGAATCTGCAAAGTGATATAGATAGGTTAAGTGAGTGGGCAAAAACTTGGTAGATGGAGTTCAGTGTGGGAAAGTGAGAGCTCATTCACTTTGGTAGGAAGAATAAAAAGGCAGATTATTTACATAAAGACTACAAAATACTGCAGTACAGACGGATCTGGGTGTTCTTGTACATGAAACACAAAAAGTTAGCATGCAAGTGCAGCAAGTAATTAGGAAGGCAAATGGAATTTTGGCCTTTATTGCTTGGGGGTTAGAGTTTAAAAATAGGGACGTCTTATTACAACTGTACAGGGTGTTGGTGAGGATACACCTGGAGTACTGTGTACAGTTTTGGTCCCCGTATTTAAGGAACAATATACTAGCATTGGAGGCAGTTCAGAAAAGGTTCACTAGGCTGATTCCTGGGATGATGGGGTTGTCTTATCAAGAACGGCTAAACAAGTTAGGCCTTTATTCATTGGAGTTTAGAAGAATGAGAGGTGATCTTATTGAAACATAGAAGATTTTAAGGGGGCTTGACAGGGTAGATGTTGAGAATATGTTTCCACTAGCGGGGGAATCTCAAACTAGGGGACATAGTTACAGAATAAGGGGGCACACATTTAAAACTGAGATGCGAAGGAATTTCTTCTCTCAGAGGGTGGTGAATCTCTAGAATTCTCTAACTCAGAGAGTTGTGGAGGCTAGGTCACTAAATGCATTTGAGGAGGAGGTGGATAGATTTTTGAAATCTCGGTGAGTCGAGGGGTATGCGGAGCAGGCCCAGAATGAGGAGTTGAGGCCTGGGACAGATCAGCCATGATCTTATTGAATGGTGGGGCAGGCTTGAGGGACTGAATGGCCTACTCCTGCTCCTATTTCTTATGTTCTTATGAGTGGGATTGGAATTATCAACCTTCTGACTCAGAGCACTACCCACTGAACCACAGTTGTACACACAGCATTCATACCGAATATTGTAGAGTGACTTTCACTCAGTGACATCTACAGTACTGAACCACTCCACATTCAGACAGAAGCTTCCTGTACTTCCTGGCTAAGTGTTGTGGAACTCCGCCACACCAAGCAAGACAGCACACCGTCAACCCCTGGGTCTGTGCTGAGAGAACTGATCTCTCAGTGGGGCTGACACTGCCACAATTGGCCTGCGCTTCCCTCTGGGTTGGGGGGGTGGTGGGGTGAAATGACATACGCCCGAGGTCCTGCTCCTGAGCACTACCCGCTGAGTCCTGCTGGAAAGTACGTGCATGTATGTATTTGTCCAGTAAGGACAGGACCACCGTCCACAGTCAAATATACCCCGGCACTCAATTGCTGACAATCTTATGCGAAGTCCCAAGACTGGGAACGGATAATGAACAGTGGTGATGAAACTTTATTCTAACACAGAAGAGGGATCTGGGATACTGGCGGATAAAGGCCCGAAGCCATCAGCACAGAGTGCGGCAGCAGTAGCGAGAGCAAACAGAGCCTTGGGCTGTATAACAGGGGGGATAGAGCAGAAATCTGAATGATTGATTTTGTACAGAGTGCTGGTCCAGTCCCACCTGGAGTACTGAGTACCATTCTGGGCTCCGTATCGTGAGAAAAACACCAAGATATTGGAGAGGATGCAGCGAAGGGCATCTAAACTGCAAACTGATATAGGCCACTGGGTTATGGGGAGAGGCTGCAGAAACTGGGAGCAAAGAGGCTCAGAAGGATTCAAGATCATAAAGCACATGGCCAAGTTAAACATCAAAATGTTTAACACAGTCAAAGATTGTACAAGAGGCACAATCTGAGACTTAGAAGATGGAGGGTGAAAGGACAGTTGAGACTTAACACCTTTACACAGAGGGAGGTGAAAGTATGGAACAGGCTGCCCAACGAGGCAGTGGGGTCGATTTGAACCTGCTGACAGAGAGGGTTGGATAAGTACCTGGAGGAATTTCTGATAGAGGGGCATGAGGCTGGATGGACCACATGTTCCATGTCTGGCTCACAATTGAAGGATGATCACCGGGGAGTGGATCCCATGCCCCAACCGGAAAGGAAGGAAGAAATCGAGGGAATCTAAGAAGAGAAACAAAGTCCCCTTCCATGAGAAGGACACCTGGAACCGAATGACTAGTTAGTGACACGGCATACCTGGGATAAGAGTCTCGATAGATTAGAGTGGGGCAGAACAAGAAGTAGAGGTAACTGGAGAACTCTTGCATCTGAAGCACTTCACCTAATAAATAAAAGAAGAAAAATTAAATCAATTTACAAACCACCATTTCATTCAGTCAGATTGGCTTCATACGTCGGCTTTTTGCATAAGACAGAGTCTCAGTACTAAAATTCCTTTTAAAATGGTCTCCTTGGAGAAGATTTTGTGAGTGCTGAATCGGGGTCAGAGGTGAGGCATGGACACTGGGTGAGCACTGGATCGGGGTCAGAGGTGAGGCAATGGACACTGGGTGAGCACTGGATCGGCGTCAGAGGTGAGGCAATGGACACTGGGTGAGCACTGGATCGGGGTCAGAGGTGAGGCAATGGACACTGGGTGAGCACTGGATCGGGGTCAGATGTGAGGCATGGACACTGGGTGAGCACTGGAACGGGGTCAGAGGTGAGGCATGGACACTGGGTGAGTACTGGATCGGGGTCAGAGGTGAGGCATGGACACTGGGTGAGCACTGGACAGGGTCAGAGGTGAGGCATAGACACTGGGTGAGCACTGGATCGGGGTCAGAGGTGAGGCATGGACACTGGATGAGCACTGGACAGGGTCAGAGGTGAGGCATGGACACTGGGTGAGCACTGGATCAGGGTCAGAGGTGAGGCAATGGACACTGGGTGAGCACTGGATCGGGGTCAGAGGTGAGGCAATGGACACTGGGTGAGCACTGGATCAGGGTCAGAGGTGAGGCATGGACACTGGGTGAGCACTAGATCGGGGTCAGAGGTGAGGCATGGACACTGGGTGAGCACTGGATCGGGGTCAGAAGTGAGGCATGGACACTGGGTGAGCACTGGATCAGGATCAGAGGTGAGGCATGGACACTGGGTGAGCACTGGATCAGGGTCAGAGGTGAGGCATGGACACTGGGTGAGCACTGGATCGGGGTCAGAGGTGAGGCAAGGACACTGGGTGAGCACTGGACCGGGGTCAGAGGTGAGGCATGGACACTGGGTGAGCACTGGATCGGGGTCAGAGGTGAGGCATGGACACTGGGTGAGCACTGGACAGGGTCAGAGGTGAGGCATGGGCACTGGGTGAGCACTGGATCAGGGTCAGAGGTGAGGCATGGACACTGGGTGAGCACTGGATCGGGTCAGAGGTGAGGCATGGACACTGGGTGAGCACTGGATCGGGGTCAGAGGTGAGGCATGGACACTGGGTGAGCACTGGAGCGGGGTCAGAGGTGAGGCATGGACACTGGGTGAGCACTGGATCGGGTCAGAGGTGAGGCATGGACACTGGGTGAGCACTGGAGCGGGGTCAGAGGTGAGGCATGGACACTGGGTGAGCACTGGATCGGGTCAGAGGTGAGGCATGGACACTGGGTGAGCACTGGAGCAGGGTCAGAGGTGAGGCATGGACACTGGGTGAGCACTGGACAGGGTCACAGGTGAGGCATGGACACTGGGTGAGCACTGGACAGGGTCACAGGTGAGGCATGGACACTGGGTGAGCACTGGATCGGGGTCAGAGATGAGGCAATGGACACTGGGTGAGCACTGGATCGGGGTCAGAGGTGATGTTACACCACTCACTAGCTAGTTGCAGACGTGGGCGAGATACCAGAGGTAAAATAACACCAAGGAAATTACTTGAGAAAAGTAGGAAGAAAACTGAGGGCAAGAGGGACCCAAAGGAAGTGTTTTATAAAACACATAGGAAAAGCAATAGACTCAATTCCAGAACAGAGGTAGGACGATGGTGACAAATAAACTGGGTTACAAATGTAATACCTCCTGGTGCCAGCAGGCGGTGGTATATTCCTTTCCACACAAAGTCTGTCACTTGCTCACAAACTGACAGTGTTTGATCCCAGAGTGAAGAGCAGACAGGCTAATGGAACAGAACTATTCACACAGGATAGTTACTGGGTAACACACCATACCCAAGGACTCGACTAATTGAAGTGCCTATGGCTAGTGGATTGGTGAAGACTATGAATGAATGCCATTAAGTTCAGGCAGAATGTGTTGCAAGTGAATAGCAGTTGAATGGAACTGAGCTGCACTTTGAGCTTTCACCAGGTACAAACACAACAGCAAACTTTAACAACATCATTATCCCTGTCCAATCCCGGTGAAAACAAACTGTAAAATGAGAGGGTAGAGGAACACACAACTTCATATTTCACGAAAAAAGAGAAAAACTAACAAAGCAAATTGATGATGAGTTGAAATATTTAAAGATAAACTGAACCATCTTTCTCATCAGAAACATGGCCACAGAACATGACACTATTGTGAGCTAAAAGAAAACATCCAAAGTCAGGTACAGCACGGGGTTCGATACAGAGTAAAGCTCCCTCTACACTGTCCCCATCAAATACTCCCAGGACAGGTACAGTACGGGGTTAGATACAGAGTAAAGCTCCCTCTATACTGTCCCCATCAAATACTCCCAGGACAGGTACAGCACGGGGTTAGATACAGAGTAAAGCTCCCTCTACACTGTCCCCATCAAACACTCCCAGGACAGGTACAGTACGGGGTTAGATACAGAGTAAAGCTCCCTCTACACTGTCCCATCAAACACTCCCAGGACAGGTACAGTACGGGGTTAGATACAGAGTAAAGCTCCCTCTACACTGTCCCCATCAAACACTCCCAGGACAGGTACAGTACGGGGTTAGATACAGAGTAAAGCTCCCTCTATACTGTCCCCATCAAACACTCCCAGGACAGGTACAGCACGGGGTTAGATACAGAGTAAAGCTCCCTCTATACTGTCCCCATCAAACACTCCCAGGACAGGTACAGCACAGGGTTAGATACAGAGTAAAGCTCCCTCTACACTGTCCCCATCAAATACTCCCAGGACAGGTACAGCACAGGGTTAGATACAGAGTAAAGCTCCCTCTATACTGTCCCCATCAAACACTCCCAGGGCAGGTACAGCACGGGGTTAGATACAGAGTAAAGCTCCCTCTACACTGTCCCCATCAAACACTCCCAGGACAGGTACAGTACGGGGTTAGATACAGAGTAAAGCTCCCTCTACACTGTCCCATCAAACACTCCCAGGACAGGTACAGTACGGGGTTAGATACAGAGTAAAGCTCCCTCTACACTGTCCCATCAAACACTCCCAGGACAGGTACAGCACTGGGTCTCTGCCGCGGTCCTGAGTCTCCCGATCGAGGAGGGCGGTCAGTCGCTGGTGTGCGTCCGCACCCAGGCTGCGACTCTCCGCCTTCGGACCCTGCAGAGATACCTGTACGTCGAGCGTCCTCCCAGATGGTGTGCGCTGGCGACGTATTTTTTCCGCCAGTGTCACTGCCTTCAAGACGACACGCAGCTCCCGGTGGAGTCCGTTAGCCGCGCCTCTCTGAGGGAGTTGCCTGTCTTTTACCGGGATCTTTTCCGAGTCTGGAACATGGTCGCCTCCAGTCAGGGCGCTCCCCCGCCGGCGGAGGAGAGCGCCTCGGCTGTCCGGGCGGCCGAATCCGGGGACGGTCCGGCGGGCGGAGGAGTAGCCGAAACCCCCGGGACTCCCCTCACTGCGGGTGGCGAGGGGGCTCGGGAGTGCGGAGCGATCCCGGCCGAGCTGACTCCCGCTCGGCCGGAACTGCTCATCGGACCCAGGCCCCGAAACCCTCCTCGGGAGCCGGTCCCGCACAACCCGAGCCGCCTCTCGGAAATGCCCTCCGTGCCATTCCAATCGGCGCGGAGGGGTTTCCTGTACGGGCTGCTCCTGCACACTCTCCACTTCCTCGCCCTCGTCAGCCGGCCGGACACGCCCTGGCGGTCCGCGTTGCCATCTGGCGGCGAGGGGAAACCCCGATGGAGGTCTCTCTACGCGGGAGTCTTCCCCCTTTACATCGGGGACCTGGGGTGGAGGGTGCTGCACAGAGCAGTCCCGTGCAATAGGCTTTTAAGCAGGTTCACGGACTCCCAGGCCAGCTGTACTTTCTGCGGCCTGGACGAGTCCGTGTTCCACATCTATATGGAGTGTGCGAGGTTGCAGCCCCTATTTGAGTATCTGAAGGGGCTGCTCCTCAAATTCTGGCTGCACTTCAGTCCCACGCTCCTGATCTTTGGGCACCCGGTGCGGAGGGGCTTGGGCCGGGAGGAGGATCTCCTCGTCGGTCTGCTCCTGGGCCTGGCCAAGGTGGCAATTCACAGGTCCAGGTTGCGGGCCGTCGGGGGGTCCGTCCTCCCCGATTGCCTGCCCCTCTTCCGCGGTTACGTTCGCGCCCGGGTGTCCCTGGAAAAGGAGCATGCGGTGTCCGCCGGTACGCTTGAGGCCTTCCGCGACCGGTGGGCAACGCAGGGACTGGAGTGCATCGTCGACGCCGAGAATGGCATTTTAATTTGAGTTTTTTTGTTTATTTATCTGGTTTTAATAAAGTTATTTTAAAAATATAAGTGTGTATATAAAGGGGTCCTGAGGAATAAAGGCCCCCTCGACATAAAAAATGTATAAAGGGGGCCTGAGGAATAAAGGCCCCCTCGACATAAAAAATGTATAAAGGGGGCCTGAGGAATAAAGGCCCCCTCGACATAAAAAAAAACGGGGGGTTAGATACAGAGTAAAAAAAAAAACAGGGTTAGATACAGAGTAAAGCTCCGTCTACACTGTCCCCATCAAACATTCCCAGGACAGGTACAGTGTTCTTGAGCTGGCGATGTGAGAATTAAGCTGGAACTCCTACTCTTGAACACTGTCTGGTGACCCCCGCTGAAAAGCACACAGGCACGTGCCAAGTGATGACAAAATTTGACCTGATTGCAATCCCCTGCAAAATCTTAAAAGAATAGCTGCTTATGTGAGGGACTGAATGGTGGTTTGCAGCCCTGGAACCACAGCACAGTATGATGTAGCACTGTGCTGGTGGTTGAGGGACAGGGAGAAGATGTATAATTGCCAGCACATTATCTTTACAAATTGATGTATTTACTGTACACACAAATAAAGCCAAACTTAACATTGAATATGAAAAAAAAACGGGGGTTGGCTGCTGGCTAATTGGAGGTGCTGAGTGTATCAATGAGGTGCAGCTGACTGTTGCTTTGTGCAGAGGCTGGAGGCTGTGTGACTGCTGCAACAGGGAGAGACTGAAACTGAAGCTAGGGATTTCCATCTGTCTTTTTGTGAGAAGAAAGCAGGAAACTAGAAGAACTGTCAGCTCTTGTGAGTTTGGGTTTTGTAGCCCTTTCATTGATTGTTGTGGGGAGGGGGAAAGGAAGAGACCGGAAGACTTTGGGTGGGGTGTTTGTTTGAACAGGGAGCTCCTGTGTTTAACAGCATTGAATAGGAGCTCCCTCCCCACCCCAATGAGCTAGCCTGGGATAGTTGGAGCTGCCCAGGTGAAGAAGCTTTCTCTTAACTGTGTAAACCACATCGGAAGCAGAGAGTGTCTGGGCAGCTACAGCTGTCCAGGTGAAGACATCGCACCCCCTCCCACCACCAACTGGAAGACCAGTAAAAGGACTGCCTGCATTAACACCGGCAAAGAGACCGATTCCTCCTGACCCTCCTCTCGTTCAGCCTCTCTCCCGAGCCATACCCTCCAGTCTGTGCTTTTTTGCTTTTTGCAATAATTTGTTATTTGTTATTCCTTTCTCTCGATTTCAATTTTATTTATTTTTCTCTCATCGGTGGATGTGACTCTTCTACCCTATGGCTTCACAGTCCTGCTCGGTGGCGGGGCCTTCCTATGCTGCAGCAGCTGCTCCTGTGGCCCCCTCACCATTTAGAATATTGACAGCAAAGCATGGGGTGAAGAGTTACACCCACCCTACCATGACTATTGAGGCTTGCGTTAAGGCAATGGCCGTGGTTGTTGGCCCCTCGGCCATTGTGCAGCCTCAAAGATGTATGGGAAGGCTGTGTTCTTCCTGAAGGCCGAGCAGGTGGTGTCCCTTGCCCTAAGTACGGAGCTCACAGTGGGTGGGACTTTCCTGCCAGTGGACCCTCTGGGGGCCACTGCGCATCGGGTAATGTTGTCAAACGTCCCACCCTTCATTCCTGATGAGCTCCTCCTCCCCCACCTACACCATCTGGGGGAGGTGAGGTCGGGGATCACCCCAGTTCCGCTCGGTCTTCGGGAGCACAGCCTCTGACATATCTACTCCTTCCGCCGCCAGCTATTCATGCAGCTGGCGCGGGAGGAGGTCTTAGAGGGCCACTTCAGTGTAGAGTTCCAGGGGACGGCCTACCGCGTCTTTTGGACCTCGGACGGGGCACGGTGCCACGTCTGCAAGGGGGTGGGGCATGTTCGTAAGAACTGCCCCAACTTCCCGGCCGCCAGCTCCACCTCGGCGGCCCAAGGTGGTTCCACAGCACCTCCTCCCACTCCCCCCACACATCCAACAGACACCGCTCAGTCGGTTCCGGAGGCTGTGGTTTTCACAGCCTTCGGCGGGGAGGGGAGTGTCCGTCCGAGCAGAAGGAAGACGCGGGGAAAAAAGAAACATCATGAGGCGCGTCTCCTGGACACTTTGACACAACCCGAGCCTGAGCTCAGCCCAAAGCCCATTCCCATGGAATCCACCTGTCCCAGGGCTGGGCTGAGGCCCAGGGTGACTAAAAAGAAAAAAAAGGAGGGTGCGGAGGCCTCTGATGACATGGAGGTCTCTGAGCCTCTGTGCCCCAGTGGGAAAAAGAGGAGAAGGCACCCCTCCACAGAAATAACACAGGGCCCTGAGGTGCAGGGCCCATCTGTTGGAGGGGAGCTGCCTCCTGTTTCTGGTCCTCAGGTTCCCCCTACCGCCACCACCAAGGCTACAAAGTCCGGGCAGGAGCTCCCTATTCCTCAGGATGGAGCGGAGGGGGCGACACCTGTACATGTGGCCCCTCCGGGGGAAGCCAGTGGAGCCCTGCTTGTGGTGGGGGAGCCTGGGGACGCCGAACATTCTGCCACTGCCACTGGGTTGGGTGCCCTGAGTAGAGGGGAGGGCGGGGCCCCAAAGGGTCGGCCCTCCCAGCCGGAGTCCACCACCAACCAGGAGACACCCGACCCGGTTATAACCGAGAATGCTGCCCCATCTGCTGGGCCTGTGGGTGCTGGCGGAGCGGGAGATGGCCTCCTCTGTCCGCCTCCGATCTCGGCTCCGGCTGGATTTCCGGAGTCGGGAACTTCTGTCTCCCCTGGACCACTCATTGGCCTGGGGACGGAGGTGGAGGGGGGTCCTGAACTGCTGGTGCCCACAGGCTCCAGCTTCACAGGAGAACCCAGAGAGGACTCCTCCGCCATCGATCCTGGGGGTGGGATCGTGACGGAGGCAGGACCAGCTGGCGCGGCCGGGACGTCCGCCCCACAGTGTGTGGTGGATGTGTCGGCCGCTGGCGGTGACGACCCGGAGGAGGATGGGGATTCGGTGTGGGGCACGGAGGATGACCTTGATTCTATCGCCAGTGAGGTGGTGGAGTCCCTCGTGCCTCCCACCGAATCTCCTCTCATCCCCACGGCGGAACTCCGGGATTTCCTCGCGGCTTGCAGGGGTTGCCGCAATAAAGTTCAGCTGGCCCTCGACCGCTGGTCAAATCTGGCGCTGATCATCCAGTCCGTCCGTGCTGCCCTTAAAAAAGCGGGCAAGCGTGCGGGCATGAAACTGGTTGAGAGACGCCGTTTTAATGTGTTCCTCAATGGGTTGCTGGGGGAGTGGAGGGCCAGGTGCACTTCCACTCCCTCCTCACAGTGAGGTGTTGGTGACGGGTTTTAAGTACCTTTGACATGAAGATAACCATAGCCAGCCTCAACATCAACGGCAGCAGGGGGTCTCACCGCAGATTTCACAATCTCTCAGTCCTCAGGGAAGGGAGATACGCGGTGAGCTTTCTGCAGGAAACCCACACCGTTCCGGGAGACGAAGCCACCTGGCTCCTGGAGTGGCAGGGTGGGGTCCACATGAGTCACCTCACCCCTATTTCTAGTGGGGTGGCTATCTTGTTGGCCCCAACTTTTCAGCCGGAGATCTTGGGGGTCAAGGAGCTAGTGCCGGGCCGCTTGCTCCACCTTGCCGTTCGCCTGGGTAGCGTGCCGCTCCACTTTGTGAACGTGTACGCGCCCAGGCCCGGCGCGTTGCAAGCGCGCTTCTTTGAAGAAGTGTCCGCTCTCTTGAGCTCCATCGATAGTGGCAAGTGCATCATCCTCGGGGGGGATTTTAACTGTACCCTCGTGGTGGGGGAATGCTCCGGTCCCCAGCGCGGCCAAGCATCGGCGGAGAAGTTGAGGGGACTGATCAGCTCCTTTAACTTGGTGGACATCTGGCGGAATCTCCATCCCGACTCCAGCGCCTTCACGTGGAGGTCTGGAGGAGGAGGGTCCCGAATCGACCGCCTCTACATTTCGCAGGCGTACGTCTCCCGCGTCTCGGCGGCCTCCATGCGGCTGGTGCCGTGCTCGGACCACCGCCTGGTGTGGGCGGAGTTCACTCCGCTCCGCACGCGGGCGGGGTCCGCGTACTGGCACTTTAACAACCGGCTGCTGGAGGACGAGCGATTCCGGGACTCGTTCCGTCGATTCTGGGCCGACTGGAGAAGGAAGCGGGGGGGGCTTCCCCTCCTTGAGGCTATGGTGGGATGTGGGCAAGACTCACATCCGTGTCTTTTGTCAGGAGTACGCGAAGGGGTCGACCAAGAGGCGGGAAGCCGAGATCGGGTGCCTGGAGAGTTATTTATTTAAAATACACACAGAGGGGTCCTAACGAATAAAGGCCCCCCTCGACAAAATGATAATGACCTGAGGTAGAAGGGCCATATTTAAAAACAATAGGGTTAGTTACAGAGTAAAGCTCCCTCTACATTGTTCTAACTTCACAGTAAGACCCAGATGTGTGAGTGTTTTGCACCAGTAGAACCTGATTTCATCAAGCACCCTGTGAGCTCACAGCTTACAGACTTTGGCCCCCACCATCTGAGCTGTGTTTGAAGCTGAGGTGTGATTGTGCCTCGTGGAGACCCAGTCGATGCTGATTTGTGTTCAGCGATGTGGATCGCTGTGAGTTCGATCCTTACCTTCCTTCAGTTTTGCGTTCAGCACTTTTGGAACATTTTCCCGGATGAAAGAGTAACTCTTCATCGCAAAACGAATCTGTTGAACAAGAAATCCAATTAACCATTTTACCACCACTTCAATTGTGCTTGAATGCTCGTTGATAAAATGCTATTCGGAGCCCCTCTCCTGGGTCACAACAGGAATGCAACACCTGCTCCATGTTTGGCCCTTGGACAGCACCAGGTCTCAGCTTTGTTTCTGCTCTGGGCCAATTCAGGAGACAGAAGTGGGAGGGGGAACAATTAGGCTCAGGACCAGCGGTGGGGCGGAAAACCTTAGCAAGGTTCATGCTCCTCAAAGATATTGACTTTCTTGCTGGGAAGTGCATGTGTCTGACAGACCGGACAGGAAATAACTATTGAAGGTCTTTGCTGACTGACATCCTGTCTTGTTTACAAAGAACACAAGTAGTCAAGTGTGTGTGTGTGCACGAGAGTTGGTACTTGGTGTCAGGGGTGTGTGTGATTCAGTTCCCTGTGTGTAAGTCTCAATGCTACATTATCCCCATAATTTATTGCTGGATCTAAATTGACAGAGGAACAGAGGGACCTTGGAGTGTCTGTCCACAGACCCCAGAAGGTGGCTGGACAGGTAGATAAGGTGGTCAAGAAGTCATACAGGATACTTGCCTTTAGTAGCCGAGGCATAGAATATAAGAGCTGGGAGGTTATGCTGGAACTGTAATAAAACACTAGTTAGGACACAGCTGGAGTACTGTGTACAGTTCTGGTCACTGCACTGTAGGAAAGATGTAATTGCACTAGAGAGGGTACAGAGGAGATTTATAAGGCTGTTGCCTGGACTGGAGAATTTTAGTTATGAGGAATGTTTGGATAGGTTAGGGTTGTTTTCTTTGGAACAGAGGAGGCTGAGGGGAGACCTAATTGAAGTGTATAAAGTTACAAGGGTTCTAGATAGAGTGGATAGGAAAGCCCAATTCCCCTTGGTTGACGGGTCCACAACCAGGGGGCATAGATTTAGGGTAAGAGGTAGAAGGTTCAGAGGGGATTCGAGGGGAAATCTTTTCACCCAGAGAGTGGTGGGAATTTGGAACTCACTGTTTGAAAGGATGGTAGAGGCAGAAACCCTCATAACATTTAAAAAGTACTTGGATATGCACGTGAAATGCCGTAACCTACAAAGCTATGGACCAAAAGCTGGGAAGTGGGATTAGGCTGGATGGCTACTTGTTGGCTGGCACGGATATGACGGGCTGAATGGCCTCCTTCTGTGCTCTAAATGTCTATGATTTGTGTGACAAACCCTGACACTAAATGACAAGCCACTGGAGTATTTACAGAGCAGTAAAGATGTGGGCTGTACCTGTTCAAGTATCACAATGAACCGTGAGGCTGGAGGCAGCTCATACTGAATGACAGCATAGATGGGATAGAATCCTAGGACACAGGCTTGGCACAGCACAATCACCAACCCAAGGGCCAGCGTATAGAGGCGAGGATATCTGACCAGGTGATACGAGCTTCCCCACATGTTCAGTGCTTTGTATGGGATTACGAGAGTGTACAGGAAGAGGCAACTCCAGACAGTCAACACTGTGGAAAACTTTCCAAAAGCATAAACCAGCAGGTCAAATTCAAGGATCAGCCTGAAAGGAGAAAGGAAGAAAGTTAGACTTCGATCCTCAAACCTCTCAGTTCAACAGAACAGTAGACAGTGTTGTCAGACAGCGACAGAATTAGACAGTCTTAGAGCACAGAGAGAGGGCACTTGGCCAAACATTGCCTGAACCAAAATCATGGAGCACAGAGCCAATACATCAATGGCAGAGTGATGTCCAGAATTGTCCCTTCAATGGATCCACATGAATGGAACAAGAAATACTAGCAGATTTTTTTATTCAACAAACACACCGCTTGAAACCCAGTAACACACTCCCAGGTATCTGTTATTCTATATATAAACCCCCCTAAACCCCACAATTAGATTCCAGTCTGTAACTCACTCCTGGGTATCTGTTATTCTGTATATAAACCCCCCGAACCCCACGATTAGATTACAGTCTGTAACTCACTCCCGGGTATCTGTTATTCTATATATAAACCCCCCGAACCCCTCGATTAGATTCCAGTCTGTAACTCACTCCCGGGTATCTGTTATTCTATATATAAACCCCCCGAACCCCTCGATTAGATTCCAGTCTGTAACTCACTCCCGGGGATCTGTTATTCGAAATATAAACCCCCCGAACCCCTTGATTAGATTCCAGTCTGTAACTCACTCCCGGGGATCTGTTATTCGAAATATAAACCCCCCGAACCCCTCGATTAGATTCCAGTCTGTAACTCACTCCTGGGTATCTGTTATTCTATATATAAACCCCATTGAACCCCTCGATTAGATTCCAGTCTGTAACTCACTCCTGGGTATCTGTTATTCTATATACAAACCACCCGAACCCCTCGATTAGATTCCAGTCTGTAACTCACTCCTGGGTATCTGTTATTCTATATATAAACCCCCCGAACCCCTCAATTAGATTCCAGTCTGTAACTCACTCCTGGGTATCTGTTATTCTATATATAAACCCCCCGAACCCCTCAATTAGATTCCAGTCTGTAACTCACTCCTGGGTATCTGTTATTCTATATATAAACCCCCCGAACCCCACGATTAGATTACAGTCTGTAACTCACTCCTGGATATCTGTTATTCTATATATAAACCCCCCGAACCCCTTGATTAGATTCCAGTCTGTAACTCACTCCTGGGTATCTGTTATTCTATATATAAACCCCCCGAACCCCACGATTAGATTACAGTCTGTAACTCACTCCCGGGTATCTGTTATTCTATATATAAACCCCCCGAACCCCACGATTAGATTCCAGTCTGTAACTCACTCCTGGGTATCTGTTATTCTATATATAAACCCCCCGAACCCCACGATTAGATTACAGTCTGTAACTCACTCCTGGGTATCTGTTATTCTATATATAAACCCCCCGAACCCCTCAATTAGATTCCAGTCTGTAACTCACTCCTGGGTATCTGTTATTCTATATATAAACCCCCCGAACCCCACGATTAGATTACAGTCTGTAACTCACTCCTGGGTATCTGTTATTCTATATATAAACCCCCCGAACCCCTCAATTAGATTCCAGTCTGTAACTCACTCCTGGGTATCTGTTATTCTATATATAAACCCCCCGAACCCCACGATTAGATTCCAGTCTGTAACTCATTCCTGGGTATCTGTTATTCTATATATAAACCCCCCGAACCCCTCAATTAGATTCCAGTCTGTAACTCACTCCTGGGTATCTGTTATTCTATATATAAACCCCCCTAAACCCCACGATTAGATTCCAGTCTGTAACTCACTCCTGGGTATCTGTTATTCTATATATAAACCCCCCGAACCCCTCAATTAGATTCCAGTCTGTAACTCACTCCCGGGTATCTGTTATTCTGTATATAAACCCCCCGAACCCCTCGATTAGATTCCAGTCTGTAACTCACTCCCGGGTATCTGTTATTCTATATATAAACCCCCCTGAACCTCTCAATTAGATTCCAGTCTGTAACTCACACCGGGTATCTGTTATTCTATATATAAACCCCCCGAACCCCTCGATTAGATTCCAGTCTGTAACTCACTCCCGGGGATCTGTTATTCGATATATAAACCCCCCGAATCCCTCGATTAGATTCCAGTCGTAACTCACTCCCGGGTATCTGTTATTCTATATATAAACCCCCCTGAACCTCTCAATTAGATTCCAGTCTGTGACTCACTCCCGGGTATCTGTTATTCTGTATATAAACCCCCCGAATCCCTCGATTAGATTCCAGTCGTAACTCACTCCCGGGTATCTGTTATTCGAAATATAAACCCCCCGAACCCCTCGATTAGATTCCAGTCTGTAACTCACTCCCGGGTATCTGTTATTCTATATATAAAGCCCCCGAACCCCTCGATTAGATTCCAGTCTGTAACTCACTCCCGGGTATCTGTTATTCTATATATAAACCCCCCTGAACCTCTCAATTAGATTCCAGTCTGTAACTCACACCGGGTATCTGTTATTCTATATATAAACCCCCCGAACCCCTCGATTAGATTCCAGTCTGTAACTCACTCCCGGGGATCTGTTATTCGATATATAAACCCCCCGAATCCCTCGATTAGATTCCAGTCGTAACTCACTCCCGGGTATCTGTTATTCTATATATAAACCCCCCTGAACCTCTCAATTAGATTCCAGTCTGTGACTCACTCCCGGGTATCTGTTATTCTGTATATAAACCCCCCGAACCCCTCGATTAGATTCCAGTCTGTAACTCACTCCCGGGTATCTGTTATTCTATATATAAAGCCCCCGAACCCCTCGATTAGATTCCAGTCTGTAACTCACTCCCGGGTATCTGTTATTCTATATATAAACCCCCCTGAACCTCTCAATTAGATTCCAGTCTGTAACTCACTCCCGGGTATCTGTTATTCTATATATAAACCCCCCTGAACCTCTCAATTAGATTCCAGTCTGTAACTCACTCCCGGGGATCTGTTATTCGATATATAAACCCCCCGAATCCCTCGATTAGATTCCAGTCGTAACTCACTCCCGGGTATCTGTTAATCTATATATAAACCACCCGAACCCCTCAATTAATTCATGTGTTTGGTCACCCTTATGCTGGTGCATCCTTTTTGAAAGATTCAAGATTCAGCCTCAGTCAGGAGGTTGTGGCTTTGCCTGACACTGGCACAGCACTGAAATAGGCTGCAGAATGTCCAGAAGCGTCATCTTACTGCTCTTTGCCATTTGCTGGTGTTCTCCTGGGCAGAGCCCTACCCAGTTACACCCGAGCAAGCTGGGTGTCAGAGGTCACAGGCTGCCCTTCAGATCCGAGGCAGCCTGTCACTCACCTGAGGGAAGCACCATGTTTAGAGTAGGGCTGCTCTTGCTGGGGTGGCGACCCATCTGATGCTGTTCCTTGCCACGCCTAGCTGCCCAAAAACAACGCCAGGCAATTGTGCTGCCCTTTAAGGCCTGTGATAGCTTCCATCGGCCCTCCTCCACCCAATTGCAGGCACTTGTCTGCCAAGTGTCTGCCCAGGCGTCGTACACCAGCCGAACCCGGGAATAGCCTGGCATTCAGCTGAGCTCCGCTCAGGCAATGGGGAACAATGCCCCACCCAGTGTACACTGGGGAAAAGGTGGAGGGAGAATAATCGGGGCCTTTATGTCCTAGATGTTAACAGCAAGTAGTAGATTCCGCCTGTGCTCAGTGTTCTCACCTGCTCTCGTCGATGAATTCAACCGCCATTGTACTGACAACAAAGACAATCAACAGAGCGATGAACATATGATATATTGTCCGAATGTGGGGGCTCTCAAACAGTTCACTAGAAAAGAACAGACACAGTGAGTGGATTTACACAGGAATACCAAAAGCCAGTGAATCATGGGACAGTGTGTTCCAAACATGGAGATCAGCTGATCTGCACTCACCTCCAAACCCTCCCGCAACACAACACAAGTGATTTTTGAAACATTCGAGAGACAGCCATGGTAACAATCGCGTCTCTGAGTCAGAAGGTTGTGGGTTCAAATCCCACTTTAGAGATTTCAGCACATAAGCCAGGCTGACACTCTAGTACAGTACTGAGGGAGTGCTGCACTGTCGGAGGGTCAGTACTGAGGGAGTGCTGCACATTCAGAGGGTCAGTACTGAGGGAGTGCTGTACTGTCGGAGGGTCAGTACTGAGGGAGTGCTGTACTGTCGGAGGGTCAGTACTGAGGGAGTGCTGCACATTCAGAGGGTCAGTACTGAGGGAGTGCTGTACTGTCGGAGGGTCAGTACTGAGGGAGTGCTGTACTGTCGGAGGGTCAGTACTGAGGGAGTGCTGTACTGTCGGAGGGTCAGTACTGAGGGAGTGCCGTACTGTCAGAGGGTG
Organism: Heterodontus francisci; assembly: GCF_036365525.1. Taxonomy (NCBI): domain Eukaryota; kingdom Metazoa; phylum Chordata; class Chondrichthyes; order Heterodontiformes; family Heterodontidae; genus Heterodontus; species Heterodontus francisci. The sequence continues at coordinate 16,570,442 of NC_090421.1, read as the reverse complement.
AGTACTGAGGGTGCGCCGCACTGTCGGAGGGTCAGTACTGAGGGTGTGCCGCACTGTCGGAGGGTCAGTACTGAGGGTGCGCCGCACTGTCGGAGGGTCAGTACTGAGGGAGTGCCGCACTGTCGGAGGGTCAGTACTGAGGGAGTGCTGCACTTTCAGAGGGTGAGTACTGAGGGAGTGCCGCACTGTCGGAGGGTCAGTACTGAGGGAGCGCCGCACTGTCGGAGGGTCAGTACTGAGGGAGCGCCGCACTGTCGGAGGGTCAGTACTGAGGGAGCGCCGCACTGTCGGAGGGTCAGTACTGAGGGAGCACCGCACTGTCGGAGGGTCAGTACTGAGGGTGCGCCGCACTGTCGGAGGGCCAGTACTGAGGGTGCGCCGCACTTTCGGAGGGCCAGTACTGAGGGAGTGCTGCACTTTCGGAGGGCCAGTACTGAGGGAGTGCTGCACTGTCGGAGGGCCAGTACTGAGGGAGTGCTGCACTGTCGGAGGGTCAGTACTGAGGGAGCACAGCACTGTCGGAGGTGCTGTCTTTTGAGTGAGATGTTAAATTGAGGTGCTGTCTGCTCTCTCGGGTGGATGTCTAAGTTCCCATGATGCTATTTTGAAGAAGAGCAGGGGAGTTATTACTAGTGTCCTGGCTAATGTTTCTCTGCCAAAAAAATCACTGAAATCAATAATCGAGTCATTATCTCATTGCGGTTTGTGGGATCTTGCTGTGTGTAAGTTGGTTGATGTGTTTCCTACATTACAACAGTGACCGGACTTCACAAAGTACTTCATCGGCTGGAAAAGAGCTTTGCGGTTGTCCCCAGGTCATAACAGTCGAAAGTTGTGTTTGCGTAGCACCTTTTTTGAAAGGCACTCCACTGAGATGTTCCTGAGCCCACCAGGACTCTTGGGTAGTTGCCATGCTGCTCGGGCCTGCAGTTTGGTGCTAATTATTGCGATCGATTTGCTCAGGTTTGCTGCTGCTTGCGTTTGGAATGTTTTTTCCAGCAGTGTTTGGGCAGCCCGGATCGTGCTGTGTTACTTCCGGGCCCAGGTGACCCTGGGGCAAGTCGCAAGGAAGCTGCAGTCATCCTGTCACAGGAGGTGCAGCTCATGAGGAAGCTTCCATTTCAATGCAGAACTGCTGGGCATAGGCAGCAATGAAGTAACTTGACCCTAGTTCCAATTAATAGCCATATTTCTTTGCGATGTAACTAAATGCAATGCACTCAGCCTGTGGTCAGAGGTGCGAGGCCTGTGTATTGAGGATGGCATCATTGGCTCACCACCATTTTCTGTTTGGCATCCTGGAAAGGGCACCAAGCACAGGAGAATTTGCCCTTTGGATATTTGCGATCAGAACTTAACACCACTCACACATCAGGTGAGGACTGACTTTGCGCAGAAATCTTTTGCATAAGCAGGCAGTCCACAGGAAGGACACCAGCTTCTGTCCATTCACATGCCAGCAGGGCCCAGGAGCAGTCAAAGGCCTGCTGATTGTAGCCTGGGATTTGGAGCCCTGGTTGCCAGGTGACTCCAGAATTCCGCGAGGTGAGGGGCCCCGGTTGCTGGGCGGCTCTGGGATTCCAGGTGGTGAGGAGCGCTGGTGTTTGCGCAGTTCATGCCGTGTTCATTAACGCAACGCTTAGCGGAAAACACCAGTATTTTGTGAGACTGTTCATTTGCATGCCCATCGGTACTCAAAAGTTGCAAATCCAGTGTAAATTGGGAGTAAGGTGTTTGGAAATGAGAGCACAGCATTTGATGCAGCTAATTGCCCTGACGGAGCTGGGAGAGGGTTTAACTCACTGAGTTCCCCATCAGGCAGCTTGCACTGAGGGGTGTAAGTGTGATCTCTGTCCCACTCTTTGAGAATGTCTGCCCCTGACACTGGCCACCTTTCCTGTGACTGAATGCAGCCCCACCCTGCCTCCTGAATCAATACTGCAGTGCTACCCTGAGCCTGCCTGAAATGATACAAGAATTGAGTAAAGTTGCAGTTCAGGCGGAGGTCCCCTCTTGGTGGAGTGCTCTGCTCCAATACACCTCTGCTCACAAAGTTCCTAGTAGGGCCTGTGCCATCCATTTCTCCAATTGGGGGGGGGGGGGGGGGGGTGCAGGGATAATATGTGGTGAGGGTCACCTCCTTAAACAGTGCCTGACTCTTCCTCCTTCCTACTATCCTGTGCTCCTCCTAGAATCAGAATAAGAACAGAAGAATGAGGAACAGAAGTAGGCCATTCAGCCCCTTAAGCCTGCTCCGCCATTCAATACGATCATTTGCTGATCATCTACTTCAACTCCACTTTCTCGCCCGCACCCCCCCCCCACCCCACATTATCCCCTGACTCCCTCTGTGTCCGATTGGAATGATACAGCACAGAGGAAGCCATTCAGCCCATCATGCCTGTGCCAGCTCTTTGAACCATACAATTAGCTCTTACCCCCACCCCCATAGCACTGTAATTTTTTTTTTACCTTCAAGTATTTATTCAATTCCTTTTTGAAAGTTATTATTGAATCTGCTTCCACTGCTCTTTCAGGCAGCGCGTTCCAGATCTTAAACCTGTGCCCTCTGGTTACTGACCCTCCTGCCCGTATGCCATGATAATGACATACAAGTGTTTGCCAATGGGTAAGCCATACTTGGCACTGAGGAGCCATCGCTGTGGGTGGCAACTGAAAGTTGCCCAGTGGTCTCCCTCACAGGGAGTCTTGGTGGGGGTCCTGGAATCTTATGCAGACAGCAACAGAATTAGCTGGATATTTTCCAAAGGGGGAGAAGCTGGGAATTCTGGAGGAGCAGAAAGGTTTAGGAGTCCGAGTACGGAAATCATGAAAAAGCTGGTGGGCCAGATACAAAAAAAACTTAAAAAGGCAGATGGAATGTTGGCTTTTATCTAATGAGGTCTGGATAGAACTTATTGTTGGTGATAACATTATAAAAACCCATCTAAAATACACAGGGATTCTGTCTCGAGTAAGACAGCAGACAGACCGATTTGATGCAAGTGCAGAAATGTTTGTGTTCACAGTAAAACCTTTTCGTACTTACTCCAGCATCGAACGGCGATTCACAAAGATCTTTTCTTTCTCTGTTGCAAGTTTCTCACCCCTTAGGACAAAGATGATGTCATTAAAAGTGCACCCACCTCATCAGCAATATTAAACACTGCAATTCTGTGCAAAATGTTAATGGGGGGAGAGAGAGAAGGCGAGTGAGGGGAGGGCGATGAGAGAGTGAAGGAAGGAGAAATACAAGAGAGATGGTGAAAAGGAGGCGAATGTTAGAGAGCAGTGGAGAGCGAAAGGTATGCAGAGAGAGAAAAAACAGAAAGACATGACAAATACGAAGAGGGACAGAGAAAAAGAGAGCCAATTGATAAAAGGGAAGGGGAAATATGAGAGAGAGTTAGAGAAAGTGAGAGACACAGACAGAGAGAGAGACCGAGAGAGAAGGTGAGAGACACAGAGAGAGAGAGAGAGACCGAGAGAGAAGGTGAGAGACACAGAGAGAGAGAGAAGGTGAGAGAGAAAGTGAGAGACACAGACAGAGAGAGCAAGGGTCAGACAGAGAATAGAGGCATGTACAAGCAGAGAGTAAGGCATTCAAAGAGATGGAGGCACGCACACACGCACACAAATATTAACACACAGAAAGACAGACACCAACACACACAAACACTACTACTCACACCGACACCAACACACAAAGACAGACACTTACACACACACAGGGTGAATGCTGGGTACCGGGGGAGGGGGGGGAATACATGGAGGTGTTTGCTGGAGAGGGCCCTCAGTAGACCACAGATTGCCCACGGAGGAGGGACCCCCTCCAAGCCTGCAGAGAGGGGGCCTCGCTCTACTGGGCGACCATCCCGCGTGGCAGAGGCCCACATCCCCTGCCGCTGCTGGCTTAATTCCAGCACTGGCGGGAAGAGGCCCTTAAATGGCTGATTATAGGCCTCATAAGGGCCTCAACTGGCCTCTGGGCGGGAAGGCCGTCATCAGCCTAACCTGCCCCTGACAAAATTGTGCAGTGACGGGGAGATGACAGGGAGGTGACGGACCCTCCGCCCCCCACCTCCTGTTGCAATTCTATGGGCAATCCCCCTCCTCCAAACCCATCTCAGGGGGGGCCCATAAAATTTAGCCAACACACACACAGACGAACACTGTAATGTATTTCTATGTAATGAGCATGCCCCGTGTGTGATGACATAATTAAACATGTCATTTGGCCATCTTGGTGTCTGTCTGTCTTTACAAGTTCCTCCCAATATATAACAGATTTTGGCGATGAAACGGGATTAAAGTGCAAATATTTTTGCAGCAAATGGCAGTAGAGCCTGTGATGAACAAAATAAGCTCGCTCCTACTTGCTTAGATGGTGAGGATTTTCAACTAGATTGTGTTGAGCCTGGTTGCTTCTGAAAACATGTGACTGTATTCAGTTGAATGGATTCTGCAGGGTCCTAGTGTCCATTGGATTCAATGACTGAAGGCATTGGCTTTGGTAAGTTTGTTCCGATTGGGCTAACTTAGCTTCTGTATCACTGTTACAGACAGCACAGTAAAGGGTTTACTGTTACATTTGAAAATGGGACAAAATGGCTGTGTCACAGGATACATTGGAAGTCTAAGAATATATGATAGAACTCGAGAACCATTCAGTTCATATATTGAAAGAATGGGCATGTTTTTCAGAACTAATAATATATTAGAACGTGAAGGTGAAAGTGAAGAGCCACAGACTCAGAATAAGGCAATTCTTGAGCGCAAGAAAGCAATTTTGCTGAGGAATATTGGCCCAGACGTGTATGGCACACTGACAAACCTTTTTGTTCACAACAAGGCAGAAGACGTCACTCAAAACAATCATCACTTAGTTGGAGACACATTTTAATCCGAATCCACTAGAGATAGCGGAAAGCTACAAATTTGGAATCAGAAACCAGAGAATTAGTCAAACAGTTGGTGAGTACATTGTGGCACTGAAACCAACATTAATGTGCAAAGACTGGCTTTGCAAGCTGAAGCTAGACTGGAAGCATGTTTTCCAAGTTGAGACGACCAAGAAGCATGAACAGCTATTGAATAGTTACAGGAACATTTTCAAGGGCAGCTGTGAAGGCATCGTTGTTGAGTAAGCACTCAACCAAATTAAGCCTGATGCAACACCAGTACATTGCAAGGCTAGGCCAGTTCCTTATGCTCTCAAAGCCCAGGTTGAAATGGAACTAAAAAGCTAGAGAGGAGCGGTGTCCTAGTGAAAACTGACCAGTGATTGGGCAACCCCAATTGTAGTGGTGCCCAAGTCAGATAAAACTGTAAGACTATGTGGAGACAAAGTCGCCATCAACCAGGCAGTGGGTGATGAGCAGTATCCATTACCGACCTCCCAAGATTTGTCTGTGGAGTTAACGGGATCCAAGCTATTCACAAAGTTGGATTTGTCCCCTGATTATTTCACAGCTCAATGTGACTCGAGACAGGCAGCAGGATCTCACAATAAACACACACATGGGGTTATACTCCTACAGGAAGCTACCCTACGGTGTGAAGTCTTCTCCAAAAATCCTGTTACAATGGATAAGATTTTGAAAGGAGCGCCACATTGCTTGTGTGATCAGGATGATGTGTTGATCAAGACTGCAACAGAGGAAGAGAATCTTCAAGTGTTGGATGAAGTATTAAGGCTCAATGATCACGATGTGAAGTTGAAAAGAAGCAAGTGTGACCTTGTGTAATCTGAGGTAGTGAACCTTGGCTTGAAAATTAATAAAAAAGGACTACAGCCAGTGAAAGAGAAGATAGACGCTATTGTCAATGCCCCAAATTCAAAAGATGTGTCTGAGCTTAGATCTTTTCCAGGCATGGTCCAATACTACTCACGATTTCTCCCTGAGTTTGCAACAGTGTTCGCTCCACTACATGAGTTGTTGAAAAAGAAGTGAAATGGGAATGGTCTAAAGCACAAGATGCTTATGATGCATGTAGGAGAAGCTTGACCAGTGATGCACTACTCATTTATTACAACATAAATCATAACCTGACGCTAGCATGTGACACTTCAAACGATAGAGTTAGAGCAGTGATCAGTCATGTCATGGATAATGGTCACGAGAAGCCCAGATCATTCACGTTGTGTACTGTCACCAAGAGTGAACGTAAATACGTTCAGATAGAAAAGGAAGCACTTGGAATCATCTTCAGAATCAAAAAGTTTCCCCGGTTTTTGTTGGACAGAAACTTCACGCTAGTAACAGATCATCATAAACCCCTAGTAGCTATTCTGGGACCAAAGTCTGTAATACTGACAATGACAGCGTCAAGGATGCAGCGGTGGCTGTACTTCTCTCATAGTACGACAAAACATTGAATATCACAGTTCAAAAGAGAATGCTATCGCTGACACACTGTCACGTTTGTCACATGAGGACTCAGAAGTAAACTGTGAAGGGCAATCTTCACAATCGGGGTAGTAGATGATGACTTTCCAATCACTGCAGCTGAAATTGCAGCTGAAACTCCCAAAGACCGACAAAGAGTCTATGAACAGACTTTGAATGGTTGGACGGAGTTTGACTGGTGTACAGACAAGGAACTGAAACCATTTCACAATCAACGTTATGAGTTATCCATGTGGATCACATGATCCCAGCGAGTGTGATCCAAAATTTGAGCATGACCTACTTCATAGCGAGCTTTTACCAGAGTGTGAACCAGTTCAGATTTTGGTGTCTGAAGCATCAGTTTCGGAAAAAGAAACAAGATCTTCTGTAAATCCTGAACTGAAACCAAACAGTCCAAAAGCTGAATCTACACCGAAACCTGAGAGAAGATCAGGAAGACTTTATAATCCAGCTGTTAGACTTGATTTATAGATATTGTTTAAAGAAAAAAGTCAATTGTTACTTTGCCACGTGTGCATATTATCAAAAGATTTGTTTGTTTTTGAAGGTGGATAGTTAGTGTACCTATAAATAACTTATTACATTTTTTAAAAGGGGGAAGCAGTGTAGTATGTTATGAGCATGCCCAGTCTGTGATGATGTCATTAATCATGTGATCTGGACATCATGGTGTCTGTCTTTCTTTACAGTTCCTCCCAATATCTAACGGACATGAACACACACAGACACGAACGCACACACACTGTGTGGAGGGGTAGCTCTGTTAATTAATGATGGTATTGGCACAATAGAGAGGGATGACCTAAGTTCAGGAGACCAGGATATAGAAGCAGCTTGTGTCGAGATGAGAAATGATAAAGGGACGAAGTCACTTGTGGGAGTGGTGTACAGGCCCCCTAACAGTAACCACACAGTAGAACAGGGTATAAAGGAAGAAATAATGGGTGCTTATCAGAAAGGTACGGCGATAATCATGGAGGATTTTAATCTACATATAGATTGGAAAAATCAGATGGGCAAAGGTAGCCTAGATGAGGAGTTCATAGAATGTTTTCGGGATAGTTTCTTAGAACAGCACGTTCTGGAGCCAACCAGCGAGCAGGCTATACTTGACCTGGTATTGTGCAATGAGATGGGATTAATTAATGACCTCATAGTGAAGGTGCCCCTAGGCAGTAGCGATCATAATATGATTGAAGAGTGGAGAATGGAGAGAAGAGTGGGTCTAAGACTAGTATTTTAAACTTAAATAAGGGCAATTATGAGGGCATGAAAGCAGAGCTAGCTAAAGCGAACTGGCAAAGTAGGTTAAGGGATAGGTCAATAGAGATGCAGTGGCAGACATTTAAGGGGATATTTCAGAATACACAGAATAGATACATTCCAACGAGAAAGAAAAATTCCAAGGGGAGGACCCGCCATCCGTGGTTAACTAAAACAGTTAGAGATAGTATCAAAGTTAAAAGAAAAAGCATATAATTGCACAAAGATGGGAGGCAGGTCAGAAGATTGGACAGAATATAAAAAGCAGCAAAGAACGACCTAAAAGATTAATACGGAGAGAAAAATTAGAGTATGAGAGAAAGCTAGCTAGAAATATAAAAACAGATAGTAAGAGTTTCTAGAGATATTTAAAAAAGAGCAGAGTTGACAAAGTGAGCATTGGTCTTATAGAAAGTGAGTCTGGGGAATTAATAATGGAAAATAAGGAGATGGCAGGTGAACTGAACAGGTATTTAGCATTGGTCTTTACCATGGAGGATACAAGTAACATCCCAGAAATAGCTGTAAATCAGGAAATGGAAGGGAGGGAGGAACTCGAGAAAATTACAATCACCAGGAAAGTGGTATTGAACAAATTGTTGGAGCCGCGGGCTGACAAGACCGCATCCTAAGGTGTTAAAAGAAGTGGCCAGTGAGATAGTTGATGCGTTAGTTTTAATTTTCCAAAAATTCCCTAGATTCGGGGAAGGTTCCATAAGATTGGAAAATAGCGAATGTAACTCCTTTATTCAAAAAGGGAGGGAGACAGAAAGCAGGAAACTACAGGCCAGTTAGCTTAACATCTGTCTCAGGGAAAATGTTAGAAGCTATTATTAAAGATGTTATAGCAGGGCATTTAGAAAAATTCAAGGTAATCAGGCAGAGTCAACATGGTTTTGTGAAAGGGAAATCATGTTTAACCAATTTATTGGAGTTCTTTGAAGAAGTAACATGTGTTGTGGATAAAGGGGAACCAGTGGATGTATTGTACTTAGATTTCCAGAAGGCATTTGATAAGATGCCACATCAAAGGTTATTACAGAAAATAAAAGCTCATGGTGTAGCGGATAACATATTGGCATGGATAGAAGATTGGTTAGCTAACAGGAAACAGAGTAGGCATAAATGGGTCATTTTCTAATTGGCAAGATGTAACGAGTGGTGTGCCACAGGGATCAGTGCCTGGACCTCAACCTTTGACAATTTTATATAAATGACTTGGATGAAGGGACGGAAGGCATGGTTGCTAAATTTGCTGATGACACAAAGATAGGTAGGAAAGTAACTTGGGAAGAGGATATAAGGAGGCTACAAAGGGATATAGATAGGTTAAGTGAGTGGGCAAAGATCTGACAAATGGAGTATAATGTGGAAAAATGTGAAGTTGTCCATTTTGGCAGGAAGAATAAAAAAGAAACATATTATCTAAATGTTGAGAGATTGCAGAGCTCTGAGATGCAGAGGGATCTGGGTGTCCTAGTGCATGAATCACAAAAACATAGTATGCAGGTACAGCACGTAATTCTTTTTTTTCTTTTTGGGCCTCCTTATCTCGAGAGACAATGGATACGCGCCTGGAGGTGGTCAGTGGTTTGTGAAGCAGCGCCTGGAGTGGCTATAAAGGCCAATTCTGGAGTGACAGGCTCTTCCACAGGTGCTGCAGAGAAATTTGTTTGTTGGGGCTGTTGCACAGTTGGCTCTCCCCTTGCGCCTCTGTCTTTTTTCCTGCCAACTACTAAGTCTCTTCGACTCGCCACAATTTAGCCCTGTCTTTATGGCTGCCCGCCAGCTCTGGCGAATGCTGGCAACTGACTCCCACGACTTGTGATCAATGTCACACGATTTCATGTCGCGTTTGCAGACGTCTTTATAACGGAGACATGGACGGCCGGTGGGTCTGATACCAGTGGCGAGCTCGCTGTACAATGTGTCTTTGGGGATCCTGCCATCTTCCATGCGGCTCACATGGCCAAGCCATCTCAAGCGCCGCTGACTCAGTAGTGTGTCTCAGCTGGGGGTGTTGGCCGCTTCAAAGACTTCTGTGTTGGAGATATAGTCCTGCCACCTGATGCCAAGTATTCTCCGAAGGCAGCGAAGATGGAATGAATTGAGACGTCGCTCTTGGCTGGCATACGTTGTCCAGGCCTCGCTGCCATAGAGCAAGGTACTGAGGACACAGGCCTGATACACTCGGACTTTTGTGTTCCGTGTCAGTGCGCCATTTTCCCACACTCTCTTGGCCAGTCTGGACATAGCAGTGGAAGCCTTACCCATGCGCTTGTTGATTTCTGCATCTAGAGACAGGTTACTGGTGATAGTTGAGCCTAGGTAGGTGAACTCTTGAACCACTTCCAGAGCGTGGTCGCCAATATTGATGGATGGAGCATTTCTGACATCCTGCCCCATGATGTTCGTTTTCTTGAGGCTGATGGTTAGGCCAAATTCATTGCAGGCAGACGCAAACCTGTCGATGAGACTCTGCAGGCATTCTTCAGTGTGAGATGTTAAAGCAGCATCGTCAGCAAAGAGGAGTTCTCTGATGAGGACTTTCCGTACTTTGGACTTCGCTCTTAGACGGGCAAGGTTGAACAACCTGCCCCCTGATCTTGTGTGGAGGAAAATTCCTTCTTCAGAGGATTTGAACGCATGTGAAAGCAGCAGGGAGAAGAAAATCCCAAAAAGTGTGGGTGCGAGAACACAGCCCTGTTTCACACCACTCAGGATAGGAAAGGGCTCTGATGAGGAGCCACCATGTTGAATTGTGCCTTTCATATTGTCATGGAATGAGGTGATGATACTTAGTAGCTTTGGTGGACATCCGATCTTTTCTAGTAGTCTGAAGAGACCACGTCTGCTGACGAGGTCAAAGGCTTTGGTGAGATCAATGAAAGCAATGTAGAGGGGCATCTGTTGTTCACGGCATTTCTCCTGTATCTGACGAAGGGAGAACAGCATGTCAATAGTCGATCTCTCTGCACGAAAGCCACACTGTGCCTCAGGGTAGACGCGCTCGGCCAGCTTCTGGAGCCTGTTCAGAGCGACTCGAGCAAAGACTTTCCCCACTATGCTGAGCAGGGAGATTCCACGGTAGTTGTTGCAGTCACCGCGGTCACCTTTGTTTTTATAGAGGGTGATGATGTTGGCATCGCGCATGTCCTGGGGTACTGCTCCCTCGTCCCAGCACAGGCATAGCAGTTCATGTAGTGCTGAGAGTATAGCAGGCTTGGCACTCTTGATTATTTCAGGGGTAATGCTGTCCTTCCCAGGGGCTTTTCCGCTGGCTAGGGAATCAATGGCATCACTGAGTTCCGATTTGGTTGGCTGTATGTCCAGCTCATCCATGACTGGTAGAGGCTGGGCTGCATTGAGGGCAGTCTCAGTGACAGCATTCTCCCTGGAGTACAGCACGTAATTAGGAAAGCTAATAGAATGTTATAATTTATTGTGAGGCAAATTGAATACAAAAGTAGTGAGGTTATGCTTCAGCTATTCAGGGCATTGGTGAGACCACATCTGGAGTACTGTGTACAGTATTGGTCTCCTTATTTAAGGAGGGATGTAGATGCATTGGAGGCAGTTCAGAGAAGGTTTACTAGACTAATACCAGGAATGGGCGGGCTGTTTTATGAGGAAAGGTTGGACAGGCTAAGCTTGTATCCGCTGGAATTTAGAAGAGTAAGAGGCGACTTGATTGAAACATATAAGATCCTGAGGGATTTTGACAGGGTGGATATGGAAAGAATGTTTCCCCTTGTGGGAGAATCTAGAATTCGGGGTCACTGTTTAAAAATAAGGGGTCGCCCATTTAAGACAGAGATGAGGAAGAATTTTTTCTCTCAGAGGGTCGTGAGTCTTTGGAACTCTCTTCCTCAAAAGGCGGTGGAAGCAGAGTCTTTGAATATTTTTAAGGCAGAGGTAAATAGATTCTTGATAAACAAGGGGGTGAAAGGTTATTGGGGGTAGGCGGGAATGTGGAGTCGAGGTTACAATCAGATCAGCCATGATCATATTGAATGGTGGAGAAGGCTCGAGGAGCCGAGTGGCCTACTCCTGCTCCTAATCTGTATGTACACACACACTAACGCACACAGAAACTAATACCCACACACACAGATACTAACACATACAGACACTAACACACACACACACAAACACCAACACACAGACAGACACTAAGACACACAGACAGACATTAACACACAAAGACTGACAAAAATAAAAGAACAGTGACAGAAAGAGGCACACAACTGAAACACAAGATTGCCAGCAGCTCAGTGTGTATCTGACCCATACAGACGTGATCCTGCTCTGTGCTGCATTTGCTGACCTCAGCCAGAGTGACAGGATGAAGACCCCACCCTCGATGGAATGGCGGGTTGTCACTCTGACATTCCTGCACCCATCCCTCACCCGGAGAACACGTTAGTGCTGTAAATGGTGTGGCTGCATGAGCCCTTTATGCAAATGCCCACTTCCCCGGGATTTGGGATGGGGTCGAAGTCAGGGCAGACTGGCAGCTGGATGACCCACCCCACCACACTCAAGGTGGCAGATCAGGTTACCAGGAATTTCCGGCTCAAGGAGCTCTTTGAGAGGTGTGCACATTAACTGGCGGCAGTTATGTCCTGAGTTGTCAGACTGGTTGCCCACCACAGTAACACCCTCCTAGTAACTCCACGACGACACAAAGCTCTTCAAGGAGCTCTCTGTACCTGTTTCCGTGTTCTGACTCCTGGGACTTGGTCACTTGCTTATAGTGTGAGTGGTACTCAATGGATTCCTCTATAGCTTTGTCTAGCAGTTCACTCAGCTGACCTTGGAACTGGTCCAACAATTCTACTTTCATATCCTAGGTCAGAGACAAAAAAAAGTGTTTCTGTCAACATGACATCAACTTTATGGATCAAATGCAACCTAGTCACAAACAGCGGCCTGGTCGCAGGCAGCGGCCTAGTCACAGGCAACGGCCTAATCATTGGCAGTGGCCTATAATCACAAGCAGCCTAGTCACAGTCGGCCTAGTCATAGGCCGTGGCCTAGTCACAAGCAACAGTCTGGTCACCGGCAGTGGTCTAGTCGTGGGCAGCCTAGTCACGGGTGGCCTAATCAGAGGCAACCGAGTCACGGGCCACCTACTAATGTGGCAGGGGGATGGGAACCAATTGAGGTCAGTTGACAGTAAGGAGGTAGTAACAAAAGCCTGTAAGGAACTAGATAATGAAGTCAGTGTGACTAAGGGGAAGAGCAGGCAGGGAGCAGATGATGAATATAAAGGGACTGGTGGTCTGAGGTGCATTTGTTTTAATGCAAGAAGTGTAGTAGGTAAGGCAGATGAACTTAGGGCTTGGATTAGTACCTGGGAGTATGATGTTATTGCTATTACTGAGACTTGGTTGAGGGAAGGGCATGATTGGCAACTAAATATCCCAGGATATCGATGCTTCAGGCGGGATAGAGAGGGAGGTAAAAGGGGTGGAGGAGTTGCATTACTGGTCAAAGAGGATATCACAGCTGTGCTGAAGGAGGGCACTATGGAGGACTCGAGCAGTGAGGCAATATGGACAGAACTCAGAAATAGGAAGGGTGCGGTAACAATGTTGGGGCTGTACTACAGGCCTCCCAACAGCGAGCGTGAGATAGAGGTACAAATATGTAAACAGATTATGGAAAGATGTAGGAGCAACAGGGTGGTGGTGATAGGAGATTTTAATTTTCCCAACATTGACTGGGATTCGCTTAGTGTTAGAGGTCCAGATGGAGCAGAATTTGTAAGGAGCATCCAGGAGGGTTTTCTAGAGCAGTATGTAAATAGTCCAACTCGGGAAGGGGCCATACTGGACCTGGTGTTGGGGAATGAGCCCGGCCAGGTTGTTGAAGTTTCAGTAGGGGACTACTTTGGGAATAGTGATCACAATTCCGTAAGCTTTAAAATACTCATGGACAAAGACGAGAGTGGTCCAAAAGGGAGAGTGCTAAATTGGGGGAAGACCAACTACACCAAAATTCGGCAGGAGCTGGGAAATGTAGATTGGGAGCAGCTGTTTGAAGGTAAATCCACATGTGATATGTGGGAGGCTTTTAAAGAGAGGTTGATTAGCGTGCAGGAGAGACATGTTCCTGTGAAAATGAGGGATAGAAATGGCAAGATTAGGGAACCATGGATGACAGGTGAAATTGTGAGACTAGCTAAGAGGAAAAAGGAAGCATACATAAGGTCTAGGCGGCTGATGAAAGACGAAGCTTTGAAAGAATATCGGGAATGTAGGACCAATCTGAAACGAGGAATTAAGAGGGCTAAAAGGGGTCATGAAATATCTTTAGCAAACAGGGTTAAGGAAAATCCCAAAGCCTTTTATTCATATATAAGGAGAAAGAGGGTAACTAGAGAAAGGATTGGCCCACTAAAGGACAAAGGAGGAATGTTATGCTTGGACTCAGAGAAAATGGGTGAGATTCTAAACGAGTACTTTGCATCGGTATTCACCGAGGAGAGGGACAGAACGGATGTTGAGGTTAGGAACAGATGTTTGATTACTCTAGGTCAAGTCGGCATAAGGAGGGAGGAAGTGTTGGGTATTCTAAAGGGCTTTAAGGTGGACAAGTCCCCAGGTCCGGATGGGATCTATCCCAGGTTACTGAGGGAAGCGAGAGAGGAAATTGCTGGGGCCTTAACAGATATCTTTGCAGCATCCTTAAACACGGGTGAGGTCCCGGAGGACTGGAGAATTGCTAATGTTGTCCCCTTGTTTAAGAAGGGTAGCAGGGATAATCCAGGTAATTATAGACCGGTGAGCCTGACGTCAGTGGTAGGGAAGCTGCTGGAGAAGATACTGAGGGATAGGATCTATTCCCATTTGGAAGAAAATGGGCTCATCAGTGATAGGCAACATGGTTTTGTGCAGGGAAGGTCATGTCTTACCAACTTAATAGAATTCTTTGAGGAAGTGACAAAGTTGATTGATGAGGGAAGGGCTGTCGATGTCATATACATGGACTTCAGTAAGGCGTTTGATAAGGTTCCCCATGGCAGGCTGATGGAGAAAGTGAAGGCGCTTGGGGTCCAAGGTGTACTAGCTAGATGGATAAAGAACTGGCTGGGCAACAGGAGACAGACAGTAGCAGTAGAAGGGAGTTTCTCAAAATGGAGACGTGTGACCAGTGGTGTTCCACAGGGATCCGTGCTGGGACCACTGTTGTTTGTGATATACATTAATGATTTGGAGGAAAGTATAGGTGGACTGATTAGCAAATTTGCAGACGACACTAAGATTGGTGGAGTAGCAGATAGTGAAGGGGACTGTCAGAGAATACAGCAGAATATAGATAGATTGGAGAGTTGGGCAGAGAAATGGCAGATGGAGTTCAATCAGGGCAAATGCGAGGTGATGCATTTTGGAAGATCCAATTCAAGAGTGAACTATACAGTAAATGGACAAGTCCTGGGGAAAATTGATGTCCAGAGAGATTTGGGTGTTCAGGTCCACTGTTCCCTGAAGGTGGCAACGCAGGTAAATAGAGTGGTCAGGAAGGCATACGGCATGCTTTCCTTCATCGGACGGGGCATTGAGTACAAGAGTTGGCAGGTCATGTTACAGTTGTATAGGACTTTGGTTCGGCCACATTTGGAATACTGCGTACAGTTCTGGTCGCCACATTATCAAAAGGATGTGGATGCTTTGGAGAGGGTGCAGAGGAGGTTCACCAGGATGTTGCCTGGTATGGAGGGCGCTAGCTATGAAGAGAGGTTGAGCAGATTAGGATTATTTTCATTAGAAAGACGGAGGTTGAGGGGGGACCTGATTGAGGTGTACAAAATCATGAGAGGTATAGACAGGGTGGATAGCAAGAGGCTTTTTCCCAGAGTGGGGGTTTCAATTACTAGAGGACACGAGTTCAAAGTGAAAGGGGAAAAGTTTAGGGGGGATATGCGTGGAAAGTTCTTTACGCAGAGGGTGGTGGGCACCTGGAACGCATTGCCAGCGGAGGTGGTAGATGCGGGCACGATGGAGTCTTTTAAGATGTATCTAGACAGATACATGAATGGGCAGGAAGAAAAGAGATACAGAACCTTAGAAAATAGGCGACATGTTTAGAGAGAGGATCTGGATCGGCGCAGGCTTGGAGGGCCGAAGGGCCTGTTCCTGTGCTGTAATTATCTTTGTTCTTTGTTCTTTGTACTCACAGGCAGTCTAGTCACATGTGGCCTAGTCACATGGAACAATACGTCCAACTGTTTCAAACAATACTGTATAATTTGGGGATGGTACCAAGATGTGCAATGAGGTAACTAATGGAGATTGACAGAATTAAAAGGGACTGCGAAGATAATGGAGATAAATGTACATTATAATTGGAAACCTGGCCATTACTGACCATTCAATCAGTGTGAAGGTGTTATCATTATTGGTAAGAATGCACTGAGGTGCACCTTGTTGATTTGTTCTGATGAAAGGTCGTCGACCTGAAGCATTAACTGTCTTTCTCTCTCCACAGATGCTGCCTGACAAAGCAGTCCACTTGATTGGCACCCCATCCACCACCTTCAACACTCACTCCCTCCACCACCGACGCACAGTGGCAGCAGTGTGGACCATCTACAAGATGCACTGCAGCAACGCACTAAGGCTTCTTAGACAGCACCTTCCAAACCCGCAACCTCTACCAACTAGAAGGACAAGGGCAGCAAATGCATGAGAACACCACCACCTGCAAGTTCCCCTCCAAGTCACACACCATCCTGACTTGGAACTATATCGCCGTTCCTTCACTGTCGCTGAGTCAAAATCCTGGAACTCCCTTCCTAACAGCACTGTGGGTGTACCTACCCCACATGGACTGCAGCAGTTCAAGAAGGCACCTCACCACCACCTTCTCAAGGGCAATTAGGGATGGGCAATAAATGCTGGCCTGGCCAGTGATGCCCACATTCCTATGAATGAATAGACAAGTTAAAAAAAGGAGCTCCATATGTAGGCTTTTGGGGTAATCCTGAAATTCTGAGCTCCCAATGGAAAATCGCACTTACAGGAAACATAGATTTCAGTTGGACCGTGACACAATAGCCCTGATTTTCTGATCAATCCACTCTATGATTGTAGCTCCCTTCTGGGACCGTGGAATCATTCCTTCAGTGAAGAAATCATACAAACATATGAATTAGGAGCAGGAGTAGGCCATTCGGCCCCTCTCGCCTGCTCTGCCATTCAATAAGATCATGGCTGATCAGTTTGTGTTTCTAATTCCACACTCCCATCTACCACCATTAACCTTTGATTCCCTTGCCTAACTAGAATCTATCTCCGCCTTAAAAATATTCAATGACCCCGCCTCCACCACCTTCTGAATTCTATCCTTGAAATGTCTGTTAGAGGCTTTTCTAGGAGGAGGGATCCTGTTATTTCCATGATAACTATTACATTAACACTGAATCTGCTCAAGGGTTACCTATTGAAACAAAGTGAGCGGAGACTGTCTGTCAGCTGTGCCTGAGATTTACCTGTTACTGCTTGGAGTTCGTGTCTGACATCCGACTCTCACAAAGAATGAACAGGTTGGGGCTTTTTTCTTTAGAAATAAGACGCCTTAGAGGTGACCTGATCCAGCCACTCTCCCAGAGAGTAAATGCCTTGAGTTATACTGAGCCACAGAGACCAAGAAGACCCCAGGTGTGATCAACAGTCTGTCCCGAACAATATGCAAACAACTCCCATCTCCCCGTCTGCAGCAGTCCGTGCAGGTTGTTGTTGTACCAGGAGGAGCAGTGAAGGTGAGAAACTCTCTAGGGTGTGGTGCGAATCACTTTCCAGTGAACCCCCTACTGCTGGAGCGTGTGTGTGAGTGAGCGTGTGTGTGAGTGAGCGTGTGTGTGAGTTAGCGTGCGTGAGTGTGCATGTGTGAGTGAGTGAGTGTGTGAGAGGGGTGTGTGTGGGGGGAGTGTGTGTGGTGGGGGAGGGGGGGAGTGTGTGACTGTGAGCGAGTATGTGTATGTGTGAGTGAGTATGTCTAAACTTGAGTGAGTGTATGTGTGAATGAGTGTGAATGTTTGAGTGTGTGTGTGTGAGAGAGTCTGTGTGTGTGAGTGTCTGTGTGTGAGTCTGTGTGTGAGTGAGTGTGAAGGGTGTGTGTGAGTATCTGTGTGTGTGTCTGTCTGTGTGTGTGTGTCTGCATGAGTGAGTATGTCTAAACTTGAGTGAGTGTGAGTGTTTGAGTGTGAGTATTTGTGAGTGTGTGAGTGTGTGTGTGAGAGGGGTGTGAGTGGGGGGAGGGGGGAGTGTGTATGTGTGAGTGAGTCTGAGTGAGTGTGTGGGAGGAGTGTGAGAGTGTGAGAGTGTTTGTGTGAGAGTGTTTGTGTGTGTCTGTGTGTCTGTGAGTGTGCCTGTGTGTGAGTGAGTGTGCCTGTGTGTGAGTGTGGGAGGAGCGTGAGTGTGTGTGTGAGTGTTAGGGGTGTGTGTGTGTGTCTGTCTGTCTGTGAGAGTGTGTATGAGTGTGTGCGTGAGAGTGTTTGTGTGTGTGTCTGTGAGTGTGAGTGTGTGAGAGAGGGTTGAGTGTGTGAGTGTGAGAGAGGGGTGAGTGTGTGAGATAGAGGTGAGTGTGTGTGAGTGTGAGAGAGGGGTGAGTGTGTGAGTGTGAGTGTGTGAGAGAGGTGAGTGTGTGTGAGAGAGGGGTGAGTGTGAGTGAGAGAGGGGTGAGTGTGAGTGTGTGAGTGAGAGAGGGGTGAGTGTGTGTGAGAGAGGGGTGAGTGTGTGAGTGTGAGTGTGAGTGTGTGTGAGAGAGGGGTGAATGTGTGAGTGTGTGTGAGAGAGGGGTGAATGTGTGAGTGTGTGTGAGAGAGGGGTGAGTGCGTGAGTGTGAGTGAGAGAGGGGTGAATGTGTGTGAGAGAGGGGTGAGTGTGTGAATGTGAGTGTGTGTGTGAGAGGGGTGAATGTGTGAGTGTGATTGTGTGTGAGAGGGGTGAGTGTGTGTGTGTGAGAGGGGTGAGTGTGTGTGTGTGAGAGGGGTGAGTGTGTGTGTGAGAGAGGTGTGAGTGTGTGTGTGAGAGAGGTGAGAGAGGGGTGAGTGTGTGAGTGAGAGAGGGGTGAATGTGTGAGTGTGTGTGTGTGTGTGTGAGTGAGAGAGGGGTGAGTGTGAGTGTGTGTGTGAGAGAGAGGGGTGAGTGTGTGAGTGTGTGTGAGAGAGGGGTGAATGTGTGAGAGAGGGGTGAATGTGTGAGTGTGTGTGTAAGTGTGAGAGAGGGGTGAGTGTGTGTGTGTGTGAGAGAGAGGGGTGAATGTGTGAGTGTGTGTGAGAGAGGGGCGAGTGTGAGTGTGTGTGTGAGTGTGAGAGAGGGGTGAGTGTGAGTGTGTGTGGGAGAGAGGGGTGAGTGTGAGTGTGTGTGAGAGAGAGGGGTGTGTGTGTGAGAGAGAGGGGTGAGTGTGAGTGTGTGTGAGAGAGGGGTGAATGTGTGTGTGTGTGAGAGAGAGGGGTGAGTGTGTGTGTGTGTGAGAGAGAGGGGTGAATGTGTGAGTGTGTGTGAGAGAGGGGTGAATGTGTGAGTGTGTGTGAGAGAGGGGTGAATGTGTGAGTGTGTGTGAGAGAGGGGTGAGTGTGTGTGTGTGTGAGAGAGAGGGGTCAATGTGTGTGAGAGAGGGGTGAATGTGTGAGTGTGTGTGTGAGAGAGGGGTGAGTGTGAGTGTGTGTGAGAGAGAGGGGTGAGTGTGAGAGTGTGTGAGAGAGGGGTGAGTGTGTGTGTGTGTGTGTGAGAGAGGGGTGAATGTGTGAGTGTGAGTGTGTGTGTGAGAGAGGGGTGAATGTGTGAGTGTGAGTGTGTGTGTGAGAGAGGGGTGAATGTGTGAGTGTGTGTGTGAGAGAGGGGTGAGTGTGAGTGTGTGTGTGAGAGAAGGGTGAGTGTGTGTGTGAGAGAAGGGTGAGTGTGTGTGTGAGAGAGGTGTGAGTGTGTGTGTGTGAGGGGTGAGTGTGTGAGTGTCTGTGAGAGAGGGGTGTGTGAGTGAGAGAGGTGTGAGTGTGTGTGTGTGTGAGAGGGGTGAATGTGTGAGTGTGAGTATGAGAGATGGGTGAGTGTGAGTGTGTGTGTGTGAGAGAGAGGGGTGAGTGTGAGTGTGTGTGAGAGAGAGGTGAGTGTGTGTGTGTGTGTGTGTGTGAGAGAGAGAGGGGTGAATGTGTGAGTGTGTGTGAGAGAGGGGTGAATGTGTGAGTGTGTGTGAGAGAGGGGTGAGTGTGTGTGTGTGTGTGAGAGAGGGGTGAATGTGTGTGAGAGAGGGGTGAATGTGTGAGTGTGTGTGTGAGAGAGGGGTGAATGTGTGAGTGTGTGTGTGAGAGAGGGGTGAATGTGTGAGTGTGAGTGTGTGTGAGAGAGGGTTGAGTGTGAGTGTGTGTGAGAGAGGGGTGAGTGTGAGTGTGTGTGTGAGAGAGGGGTGAATGTGTGAGTGTGTGTGTGAGAGAGGGGTGAGTGTGAGTGTGTGTGTGAGAGAGAGGAGTGAGTGTGAGTGTGTGTGTGAGTGTGAGAGAGGGGTGAGTGTGTGTTAGTGTGAGTGTGTGTGAGAGAGTGTGAGTGTGTGTGTGTGTGAGAGAGGGGTGAATGTGTGAGTGTGTGTGAGAGAGGGGTGAATGTGTGAGTGTGTGTGAGAGAGGGGTGAGTGTGTGTGTATGAGAGAGAGGGGTGAGTGTGTGTGTATGAGAGAGAGGGGTGAATGTGTGAGTGTGTGTGTATGAGAGAGAGGGGTGAGTGTGTGTGTGTGTGTGTGGGGTGAGTGTGTGAGTGAGAGAGGGGTGAATGTGTGAGTGTGAGTGTGTGTGTGAGAGAGGGGTGAGTGTGTGAATGTGAGTGTGAGTGTGTGTGAGAGAGGGGTGAATGTGTGAGTGTCTGTGAGAGAGGGGTGAGTGTGTGAATGTGAGTGTGAGTGTGTGTGAGAGAGGGGTGAATGTGTGAGTGTCTGTGAGAGAGGGGTGAGTGTGTGAATGTGAGTGTGAGTGTGTGTGAGAGAGGGGTGAATGTGTGTGTGTGAGAGAGGGGTGAGTGTGTGTGTGTGAGAGAGGGGTGAATGTGTGTGTGTGTGAGAGAGGGGTGTGTGTGTGTGTGAGAGAGGGGTGTGTGTGTGTGTGAGAGAGGGGTGAGTGTGTGTGTGTGAGGGAGGGGTGAGTGTGTGTGTGAGAGAGGGGTGTGTGTGTGTGTGAGAGAGGGGTGAGTGTGTGTGTGTGAGAGAGGGGTGAATGTGTGTGTGTGTGAGAGAGGGGTGAATGTGTGTGTGTGTGAGAGAGGGGTGTGTGTGTGTGTGAGAGAGGGGTGAGTGTGTGTGTGTGAGGGAGGGGTGAGTGTGTGTGTGATTGAGAGAGGGGTGAATGTGTGAGTGTGTGTGAGTGTGTGTGAGAGAGAGGGGTGAGTGTGTGTGTGTGAGAGAGGGGTGAGTGTGTGTGTGTGTGAGAGAGGGGTGAGTGTGTGTGTGTGAGAGAGGGGTGTGTGTGTGTGAGAGAGGGGTGAGTGTGAGTGTATTCCACAGTCTCAGGGCCCGTTAACCTGCATTAGGTTCAGACATGACGAACGGTAACTGCTGAACGCTACAGGTTTCTTTATTATGAGAATGAAAGGTGAAAGGACAAGGTTCAGCATGTAGATCAACATCAATATTCAAATGGCTGGAAGAAAATATTGGATAAAGCACAAAGCATTTGGTGGAGTCACGTTTGACAAGAGAGTGATTATAGGATGGGGGCGGAGGGAGAGACAGGTCAGCCAAACATTTTAGGGCAAAAGGAGGAAAGCGAGGTGGAGAGGTGTTCGGAAGGTATTCCAGAAGTTAGGACCTTGGCTGCCAGTGGTGGAGTGATTAAAATCAGGGATGCACAAGAGGCTAGAATTAGAGGAGCACAGATATCTCCGAGGGTTGTGGGGCTGTAGGAGATTACAGAGATAGGGAGGGGTGAGGCCATGGAGAGATTTGAAAACAAGGATGAGAATTTTAAAATTGAGATGTTGCTTGACCGGAAACCCATGTAGGTCAGTGAGCACAGGGGCGATAGGGGAATGGGACTTGGTGCGAGTTAAGACGCAGACAGCAGAGTTTTGGATGACCTCAAGTTTACGGAGAGTAGAATGTGGGAGACCAGCCAGGAATAGGTTGGAAGAGTCAAGTCTAGAGGTAACAAAGGCATGAATGAGGGTTTCAGCAGCAGATGAGCTGAGACAGGGATGAAGTCAAGGTGGAAATAGGCAGTGTTAGTGATGCCGCGAATAGGAGGTCAGAAGCTCATTTCAGGGTCAAATGTGGCACCAAGGTTGCAAACAGACTGGCTTAATCTCAGACTGCTGCCAGGGAGAGGGATGGAGTTGGCAGCTGGGAACAGAGTTCAGAGCAGGGACTGAGAACAATAGTTTCAGTCTTCCCAATATTTAATTGGAGGAAATTTCTGCTCATCCAGTACTGGATGTCGGATAAGCACTCTGATAATTTAGTAACAGTGGAGTCGGCGAGAGAGGTGGTGGTGAGGTAGAGCTGGGTGTCGTCAGCATACATGTGAAAACTAACACTGTGTTTTCGGATGATGTCTCCGAGGAGCAGCATGTAGATGAGAAATAGGAGGGGGCTGAGGATAGATCCTTGGGGGACACCAGAGGTAACTGTGGGAAGAGAAGCCATTGCAGGTGAATCTCTGGATATGATTAGATAGATAAGAATGGAACCAGGTGAGAGCAGTGTCACCCAGCTGGATGACAGTGGAGAGATCTTGGAGGAGGATGGTGTGGTCAAAGGCTGCAGACAGGTCAAGAAGGACAAGGAGGGAAAGTTTACCTTTGTCCCAGTCTCTCAGGATGTCATTTGTAACTTTCCTCAAAGCTGTATCCTTACTGTGACAACACATTCAAGGACCTTGGAGAGGAAAAGGAGGTTAGAGAAGGGGAGGTCGTTTGAAAGGATTGTGGGGTCAAGGGTTGTTTTCTGAGGCGAGGGGTGATGACAGCAGATTTAAAGGAGAGAGGGACAATATCTGAAGAGAGAGAACTGTTTACAATATTGGCTAACGTGGGCCTGGAGGGGAAGTTGGGTGATCGGCGGTTTATTGGGAATATGGTTGAGGGAACTGGAGGTGGGTCTCATGGACAAGACGAGCTGTGAGAGGGCATGAGGGGAGACAGGAGACAAACTAGAGAAAGATGCAAATTCAGGACTAGGGCAGTGGGGGGGGTGGGGGGGGAAGAGTTTTCGAGGAGGTTTAGCCAGGTGGGCTAGTGGAAGGGAGGGAGACAGCAGAGACAGCTGATTGGATAGACTCGATCTAAGTGACAAAGAAGTTCATGAGCTCCTCACACTTATTGTTGGAGGTGAGAAATTCTAGTTCTGGGCACAAGCGAGTGCCTTCAGATCACAGGAGAGAAATTTGGAAGTAGATTTATTAAACATTATGAATTCCGACATAAGACCTGAACTAACTCATTTCTGCTAACCGCCAATGATTGAGGGAAGTGAAAAATAAAAAGAGATCCAAATGGCTGAGAGTTCAAAGATAAAGGTGAAATCATTACACACAATACTTTACAACTCACCATTCCTTGCAACATACTGACAGCAACACAGTACAATGCAACATATGATCATAAATGAATAAATGGACTGAACCCTGATATGCACTTGAGGGAGTGGACGATCGAGGGGGATTTGTTTGTGGGATTAGCCAGATCAGCTGTGAATGGAAATCTTTCCAGTCCTTTAGTATCTGACTCACAGCATCCACCCACACAGTGTACACTGTAATTCTCCTGTTGAGGTTACACTGGGACTTCATGATGATTCTGCAGACTTTTGGAGCCCAGATCACAAGGTATTTTCAGATGTGGAAGGCCTTTCCGAGTTCAATACATCCTGAATGACTACTTTTCCCCCACTGTAACTGCAATTGTTTCAGAGGTGGCTCTCCTGTCTCACCTGCAGTCAGAAAGTTCTGGGTTCAAGTCCCACTCCAGGGGAAATCCAGTCTGACACTCCAGTGCAGTACTGAGGGAGTGCTGCACTGTCAGAGGTGCTGTCTTTCGGGTGAGACATAAAACCGAGGCCCCGTCTTCCCTCACAGGTGGATGTAAAAGCCCCCATGGCACGATTCCGAAGAAGAGCAGGGGAGTTTTCCTGGTTTCTTAACCAATATTTATCCTCAATCAACACCACCAAAACAAATTATCTGGTCATTATCACATTTCTGTTTGTGGGATCTTGCTGTGCACAAATTGGCTGCTGCGTCTCCTGCATTACAACAGTGACCACGCTTCACAAGTACTTCATTGGCTGTAAAGCACTTTGGAACATCCTGAGGTTGTGAAATGAAAGTCTGTCCTTTCTTCTTATTCTTTCTTCCTTCCCTCCTCTATCCAGGAGTCTATTCCATGTGTTGATCACTCTCTGTGTGTAAGAGAGCTTCCTGATATTAGACCTAAATTTACCTTTTACTAATTTGACCCTGTGACCAACACCCTCCCCCCCACCCCCCACCCACCCCATCCCCCACCTTCTCCATTCATTTAACTATCTCTACAACATCACCTCTCAGATGTTCCTTTCCAAGTTGAATAGCCCATGGGTTCCACCACTTGCCCACACTCAATACCAGTTCTGAGGTGTTTCATTAGAACTGACATTGGCTTTACAAATATGGGCCATTTGAAGATACAAATGGCGGGAAGACATCATAATGTGGCACACTTCCTGTGATTTGGGCCCAAGAGTCTTCCTGGCTGCTTGACACTGGGCTGTCAATCTTTGATTGGTTTCCTCCCATCACCCAGAGGTGGTTGTAATTGAGCAGCCCTGTCTGCAGGGCAGAGCACTGAAGTGAGGAAACTCGCCAAGTAAGGGATCATAAACATTTACTAGGATTCCAAACATGACCTTGTGTTTTGAGCACTGATAAGCCAGTTATCTCTCTTTATGAGGACTGAATTCCATCTGTCCTTGATGCAGACCTTGACCTACAGTACAGTCTGCAAACACAACATAATTTAACCCTTTTTATCTAAAAGGTTCAAGAAGTTCCATAGAAAGTGATGGAAACCTTGGCAATCTCACAGATAACTGAGGGAAAGATGAGCACGAGGTGGAATCGAGAGAGTACAGGCAATTTCACAATTTGTGAAGCTGGGCTAGCGAGTAGTAATGTACAGGTAATGTACATGTAAAGTAAATACAATGTACAGGTAATGCATGACAAAAAGCTGTCAAAGGGATGGAAATAACAGTAAGGGGAACTGGCAGAAACAAGGGGCCAGAAATTGCTGGCATTGAAATAATGAATTAACAATGTACTCCATTAGTAATTCATAAATAATGCAGCAATCTAAGAGATACACCATGGCCTGGATTTTGCCGTCAGTGGTGAAGTGACTCCCCTCACCACTGACCTCGAAGAAAGCTGCAAACAGAGATTTAGCAGGCTCCAGAGTGATGATTTCCCATATTTCAATCCGGCGTCATCGATAAGGGATCGGTGGCATCCAGCAACAGTGATGTCATCAATCAGGCTGAGCAGCCAATCAGATTGAAGAATTCTCACAGACAACAAACCAGGAAGTAAAACACATGGATTATAATTCACATTTCAATCATGTAACAGAAAGTGAAATCAAGTTTGGGACAGGCACATGGGATTAAGGTGGGAGCTGAAATATCAGAAACAAACTTTAAACAATAAATTAAAATTATATTTTATTAATTTAAAAGTCATGGAAATGTTAAATGTTATTGCAAGGGAATGATGCGCTACACTTGTTAAATACATTTTTCAGGGCCAGTGAGGTTGTTCAGCAGTAATGATGACTTAGTACACCCTTAAAAACTCAGTTATCCCTCATTCAACAAGGCTTAATATTTTCAATGGTTTTTACAGCAAGAATAGCATATAAAAAGTTGCAGTTCTCATCAAATCTCTGATTTTGTGCTGATTGCATCTTTTCAGATACAGCAGCATATCCTACGCAGTAACTTCTGGATTTCCACATTTAACCACGCACGTGTGGATGGCAGAAGTTCCTGTCAGTTTACACAGCTGTGACGAGTGCTGACAGTTTCACTGGCATTACCACCACACATTCCAGGCCATTAAGTTCGGATTCTCCGCCAATTGCTACATGTTTTACAGCAGTCTGCCATTAGCCTTGCTAAAGATGGTATAACGTCCCTTCTCATTGTGAGGCTCCCAGTTGAACTGACCCTGATATTGCTGGATTTACAACATTGGGTGCAAATTATTGCTGCCACGGCACAGGGCTGGTAATTAATGTTGAAGAAGACCCTGCAAATGACATGATTTATGGGCCTGACATGTCACTGAGAGGTCCAGAAAGGGAGCAATGAATCTGTTCTCAGAGCTCTCCATCAATGGGGGATTTCCTTGTCTGTTGTAGTTTTATTGGTTCATGGGCGTCACAGGCTAGGCCAGCATTCATTGCCCATGAACTGAGTGGCTTGCGAGGCTATTTAAGAGTCAACCACATTGTTGTGGGCCTGGTCATTAGTGAACCAGATGGGTTTTAAGAACAATCGATTCACAGTCACCATTAGACTACCTTTGTAATTCCAGATTTTATTAATTGAATTCAAATTTCACCATCTACTGTGGTGGGATTCAAACCCATGTCCCCAGAGCACTAGCCTGGACCTCTGGATTACTAGTCCAGTGACATGACCACTCCACCACCGCCTCCCCTATGATTAGTCAACAACCCCATTCTCATTGCATCATGCCACTAACAGGATGGATGGTAGAAGGCAAACTAGATGAACCTTGATCTTTTTTTGTCCTGCACTTCCTGTGTTCCGCTGGTTCTATAATTAATGGATGCAGAATGTTTCTACATTTCACACAGCTACCCTGACATTCACTTATCACTCTCTCAAGGACCAATCCAGCAATGCCCAAACACAACTGGGCTACAATGTCCCCTCCTACTGCTAGTTCTTTTAATTTTGTCTCATTTCTCTCTTTCTTAATCCACTCTCTTTCCTTCCCTCTCCTTGTTTCTCTTTCTGTCTCTAATTTTACTCGAATTTACCCAATTTCCTTCTCTGTCGCTCACTCCATTTCTTTCACTATGCTTAAATTTCATTGGTCAAGGAGGTGGACCATTGGGCACAATGTTCACTAACATCCCGAATGCGCCATTTGCATTTTGAGCAGTTTGCGGTGCCAATATATTAGGACGTCAATGGCAAGCGTAAAAGCCCAACTAACGTCCGAAAATCGCCACTGCAGCAATTTCTGTCCCATTAATTTAGGTAGAGAATTGGTAATATTAAAGCGATAAATTAATCCTTGCAAGTGGCAGTGGCTGTCAGCTTGAGGTGTGCCAGTTTGAGGTGTGCCAGCTCGTGTGCCAGCTTGAGGTGTGCCAGTTCGAGGTGTCCTGGCAAGGCTGGATGTTACCAATTGTATCAAGAAGTCCTCAGTCTTTTTAATACAGCTTTAAGGAAAGCCCAAAACAATAACCGTCACATCTCTTACCTCTATGTGTCTCTTCCAGGTAATGAGATGCTCAAAGTCATTGTCATAGTTTGCTGAACCTTTAAGGAAAGGAAATATGGTTACCCTCCAACCTGCACTTATGCTCTAGCAGGATCAAGGAGAAAAGTCCCTATTAGGTTCCGACTCGCAGGGGTTTGGACACAACTCTTTCATCACAAGGATCTGAGCTCAGCCGCAGCCTGGACTAATGGAATGAAAGTCTCCGCTCTCTGCTGGCTGTAAGGGTCTATCATGTGTCGGGGTTTTTAACGTGAGATATTCCTGAGGTTCAGCACCAAAGGCCTTTCCGGGAAGTGCAGCTCGCTTCCCTACAATCTGGAGTGTTCATTATTCTATCCATATCTCAGTAAACAGAAGCAGGACCCAGAGATCAGAACAGGGAATCCTGAGCCTGCACACCAGCTGCTGGATTTACTGTTCTACCATGTGAATTCTATTTTCTTTACGGTCGACAGACAGGAATAAAACTCTTACTGAATCCAGGCACAGGGGGAAAAATTACTTTGCAGCTGAAATCAGCTGAACAATCGGTGCCCCTGAATGCATCGGCCCACGTGTGCCAAATATTGGGCCTCAGGCGTCATGCTCATCGCACCAGTGAGCTGCCGGCACCTAATGTGGGCCCCCAGGCAGCTTGCCAGACTAGGGGTCTTGAAGACTGAGTTGCTGTGACGCCAGCACCGGCCCTCAGGTAAGGCCTTAAAGGAACCTGGGACAGGCGTCACACAGGAAAAGGGGGAAACTAGGAAAGGGGCGATCGGGAGAGAGGCAATCAGGAGAACGATGACTGGGGTGGGGGCAGGGGTTGATTTGGGGGGGGGGGGTGAGTGGGGGAGGGGGTGTTTGGGAGAGGGGGTGTGATTGGAATGGTGTGTGACTTGGATGGGAACTTGCAGGTGGTGGTGTTCCCATGCATCTGCTGCCCTTGTCCTTCTAGTTGGTAGAGGTCGCGTGTTTGGAAAGTGCTGTCGAAGGAGCCTTAGTGAGTTGTGGCAGTGCATCTTGTAGATGGTCCACACTGCTGCCACTGTGCGTCGGTGGTGGAGCGAGTGAATGTTTGTAGATGGTGTGCCAATCAAGCGGGCTGCTTTGTCCTGGATGGTGTCGAGCTTCTTGAGTGTTGTTGGAGCTGCACCCATCCAGGCAAGTGGAGAGTATTCCATCACACTCCTGACTTGTGCCTTGTAGATGGTGGACAGGCTTTGGGGAGTCAGGAGGTGAGTTACTCGCCGCAGAATTCCCAGCCTCTGACCTGCTGTTGTGGCCACAGTATTTATGTGCTGCTCCAGTTTACTTTACTTTATTAACCTCTTACCATTTGCTAGGGCTCCTTGTGCTGTGTTTTCTTTCAATTGTTTCTTTCTTTCTCGTACTTCAGATTCTTCCTTGAACGCGTTCATCCTCATTTTGGAGTCCTGAAAAGACAAAAGAAAGAAATTTATTCTGAACGCAACAAACATTACAAGTATCGTGCTGGATGTAGACTGTTCTGTGTGACCTGTGCTCCCTGTGTATCTTGCACTGCTGCATCTACCCTGCCCCATGGGTAATGTCTAATATGTGTGCTATGAACCATAGGTACCATTCACTGAATGTAGTATACTCGGCATGTACTGTGTGCTACATGTGATGTGTGTTATATGTACTGTGTGCTACATGTGATGTGTGTTATATGTAGTGTGTGCTACATGTAATGTGTGTTATAAGTAAAGTGTGCTGCATGTACCATGTGCTACATGTGATGTGTGTTAAATGTACTGTGTGCTGCATGTACCATGTGCTACATGTGATGTGTATTACATGTACTGTGTGCTACTTGTACCATGTGCTACTTGTACCGTGTGCTGCATGCATTGTGTGCTCCACATACTGTGTGCTACATGTACAATTTGCTACTTGTACTGTGTGCTACTTGTAACATGCGCCGCATGCACTGCGTGCTACATGTACTGTATGCTATATGTACCGTGTGCTGCATGTAATGTGTGTTACATGTACTGTGTGCTACGTGTACTATGTGCTGTATGTACTATGTGCTGCATGCACTGTGTGTTACATGTACTGTGTGCTACATGTAACATGTGCTGCATGTACTATGTGCTGTATGCACTGTGTGGTACATGTACTGTGTGCTATATGTACCCATGTGCTGCATATTCCATTTGCTGCATGTACTGTGTGCTACTTGTACCATGTGCTACATGCGATCTGTGTTATATGTAATGTGTACTACATGTAATGTGTATTGCATGTACTGTGTGCTACATGTTCAATGTGCTATGTGATGTGTGTTATAAGTAAATGGTGCTACATGTTCTGTGTGTTACATATACTGTGTACTACATGTACTATGTGGTGCATGTACCATGTGCTACATGTACTCTGTGCTACATGTACTGTGTGCTACATTCACTGTGTGTTACATGTACTGTGTGCTACATGTAATGTGTGCTACATTCACTGTGTGTTACATGTACCATGTGCTACATGTGATGTGTGTTAAATGTACTGTGTGCTACATGTACCATGTGCTACATGTGATGTGTCTTAGAAGTAAAGTGTGCTACATGTTCTGTGTGTTACATGTACTATGTGGTGCATGTACCGTGTGCTACATGTACTATGTGCTACATGTACTGTGTGCTACATGTACTGCGTGTTGCTTGTACTGTATGCTACATGTAATATGTGCCACATGTACCATGTGCTACATGCACCAGGCGCTAAATGTGACGTGTGTTATAAGAGAAAGTGTGCTACATATTCTGTGTGCTACATGTACAATGTGCTGCATGTATCGTTTGCTGTATGTACTGTGTGTCACATGTACCAAGTGCTACATGTAATGTGTGTTACATGTACTGTGTGCTACATGTACTATGTGGTGTATGTACCATGTGCTACATGTGATGTGTTTTGTAAGTAAAGTGTGCTACATGTTCTGTGTGCCACATATACTGTGTGTTGCATGTACCGTGTGCTATATATGTACCGTGTGCTACTTGTACTGTGTGAAAAATATATTGTGTGCTACATGTACTGTGTAATAAATGTACCATTGCTACATGTACCGTGTGCTGTATGTACTGTGTATTACATGTACTCAGTTCTACATGTAATGTGCACTACATGTAGAATCATAGAAACTTACAGCACAAGAGGCCATTCAGCCTGTCTGGTCTGTGCTGACAACTCTCTGAGTGAAATCATTTCTCCTCATCTCCCCTCTAGATCTTTACCCAATTGTTTTGAACCTATAACCTCTGGTTAATGACTCACTCTCCAGAGGGAACAGCCTTTCTCTATTTACTCGATCAAAACCTCTCATCATCTTGAAAAACTCTATTCAGTCACCTCTTCACCTTCTCTGTTCCAAGGAGAACAGTCCTACCTTTTCCAACCTCTCCTCATAACTGAAGTTCCTCATCCCTGATAACATCCTGGTTAAACCTCCTCTGTACCCTTTCTAAGACCTTTACATCTTTCCTGAAGTGTGGTGCCCAGAATTATCCACAATTCTCCCGCGGAGGTCTAACCAGTGATTTATAAAGTTCTAGCATGATCTCTCTGCTTTTATATTTTATTCCTCCATTTATAAACCCAGGTCACCCACAGCTTTTTAACCACCTTATCAATTTGCCCTTCCACCTTTATAGATTTGTGTCTCTGGACACCAAGGTCTCTCTGTTCATTGACACTTTTTTAAATTGTATGATTTATAGTTTCCTGTCTTTCCAGATTACTCCTCCCAAAGTGCAGCATTTCACACTTTACCACATTGAACTCCATCTGCCATGTTTCTGCTCATTTCACCATCTTGAAGCCAATAACTATCCTCATCACTATCTGCTACTTTACCAAGTTTAGTATCATCTGTAAACTTTATAATGCTGCTCTTTATACCAAGTCTAGGTTGTTTGTAAAAATTTAAGAGTAATGGACCTATACCTGCCCTTTGGAGAACACCACTGCAAACCGGCTCCCAGTCTGAAAACCATCCATCCATCACCACCCTCTGCTTCCCATCACTGAGCCAATTCCGTATCCATACCGTCTCTCTCTCCCCTTAATTCCATGTGCTTCCATCATCTTAATAAGCCTCCTCTGTGGAATTTTGTTGACTGCCTTCCAAAACTCCTTATCTACAACCTTTTTGACCAATGTTTCTTTCAGAAAACTAGAGTGCACTCCAACCAGACCAGGTGATACACCAACTTTCAATACTGATCTGCTCAGTACATCTTCTGTATTGATTATTATCCTGTCCATAACTTTGTGGAGGAAGTAAAGTCTTGAAATAGTTTTAAGGCAGAGGTAAATAGA
Organism: Heterodontus francisci; assembly: GCF_036365525.1. Classification (NCBI taxonomy): domain Eukaryota; kingdom Metazoa; phylum Chordata; class Chondrichthyes; order Heterodontiformes; family Heterodontidae; genus Heterodontus; species Heterodontus francisci. The sequence continues at coordinate 16,538,945 of NC_090421.1, read as the reverse complement.
TTCTTGATAAGCAAGGGGGTGAAAGGTTATTGGGGGTAGGCGGGAATGTGGAGCTGAGGTTACAATCAAATCAGCCATGACCTTTTTGAATGGGAGAGCAGGCTCGAGGGGCCGAATGGCCTACCCCTGCTCCTAATTTGTATTTCGTATGTTTTCTCTTTCAGTTTAACATTTGTATCATCTGTTTCCTTTGCGAAGACACATGTGAGATACTCATTTACTCTGCCTCTACACAAAGATCACCCTATGGGTCCTGTTACAAACAAGGCAGGAGGAGTGCACTGTCTTTCTCGAGTTCCACTTCTCCACAGATCACAACATTTATTTAAATGTTTACCCAGTTACCGATACAGCCTATTATATACTCTATTTTTATTTCAGAATAAAATCCACCAACCAGGTTTCTTTAATAAACAAAATTATTAATTTATTATAAAACAAGACTTATTCAGTAAAGATGCAAAGCACTGACACACAGATTGAAATATGAAAGTTCCCTTTTAAATTAGCCCAACACACACGCGGACAGACCCACTGGTTAAAGAAAAAATAAAGACGTTTTCTCTGCAGAGATCTCGTTACAAAAAAAGACCAAAAAAAATACTTTGGCCAAATGCTTGTTAATTCATGAAGGAAAAGGATAAGATATGGAATGATATCAGTTGTTCCTTTTCTGGTGCCCCAAATACGCATAGACGGCTGTCACTGGGATCTTTTTGGAGCAGTTCTCTTCAGGCGACATAAAGGATTAGTCTGGCGGGCTTTTCAGGAGAATCACTGCATCAGGGGAGAATCACTGCATCAGGGGTTTCAGCTATCACACACTGGATTCTCAGGGTTTCTCAAAAAGGTGGAGAAAGGATGAGCAGGCTACAAACCCAACTGCTTCTAAACAATCCAAAACAAAACCAACTCTTGACCACCATAAATCTTGACATGTCACTTAACATAGAAAATAGGAGCAGGAGTAGGCCATTTGGCCCTTCAAGCCTGCTCCGCCATTCATTATGATCATGGCTGATCATCCAACTCAGTAGCCTGTTCCGGCTTTCGCCCCATACCCTTTGATCCCTTTAGACCCAAGAGCTATATCTAACTCCTTCTTGAAAACATACAATGTTTTGGCCTCAACTGCTTTCTGTGGTAGCGAATTCCACAGGCTCACCACTCTCTGGGTGAAGAAATTTCTCCTCATCTCAGTCCTGAAAGGTTTACCCCATATCCTTAGACTATGACCTCTGGTTCTGGACTCCCCCACCATCGGGAACATCCTTCCTGCATCTACCCTGTCAAGTCCTGTTAGAATTTTATAGGTTTCTATGAGATCCCCCTCACTCTTCTGAACTCCAGCGAATATAATCCTAACCGACTCAATCTCTCCTCATACGTCAGTCCCGCCATCCCAGGAATTAGTCTGGTAAACCTTCGCTGCACTCCCTCTATAGCAAGAACATCCTTCCTCAGATAAGGAGACCAAAACTGCACACAATAGTCCAGGTGTGGCCTCACCAAGGCCCTGTATAATTGCAGCAAGACATGCCTGCTTCTGTACTCGAATCCTCTCGCTATGAAGGCCAACATACCATTTGCCTTTTTTACCGCCTGTTGCACCTGCATGCTTAGCTTCAGCGACTGGTGTACGAGAACACCCAGGTCTCGCTGAATATTCCCCTCTCTCAGTTTATCGCCGTTCAGATAATAATCTGCTTTCCTGTTTTTGCTACCAAAGTGGATAACCTCACATTTATCCACATTATACTGCATCTGCCATGCATTAGCCCACTCACTCAACTTGTCCAAATCACCCTGAAGCCTCTCTGCATCCTCCTCACAACTCACCCTCCCACCCAGTTTTGTGTCATCAGCAAATTTGGAGATATTACATTTCGTTCCCTCATCTAAATCATTAATGTATATTGTGAATAGCTGGGGTCTGAGCACCGATCCCTGCGGTACCCCACTAGTAATTGCCATGTGGAAAAAGACCCATTTATTCCTACTCTTTGTTTCCTGTCTGCCAACCAATTTTCTATCCATCGCAATAAACTACCCACAATCCCATGCGCTTTAATTTTACATGCTAATCTCTTATGTGGGACTTTGTCGAAAGCCTTCTGAAAGTCCAAATAAACCACATCCACTGGCTCCCCCTCATCAACTCTACTAGTTACATCCTCGAAGAATTCTAGTAGATTTGTCAAGCATGATTTCCCTTTCGTAAATCCATACTGACTCTGTCCGATTCTACCACTGCTCTGTGCTCTGCTATAAAATCTTTGATAATGGACTCTAGAATTTTCCCCACTACCAACGTCAGGCTGACTGGTCTATAATTCCCTGCTTTCTCTCTACCTCCCTTTTGAAATAGTTTTTAAATATTTTGAAATACTTCTCTGTAAACAACTCCCCCGGGTCACCAAGGCCCCTGTTGTTTATTAAGCTTAAGACATGTAACATCCAGTAAGGGTTTGTCATCAAACAAAGTTCCCCACGTCCTTTCAGTGACCTTTTTAAAAAAAAAACAAAGTCCAGCATCTGTGTAATCTCTTCAGTCCTCTGAAGGAATCCATTTCCACAATTTTAAAACACAAGTCCTCACAAAATATTAAAAAATGGAAGCACTTTTATAACCGTCCTTAATACATACACTGTGCATTACATGTACTGTGAGCTAATATGTACTGGTTCAGGTGGATCATGTGTTCTGGTGATTAATTCTCAGTGGACTCTCGCAAAACACAAAGTCAGCCCAAAGAATAAATTTAAGGACTAATTCTTCAACAGGAACCTGCAGTGTTCTGGATCTCTGGCCTCATTTGCTTTTACCTAACTATTCACAAACTAACAGACACAGGCATGAGAGGAGAATTCTCCCCACTCACAACACAGCAAACACTTTTCCACTAATAACTTTGGAATTTTGACTTTCTGGAGAGTTCATTGAACTGGGACACATTTGTGCAGTGGGAGATGAATGAAAGGTGGGTGTGTCTAAAGCATTGGGCTGACCATAAATAGCCTCTCAGGTTCAATGTCACTTGTTGCTCCAATAAATGGACCACATGTCCCCTGCTTTCTGGAGTGCACCTTTACGACCCAATATCTTTTTTTTATTCATTCATGGGATGTAGGCATCGCTGGCTAGGCCAGCGTTTATTGCCCATACATAATTTCTCTTGAGAAGGTGGTGGTGAGCTGCCTTCTTGAACCGCTGCAGCCCATGTGAGGTAGGTACACCCACAGTGCTTTTAGGAAGGGAGTTCCAGGATTTTGATCCAGGGACAGTGAAGGAACGGCGATATAGTTCCAAGGCAGGATGGTGTGTGGCTTGGAGGGGAACTTACAGGTGGTGATGTTCCCATGCATTTGCTGCCCTTGTTCTTCTAGTTGGTAGAGGTGGCGGGTTTGGAAGGTGCTGTCTAAAGAGCCTTGGTGCATCTTGTAGATGGTACACACTGCTGCTACTGTGCGTCGGTGGTGGAGGGAGAGAATGTTTGTGGATGAGGTGCCAATCAAGTGGGCTGCTTTGTCCTCGATGGTGTCGAGCTTCTTGAGTGTTGTTGGAGCTGCACCCATCCAGGCAAGTGGAGAGTATTCCATCACACTCCTGATTTGTGCCTTGTAGATGGTGGACAGGCTTTGGGGAGTCGGGAGGTGAGTTACTCGCCACAGAATTCCCAGCCTCTGACCTGCTCTTGTAGCCACAGTATTCATCTGGTTCACAAATGTCCTTTAGAGAAGGAAATCTGCCATCCTTACCTGGTCTGGCCTACATGTAACTCCAGGTCCACAGAAATGCATTTGATTCTTAAGTGCCCTCTGAAATGGCCGAGCAAGCCACTCAGTTGTCACGGGCCATTAGGGATGGGCAAAAAATGCTGGCCTTGTCAGCGACACACACATCCCATGAAAGAATAAAGAAAAAAAATGGCTGGTCCAGTTCAGTTTCTGGTCAATGGTGATCCCTAGGATGTTGATGGTGGAGGTTTCAGCGATGGTAATGTCATTGAATGTCAAGGGGAGATAGTTAGATTCTTTCTTGTTGGAGATGGTCATTGCCTGGCACTTGTGTGGCATGAATATTACTTGCCACTTATCAGCCCAAACCTGAATGTTGTCCAAGTCTTGCTGCATGCTGGCACGGACTGCTTCAGTATCTGAGGAGTTACGAATGGGGCTGAACATTGTGCAATCATCAGCGAACATCCCCACTTCTGAACTTGTGATGGAGGGAAAGTCAGTGATGAAGCAACTGAAAATAGTTGGGCCTAGGACACTACCCTGAGGAACTCCTGCAGTGATGTCCTGGGTATGATGGAGTCCTCGTGTGCAGACTGTGTTATGTGCTTTGACTTTGTTTCAAAATGTGTTTTTTGAGGCAAACCCTGATTTGAAACTAAAACTAAAAGGCTTCAATATTCTGCGAGGTCTGAATCAGGTTATACAAACACGCAGTTTTTTTTTTAATAGAAGCATGTGATTGGAGCTTAGGTTTCAGTTTCACAAGAAGCCAGCTGCAAAGCTGGGAGATGGGTTTAAAATGCAGTTTGATAGCAACGACAACTTCCATCACTTTACTGATGATTGAGAGTAGGCTGATGGGGCGATAATTGGGCTGATTGGACTTGTCCTGCTTTTTGTGTACAGGACATACCTGGGCAATTTTCTACATTGTCGGGTAGATGCCAGTGTTGTAGCTGTACTAGAACAGCTTGGCTAGGGGTGCGGCAAGTTCTGGAGCACAGGTCTTCAGTACTATTGCCGGAATATTGTCAGGATCCATAGCCTTTGCAGTATCCAGTGCCTTCAGTCATTTCTTGATATCACGCGGAGTGAATCAAATTGGCTGAAGACTGGCATCTGTGATGCTGGAGACCTCAGGAGGAGGCCGGGATGAATCATCAACTCGGCACTTCTGGATGAAGATGGATGCAGATGCTTCTGCCTTATCTTTCGCACTGATGTGCTGGGCTCCCCTATCATTGAGGATGGGGATATTTGTGGAGCCTCCTCCTCTGGTTAGTTGTTTAATTGTCCACCACCATTCACGACTGGATGTGGCAGGACTGCAGAGCTTTGATCTGACCCATTGGTTGTGGTATCATTTAACTGTCTCTATAACATGCTGCTTCTGCTGTTTAGCATGCATGTAGTCCTGTGTTGTAGCTTCACTGGGTTGGCACCTCACGTTTAGGTATGCCTGGTGTTGCTCCTGGCATGCTATCCTAAGTTCCTCATTGAACCAGGGTTGGTTCCCTGGCTCGATGGTAATGGTAGAGTGGGGGATATGCCGGGCCATGAGGTTACAGATTGTGGTTGAGTACAATTCTGCTGCTGCTGATGGCCCACAGCGCCTCATGGATGCCCAGTTTTGCATTGCTAGATCTGTTCGAAATCTATCCCATTTAGCACGGTGGTAGTGCCACACAACACGATGGAGGGTATCCTCAATGTGAAGGCGGGACTTCGTCTCCACAAGGACTGTGTGGTGGTCACTCCTACCAATACAGTCATGGACAGATGCATCTGCGGCAGGCAGATTGGTGAGGACGAGGTCAAGTATGTTTTTCCCTCTTGTTGGTTCCCCCACCACCTGCCGCAGACCCAGTCTAGCAGCTATGTCCTTTAGGACTCAGCCGGTTCAGTCAGCAGTGGTGCTACCGAGCCACTCTTGGTGATGGATATTAAAGTCCCCCACCCAGAGTACATTCTGCGCCCTTGCCACCCTCACTGCTTCCTCTAATTGGTGTTCAACAAGGAGGAGTACTGAGTCATCTACTCACGGAGGGGGCGCAGTAGGTGGTAATCAGCAGGAAGTTTCTGCTGATGCCATGAGGCTTCATGGGGTCCAGAGACGATGTTGGGGACTCCCAGGGCAACTCCTTCCGACTGTATACCACTGTGCCACCAACTCTGGTGGGTCTGTCTTGCTGTTGGGACAGGACATACCCGGGGATGGTGATGGAGGAGTCTGGGACATTGTCTGTCAGGTATGATTCCGTGAGTATCACTATGTCAGGCTGTTGCTTGACTAGACTGTGGGACAGCTCTCCCAACTTTGGCACAAATTGCCAGATGTTAGTGAGAAGAGTTGACAGGGTAAGGTCAACTGGGCTGGGTTTGCCTTTGTTTTTTCCAGTGCCTAGGTCGATGCCAGGTGGTCCATCCAGTTTTATTCTTATTCAACTTTTCTGTAGCAGTTTGATACAACTGAGTGGTTTGCTAGGCCATTTCAGAGGGCAGTTAAGAGTCAGTCACATTACTGTGGGTCTGGAGTCACATGTAGGCCAGACCAGGTAAGGACAGCAGATTTCCTTCCCTAAAGGACATTAGTGAACCAGATGGGCTTTTATGACAATCTGGTAGTTTCATGGTCACCATTTCTGATAGTAGCTTTTTATTCCAGATTTATTAATTAATTGAATTTAAATTCCTTCAGCTGCCGTGGTGGGATTTGAACTCATGTCTCTAGAGAATAGTCGTGGCCAGTTGAATAATAGTGTGACTTGGGATTTGTAACAGTACAGCTGGGGATGAGATGTTACAATTGTGCACAAACCCACATGTGCCCTTCCCTCTTTTCGGGAAGTGGACTTAAAGCACACAGCCAACTGTATACCAACAAACTGGTTGCTTTTACTGCAAATACATCAATGAACAGAACAGAGTTTCCACAGAGATATATCTATTTCTTACTGCCCTTTTTCCAATCAAAAATAAAAAAATTACAACTTGGTCTTCTTATGGGCTGAACGGACAATATCATTTAGCAGTCCCTGAATTATCTGGTACTCCCTTTTCCTTCTACCGTCCAAATCAGTTCATGGAACCTAATTAACTGGTTGGCGCATCCAGTGACAGTAATGGTGAGCTGTAGCTGCATCTCCTCGCAGGCCTGCTGTAATACTGACCTATTGGGATAGTACCATGGAGTGGCACTGCAGCCAACCCTTCTCATGCACACCGAGTGCAGCCATCAGACAGGCGGCCAGGCGCTAGGAAGCACCATCACAGTCGTTTGTCTGTACCCAGTGTTCCTTTTCCTGCATTTCTGACGGCCTCTTGTTAATCCCCTGCCCCCTTCAGGCTCAGCAAAGGCTGTTAATGGGTTTAGATTGCTCTTGATGCTCTCTGAGCCATTCAGGATTTTTATTCTCCTTTTGTGACAGACTCCTTTAAGTGTCTCGATCCTTTGAATTTGACTTGCCCACAGGCTTCCTTTCCCACCACTCATTTCCTCCCGAGTTTGAGTCTACAGCCAGTGCTCTGAATAACTCTAGAAATGAGTTTACAGCAGAGGATTGTGTGCTGTTTGCACTTAACTCCCAGGCAGAACTAACCCCTGTCCTTAACCAATTAGAATTGACTTTGACCTGTAGATGAAAATCAGCAGCTATCAGTCCATTAGTCCATCTTCCTGCTACCAGTTGGATTTCATACTCAGTATTCAACAATACTCGAGGTAGATCTGCCCAGGACTGAATACAGTGCTCAAGGTGGGTCTGACCAGAAGCTCCAGACAGTTTGATCACAACCTTGAGTTCAGTTACTACCATTGCTTCCCATTTAAGGCCCAAGTGCACTTTAATTCCTTCACCAGAAGTTAGATCAGACTTAATACAACACAGTCACATTTGAACACAGGCACTGCCACTGTGTTAGGAAAAGTCTCGTCAGTCTGTCCTAAAGTCAGCTAGTGTTATACTGCTATTGATTTCGCTTTATATCGTAGTAATATTAACCTTTAGCCTTTGCCTGTTAAGCAGAGAAGTGAAAGTCAATTTAAAGTACCACTGGTCTGTGGGCCAGGGCTGAATTTAAATCAATGGTCAGTTTAGTCACTTCAGTAAACATAATTTAAAAGCATGCCAGGGCATACTGACTCAGATATTTCCCAGAAGTTTAATCAGTTAAGAACAAGAGCAGAAAATCGGTTACTGCTGTACCTGTTAAATATCTGGGTAGAGGTCATCTTTTTAACTGAATCAGGAGATGGACAGAATGGAGGGAAATCAAAGGCAGTGTTAGAATTCAAGGGTTCACTTGATGAAATAGCAATTGTAGTTAACAACTAACTATCGATGAGATAACAAAGCAAAGGAGTTATCCAAAGAAAGAGCTTGTTAATAAAGGGCTAATAAAGTTATTGATCGAGGATAAGCCAATTAAATTCTCCTTATATGGAGTTATATTTTCACTTTTATATAATTAAGAATTGTGTGAATTATCATGTGGAGGGAGTGAGAGACATGTATAAATATTTGTAATGAGTATTTGAATTCATAAAGGCCTAAGATACTGAGCTCAGAACCGTGACATGGTTTGAATCTGATATTCGATGTATAAGAACATTATTGATTTCAGGAGTAAATTATAAATAAGATTCCCTCCTCTAACACTGTCGCTTTCTGTTCTCTCTACTCTCAGACTGCGCACTTTCTGAATAATGTGCCTTTCTCTGTTTCTGCTCCCATCTCCCTGTAAACATTGCAATGCTCCTCTTTACCTTCTATTCAGTATGATATGCATGTTCGCTAGATAAATCTTTTCTTTCTACAGTTTCTACAATCAGATGTTTTCCACCAGCATTTATCTAAACTCCACCTCACTACCAATCCAGTGGTAACAGAGCTCAGACCGGGCTAACTATTTTTCCTCAGCAGGTCTGGCAGCATCTGTGGAGAGAGAAGCAGAGTTAAAATTTCAGGTCTGTGACCTTTCATCAGAACTAGCAAAGGTTAGAAAAGAATTAGGTTTTAAGCAAGTGAAGTGGGGTGGTGGGGGGGGGGCATGGGTGGAGGGTTTGATGGGGAACAGAACAAAAGGGAAGGTGTTTGATCGGGCAGAGGGAGATTAAATAACAAAACTGTCCTGGGACAAAGGCAAAGAGTGTGTTAATGCTTGTGGTGAAAGACAAAGCATTAGTCCAGAGAGGGTGTTAATGGCAGAATAATGAGCAGCTCTTGTTCACATGAAAAAACAGGCACATGGTTAAGAAATTAAATTAAATTAAATTAAAAAAAGAAAAGTATAAACCGGAAGCTTGTCTGGTTGCTGGCCATTTCAACACTACCCCCTGCTCACATGTCAACATTTCTGTCTTTGGCCTGCTCCAGTGTTCCAGTGAACATCAACGCGAGTTCGAGGAGCAGCACCTGATTCTTCGATTAGGTACTCTACAGCCTTGTGGACTGAACATTGAGTTCAATAACTTCAGAGCATGACTGGCGTTTTTATAATATTTTATTTTTTAACCATGTGCCTGTTTTTCATGTAGTCAGAGCTGCTCATTATTCTGCTATTAACACTGTCTCTGGACTAATGCTTTGTCTTTCACCACAAGCATTAATACACTCTTTGCCTTTGTCCCATGATAGCTTTGTTATTTAATCTCTCCTGCTCTCTGCCCTATTAGACACCTTTCCCTTTGTTCTCTTCCCCACCAAACCACCCCCACCTTCACTTGCTTAAAACCTAATTCTTTTCTAACCTTTGCCAGTTCTGATGAAAGGTCACTGACCCGAAACGTTAACTCTGCTTCTCTCTCCACAGATGCTGCCAGACCTGCTGAGTATTTCCAGCATTTTGTTTTTATTTCAGATTTCCAGCATCTGCAGTATTTTGCTTTTATTTAACTATTTCCCTGCTGCTCTGAACTCCACTTGCTTCCCAGTGGTTTCAATCCCAAATCAGATGTTCGCTTTAGTTTCAACTTCTGCATGGTTCACAATCTGCACTGAATCCCCTCACAGTCAACCAAAGAATGAATGACAGCGGGAGGCATTTATCAAAATTGTCTGTTAAACCACAATTCTTAGATAGTTTTGCCAACCCTGTCATGATCTGGGAAATGACTCACTCTAAAACTGATCTTTTCAATGGAATGAATCAACCCACACGCGAGTGAATCATTCCCTTTTACCCACTGTGTGCTGTGCATGTACAGGAGCTAACACAGACACACACAGGCCGTACGGTATCGGACACATTGATGCACTGCCCAGTGCGGGACTGACCCATACAGACCTGGAAGGTCTCAGCCTTGGCAGCCGTTAAAGGTGCCAGGGGTGGGGGTACAATTTTCCTCAGTGCCCCCTGGGTCCAGAATAAAGGTGAGCCAATGTTCTTGCTCTTGGTCACTATCCAGTGAGTCCTGCTGGATATAGTGTGGACATGTACTGAGGACATGGTGGGATTGTGTTGTGGCTACCCTCTCCCTGATTAAACAACTGGCAACACTCACTGCCCAGGCTTAGCCAAGCAGTAGGGTGGGTCGTATCTGAGGAACTGTACCCAGAAACAGTCAGTGCCTTTAAAGGGAGGAGTGAAACTTGTTAATAAAAAACCTCCCTAGCATCAAAATCCCTGTGTGGATCGATTCAGCTGCAACCAATTAACTTTAGAAACTATTAACCAGTTAAATTGGTAAAATGTAAACTTGTCATTGAATTGTTCTGTAAAATACCACAAAGCGATTTGATTTTTGCCGTTTAGCTGTGATTGCTTGAGTAGGTTTCAGACAGTACTTACAGATTTCCTGTTGACTGCTCGCTCTCCAATCCTGTTCTGCAACTTTTCTCTTGCGTTGGATCCTCTTCAGTGAGTGCTGCTCTTTGCACTGCCTCCCAGTGATAGGCAATGTTGTAATCCTCCAGGTTGTAGCTATAACCTTCCAATCAAGAAGATATAAGGGAGCACTTTGTCCCAGTTCCTGGGACTTTTTTTTAACCCTTTCCTCCCTGACTCATTTCTGTAATCTGACAACTAACTTCTGCCAGTCTCTCTCTCTCCCCTCTCCTAAAAACATTGACTCTCACTGGACTACAGGAACCAATCACCCTCTGCTACCTCAGCCAGGTGTTCATTCTTGTGCTAACCTCAGCAGTGAGTGTTGACAGGATATTCAACTATGGGGGCGCTACAGGCGACCCCACCCACCCAATGCTGATCTCAGCCAATGTTCACATAGGTGTAACTCCCAGCAAGAGCCAGTGGACTGGCTGCTGCTCCCCCACTCTGCCCTGCCCCCACCTCTGTGGCCTAGTAAGATTAACATTGTGGCACCTATTTTATGACCCTAAAACTGGCACAATGATAAACATTTTAGCAGGACAGAAGCTCGTGGCAGATCGGCGCTGGCATTCAAGTGTAGCCCCTGTTGTAATGTAGGAAACATAGCAGGCAATTTGCACACAGCAAGCTCCCACAAACCACAATGTGATAATAACCAGATAATCTGTTTTAGTGATGTTGGTTGTGGGATAAATATTGGCCAGGACACCGGGGAGAACTCTTCATTGAAATAGTACCACAGGATCTTTCACATCCACCTGAGGGGGCAGACAGGACCTTGGCTTAGGGTCTCATCCGAAAGAGGACACCTCTGACAGTGCAGCACTCCCTCAGTACTGCGCTGGGAACATCAGCCTGGATTTTTGTACTCGGGTCTCTGGAGTGGGACTTGAACCCACAACCTTCTGATTCAGAGGTGAGAATGTTCCCAATGAGCCATTGCTGCCACCTCAGCACTAATCATCAAAAGGAGCACTACAGGCTGCTCACGTGTGTTCCTCCTGACTCCACAAAACTGACTGCACTCCCTCAACCTCATTGTTCCTCCTCCTGTACCACCTACTGCTCACCCTAACACTTCAGCAGTATTTTATTATTAATGCAGGTGGATTTACTGCGCTACAGTAGAATTATAGGTGCCCCAGATGTTTTGACATCAGTATCGGAAACCATTGAATATTGCAGCTGTCTGCCTTGCAGACTGGAATGCATTTGGAAATGTGCAAATATTTTTCGGGAAAAAAAAATCAACGTACAAATTCCAGTTGGCAACAATCCGATTTCAGGACAGCATCGAGGGCAATAGATCACCCCTTGTAAAGGAATTAATCACTACCTCTTCAACAGGCATGGCTGAATTATGATAGGAGCAGAGTTTTACTGTACCATATTTTGTTTTAAAAGGTGACGAGGAACTTTAGTTACATGGAGAGATTGGAGAAGCTGGGGTTGTTCTCCCACGAGCAGAGAACATTAAGGAGATTTCATAGGTGTTCAAAATAAGAAGGGGTTTTGATACAGTAAATAGGGGGGAAACCTATCCCACTGGCAGGAGGGTTAGTAAACAGAGGACACAGATTGAAAATCATTAGCAAAAGAACCAAAAAAAGGGGAGGAATTTTTAAGGGCAGCGAGATGTTGTGATCTGGAATGTGGTGGAAGCTGATTCAACAGTACTTTCAAAAGGGAATTAGGGAAATACAGGAAAAGAAAAAATTTGCAGGGCTATGGGGAAAGAGCAGTGGAGTGTTACTAATGGGATAGCTCTTTCAAAGAAGGCCGAATGGCCTCCTTCTGTGCTGTATCATTTTATTAAGTGTATATTTAAGAAGCAGTAGCTTCTTCCCAATGAAGACCAAGTGTTTGCCCCTGTTTCCTCCCCTCTTGTACTGAAAGTGTGCACTCCTGCTGGTCGATGCCTCAGGTGACTTCCTTGGCCAGCGATGGAAAAGTCCCACTCAAAAAACTTTCACATGCTGATTGGTTAACCATTTCTATTTGATCAAGCGCTGCGCACACTGACTCCCCCAGCTACACCACAGATGAACATGAAATAAAACCAATAAAATTGTTAAAGGTGAGATTTTATTAAATAAAACAATTGCAAGGACAAATCCCAAATTTCAAAGCAACACCAATTTATCACAAAGAAGCATTTATTGATTTTAGACACTAGATTCGAAAGCATATTTCACTATTTCTGTTCATGGACTTTAAATATTTAGGCGCATCGTATTCCCAGTAAAAAAAATACATAGTGCTTATCACATCCTGTAAAGTGATGTAAAATTGCATGGGCTGTGTGCCCATACGATGTTGGATCCCCAGAGACACATCAAGGACAGTGTGTGCCCAAGAAATACCCTGACCCTGTTAGCAGGGAGCTTTTAAACAGAAAAAGATATTAAGTTAAAACAATTCCAAAATATTAAATTTAAAGAGTAGCAGGACAGTAACCTTTGATCTGTTCAAAAACATTTCTGCACAGTACTGATAATGTAATGGAATAAAAATCAAATTTCAATGTCTCACTCAATAAACAGCCATTCCTAAAGAGTCGGTGACAATTCATCTGGGTGCCAATTATGAGGTATGATAAAAATAAAAATAGAAGTTACACAGGTGGGCAGCCTCTGACTTCACCCTGAACCTTTAAAAAACTATATTAACAAAAAAAGTTTAATATCTTTTGAAAACTTACATTCAAACCATGTATATGGAGCATCCTCAAACACTCCAGACCACCGAATTTACGGGACAAGTCTGTTGCAACTCAAGTCACCTGATCATTTGGTGTTTGGTTTAATTAGTCTAGGCCTCTGGATTACTGGTTCAGTAACAATGGGTACAGTGGTGCAGAGGTTCAGCGAATACAGTACTTTCTTCTCTCCTGAAGGTGTTGATCCATGATGGGGTATGACTCTACTGTCAGTACGTGGGGGAACCAAGACAGCTATGCAACTGAGAGGGCATCATAGCTGAACTACTACAAATGTGCACTTTTCTGGAGGGGTCATTGGACAGGAATCAACACAGCACTGATCAGGTATTGAACCTGGGATCCACGTGGCTTAGTACCAATTCAGCTGGTGCTTTGACCTACAGAGCCACCTGGAAAAGCTCTCCAGTATTTCCTGGACGGCACGGTGCAATGACTCAGCCTGTGAAATGGCAGTGCCAGACCTAACCCGAGTGTTCTACCAGAAACATCTTCACCAACAGGATGTCCTGTAGCTCCAACTCAAGGTTGGAGCTGGAAAATAAAACAATATGGGCATGGAAACCATGCCTTTGGGTTATGTTAATGCCAGGCACTGGGCAGTGTGGCAAAAGAATTTGCCATGTTTGGAACGAGCAGGAATCAGAATTAAAGCCAGATTTCAGAAGACTTTCATTGCAGTTGTTACATGTTTTCTAATCTTTAAAACTAAACTACTTCCAGCAGATGTGATTCCAGGAAAGCCTGTAGGCCCATTCTGGGAGTTGACCTACAGGTATAGAGCAAGGCTGATTGGAGAGATTCTGTTTCTAGTTTAAATCTTCTCTTCAGAAACCTCAGGCATTGCTGTCCTCAGAGGACAGTTGCCCCGCACAGATTAATATCCGACCTCTTCAGAAGATGCACTTTTTGCACAAGACACAGGCCTTTTCCTGCTCGGTGGCCCAGGAAGTGAATGACCGTATTTATCCACACACCAGCAGTGACCCCGTTTTCTGCCTTTTGATGGTTTGCACTATGAAACATTAAAAAGACCTTCTGTTAATGGAAGGGGAAAGAACACACACATCTGCATTTCTATACCCCCCCACCCCCATCATATTCTCAGGGACATCCCAAAGGGCTTTCCAGCCAATGAAGTACTTTTGACATACAATTATTGTAGTAATGTAGGAAACGTTGCTGCTGATTTATGTACAGCAAGCTCCTCGAAACAACTGTTCAGGAGGACCAAACCTGGCTCAGTTTTTCCTCCTTCCCTATCTCAGGAGGCTGAAATTAGCTGTAGCCCTGCTGCCCCAACAGAGACTTCATCCCACAAGCCAGGGCTGGACTTAATGCCAGCAGTAATTCATTCATTTTGAATAGTTCAACAACAGCATGGATATATCAGTCAGAAAATCCAGGCTTTGGCGCTCATCAGTTACACATAACTCCCTGACTGGCACACCGCTATACAGACCAGGAAGGTCCTAACTTTTTTTTTTAATTCTTTCATGGGATGTAGGTATCACTAGCAAGGCCAGTATTTATCACCCATCCCTAATTGCCCTCGACAACTTGAGTGGCTTGCTAGGTCATTTCAGAGGGCAGTTAAGAGCCAACCACATTGCTCTGGGTCTGGAGTCACATGTAGACCAGACCAGCTAAGGACAGCAGATTTCCTTCCCGAAAGGACATTAGTGAACCAGATTAGTTTTTACAACAATCGGTGACAGTTTTGTGGCACCATGACGGAGATGAGCTTTCAATTCCAGATTTTTATTAATTTAATTTAAATTCCACCACCGTCTCCCCTTTAACCCAAGATGGGTGCAAGGACTACAATTGGCCTCAGTGCCCAACAGAAGAAAAAAAACAGTTTATTAATGCTGTAGGAAACATTAGGGTCATGAAATCAGACTGTTCAAAAAACTGCTGTTTTAGTCCCTCTCCCCCTTACACACCATTGTCCTTTAGATTTCACCATTGGATTTGGTTTGATGGGTGGCGGGCTCCTCATTGCGACTGTTTAACTGTGTAAAAAGGTAGAGATGGTCATTACTGTGTTGGGTTCACTATTTACCTGTTTGCTCCGGTAGAATCCTCTCTTATCACAATTCGGGATGTAGATGTCCTCTGGGCTGCGGAAGAACTCTGGCTTCAGATCCTGTAGAATTGATTCCATCTCCCTACGACATGGGCCCTAAGCACAGACAAACAACTGGTTAAAATCCAAAGTCAGGTATGTAAAAAGACTAATTTGCCCGTCGATGCCCAGCCCTCCCACTGAAGCCCATCCATCTAGTACTCTTTCTCCCATTGAAGCCTCTCCCACTATACCACCCAGTAAGGTCATCACCACCATACAGTATATTATTCCAAATGGTCAGAGTAAAGTGTTCTTCCAGTTTTAATTATTTTTCTGACTGACCTTAAAAATATTATTGGTTCCAGTCAATACCTCAGTGAGGTCCCTCTAAACCAACACCTTATCTGAACGCAGAAGGTCATTGTCTGATGGGCTGTAAGGAGTAGGTGCAGATTTACTGTCTCTACAAACTGGCATTGACCCTACAGCCTTCATGCCCTCAACACACAACACAGCTTCAGATGTTTTTTTTTTCCCCACAACATTTAAGTATTTAGATGAGGACTTGAAACGCCGTAGCTTACAAGGCTACAGGCCAAGTTCTGGAAAATGGGATCAGAATAGATAGGCTTGACAGCCGGCAAGGACACGATGGTCAAAGGGCCTGTTTCTGTGCTGTATAACTATGACTCTCTATGGGCCCAGCATCCCCCTTGCCACTGCAAGTCCCAGGCTGCCAGAAGCTGCTCCCTCCGGAAGGCAGCTACCCAGAGACAAGAGTCACCTCAGGCTTCGGAGGGCTCCAGGGGAAAACATCCCAGTCACCCAATCGCTTAACCTCATCTCACTCAGTGAGAACTTTGTAAAAGTAGCAGGTTAGGAGCAACAGTTAGCTGGGACCAGGGAGAAGACACAAGGCAGAAGTTGTTTTCGGACAGTGAATGGATTTGTTGGCACCTTTTGTTTCGTGTTTTTGTACTAAGCAAACACTATTTGACCATGAAGTGTTGAATGCTAATTTCTCTCAGTGCTTGATTTTTGGAGTTCGATGATGGGGAGAGGTGAAGAATTCTGCTTTATGAAGAGAAGTTTATTTTTGTACAGTGAAAGACTTTGAGGGGGGGGTCTTGTTGGTCTGGGGGGGGGGGGGGGGTGAAAAACGGTGGGTGATGGGTAAGGTGGGTTGCATGTCGACTTGTACTTATTGAAAGTACCAGGCTATCTGTTGTCTCTACTTTTCCCTGGATACTACTGTCCTGATCCCCATCCATCCTCATCAATGTTGTGGGGAGGCATGGAGGGTACATCTCCCTCCCCCAACCTGATCAGCATCACCTTCAGGTTCTGCAATCAGGAAGACTTTCTTCATTGAAATGTTATGTAGTACACAGCAAGCTACAATGATTCTGGAGGCTCTCACTGGGTCCTGGCAAGCCCCACCTGATTTATCCAACCACATAAACGGAAACGAGACTGCCACTCATCTGCTCTGTCGCACTTTAGTGCCATAGGCCTCATCGTGGCCGCCTGTCTATAGAAACTTTACTGGCGTCATCAGCTATGACTGCAAGGAATAGCTTCGATCACCAGTCAACCAACTGGATACATATCTGACTTCTGAGGGCTGATATGGTGAATCACTCCTTTTTACCTGCACGGTGCCCTGTACATGGATGAGCTGAGACACACACATGGGCTGGACAGTAGCAGAAGGGAGTGAATCATCCCCTTATACCCTCCGTGTAGTGTACATGTACAGGAGCTGACACTGAGGCACATGTTAAGAATTAACATTTAGAACTATTAAGCTCACATCTACAATTTGCTGCATTGTGCACCAATTGGCTGTTGTGTTTCCTACATTACAATACTTCAAAGGAGGTATTTCATTGGCTGTGAAGTGCTTTGGGATGTCTGGAGGTTGTGAAAGGCGCTGTATAAATGCAAGTTCTTTCTTTGCATGAAGTATAGCATTTGACAATTCCTGCCCAACTATCAATTCTTGGCCACAAACGCTCATTCAATTCACAAGTCTTCAATCATGCTAGCTGCGATATGATCAGATATCCAGAATGGATATACAACTGCCTCATTGAGATTACAGGACACACTTGTTCTTTACACTGATGTGGTCTTTCACAGCTTAAATCTGAGAATCAAACTTCTCCAACTCTAAAATAAAGAGCAAAAATACTGCGGATGCTGGAACTCTGAAATGAGAACAGAAAGTGCCGGAAATACTCAGCAGGTCTGGCAGCATCTGTGTAGACAGAAACAAAGTTAACGTTTCAGGTTTGTGACCTTTCATCAGAACCATCTCTCCTCACTATTCAAAGCCCCAAACACTCCTTCCAGGTGAAGCAGTGATTTACTTGTACTTCCTTCAATTTCGTATACTGTATGCGCTGCTCACAATATGGTCTCCTCTACATTGGAGAGACCAAATGCAGATTGGGTGACCGCTTTGTGCAACACCTCCGCTCAGTCTGCTAGCTTGACCCCAAGCTTCCGGTTGCTTGCCATTTTAATTCACCACCCCACATTTCTGTCCTCAGCCTGCTGCAGTATTCCAATGAAGTTCAAGGAACAGCACCGCATCAGCCGATCATGCACTCTACAGCCTTCTGGATTCAATATGGAGTTCAATAATTGCAGACCATGAGTCCCATTATTTTATTTTATATTTTTTTTAACCATATCCTAGTCTTAAACTTGTTTTTATCATTCTGCCATTAGCACTCTCTGGAATAATGCTTTGTCTTTTACTACAACTATTAGCACTCCCTTCGCCTCCTGTTCCATGAAATCTGTCATTTCATCTCTCCTGCCCTCCATCCTATCTCACACCTTCCCTTTTGTTCTTCTTTCCCCCCCCCCCCCCCTCCCTTTTCACTTGCTCAAAGCCTATTACATTTCTAATCTTTGACAGTTCCGATGAAAGATCACAGACCTGAAATGTTAATTCTGTTCCTCTCTCCACAGATGCTGCCTGACCTGCTGAGTATTTCCAGTACTTTCTGTTCTCATGTTCTTACTCTAAGCACTCCTGGACATAGCAACTCCTGAAATGTACTTTGAATTTGCTGCAGTACTATATGTTCACCCCCCAAGCCCAACACTTACATATTCAGAATCTGGCACAGGTGTGGTGACAGGCATAGGTTTGGAAGGGTTCACTATGGTGTGCACGGTTCCCTTTGGTGAATGGCGATTTCCTTGAGATTTCAGTGCCAAACGCTGGCTTGGATTTTCTGGCCGCTTTCCATGGCTTTTGCTACCATGCTCTCTCTTTGCCACAGAATATTTCTCGTCACTATCCAGGAGCTTTCCTGCAGAATATGAATAGACCAGGTTAGGTAGGAGGTCAGGAATCACTCCTATTCAATGCAAGATATACATACGTTGCTAAATCAATTTAGCACAATTGCCTCACACAGGCCACATCCAAAGCACAAAAAGCACCAGTCACATCACTGCAGTGAGCTTCAGCTTACTCATGACTAGGAGTGTATTGCTTGTTTATGATAGAGCCATAACTGGGTTCAGTGCCCCTGGGTTGGGAGGGAACAGAAAATAAAAATCAACTTCTGCTTGTTTGGACAATACTGAGCTAGGTTCTGAATCCTGCGCCGACACTCAATGGTAGCAAATCACACCTGCAGTTTAGTTTGAAGTCTTTACAAACAGCACAGAAACCACCATTTCTGTTTGAGTACAGTGCCACTTACTGTATTTGGGCAGGATGCTTCTTTTGCAGTACCAGTTCTTGTCAGCAGGGGGAATTTAGTAGATTTAATCCCACACAATTTCCCCCAAAGCAGTGGGTAGCACTACTGCCTCAGAGTCAAAAGGTTGTGGTTCAAGTCCAACTCCAGAGACCTGAGCACAAAAATCTGAGCAGCCGCTGCAGTGCAGTATTGAGGGAGCGCTGCACGGTCAGGAATGCCGTCTTTCAGATAAGAAATTAAACTGAGGCCCCATCTGCCCTCTCATGCACTATTTTGGTGAGCAGGGGAGTTTCACACCATGTCCTGACCAATATCTATTCCTTGAATCAACACCATTAAAACAAGTTGATAATGCTGTTTGTGGGATCTTACTGTACACAAATTGGCAACTGTGTTTCCCACATTACCGTAGTAACTACACTTCAGAAACTACTTCATTGCAATACCCTCAGGTCATGAAAGCATTATATAAAAGCAAATCTTTCTTTTAGACAGCAATACTCCTATAGTATTTCAGAAATTATTGTTTGGACATGCAAATTTCAAATACAACACACTCCTTCCATCCTCACAGCATTGAAATTACAACTCATTTAACACTTTATCAAACTTTTTCTTATTTTGCAGGATTTCAAAACTGTACAATTCCTCACTTTCTTTAATCTATACTCTGGCTACAATCTGCAGCTTTAAAAGAAAAATGATCACCCCCAATGCTCCATTTTTTTCCCCCTCTTATCCCAAAAGTAGCAACTCTTCAGAGCTGCCAGCCGCACTTGGGTACCTTTTACCCAGTGCCGACTCTTCCTGTGTCAGCTGTGATGGTGAGTGTTGACAGGGTATTTAACACAGCAAAGCCCAATCCTCTCCTCACCGAGATAACTGCAACTTGTCAATATATACACACACACACACGGTGCTGTCCCTGCACTGTAACCATCTGCCTGGATTTCTTAATTAAAGACAAACTCAAAACACTTAACTCTGATCATGCTCACAATGTACTTCTTTAAAGTGTCTTTTCTCTTCCCCCACTGCCTCTCATTGCATTGTCTCAATGGTTTGGTTTTGAACGGTTTGTCCATATTGTACCTGACCAGAAGCAGTTGAATTGACAGGTGGAATGTGAAGGGATGTATTTAATGCTGAATATCGAGCTCTGTTTCAAATGGCTGGTTAACTTCATCGCAATGATAAACTCTGCCGATCTGATTCATGCTCAGCCTGTACAGTGATGCCCACTTACCCGTGTGCTGAATCTGGTTCCTCCGCTTGAGGCTGCGACACCTGCCCCGGCCATGCAGCAGCGCCTGGAGCGGCGCCTTGTCCCCGCTACGGGGAACGCACTTCAGTCCAGACGCACAGCTCTCAGTGTACACCCCGCACGCCGCTCCCTCCGCCAGCGCGCATGTCAGGCAGCAGCCACAGCCGGACTCTCTCACCAGCTCGCAGCCCCTGGGGGGGTGGCAGGCAGACATGGCCTGCTCATTGCACGGGGCACACTCGATCATCGCACCCAGTGCGCCCAGCTGACTGGGCATACCGACCCAAGCGAGCAGTGCGCAAATCCTGAGCATTGTTTGCAGTAGCTTAACTCGCTCCACGACATTGCTTAGCCGGCTAGTCCCCCTCTTTTTAAATAGGCAAGCAGAGCCAGGCCCCGGAACCTGGATAGGTAAGCAATCATCTAAATTACAAAGGGAGGGGAGGGGAGGGAGAAGAAGTTATACACGTGACTGGGTGTCTCTCTCCCACCCCCGCATAGTTTGTGAATAGGATGGTCCAACAGGCAGTCAAGTGCAAACAAAAAAAGTTTGCTTTTTAACTTTTCATATTTTGGTTTAAAGTTATACGCTAGTTTTCAGTGATGTGTCTTTGGATGAGTATTTTTGTTCATGAGTATTTCTTGTAGATAGGTATTTTTGATTCTAAGTATTTCTTGTACATACGAATTTCTGGTACATAAGAATTTGAGAATACAAGCATTTCTTGTAGATAAGTTTGAAAATATAGATATTTCTTGTAAATACTTGTGGGTAAGTATTTGAGACTATAAGTATTTCTTGTAGATAAGTACTTGAGAATGTAAGTAGTTCTTGTACATAAGTATTTCTTGTCCAAGTTTTTTTTTGTAGATAGTTATTTCTTGTGGATAAGTATTTTTATAGATAAGTTTTTTTAAAAATTCATTCTCCGATATTGGCTTCACGGGCAAGACCAACATTTGTTGCACAGTCCTAATTTTCCTTGAAAAGATGGTGAACCGCTACAGTCTGTGTGATGTAGGTACAACCACAGTGCTGTTAGGGAGGGAGTTCCAGGATTTTGACCTAGTGACAGTGAAGGAACGGCGATATTGTTCCAAGTCAGGATGGTGTGTGGCTTGGAGGGGAACTTGCAGGTGGTGGTGTTTTCATGCGTCTAGAGGTCGCTGGTTTGGAAGATGCTGTCTAAAGAGCCTTGGCGAGTTGCTGCAGTGCATCTTGTTGATGGTACACACTGCTGCCACTGTGCGTCGATGGTGGAGGGAGTGAATGTTGAAGGTGGTGGATGGGGTTCCAATCAAGTGGGCTGCTTTGTCCTGGATGGTGTCGAGCCTCTTGAGTGTTGTTGGAGCTGCATCCATCCAGGCAAGTGGAGAGTATTCCATCACACTCCTGACTTGTGCCTTGTAGATGGTGGACAGGCTTTGGGAAGTCAGGAGGTGAATTACTCGCCGTAGAATAATGTAGATAAGTATTTTTTCCAGATATGTACTTTTGTAGACCAGTGCTTTTGTATTTTCAAAACAACAAAATGTTTCACAGCTGCTAGTTTTTAATACACTGGTAATAATGGATGTGTTATTGCTGTAAATGTTAACAATAACATAGTAAACATTAAGCCTTCTCTACACTTGGTGTGTTCTGCTCTTGGTTTCTGCCAGAAACTCTGTTCCCTAGCTACCGATTCCATCCCTTTCCTCGGCTACTATTTCAGGCTGAACCAGATCATTCACAATCTTACCGTCCTATTTGATCCTGAGATGAGCTTCGAACCCCATTTCCTCTCTATCACCAAGATCCCATACTTCCAGCTCCGTAATATTGCCTGACTCCACCCCTGCCTCAGCCTACCTGCTGTTGAAACCCTCGTTCTTTGTTACTGCTAGACTAGACTATTCCAATGTACTCCTGGCTGGCCTCAAACATTCTACCCTCCATAAACTGGACTTATCCAAAATTCTGCTGCTTGTATTCGAACTTGCACCAATTCCCGTTCCCCTATCACCCCTGTGTTCCCTGACCTACACTGGCTCCCGGTCCACCAACACCTCGATTTTAAAATTCTCATCCTTGTTTTCAAATCCCTCTACCCTTCCTAAATCTGTAACCTCCAACAGCTCTGCAAGAACTCTGTACTCCTCCAATTCTGGTCTCTTGAGCATCACCAGTTTTCTTCATTCTGGCATTTGCTGACATGCCTTCAGCTGCACAGGTCCTAAGCTCTGGAATTCGCTCCTCAAACCTCTCCGTCTCTTCTCCACTCTCTCTTCCATTAGGAGGCCGCTTAAAACCTACATTTGGTCATCTGTCCTCATGGCTCCTTCTTGGGCTCTGTCAGTTTTTGTCTGATTATGCTTCAGTGAAGCACGGTGGAACATTTAACTACAGGAAGATGCTATATAAATGCAAATTGTTGTTAGCTCGCTCACAACCAGATTTTACCCATTCTTAACAATAAAATGATAGAAACTGTTCATTCCGATAGTTGTAGAAATTCTGCTTCCCGCTAATGTTGCAAATGTCCAGCTGAACAGGGTTCCAGTAACACCAGTAGCTGTTACATCAAGTGTGAGGCAGGGCAGTCAGCTTAACTCCGACATGCGTCTTCAGCCTAGTGTTGTCGGACTCGGGGGCATTCACAGTTCTCTGCAGCAATCCAGATTTCCTCTGGTTTTTATATTTTGCAATTATGGATTTGTAGTTCGTATTTTCAATTTATGCAGCCTAATTTCTTACTAAACGGACTCCTCATTATATAAATGCCTGTACTTGGAAATAACAGAATGAGAAACCCCAGAAGCTTTCAGGCTGTTGTGTAAGAGTAATAACTCCTGTCTTAAATTCAGGCAACAATTAGGACAGGATTGGTCCGGAACAGGCTGTGTGCATTTAACTTCTTTACTCCGACGTGATGCTCAGGCCCCATTACCTTCACTGTCTCTTCCTTTAACTGAGTTACATTGCCCTTTTGTATTGGCAGGTTGCATTTGGGGACCGAAAGTACTCAAATGACTGTAAGACATGTAAAGTCCTTTCTACACTTCTCACAGTGGGCCAATCCAGCACAGCAGACTGCTGTTAATCAATGTACAGAGTACGGCGAAACAGGTGGCTGACAGGAATTAGGTGTTAATCACAATATTTCTCACTGAAAGCATAAAAAAACAAGTCATTTCTCATCAGTACACTGCACCTCTGCTGGGAAAAAAACAAACCATTTGATGAGAGTCTGGACAAGGTATTTAACCTGCTATTTTATTTTCGAAGGTGACCCCTCTGATCTCGTGAACTTTTATATCCGAGTCAGTGAATAAATTTGTAACGTTACACCTTTGATGGCGAGATTCAGTTGGCTGTGTCACTATAAGTACATCGCCCTCTTGCTCTCAATCCACTCTAGTGCAATTCACACATAACCCCTCGAGCCTGTTCCACCATTCACTTTGCTCATGGCTAATCTGTATCTTTATCTACCCACCTTGGTTCCTCGACCCTTCATACCCTGAACTAACAAACATCTATCAATCTCAGTTTTGAAAGCTCCAACTGAGCCACAGCCTCAAATGGCTTTTTGGGTGGCTTGCTTGGGGGATGGGGGGAGAGTTCCAGATTTCCTTTGGATGAGGGAGTCCTCCCTGAACAGCCCAGCTTGAAACTTTTAGGTCATGTCCCCTTGTTCTGGAATGCGAAAGACTTACTCAGCCTACCCAACTCCTTTTAAGACCCTCACAAAATCATTTTAACTCCATTAACAACAGTAAACTGTGCCCGATTTGGCAATGAATTGGGAAACCATGCAGCTATTTTCCGAATATTTCAATCTGTTCTCCATTCAAGCCTCTAGGTGGCAGTCTATCCTGTTAATCAGTGTAGCACTAACACTGAGCGAAACTCTGAACCAAGCTGTTGCTCACGATTTCACAAAGAACAGTACAGCATAGGAACAGGCCATTCGGCCCTCCAAGCCTGCGCCGATCTTGATGCCTGCCTAAACTAACACCTTCTGCACTTCCGGGGCCCATATCCCTCTATTCCCATCCTATTCATGTATTTGTCAAGATGTCTCTTAAACGTCACTATCGTATCTGCTTCCATTACCTCCCCCGGCAGCAAGTTCCAGGCACTCACCACCCTCTGTGTAAAGAACTTGCCTCGCACATCCCCTCTAAACTTTGCCCCTCTCACCTTAAACCTATGTCCCCTAGTAACTGACTCTTCCACCCTGGGAAAAAGCTTCTGACTATCCACTCTGTCCATGCCGCTCATAACTTTGTAAACCTCTATCATGTCGCCCCTCCACCTCCGTCGTTCCAGTGAAAACAATCCCAGTTTTTCCAACCTCTCCTCATAGCTAATGCCCTCCAGACCAGGCAACATCCTGGTAAACCTCCTCTGTACCCTCTCCAAAGCCTCCACGTCCTTCTGGTAGTGTGGCGACCAGAATTGTCCGCAATATTCTAAGTGTGGCCTAACTAAGGTTCTGTACAGCTGCAACATGACTTGCCAATTTTTATACTCTATGCCCCGACCGATGAAGGCAAGCATGCCGTATGCCTTCTTGACTACCTTATCCACCTGCGTTGCCACTTTCAGTGACCTGTGGACCTGTACGCCCAGATCTCTCTGCCTGTCAATACTCCTAAGGGTTTTGCCATTTACTGTATACCTCCCACCTGCATTAGACCTTCCAAAATGCATTACCTCACATTTGTCCGGATTAAACTCCATCTGCCATTTCTCCGCCCAAGTCTCCAACCGATCTATATCCTGCTGTATCCTCTGACAATCCTCATCATTATCCGCAACTCCACCAACCTTTGTGTCGTCCGCAAACTTACTAATCAGACCAGCTACATTTTCCTCCAAATCATTTATATATACTACAAACAGCAAAGGTCCCAGCACTGATCCCTGTGGAACACCACTAGTCACATCCCTCCATTCAGAAAAACACCCATCCACTGTTACCCTCTGTCTTCTGTGACTGAGCCAGTTCTGTATCCATCTTGCCAGCTCACCTCTGATCCCGTGTGACTTCACCTTTTGCACCAGTCTGCCATGCGGGACCTTGTCAAAGGCTTTACTAAAGTCCATATAGACAACATCCACCGCCCTTCCCTCATCAATCATCTTCGTCACTTCCTCAAAAAACTCAATCAAATTATTAAGACACGACCTCCCCTTCACAAAACCATGCTGTCTCTCGCTAATAAGTTCGTTTGTTTCCAAATGGGAGTAAATCCTGTCCCGAAGAATCCTCTCTAATAGTTTCCCTACCACTGACGTAAGGCTCACCGGCCTATTATTTCCTGGATTATCCTTACCACCCTTCTTAAACAAAGGAACAACATTGGCTATTCTCCAGTCCTCTGGGACCTCACCTGTAGCCAATGAGGATGCAAAGATTTCTGTCAAGGCCCCAGCAATTTCTTCCCTTGCCTCCCTCAGTATTCTAGGGTCGATCCCATCAGGCCCTGGGGACTTATCTACCTTAATGCTTTGCAAGACACCCAACACCACCTCCTTTTTGATAATGAGATGACTGAGACTATCTGCACTCCCTTCCCTAGGCTCATCATCCACCAAGTCCTTCTCCTTGGTGAATACGGATGCAAAGTACTCATTTAGCAACTCACCCATTTCCTCTGGCTCCACGCTTAGATTCCCATCTCTGTCCTTGAGTGGGCCAACCCTTTCCCTGGTTACCCTCTTGCTCTTTATATATGTATAAAAAGCCTTGGGATTTTCCTTAATCCTGTTTGCCAATGACTTTTCATGACCCCTTTTAGCCCTCCTAACTCCTTGCTTAAGTTCCTTCCTACTGTCTTTATATTCCTCAAGTGCTTCATCTGTTCCTAGCCTTCCAGCCCTTACAAATGCTTCCTTTTTCTTTTTGGCTAGGCTCACAATATCACGTGTTATCCAAGCTTCCCGAAACTTGCCAAACTTGTCTTTCTTCCTCACAGGAACATGCTGGTCCTGGATTCTAATCAGCTGACGTTTGAAAGACTCCCACATGTCAGATGTTGATGTACCCTCAAACAGCCGCCCCCCAATCTAAATTCTTCAGTTCCTGCCTAATATTGTTATAATTAGCCTTCCCCCAATTTAGCACCTTCACCCGAGGACTACTCTTATCCTTATCCACAAGTACCTTAAATCTTATGGAATTATGGTCACTGCTCCCGAAATGCTCCCCCACTGAAACTTCGACCACCTGGCCGGGCTCATTCCCCAATACCAGGTCCAGAATGGCCCCATCCCTAGTTGGACTATCTACATACTGTTTCAAGAAGCCCTCCTGGATGCTCCTCACAAATTCTGCCCCATCCAAGCCCCTAGCACTAAGTGAGTCCCAGTCAATATTGGGGAAGTTAAAATCACCCACCACTACAACCCTGTTACCTTTACATCTTTCCAAAATCTGTCTACATATCTGCTCCTCTACCTCCCGCTGGCTGTTGGGAGGCCTGTAGTAAACCCCCAACATCGTGACTGCACCCTTCCTATTCCTGAGCTCCACCCATATTGCCTCGCTGCATGACCTCTCTGAGGTGTCTTCCCGCAGTACAGCTGTGATATTCTCCTTAACCAGTAATGCAACTCCCCCACCCCTTTTACATCCCCCTCTATCCCGCCTGAAGCTTCTAAAGCCTGGAACATTTAGCTGCCAATCCTGCCCTTCCCTCAACCAAGTCTCTGTAATAGCAACAACATCATATTTCCAAGTACTAATCCAAGCTCTAAGTTCATCTGCCTTACCGGTTATACTTCTCGCATTGAAACAAATGCACTTCAGACCACCAGTCCCGCTGTACTCAGCAACATCTCCCTGCCTGCTCTTCCTCTTAGTCCTACTGGCCTTATTTACTCTGTCCTCCTCATTTACTTCACTAGCTGTCCTACTGCTCTGGTTCCCACCCCCCTGCCACACTAGTTTAAACCCTCCTGAGTGACGCTAGCAAGCCTTGCAGGCAGGATATTAGTGCCCTTCCAGTTTAGATGCAACCCGTCCTTCTTGTACAGGTCCCATCTGTCCCTGAAGAGAGCTCAATGGTCCAGATATCTGAAACCCTCCCTTCTACACCAGCTGCTCAGCCACGTGTTTAGCTGCACTATCTTCCTATTTCTAGCCTCACTGGCACGTGGCACAGGGAGTAATACCGAGATTACAACCCTAGAGGTCCTGTCTTTTAACTTTCTACCTAACTCCCTAAACTCCCCTTGCAGGACCTCATCACTCTTCCTGCCTATGTCATTGGTACCGATGTGTACCACAACCTCTGGCTGTTCACCCTCCCCCTTCAGAATGCCCTCTGTCCGTTCAGAGACATCCTTGACCCTGGCACCAGGGAGGCAACATACCATCATGGAGTCTCTTTCACGTCCACAGAAGCGCCTATCTGTGCCCCTGACTATAGAGTCCCCTATAAC
This sequence comes from Heterodontus francisci, assembly GCF_036365525.1. NCBI lineage: Eukaryota > Metazoa > Chordata > Chondrichthyes > Heterodontiformes > Heterodontidae > Heterodontus > Heterodontus francisci. The sequence continues at coordinate 16,511,156 of NC_090421.1, read as the reverse complement.
TATTGCTCTTCTGCGCTTTGTCCCTCCCTGCACTCTCAGCAATACTGCAGCGCACAGTGATGGGTTGGGGGTATGTGTGTGTAATTCTCCCGCAATGATGGGACAGGGTCTGTGTTACTGAGGTACAGTACTGCCTCGATACAGAGTAAAGCTCCCCCTATACCAGGGTTGTCCAACATATGGTCCATGGGCCAGGATCCAGCCCGCCAAAGGTCTCCATCCAGCCCACGGATGTAAACTGTTCCCGGGGCCGCTCGTCATCCTCCTGCGAGTTATTTTGGAGAGATGGGTGTTGCAGCACCGGAGAACTCATTTCTGATTGGACTGTTAGGGGAGGGTGGAGAGGCTGGAAGATCCAGGGTGGGGCTGCTAGATTTTATAGGGAGCCCCTGGATTTGCTCTTATGCTTTTCCTCCATCCTGCACAAAGGGAGCTCCCTCCCCACCCCAACTGCCTGGCTCGGGATGGCTGGAGGTGCCCGGGTGAAGAAAGTCTTCGTAATAACAGCAGGAAAAGGAAAGAAGTGGGTGGCTCCAGCCAACCCGGGTGAAGAACTACCCCCTGTGCACCTCCCCTCTGGGCTGGAAGATTGGACTTTGGACTCTTTGCAGTAAGGTGCTCCAACCTCCAAAAGAGCAATATCCTTGCAGCCTTTCTCTCCCTTCCACCACTCAGCCACCTATCTTCTCCTTTTCCTTTCCTCCTCTACTCCCACCTCCTCTGCATCATATTGTTTAGAGTTCTAAAAAAATGGTATTTGCTTTGTTTCTTAGGGGTGGGCATGGCTCTTCAGCCGCATGGCAAGCCCCTCTTCGCCAGTGACGGGGTCTTCTCACACATATGCTGCTCCATCATGGATCCAGAGGGAATGTGCCTTTTGGTCCGTAACTATTACAGTGCGTTGTTCTCTCTGGATCCGTCCAGTGAGGACGTGCGTAGAGTTTTGTGGGAGGACCTGCCGAAGGTCAGCCTGGAGGGCGCCGAAGGATTGGAAGCTCTGCTCACATTGGCAGAGCTGACTGGTGTCCTCTACCAGCTCTCGAGGGGCAAATCCCCAGGACTGGACGGGCTGACCATGGAGTTCCTCGGCGTTCTGGGATGTCCTGGGGGGGCGATCACGCGTGGGTCCTGGGGGAAAGCCTGGCGATCAGGGAGATGCCCCTCTCGTGGCGCAGGGTGGTCATCGTCCTTCTGCCTTGCTTAAGAACTGGCGTCCAGTCTCCCTCCTCAGCACGGATTATAAGATCTTTGCCCGGGCTATGTCTATCCGCCTGGGCTCCGATCTGGCCCACGTGATCCACCCCAACCAGTCCTACACAGTCCCGGGCCGGTCCATCCTGGACAACATCCATCTGGTCTAGGACCTGATCCATCTTTCCCAGAGGACTGGTCTGTCGGTCGCCTTTCTCTCCCTCGATCAGGAGAAGGTGTTCGACAGAGTGGATCACGAATACCTTTTTGGGACTCTGTGCACATTCGGACTTGGGCCACATTTTTATACGCCGCCGCAGAGTGTCTGGTTAAAGTTAACGGGTCCTTGACGGCGCCCATTCAATTTGGGAGAGGAGTGCGTCAGGGATGCCCCATGTCCGGCCAATTGTATACCATCTGCGTGAATCCCTTCCTGTGCCTGCTTCGCAGGAGGTTGACGGGATTAGCTCTGCGTGAGCCGGCCATGCGGGTCGTCCTCTCGGCTTACGACGACGACGTGCTCCTCGCAATCACAGATCCCGTTGACTTGCGGAGGATGCGCGACTGCCAGCAGTCCTTTTCTGCCGCGTCCTCCGTGAGGATCAATTGGGAGAAATGTTCCGGTCTCCTGGTGGGTCAGTGGCAGGTGGACTCCCTGCCAGAGGAGTAGACGCCTTTTGCGTGGAGCACCACGCACCTTCTCTATCTGGGAGTCCACCTCAGCCCCACTGAGGAAGCTTGGCCGGCAAACTGGCAGGAGTTGGAGGCGAAAGTCACCGCTCGGCTGAGGCGCTGGACAGGACTGCTCCAAGTGCTTTCCTACAGGGGCCGAGTGCTGGTCATAAACCAACTGGTGGCCTCGGTGCTGTGGTACCGGTTGGTCACTTTGGCCCCGCCCCCTGCATTTGCCACCAAGATCCAGAAGAAGCTCGTTGATTTCCTTTGGGGCAAGAGGAAACACTGGGTCTCTGCCGCGATCCTGAGTCTCCAGATCGAGGAGGGCGGCCAGTCGCTGGTGTGCATCCGCACCCAGGCTGCGACTCTCCGCCTTCGGACCCTGCAGAGATACCTGTACGTCGAGCGTCCTCCCAGATGGTGTGCACTGGCGACGTATTTTTTCCGCCAGTGTCACTGCCTTCAAGATGACACGCAGCTCCCGGTGGAGTCCGTTAGCCGCGCCTCTCTGAGGGAGTTGCCTGTCTTTTACCTGGATCTATTCAGAGTCTGGATCATGGTCGCCTGCAGTCAGGGCGCTCCCCCGCTGGCGGAGGAGAGCGCCTCGCCTGTCCGGGCGGCCGGCTCCAGGGACTGACTGACGGGCGAAGGGTGAGCTGAAGCCACTGGGACGCCCCTCACTGCCCCTCAGCCCCGAGCTGACCCCCGCTCGGCCGGAACTGCTCATCGGACCCAGGCCCCGAAACTCTCCTCGGGAGCCAGTCCCGCACAACTTGAGCCGCCTCGCGGAAATACCCTTCATGCCATTCTACACAGCACGAAGGGGTTTCCTGTACGGGTGCTCCTGCACGCTCTCCACTTCCTCGCCCTCGTCAGCTGGCCGGACACGCCCTGGCGGTCCGTGTTGCCATCTGGCGGCAAGGGGAAACCCTACGCGAGCGTCCTCCCCCTTTACATCGGGGACCTGGGATGGAGGGTGTTGCATAGGGCAGTCCCGTGCAATAGACTTTTAAGCAGGTTCACGGACGCCCAAGGCACCTGTAATTTCTGAGTCCGTGTTCCATGTATGTATGGAATGTGCAAGGTTGCAGCCCCTGTTCAAGTATTTGAAGGGGCTGCTCCTCAGGTTTTGGCTGCACTTCAGCCCCACACTCCTCATCTTTGGGCACCCGGTGCGGGGGGACGTGGACCGGGAGGAGGATCTCCTTGTTGGTCTTCTTCTAGGCCTGGCCAAGGTGGAAATTCACAGGTCCAGGCTGCGGGCCGTCGGGGGGTCTGTCCTCCCTGATTGCCTGCCCCTCTTCTGTGGTTACATTCGAGCCCGGGTGTCCCTGGAGAAGGAGCATACGCTGTCCACCGGTTCGCTTGAGGCCTTCTGCGACCGGTGGGCACCGCAGGGGCTGGATTGCATCATCAATGCCGAAATGCTGATTTGTTTTTTCAGAGTCACAGAATTGTTGCAGTGCACAAGGAGGCCATTCGGCCCGTCGTGTCTGCACCAGCTCTCCGAAAGAGCAATTCACCTAGTTCCATTCTCCTGCCTTCTCCTCATAACCCTGCACATTCTTCCTTTTCATTTAACAGTCTAATTCCCTTTTGAATACTTCAATTGAACCTGCCTCCACCACACTCTCAGGCAGTGCATTCCAGACCTTAACCACTCGCTGCGTGAAAAAGTTTTTCCTCATGTCACTTTTGCTTCTCTTACCAAATACTTAAAATCTGTGCCCTCTCGTTCTCGATCCTTTTATGAGTGGGAACAGTTTCTCTCAATCTACTCTGTCCCAGACCCCTTATGATTTTGAATACCTCTATCAAATCACCTCTCAGCCTTCTATTCTCCAAGGAAAACAGTCCCAACTTCTCCAATCTACCTTCATAACTGAAATTCTTCATCCCTGGAACCATTCTCGTGAATCTTTTCTGTACTCTCTCCAATGCCCTCATGTCTTCCCTAAAGTGTGGTGCCCAGAACTGGACGCAAATACTCTAGCTGAGGCCGAACTAGTGTCTTTTACAAGTTCAACATAACTTCTTCGCTCTTGTACTCTATGCCCCTATTAATAAAGCCCAGGATACTGTATGCTTTATTAACCACTCTCTCAACCTGTCCTGCCACCTTCAATGACTTATGCACGTATACACCCAGGTCCCTCTGCTCCTGCACCCCCTTTAGAATTGTGCCCTTTATTCTATATTGTGTCTCCATGTTCTTCCTACCAAAATGAATCACTTCACATTTCTCTGCATGGAACTTCATCTGCCACCTGTCTGCCCATTCCACCAACTTGCCTATGTCCTTTTGAAGTTCTACACTATCCTCCTCACGTATCATGCGCAAACTTTGAAATTGTGCTCTGTACACCAAGGTCTCGGTCATTAATATATATCAGGAAAAGCAAGGGTCCCAACGCTGGGGAACTCCACTACAAATTTTCCACCAGCCCGAAAAATATCCTTTAACCACTGCTCTTTGTTTTCTGTCACTCAGCCAATTCCATATCCACGTTGCCACTGTCCCTTTTATTCCCTGAGTTATAACTTTGCTCACAAGTTTGTTGTGTGGCACTGTATCAAATGCCTTTTGAAAGTCCATGTACACCACATCAACAGCATTGCCCTCATCAATCCTCTCTGTTACCTCCTCAAAAAACTCCAGCAAGTTAGTTAAACATGATGTTCCCTTAAGAAATCCATGCTGGCTTTCCTGAATTAACCCACATTTGTCCATGTGACTATTAATTTTGTCCCGGATTATTCTTTCTAGAAATTTCCCCACCACTGAATGTAAGCTGACTGGCCTGTAGTTGCTGGGCTTATCTTTACATCCTTTTTTGAATAAGGGTGTAACGTTTGCAATTCTCCTACCCTCTACACTGTCCTGTCCAAGACTGCCAGGGCAGGATGAACCTGACCATGTGAAAATTCCTGGTCTATGGTTCCCCAAGTCATTACATACGGGCTCTCGCATACAAGTGTTTGGGCAAAATCCTGGCATTCATCCACTCTGAATTGTGCTTCCTGGTTGAAGCCCAAACTGGTACCACGTACAGCCCTGAAATGAACCCAGCCATCCAATGTAATCTGTATTCAGACCACAGAGGGTGATGTCTTGCTGCAGGTTAATATGGAATGCTTTGTTAGAGTTTCAGCTTTGTTGGTGTACATTGGACAATCTTATATTCTCTGTTTATCCACAGAACAACTTAACAGAAAAAAATACATTTAAAACATAAATAGAATGTGTGTGCCAACACAGATATTAGCCTCACTCATGAGGCAGGCCAATGGTCACTTGTAACTTCTGTCATCTACTCAGCTTTACCTTTGGAGTACTCTTTACTCTTTCCACAGATGCTGCCAGACCTGCTGAGTGAATCCTGCATTTCTTGTTTTTGTTACCTTTGGAGTCATTTATGCTCATTCTTTCCCAGAACATGTTTCCTATATTACTACAGTGACTACCCTTCCAAGGTATCTCATTGGCTATAAAACAGTTTGGGGCTTTCTGAGCTTGTGAATAAATGCCCGTTTTTTTCCCTTTCTATACTCAGTATTTATCTTAAAACCTAACGCAGTTCCCCTGATGTGCTTTGTTAACCAGTAAAGCACAGCATTCAGCCTGGTACTGAGTTATGCAGACCAGGTAGGCTCCAGGTTTGATCTTTTAATTTGTGCTGAATTTGCTTATCTGAGCCAGGGTCGCACAATCTGAGTCAAGGAGTGGATGAATCGGCCAGGACTACTGCACCTGATCACTATCGTCCCCTGGCCTTGAAATACTGGATTTTTATTGCTGTCAGAGCTGAAATGACAATAGCACATTTTGATTCCAAGTTTGAAGGTGCATTTCTATTTTTTTTCTTGTCAGTTGCTGTGTAATTTTGACCAAGCTATGTATCACACTGAAACCAGATGAAAAATATCAGTGGTAATTTTACCAGTTAAAGAGTTGTGTACAGCACATGCCTGGCAGGCAGAAGAGGATCCTCACTCAGAGCAGGACCTATAAAATTATCCTTCCCCATCTCAATCACGCGTGGACAGAATACACAATGAGGTACCATGGAATACACTGGGAACATTAAGGAAACCCTGTCACTCATGAATTATCAGGTCCTCCCCAGTTGTGGAATAAATTTTGCATTCTGCAATTCCCTACCCCATATCCTGTACCAAAAGCAGGAATTCTCCTTTCCACTGTTGCTAACTTGTTCCAGAACAGATACATGAGAATACATTGTTTGAAATCCGGTGGCTGAGAAACAGATAAGTCTATGAACCACAGATCATTAACAATCTCAACACTGCAGCACTTTAAGTTAGATAGCCACATCTAACTATATGGCTGATTCAGCCAGCCTGCACATCCTTTCTATCAGTTTGTACATTGTAACTGAAGGACTTGCTTTTAAGCTTAACCTGATGGAGAATGTAATATAAGTGCTTTCGAATTCCCCCTTCAGTTTTCTCCCCTCTTTAAAGGTTCCTCCAGCTCTTCTCTCTCACCTCAGTGACTATTCTCCAGTTTCAGTAGGATATTCAACCGGAGATGACATTAGAGCCAAGATCCTGTCCCCACCCAGCCTTCACACGCACATACTTTCCAATGGAGATCACTGGGTCGTGATCGGCAGTACTGACTGATTTTTCCTCCTCTTAGCTCAGGGGCACTGGGACTGATTGTAGAGCCTGACATCACCTAACTCAACCCAGGGATTGAACCTGGGACCTTCCAAGCCAGTGAGGTTTAGGAACCCTATCTCCAAGCTGCACTTCCTGAGTGCAGATCACTGCCAGGTGTGCAGATTTACCCCTTATTTGTTTCAAACTTCAAAGGTCACCACCTGGCTTTCTGCAATATAACACAGCATGGGTCTATACCCACTGCAATGGAATCGCTTCCAATTGTTAATATATCTTAGATTTCACTAAAACTGAGACACAAACTAATTTGTAGCTTTAGTTGTAGTGAGTATATTGGATCACCGTCGTCTCTGCCCAACAAAATCATACGCCTCTGTCCTGTAGTATGAATGGTACATCCCATCATGGTGCACCGTGAGATGTCGTTGACGCAAGAGTGAAGAACATAAGAAATAGGAGCAGGAGTAGGCCATTCGGCCCCTCGAGCCTGCTCCACCATTCAATACGATCATGGCTGATCTTCTACCCCAACTCCACTTTCCCATCTTCTCTCCATATCCCTTGATTCCCTGAGAGACTAAAACTCTGTCTTTCTCAGCCTTAAATATACTCAATGACAGAGCATCCATAACCCTCTGGGGTAGTGAATTCCAAAGATTCACAAACCTCTGAGTGAAGATATTTCTCCTCTCAGTACTAAATGATTGACCCCTTATCCTGAGACTGTGTCCCTGTGTTCTACTCCCCAGCCAGGGGAAACAACCTCTCAGTGTCTACCCTGTCAAGATCCTTCAGAATCTTGTGTGTTTCAATGAGATCGCCTCTCATTCTTCTGAACTCTAGAGAGGATAGGCCCAATTTACTCAGTCTCTCATCAAAGGACAACCCTCTCAGCCCAGGGACCAATCTAGTGAACCTTCACTGCACTGCCTGCAATGCAAGTATATCTTTCCTTAGATATGGAGACCAAAACTGAGCACAATGCTCCAGGTGTGGTCTCAGTAATGCCCTACACAACTGCAGCAGGACTTCCTTACCTGCTGCAGCCTGGAAGGAGCCCGTGTGCTAAAGGTTAAGGTCCATGGTGACCCTGACAGCCCCAGGCAGTGCTGTTCCTGCCCTGGTGCGAGGCTCGAGTAGTGCTTGCAGCAGGTGACAGAGCTCAGTGACAGCCTCCTTGGTGAAGCGAAGGCACCTCTGATTTTGCTCAGGCTGGAAAAGTGATGCTGTGGGTCTGGCCTCCTGCACAGTGCTATCCTCCTCTGCCTCCTCCCCCTTGTCCTAGCTGCACCTGCTCCTCCGTCTACCTAGCTGTTCCCTCTGGTTCTCCAGCCCCAAAGGCAGTCTTACCAGACCACCCATGATTGCAGTCAAACTGTGGTGAAGGCAGCAAAAAACAGTGCAACAGCACGAAAATCTTACTAGTGGTCAGAATTATGTTGGCAGAGTCAGATCACAGGCCAAAAAAATACCCAAAGGTTAACCAGCAGCCTTAAATGACAACCAGCAAGGAAGCTGTATGGACTGGATGGGCCCTTTAAATAGCATAGCTGAAGGGGCCTTGTTAGCTCTCTATTGCTGGGAGAGTGTATCACATGGTGAATCAGGTGCTGGGGCAGAAAGGGGTCCTACAAAAAAGCTTGATTTTAATTTTATTTCACCATTTTAATAGTTCTGCCATGTGCTGTGGATACTTACAGAGAAGTCCAATCCAAGATGGCGGGTGGTGCATTTCTCGGTTATAATGATCCACATACCACACCTGCCGTATTGAATGCTCAGGCGCCCATTTCACCTGGAAAACAGGCAAAGTTCTAGGCCAATGTCTTTACCCTGCAACAGTTCAACCGCGTGTGCATGTGTAGTCTGCAGAATTTTCTATCATGCAATCTATGTATCAATAGAAGCTGCAGAGTAGAAGGGTGTGTCCCCTTATCCTGTGCGGATTTGAGAGTTTCATATCTTCCAAAATGTTTTCTAAGAAATGGGAAGTTGAATAGTTGAAATTTTATTGCAGGAAAGTCTGGCCTCTCTGTTGAAATTGGTGTGTCATTTTCCATTCAAAAGTCCTAAATCAACCATCCCAATGGGATTTTCCATGTTAATTGTGTGCACACCTGGTGAGTCCTGCCCTGTGACGTTTTTAACATGGTTTTCCCATTAATGTGACAGCCTGTGACTTTGCAGTTCTGTACACTGGCCACCAGGTGACATCATGGATGAGATTTGTCAACTTTCAGCTGAAGGTCATCTTTTTTTTGCCATTTTATCCTCAGTAACGGAAATTCCTAATTTCGAGAATCAGAATTTAAACCTTTTAAAAATTATTGTTGAAAACCTTATTTCAGAGATCAGAAATTTTAATTCTGAAAGCAAAGGTAGACAAAAATTATTTTGAAAAAGTATTTTGAGTGATTCAATTAGTGCACCAAAAATGTGATGAAAAAGCAAGTCTTTATATTTTTAGCTAGATTTTACATTATGAATGTTTACATGGTGAAACGTTGACATTAGAAGTGTAACTCAAAGTTGTGGCACAAGACTTGTGGCCAGGAAGTGTGCCATAAACAAGATTTTTAATATAGTTGCAGCGAAAAATCTAAATTTCTATGCTTTTTCCAATAGAATTTGAAAGAAACTGGAGATTGAATTCTCAAAACTTTTATTTTCAGGCACATGATGAACTTATAGAAATATATTACATTCGAAGTCCTCACAGAAACACGTGTGAACCATAGCAGTGATTATCATGTCAGAAACAACTGCTGTTTATGTTTTTCTGTTACTGGTTAGAAAACAGATTGTTTACAAAGAATGGATCTTTTTTAGTCATTTATTGCTCTCGGTTGTATATATTCAGTTAACAAATTTCTTCTGAACCATTTTTGAGGTCTAACAATTTTTTCACAAAAACATGGAAACAACATAAACAATGAGCTTTTAGGAGGCATTTTTTGTTTGTTTATGAAAATTTATGTTTATTGAAAATTATATGAGCTGGCAAACTCACAAACACTTCTGCTTCTGTGCTCCTGGCTCAGGCTGGGAGCACGCATCATTACTCTGTAATCTGTCCAGGAGAAAGATTCAACTTTGGCTCAATGGTATCACTCTTCCGTTTGAGTCAGAGTTGTGGGTTCAAGCCCCATTCCAGAAACGTCAGAACATAACCTAGGCTGACACTCCAATGCAATACTGAGGGGGCTCGGCACTGTTGGAGGTGCCATCTTTCAGTTTGAGTTGTTAAACTGAGGCCAAGGCTACTCTCTCAGGTGGATGGAAAAGATCCCGCAGCAGTATTTGAAGAGGAGCAGGTAAGTTCTCTCCAGTGTCCTGGCAAATATTTATCCATCAATTAACATCACAAAAACATTATCTGGTCATTATCACATTGCTGTTTGTGGGAGCTTGCTGTGTGCAAACTTGCTGTCACGTTTCCTACATTACAACAGTGGCTACACTTCGAAAAGTACTTCATTAGCTGTAAAGCACTTTGAGATGTTCTGACGTCATGAAAGACATAGGTTTTCTTTCATCATTTTAAGAAGCATAAAATTTACATGTAGATGTTTGTAAGACAGGATCCAGTTGATGTGAGAGAAAGTGGTGATGGAAGGTAGCTAAGGGCTTAAAAGGTACAAGGAAGGAGGCTAATGGGTGAAAACACATGAGGAGAATGGGGTCCGATGGTAACTACCAATGATAGTTTGTGTCCCATTGTTCTGTGTCCCTGCAGCCTGCTCCCCCAATACTGACATATCCCAATAACCCCCAATACAGCTACTGTGATGCTCCAATGCTCCAAAGGTTTCTCCCCAGTCCTGCTGGATCCTAGGACCCTTCTTTAATGCCCACAAGCTCTGAGAATGCATTTCCAATGCTCTCAGGCCCTGAAACCTCCCTCCCCAATGCCTCCAGATTTCAAATTCCCTTTCCCAGTGACCCAGAACCTCGCCCTCCAGTGTTTCTGGAACCATAAGACTCCCATCCTAGCCAGGTGCCAGGTCAATGCTGAGAAGTCGGGGTCCATGATAATACTAATTGGAACAGCCCTGTTATCTAAAACCTCAGAGAAAGACCAGAGGGAATCTGCTAGTAAAAATATAATTAATTTTGAAAGCACTCAAAAGTATTTAACAAACGTAAAGCTGTTTTTGCTGATAGTAAGACTTGCCTTTAAGTGGTGCAGGGACCTGGACAGTGGCCCGAGCCAAGATAGGTGCAGAGCTCCTGGACTGCCAGGGGTTTGGGATGGTGCGGATATCTGGGCGGCAGGAGTGGTTTAGTGGCCAATGGGGTTTAAAGTTGATGGCAGCTTGGCATTTGGGCAGGGGGTTCTGGATGATGCAGTGTCCAGTGGGATTTGGAGTCCAGGCAGCGGGAGGAGGTGCCGTGACCTGTAGGGACTTGGGATCCTAGCAGGACTGAGGGGGTGCAAATAAGATCTTTGCAGGGTAGTGGTGTGCAGTAAAGAGTGTCTCGGGGTTCTGGCAGGGGAGAAGATGCAGTGCTTTTATATTCCTCTCCACCTACAGCCGGAAAGCCACTTGCAATCCACCATCCTGCAGCCCTGGTTGGACAGCTTCCCTAATTAAGAGCCTACTACATCTGCTACCAGAAAATGTAGCCTGGAGTTCCACCACATGTCTGAAGAAGTTACAGCAGCAGAGTGAGAGCAGCTCTGCGGAATGTCCCAGCCATATTTACCATATACTTTCCTTTGAACATGTCCTCACAGCTCCTGATTTATACGTTCAAGGCAGCTGGCACGGTATCAATTAAATTTCACTTCTCTCCTCCCCTCTAGCAGTGTCCTCCCAGCCTTTCCTACCTCACCACTATTCTCCCCACTATGACTGCAAGCTGCCACTGCACTCTCCCTGCAATCATCCCGAGCCGTGGTCCCTGTGCTCAGAACACATATTTTTTTGGATCCAGCCTTAAGTTGGAACTGTTACTGGGAACCAGCTTTAAGTTGATTAAGAGTTTTGAGCTCTTTTAGAAGTTTTCTATCCCACTTAAAAGTTCTTAACCCACTTGTTTCTGGTTTCTGGTCATGGCCAGGAATGCAGCTTTTCTGAATGTGGAAATGGGACACTCTAAGGGGGATTCCCACAACTAAATGAGCAAACGTCTAATATTTAAATGGCTGTTTAAGTGTTGTTTACAATTTCAATAATACAGGTTTCTGTAACTCTAAAAAGCCCTTTACCTCTTTATTGAGGAAGGAGGGAAAGGATTCAATGTCCCATACTCCCAGTTTGTGAACAGACCACCAAAGTGGAAAATCTCTCCTTGTGTGTCCAGTAACGGGCACCCTACTTTAAAAAGGATGTCAAGAGATTCACCAGAATGATCCCAGGATGAGAAGCTTTCGTTATATGAGGAGAAGCTAGAGAAATGAAGGTTCTTTCTATTAAAACAGAAAAGGCTAAGAGAATATCTGATAGAGATAGGCTTGGAGTTTGGAAGCCCTTCTCCCCTTCCCTTTTACAATATGCCATCTTGTCATGCAAGCACAGAAGTATTTTTAAGATGTAGTAGGCCAAAAGAACATATACAAAGTGACAGACATTTTCCCAAGCTGTAGCCCATTCTTGGTGTTAGTATGTGACCATGCATCATGCAGCTAACTGTTAGAATGGTTTGATGTGTGATATCCTTGAAAGATGTCAGTATGCCAAGGAATTCAATTGTAAGTTACAGCTTGAATGAGAGCGCTGTTAAAATATAGGCATGCAGGAGATGATGTGAAAGGTTGTGCAAGGGCTTGGCATTGGCCAGAAGTCAATACAAAGCAGTTCACACTGTTATGGCATGGAATCTTGGGGAACTTACCTGATACATCATGCTGTTGGGTAGTCTTAGCTTAAAATATGCCATCTTCTCCCACATCTGTATTGAGCCTGGCTGCCATTTTGTCACTGGCATGGTTGATGATTTATCTTGTTTTTCTTCTCCTACTATTTTCAACCTTTCTAGTGTCCTGCACAGTCACCTGGGTTTGTCAACAATAAAAAAAAAACGACAATGAAAGCCTTTAAAGGTGATCAAAGAAGTTAAACCTATTTTTTTTTGGAACATCTACTGTACTGCCAGTGTGCAAGGAGTACTGATCTCAACTTCTTCCAATAATGACACAAGTATGATTTAGGGATTTAGCAGAAAGTTTGCATTCCTCAAGTTTAAAATAAGCCACAAAGATTTTGCAGTACAGTGGCTATAAAGCTCTGCAAATCATACCTACACATTACTGAAAGAATTATTATATGTAATTCAATCAAGACAAGTAAGAACCAAATAAATGGGTGTGATAGATATAAAACTGCTATCCTTTCTATTACAAATGATCTTAAGGGAGATTAAGTTCAGCTTTTGTCAGTATAGACAGCCCACATCTATTTTGACAGCAAAAGCAGTGCTCTTTTTTAAAAAGACTATAAGGCAATTTTTTCACAAAAAGAAACAGAAAATGCTGAAAATACTCAGCAGGTCAGACAGCATTTGTGGAGAGAGAAACAGAGTTAACGTTTCAGGTTGATGACCTTTCATCAGAACATTTTTTTCAATGCACTTCAAACACTCCGCGGACTTGCAGAGGGCAGGGCACGCAGGGGGGCTCTGCATGCATCTGTTAGAGTCCAAATCATTTCTGGAAATGATGAACAACAGTGTCCCAGCACCGATTCTTGTGGAATACCACTTCCCACCTTTTGCCAACCTGAGCAGGTACTTTTAACCCCTACTCTGTTTTCCGTTTTGTAGCCAGCTTGCTATCCAATCTGATACTTGTCCCAATTGCACATGTTCTGACTTTAGTCATGAGTCTACTGTGCGATACCTTATCAAAAGCTTTTTGGAAATCCAAATATATTATGTCTACTGCATTACCTTTATCCATTCTGCTGCTTCTTCAAAGAATTCAATATGGTTGGAATTCTCTTTTGGAATCTATGCTGACTATTCTTTATTGTATTTTCAGATTCTAGCTGTTTTATATTACATCTTTGATAAAGGATTCCATTAGCTGTCCTACCACCCATGTTAAGCTAATTGGTCTATAATTCCCTGGGCTTGTTCTATCTCTCTTTTTAATATAGGAATCACATTAGCTGCCTGCCAATCCTCTGGCATGATTCCCTTTTCTATTGAATTTGTGTGTGCATATGTTATATATGTGATGGTGCCTCTGCCATCTCGGATGCAATCCGTCTGGATCAAAGGTTTCATCCTAAGTTTGATTAGTTTATCAATTAGCTCCCCCCTAAATGTGTGTCTATCCTTTTTCAATCTCTTCCTCTAATGTCATGTCCATCCTGTTAACTTTGCCGTGGTATTTACGAGGGAAACTATTATTTAATATTTCTGCATTTCACTGTCGTTACCTGTGAGTTTATTGTGTGTATTTCACAGTGGCCCTATCCCTATTCTGATTTTTCATTTGTTATTTATGTGTATTGTTATGACCAGGTGAGAAAGATGTCTAGGGTTCCCCCTTCACCTGGTCTTACTGTAACAGGGTTTAATTTTAAATACACCATGTTTTTAGCTCCCCCTTGGTGAATCCTTGTTCATCGCTTTCCAATTATAAGGCAAAGAAACCAGCATATAAACACACAGGTTTTCTTAGGTTTAAAGAAGAAAGATTGAAATTTATTTGAACTTAAACTCTAGTTCGGTTGACGCCTACGGATACACGATGCGCCCACACTGGCATGCACACGCGATACATGCATGCAAATAGAGACAGAAAAGAGCAGAAGAAAAATTAAAGTGTAAAGGTTTGAGGCAATATCTGAAGAGTTGTTGTCACGTTTCTTCGAGCTCACTGTAGAGTCCTTTTGTAGGTAGATCTTGCTTTTCGTTGGGGCCCAGTATTCTTCTTAAACCTTGTTCACTGTAGGAGACTTTTCTCTCTTGGGGTTCATGTGTCTCCAGTGGGTTTTTGGAGTTGTGAGAAAGAGATGGGAGCAGACAGGAGAGGCTGTGGCGAGCCAGCCAGGAGAGCTCTTTTTAATCCAGGAGCAAAGAGCTTTCTGCCAGTTCAAACACTGTCTCTACAATTTAAAACTCCCCAAGTTGACCAACAGGGTAGTCACGTGACAGACTGGTACAACCACTTCTGGCTTTGTGTATTGGGTGGGTCAGGGAATGGTCCTTTGTCTACAAACACTGTTTGTTAATATGCAAAAATGTCTTTCCAGCCAGGGGCCTGGTAACCCCTTGTAACAGGCGTTCTCTTCTTCCCAGCAACAATTTGAAATTTAATGTCCATGTGGTGAAATTAATGTGCCTCATTCTTGGCAGGTGGGGGCCTGCATGACAGTATGTAGACTTGATAATTTAATTTTGTAGTTTCTCTTTGCCTTCCTAATTGTTCTTTAGATTTACCAGAATGGTTCTCGGGATGAGGGACTTCAGTTACGTGGATAGACTGGAGAAACTGGGGTTGTTCTCCTTAGAGAAGGCTGAGAGGTGATTTGATAGAGGTGTTCAAAATCATGAGGGGCTGGACAGAGTAGATAGAGAGAAACTGTTCCCATTGGTGGTAGGGTCGAGAACCAGAGATTGAAGGTGATTGGCAAAAGAACCAATGGCGACATGAGGAAAAACTTATTTACGCAGCGAGTGGTTAGGATCTGAGGTGCGCTGCCTGAGAGTGTGGTGGAGGCAGGTTCAATCAGGGCTTTCAAAAGGAAAAGCACCTGAAGAGAGAAAATTTGCAGGGCTATGAGGAAAGGGCGGGGGAGTGGGACAGCTGAGTTGCTCTTGCAGAGAGCTGGCATGGACACAACAGGCTGAATGGCCTCCTTCTGTGCTGTAACCATTCTATGATTCTAAGTCTGAAGTTAAAAGAAATAGGATTTGAGAGTAAAAGTCAGATAAACATAAGGAACAAGGGTAACATAAACAGTCAGGGAACAAATGCAGTTACAGAACAGAAATATAAATTGATGGTTGTAAATAAAGTTAATGGATCAATTAATAAAAACAAAGTAAATTGCCTGTTCAGCAATGAACACAATATCCGAGGCAATAATCCGTAGCAAGGAACTGGATGTAGTAGAGACAACTGAAACATGGTTACATAAAAATAGGACTGGCAACTGTGTATTGCAGATTATAACATAATCAGAAAGGATAGGGAAGGAAGAAGGGGCAGGGTACCAATCAGGGATAATATATTTGCAGTAGAAAAAAAGGACATAACTAACCAAAGGTTGGAAACAGGATCTATATGGATGGAGATAAAAGATAAGGGATTGATCACGCTACAGACCACTGAATAGTGGAAAGGAAGTGGAGGAAGAAATCTGTAAGCAGAGATGGGAAATGATTAAAGGGCATGAAATAATAATCACATTTTAACTATCCCCAAATAAACTGGAAAGAAGAGATAATGAAAGGGGTAGAGGGAATGGAGTTTTGAAATCTTTTCTGCACCTTCTCGAATGCCTTCACATCCTTCCTAAAGTGCGGTGCCCAGAATTGGATACAATTCTCCAGTTGAGGCCAAACCAGTGTTTTATAAAGGTTCATCATAACTTCCTTGCTTTTGTATGTTATGCCTCTATTTATAAAGCTCAGTATCCCATCTGCCTTTTTAACCATTTTCTCCCATGCTACCTTAAATGATTTGTGCACATACACCCCAGGTCTTTCTGTTCCTGCACCCCCTTTAGAATTGTACCCTTTATTTTATATTGTCTCTGCTTGTTCTTCCTACCAAACTGTATCACTTCACACTTCTCTGCATTACATTTCATCTGTCACATGTCATAGTTGGTACTGTAGCATAGTGGTAAAGTTACTGGACAAATATTCCAGAGACATGAGTTCAAATCCCACCATGACAGCTGAGGGAATTTAAATTCAATTAATTAATAAATCTGGAATAAAATACTCATCTCATTGAATGATCATGAAACTACTGGATTGTCGTAAAAACACACTGGGTTCACTAATGCCCTTTAGGGAAGGAAATCTGCCGTCCTAACCCAGTCTGGCCTACATGTGACACCAGCTCCACAGCAATGTCGTTGACTCTTAACTACCCTCTGAAATAGCCTAGCAAGACGCTCAGTTGTATCAAACCATCACAGAAAAAAGTACTGTGGTGTACCGACACCCCATGGATTCCACTCACTTCCTCCAAATAAAAGTACCCGTATGGGTCCTAGTTATGCCTGCCTTTTTGTGGGATATGTGGAACATTCCTTGTTCCAGTACTACACAGGCCTCTTTCCTCACCTCTTTTTCCGGCACATTGATGACTGTATCGGTGCCATTTCCTGGTCTCGCCCTGAACTGGAAAATTTCATCAACTTTGCTTTCAATTTCCACTCCTTTCTTGCCTTCACATGGTCCATCCCTGACTCTTTCCTTCCCTTCCTTGACTCCTCTGTCTCCATTTCTGGGGATAGGTTATCAACCAATATTCACTATAAGCCCACTGGCTCCATAGATACCGCGACTACACTTCCTCATGTCCTGCTTCCTGTAAGGACACTATTCCATTCTCCCACTTTCTCTGTCTCTGTTCTGACGATGCAAACATCCACACTAACGCTTCTGATACGTCTTCCTTTTTTCTCTACCGAGGATTTCCCCCCACTTTGGTTGACAGGGCCCTCGACCATAGTCGTCCCATTTCCCACACTCTGCTCTCACCCCTTCCCCCCACCCCCCCCCCCTTCCCAGAACCATGATAGGATTCCCCTTGTCTTCACCTTCCACCCCACCAGCCTCCGTATTCAATGGATCATCCTCTGCTATTTCTGCCACCTCCAGTGTGATGCTACCACCAAACACACTTTCCTCTCTCCTCTGAAGGGCACCAGAGTGCGCACTGAATTCCAAGGTTTTAGTGAAGGGTATTGGCAGGGAGTATATACCTGTACCTTTATGTCAGGTACACCAGAGTGTGACCTAATGTCTGGAATGGTAACTGTTGGAGTTGTCCATAGTTTGCCAGTAGACGGAGTTGACCTGCTCCTGGGGAATGATTTGGCGGAGTGAAGGTAGTAGCTTCTCCAGTAGTCACGAAAAAAACAAGTGAAGTTAAAGAGACAGAACAGTTGCAGGAAAAGGTTCCAAGAATTTTTCCTTCGTGTGTAGTGACCTGAGCAATGGCTAAACAAGTTCCATTGTCGGAGGTAAAATTGGCACCACAGACAGATGATCGAGAATCTGAAACTTTCTTTGGGGATTTGGATAATCCGAAGAAATGCTTAACAAGTCTTCTCTGATCAAAGCTCAGCAAGCCGATCCAGAGTTAAATAAAGTGGCATAATCGGCTCTAACTCAAGCTGAGGCAGATGGAGTTCTGGAAGGATACTATATTAAAGATGGGATTCTGATGAGGAAGTGGAGACTTCCTCACAGACCTGCGGATGAAGAATGGACGATTGTTCATCAGATAGTGGTACCGTCCAAGTATTGCTGGGAAGTATTAAGGATAGTGCATGAAATTCCTATAGCGGGACGTGTGGGGATGCAGAAGACCCAATCACGTATAGGTCAACATTTTTACTGGCCAGGTCTTTCCAAGGACGTGGTGCAGTTTTGTAAAACTTGCCATACGTGTCAGACTGTGGGAAAACAGCAACCTGCCAGAAAACCAGCACCTCTAATTCCCATACAAGTTTTTGGGGAACCATTTAGTAAGGTGTTGGTAGACTGTTTAGGACCTTTACCAAAAGCAAAAGCGGAACGCCAATATATACTCACTATCAGGGATATGGTTACTTGGTTCCCAGAGGCCATTCCCTTGAGAACAGTTTCTGCTAAGG
Organism: Heterodontus francisci; assembly: GCF_036365525.1. Taxonomy (NCBI): domain Eukaryota; kingdom Metazoa; phylum Chordata; class Chondrichthyes; order Heterodontiformes; family Heterodontidae; genus Heterodontus; species Heterodontus francisci. Next base: position 16,492,851 of record NC_090421.1, on the reverse strand, counting down.
TAGTGGTAGAGAAGTTAACCGAGTTCTTCACGAGATATGGATTACTGATTGAAATTCAGCTGGATCAAGGTTTCAATTTTATGTCTAAATTTTTTCTGGTAATTTGGGTATCACACAGTTAACGTCTTCAGCATACCACCCACTGACACAGGGAGCTTTAGAAAGGTACCATCAAACTCAAAAAAATGATTAGGGCATACTGTGATGAATATCCCCATGATTGGGATAAAGGGCTAGACCTTCTTTTGTTTGCCACGAGGGATTCACCTAATGAGTCTACCGGTTTTAGTCCTTTTGAACTAGTTTATGGACATGAGATAAGAGGTCCTCTAAAACTAATTAAAAGGTTTTCAGAACAGAGGGATGAATCCTCTGTGCTAGATTATGTATCTGTGTTCCAGAAATGAGAGCCTGCAAAGTGGCTCAGGAACACCTTAAAGCTTCCCAAACAACCATGAAGAAATGGGCAGACAAGTATGCTAAGACCCAAACATTTCAACCAGGGGATGAGGTGACAGTATTACTGCCTTTACAGGGTGAACCATTGAAAGCACGGTTCAGTGATCCATATAAAGTGTTCAAGAGAATTGGTCAAGTAAATTATTTGATTGACACCCCAGATCGCCGGAAAAAGAATCAGCTGTGTCACATCAATATGTTGAAACAATATCAGCGCTGGGAGGAGGATAAGCAAGTACAGGTATTTCAGGTAGTAGGGACAGTAAAAGATGAAATGGATAGTGAGGATGAGGCAGGAGACTTAGACAATTCTCAAATTGAACCTCCTCCTATCCGGTTAGCTAATACTGAATCGTTACGGAGATTGGACTCTATGCTTTCATATTTAGATACAGAACAATGAGACGACCTAACAAGGCTACTCATAGCGTTTAAAAGAGTCTGCGGGAACAAGCCAGGATGTACAACCTTAGCCATACATGATGTGGATGTAGGGGAATCCTTTCCTATAACAGCATCTTTATCGCTTAAGTCCAGAAAAACAGGCAGAAATCCAATACATGCTGGAAAACCACCGAACTGAACCCAGTCAAAACAGCTGGAGTTCCCCAGTGGTGTTATTGCTTAAACCTGATGGTTCAACTAGACTCTGCATAGACTACAGAAAGGTTAATGCGGATTTCTACCCAACTCCTCACTTGGAAGACTGTATTGACAGAGTGGGCAGTGCCACATTTCTTACAAAAATAGATTTGTTGGCAGGTTCCTTTAACACCCCAAGCTAAAAAAATATCGGCCTTTGTCATACCAGATGGTCTTTTCCAATGCCAAGTGATGCCATTCGGGGTAAAAAAATGCCCCAGCCACTTTTCAGAGACTAATGAACCAAGTGGTAGCCAGTGCTCCTCACTGTGTGGTTTACCTTGACAATGTTCTGGCATACAGTGACCCTTGGAAGGACCACTTGAAACAACTCGAAGCTCTGTTGAGGAAATTACAATTGGCTGATTTGGTGATGAACCTTGCCAAAATTGAATTTACCAAAGCCAGAGTAACTTACCTCAGGCATATAGTAAGGAAAGGACAAGTGTTGCCAGGAACAGCAAAAGTACAAGCATTTGTGGAGTTTCCCACCCTGAGGACTAAGCAAGAAATCATGAGGTTTTTGGGGATGTGTGGTTTAACATACATAGAACATAGAGAGACACAGCACTGAAACAGGCCCTTCGGCCCACCGAGTCTGTGCCAACCAACAACCACCCATTTATACTAATCCTACATTAATCCCATATTCCCTACCACATTCCCACCATTCTCCTACCACCTACCTACACTAGGGGCAATTTACAATGGCCAATATACCTATCAACGTGCAAGTTTTTGGCTGTGGGAGGAAACCGGAACACCCGGTGGAAACCCACGCAGTCACAGGGAGAACTTGCAAACTCCGCACAGGCAGTACCCAGAACCAAACCCGGGTCGCTGGAGCTGTGAGGCTGCGGTGCTAACCACTGTGCCGCCCCCATGTGGTTTCTACCACAAGTTTGTACCAAATTTTAATACTATAGCTGCTCCACTGACAGATTTGCTACGAAAAAAGAAAACCAAGGTAGTGTGGTCAGGGGAGTGCCAAGCATCTTTTGAGAAGCTGAAAGCGATTTTGATTAATGAACCAGTGTTGGCTGCTCCAAATTTCACTAAGCCCTTCAAGGTAGCGATTAATGCTAGTGACCTGGGAGTCGGTGCAGTCCCGTTACAAGATGATGAATCAGGTATAGAAAGGCCAGTGGGATACTTTTCCAAAAAGCTAAATCAACACCAAAAATGATATTCAATGGTGGAAAATGAAACCCTAGGATTATTATTGGCTCTTAAGGATTTTGAAGTCTATGTCCGCCATGACTACAGAGAGACACTGCTATATACTGGTCATAACCCCCTAGCCTTTGTGGAAAAATTTAAAAACCAGAATGCCAGACTATTCTGGTAGAGTTTACTATTGCAACCTTCTCACTTAAAGATTATCCACATTGCAGCAAAAATAATGTAATTGCAGATGCTTTATCTAGAATCTAACTTTGCTTTGCTTTTAAAGCAGAACGGCATTAACTGCGGGTAAAGAGTGAATGAAAATGAATGTGTAAATGTGTTTTAAAATTTTTCATCTTCTGTTTTCCCATACTTTGTAATGAAACGCATTTAAAAATGGCATTTCATTCCTCCAAGGGTGGAGGTGTTAAGAGTGCTTTCAATTTTTGTTCATTTTTTTTTGAGGACTTGAGTTTTAAAACTGAAAACTGAAAAGTAGATGATGGAACTTTGTGTTTTTTTAAAAGAGGTTATCAGAAGGTCGTTTGGACTGAGCTTGTAAACGACAGTTACTGGAAGAATCAAGGAGTTCTAAAAACTGGAAGTCACCTGTCTTCAGATAATTACGCGAGCAGGGTTTTTTTTGACTTGGGGAAAGATGTTTACCAAGAAGTGACAGGTCAAGATTTATAGGGGTCAGGAGGCTTAACTCTTGTGACATTGTTTTTGGTTTCGCTTTGGACAATGAATTTGGGGATTTGGATAGTGTTCTAAAAATGTCAATTGGAGAAAACTTACCAAGGGAGCAAACCCCAAATCAGCTTGTTCCATCTCTTTAAAAAGCCTGCCAACTTTTCCATCTCTTTGAGAATCTCTGAGAAGCAAGTGTGGAATCTCCCTGCTCAGCATAGTGGGGAAAGTCTTCACTCGAGTCGTTTTAAACAGACTCCAGAAGCTGGCTGAGCGTGTCTACCCTGAGGCACAGTGTGGCTTCTGAGCAGAGAGATCCACCAGTGACATGCTGTTCTCCCTTCGTCAGCTACAGGAGAAATGCCATGAACAACAGATGCCCCTCTACGTTGCTTTCATTGATCTCACCAAAGCCTCTGACCTCGTCAGCAGACGTGGTCTCTTCAGACTACTAGCAAAGATTGGATGTCCACCAAAGCTACTAAGTATCATCACCTCATTCCATGACAATATGAAAGGCACAATTCAGCATAGCGGTGCCTCATCAGACCCCTTTCCTATCCTGAGTGGCGTGAAACAGGGCTGTGTTCTCGCACCTACACTGTTTGGGATCTTCTTCTCCCTGCTGCTCTCACATGCGTTCAAGTCTTCCGAAGAAGGAATTTTCCTCCACACAAGATCAGATGGCAGGTTGTTCAACCTTGCCCGTCTAAGAGCGAAGACCAAAGTACGGAAAGTCCTCATCAGGGAACTCCTCTTTGCTGACGATGCTGCATTAACATCCCACACAGAAGAGTGTCTGCAGAGACTCATCGACAGGATTGCGGCTGCCTGTAACGAATTTGGCCTAACCATCAGCCTCAAGAAAACGAACATCATGGGACAGGACGTCAGAAATGCTCCATCCATCAATATCGGCGACCACGCCCTGGAAGTGGTTCAAGAGTTCACCTACCGAGGCTCAACTATCACCAGTAACCTGTCTCTAGATGCAGAAATCAACAAGCGCATGGGAAAGGCTTCCGCTGCTATGTCCAGACTAGCCAAGAGAGTGTGGGAAAATGGCGCACTGACACGAAACACAAAAGTCCGCGTGTATCAAGCCTGTGTCCTCAGTACCTTGCTCTATGGCAGCAGGGCCTGGACAACGTATGTTAGCCAAGAGCGACGTCTCAATTCATTCCATTTTTGCTGCCTGCGGAGAATCCTTGGCATCAGGTGGCAGGACCGTATCTCCAAAGCAGAAGTCGTCGAGGTGGCCAACATCCCCAGCATATACACCCTACTGAGTCAGCGGCGCTTGAGATGGCTTGGCCATGTGAGCCGCATGGAAGATGGCAGGATCCCCAAAGACACATTGTACAGCGAGCTCGTCACTGGTATCATACCCACCGGCCGTCCATGTCTCCGCTTTAAAGACGTCTGCAAACGCGACATGAAGGCCTGTGACATTGACCACAAGTTGTGGGAGTCAGTTGCCAGTGATCGCCAGAGCTGGCGGACAGCCATAAAGGCGGGGCTAAAGAGTGGCAAGTTGAAGAGACTTAGCTGTTAGCAGGAAAAAAGACAGAAGCGCAAGGGGAGAGCCAACTGTGTAACAGCCCCGACAACCAATTTTATCTGCAGCGCCTGTGGAAGAGTCTGTCACTCTAGAATTGGCCTTTATAGCCACTCCAGGTGCTGCTTCACAAACCACTGACCACCTCCAGGCACTTACCCATTGTCTCTCGAGACAAGGAGGCCAAAGAGAGAAGAGAGAAGCAAGTGTAAGAAATAGACTGAAACTGTTGCTGCAATTTTCTGGAAAGCCGGCCTAAATTGCCCTTCAACGTTGCCAGACAAGAACTGTTCTCGGAAGATCCCAGTGACCGCCTTCTACACGTATTTGGGATGCCAAACCAAAACAAAGGACATCTGCCATCTTTCCATATCTTCTTTCTTTCCTTCAAGAATGAGCAAGTATTTGGCCAAAGTATTCTTTTTGTCTTTTTTTTGTAATAGAGCTCTAAAGGGTAAATCTCTATTTTTTTCGGTTAACTGATGTATGTGTGTGAGGGGCTAAGGTAAAAAAGGGAACTTTGATATTTCAATCTATGTGTCCATGCTTTGCTTTGTTACTGGTTAAAACCTGTTTTATAATAAACTTTTAGTTTTGTTGTTTATTAAAGAAACCTGGTTGGTGTATTTTATTCTGGGATAAAAATAGAGTCTATGATTGACTGTATCGGTAACTGGGAAAAAAATTAAATATATGTGTGACCTACGGAGAAGTGGACTTCGAAAAACAGTGCCACCTCAGTCCTAACACTATCCTTTACCGCTACTTTCTGCTTTTTTTTATAGCTAATTTGCTATCCATTCAGCTATTTGTTCTGGTTCCATATGCCGTAACCTTTGTCATGAGCCTACTGTGTGGTACCTCATCAAAGGCTGTTGAAAATCCAAGTATATGACATCTATTGCATTACCCTTGTCTACTCTTTCAGTTCCCTTGTCAAAGAATTCTACCAGGTTAGTTAAACATGACTTATTCTTTCGGAACCCATGTTGTGTATTTTTACTTATATTTTCTGTCTCTGGATGCTCTTCTATCATTTTAAAATATAGATTCCAGTATCTTTCCTACCACTGACGTTAAACTGACTGCTCTGTAAACCCCAGGTTTTGTTCAATCTCCCTTTTTGTACATAGGAACATTAGCTGCCCGCCAGTCTTCTGGCACTACCCCTTCTTCTTTGGACACTGAATATATAAACTAGGTAAGGACACCCAGGTTGTGAGTGGTCTAATATGTTAATCTATCTCCCTGTTAGTAATGCTGCACTGATTCTAACTCTCAAACACTGCCAGATGTTGACAGCTGTCACTTACAGTGATGGACAGGGACTTTTGCCCGATCGCGCGGATCCCCTACTTCTACACAAATAATGTCAATCACCAGAGTTGCGGGCAGCAGGAGTTCCCACCCGGCCCGTCACCCTGAAGCTTCTCTTTGACGTTCTCTCCCTGCGCCCACTTCAAGCGGTGACGTAGAAATCCAGCGACACCACCGAGGCTCCGGCTTCGAAATCCCGCCTCCTCTCTGTTCCGATTGGTCTGTTTTGCCGGCACTGGTTCGCCCACCCCTTCCATTCCGGCCTCTGTTTGGCTGAGCCCGGTGTCAATCAAGCACTTTGCAGCCGGGTTTCCGCTTCCCGCTTCCCGCAGTGAAGTTTGGGCTGGAGGTGCGTCATCTAGTTACTGAGGTTTAGAGAGGGAGGTTTTTTGCCGGCAGCTTAAAGGGAATTTCCTGCAGCAAAGGCCAGGTAGGGCGATCAGTGAATCTGTCTGTGGTGGAACTGCTTCAGTGTTTATGTGAGGGGACGGGGGAGGGTCACAACTTCAAGCTGTAAAACCCAGCACCAAAGCATAGCAGCAAAAAACTAACCGCAACTGCAGGTAGTCCTGAACTTGTGACAAGCAGGCCCTGCTAAAGTAGAAGGCCACTTCTGTTTTCTTTGTGGGTGGGGATTTCTGTGTCTTACAGTGAGGGATGACACTGTCTAAAAAGGAATACCCCCTCCCCTTCCACTTAATGATTACATTAAAGTTCCCTTTTTATTTCCATTCACTTTACACTCATTAAGCATTCCCAGGTCAGGTACAGGACTGTAATTAGGCAGATGCAATGCAGACTGATTTCTTTACTTCCAGTTCTCTTTCTGACCGTTATGTGGTCAATCAGCTGATGGTTCAATTTCTCTGACTTTAAGCCAGCTGGATCAATAAAGTTATTGCAGCAATTGCTGCTGACAAGTCAGTCTTGCTCTTGATTTATATTTTGCAATAATTGACTTGAGCCTAATGACTGAAAATGCCTGAAGCAGTCATGTTTCTAAATAGTCCAGTCAGCTACTCTATGGATTGAAATAGAGTATTACTCGATGCAGTCTTATGAGTCAAAAGATTGACTTCAAACCCTACTTCAGGACGTGGTGTAGGTTGATACCTAGTACTGAAGGAGTGCTGCATTGTTGGGAGATGCTGTCTTTCAAATGATGTTTCAATCGTTCAGAGATGTTAAAGAGCCCATTGCATTATTTGAATAACAGTAGGGAGATTTTGGCCAACATTCATACCTTAATGGGCACTACTCATTTGCCTTGCGAAAATTAACTGTGAAATTTAAATGAATCTGTTGATTGTAAAGTGCTTTGGGACAGCCCAAGGGCATGAGAGGGTCTTTAGCAGAACAAGAATAAAATAACACTGAAGATAAATCTCTTCAATGTAAATTGAAGTTTTTGTTTGGAAGATTAGATTAGAGATACAGCACTGAAACAGGCCCTTCGGCCCACCGAGTCTGTGCCGAACATCAACCACCCATTTATACTAATCCTACACTAATCCCATATTCCTACCAGACATCCCCACCTGTCCCTATATTTCCCTACCACCTACTGATACTAGTGACAATTTATAATGGCCAATTTACCTATCAACCTACAAGTCTTTTGGCTTGTTGGTGAAAACCCTGACTTTGGTAGCAGCACAAGTGGGGGAAGATGGTGGTGTAGTGTAATGTCACTGGACTAGTATTTGAGGCCCAGGCTAATGCCTTGGGAACATGGGTTCAAATCCCACCATGGCAGTTGGTGGAATTTAAATTCAATTAATAAATGCAATTAATTAAAATAAATCTGGAATTGAAAGCAGTAGCGGTGGCATGAAACTATCATCGACTGTTGTACAAATCCATCTGGTTCACTCATGTCCTTCAGAGAAGGAAATCTGCTGTCCTTACCTGGTCTGGCCTACCTGTGACTCCAGACCCACAGCAATGTGGTTGACTCTTAACTGCCCTCTGAAATGGCCTATCAAGCCTGTCAAGGGCAATTAGAGATGGGCAACAAATGCTGGCCTTGCCAGCGACGCCCACATCTCATGAAAGAAGAAACAAAACACCTCCAGCAAGTTTACCTTATGCTAGTAGCACGTACAAACAGCCTCCTCTGGCAGCACTACTGTTATCACAGACAGGCAGTGCCTGTACAGATGGTGATGAGAATAGTCTGTTCATAGACATTTCATCTACTTCACAGAGAGCTCTAATGAGATCAGTTGCTAGCATACTTTCAGGGGTGATGAAACAGTTACAGTTTGCAATCACTGTCAGATGTCAAAAATAAAAAGACGATTTGGCTGTTCAGAAGCTTTGGTTCAAGCTGTGTCCACCTCGTCTACTCAAGTGTTATAAATGATTTATGCTTAGATTCCCTCACTACTGAGGGAAATAACTCTATTTTCTTCAATTCCTTGTTTGCTTTTCTGTTACTGTGTGTCTATAGGAGATCAGTGTTTTAGAATCAGATTGGGTTTTCAAGAATTTGTTGAGAAGTCTTGAACGAATTCAAAAACTTTATTTTCTTGTTTTTAAGCTGACCGGCCAGATTATGTATAGATTTGGTTACTATACTTTTGTACTTGCTGTGCCTTTTTGCTTCTATTGTTTAACCTGGCAATCACTTTTTTAAATTCATTCTCAAGATATGGGTGTCACTGACAGTGAGGAATCTTCAAGTATGAGATGGATAGAGAATAAGATAAATATATTCCTATTGTCCATGAATAAACAGATCCAAATTAAACTGGAACTTGAAAGGGAGGCATATTATCAAACTTGGGCCAAAATGCTAGACAAAATCATGAGAAGTAAAGAAAGTGGAGAGGTTGTAAGAAATAGAGAAAATTTGTATTTATATAGCATCTTTCAGAACCTCAGGGCATCTGAAAACGTTTCATGGTTAATGTAGTACTTTTGAACTGCAGACACTGTTATATTGTAGGGAAATGTGGCAGCCAATTTGCTCACAGCATTGAATTAAATGACCAGATAATCTCATTTTGAAGTGTTGGTTGAGGGATAGATCAAATAGCTGTCACAGACGTGATGGGTCAAATGGCGTCTGCTGTATCATTTTATGATAAATGTTGGCCAGGAATCTGATAGAACTACCCTACTCCCCTGCAAGTAGCACCATGTGATCTTTTGCACCCGCCTGAGAGGCCAGACAGGCCTTGGTTTATTGTCTCTTCCAAAATACAGCCCCTCTTACAGTGCAGTACTCCCTCAGTACTGCACTGAAGTGTCAGCCTGGATTTTGTGCTCAATTCTTTGGGGGTTGAATCCATAACCACCTGATTCAGGCGTGAGTCTGGTCAATAAGCTAAGGTTGATGCTGAAGGGGGACTAGAAGGGCGAAGAGGCAATATGAAAAAGGCTAGTAGATATTGTGAAAGGAAATAGAGAGGAGTAGGAAATGAAGGGGGAAATCTGCTGGGGGATGAAGGTATTTCAGGGTTTTGTATTTTTTATCCAAGAATAGTGGAAAGGAGAATGTAGGTGCTCTGGAGTAGAATGTGGAACATTAGAAAAGAAATTGATGCTGGAAACATTAGCAGAGCTGAAAAGTGGATCAGTCCTGGGTCCTGACTGCGGCACCCTGGGCTATTTATTTATTTATTTTATTTATTTAGAGATACAGCACTGAAACAGGCCCTTCGGCCCACCGAGTCTGTGCCGACCAACAACCACCCATTTATACTAACCCTGCAGTAATCCCATATTCCCTATCACCTACCTACACTAGGGGCAATTTATAATGGCCAATTTACCTATCAACCTGCAAGTCTTTGGCTGTGGGAGGAAACCGGAGCACCCGGCGCAAACCCACGCGGTCACAGGAGAACTTGCAAACTCCGCACAGGCAGTACCCAGAATCGAACCTGGGTCCCTGGAGCTGTGAGGCTGCGCCACTGTGCTGCCCAAGAAAGAAGTCAATAGAGATAGCAGACACTGGTTACAATTAGTCAATCCAAAAATATGCAAACACCTCCGTTCAAGCAGAAAGAGATAACCATAGACCAGTTAGTCTAGCACCAGTTCCAGGCAAATTCTTCAGATCCATAATTCAGGATCAAATTAGTGAGCATTTAGAAGTGCATCGGTTATTCATGGGCAGCCAGCATGGAATTGGTATAGGCAAATTGTGTTTGACATATTAATATATGCATTTTAAGAAGGTGCGCATCTGGATTTAAGTTGTCTCACAGGAGGCTTGTTTTAAAGAAAAATTAAGGCCACTGTTATGAGGGAAAAGGTTGTTGCAATGACAGGAAGTCGGTTGAAGGATCGGAGATGGAGTTTGGGTTAACAAGTGTTGTTTGAATTCAAGGAGGGCAGAAAGTGGTGGACTCGGGTCAGTCCTAGGTGCACTTTGGTTCTTAAAATATGTATTCCTTTGTTTAAGGGTTCAGCAAATAGGACTTTGAAAGACTTCAGGGAGTAGACAGGTGGCAAATGGAATTTAATGCAGAGAAGTGTGAGGTAACACGTTTTGGAAGGAAAAGCAAGGAATGGAAATATGCTCAATGGTAAGACACTGAAGGATATTCAGGAACAGAGAGACTTAGTTCAAATATGTAATTCCTTGAAAGTGAAGGTAAATAAAGCCAAAAATAATGTCTTGAGTTATATCAATAGGACCATATGGCACAAGATGAAGAAGTGGTATACATTTTTACAAGACATTGGTTCGGCCACAGTTGGAGTACTGTGTGCCATTCTGGGCATCCCATTATAATAAGGACATTAAAGCCATGGAAAGGGGAGAGTGAAGATTCACTTGATTGACGCCAGGGATGTGAGCGTAGAGTTATGAAGAAAGGCTTGAAAAATAATAGCTTTTTAACTGGAACAAAGAGATTTTCAAAGGAATGGAAGGTTTTGAAGAAATTATAAGTAAAAGGTTTCCAGTGGTTGGTGAATTGGTAACAAGGGGGCACAGATTAAGAATTACCATTGGAAGAATGAAGGGGGAAGTGAGAAAGAATGTTTTCACACCAGGGGGTTATTAGAACAGGGAATGTTAGGAACGTAAGAACATAGGAGCAGGAGTAGGCCGTTCAGCCCATTGAGCCTGCCCTGCCATTCTATATGACCATGGCTGATCATCCACTTCAGTGCCTTTTTCCCCACACTATCCTCATATCCCCTTATGTCATTTGTAAATGTTTTACCACAAGAGGCTACTGAGGCAAAAAAGGAGTCGGATACAAGGATTTGAAATGGAGAATATGAAAGGGTGGAATGGAAATGGGATTGGAGTAGATAACACCAGCAAGGCTAAATGCTAGTCTCATTAATAATCATGACACTACAGGATTGTCATTAAAAACCCATCTGGTTCACTTTAGGGAAGGAAATCTGCCGTCCTTACCTGGTCTGGCCTACATGTGACTCCAGACCCACAGCAATGTGGTTGACTCTTAACTGCCCTCTGAAATGGCCTCGCAAGACAGTCAGTTGCAGGTGGCTCACCATCACCTGCTCAAGGGCAATTCGGGATGGGCAATAAATGCTGGCCGAGCCAGCGACATTCACATTCCAAGAACAAATAAAAAAAAAATCAAGAATATGGATAGTAATGCTGGGAGTGGAATGTTTGGTACTTTGTGCTTGGTGTCAGCAGCAATTACTGCAAGTGAGGTATAGCATGGGTTACATGAGTTAAGGTGAGCTGTACACTGCTCTAGCATTGTTTTGAACTCTGTCTCGCAAGAGACACTAATCAGTGTAACATTTCAATGTCCTGAATCATACATACTTCTGTCGTCCAAACAGATTGACAGTTTTGTGCTGAATTCTGTGCTGTTTGGTGCTGAATTCTGTGCTGTGGACTTGTCCGCTAAGAACTCCCATTGAGTCTAACAGACCTAATTTCACTTAGCAACCTTGTAGCTGTCGGAGAGGAAATTTGAGCAGATGTAAAATCAGCATTCTCACTGGGATTTCAGTGAATAATACGTGTGTGACATTTTCAAATAGTTGCACTGTAGGATTTGTTCATTTGGGTCTTTGTAAAACATAATGATGGCAATACAGAATTTGCATACTTGTTCTGCTCAAACGCAGGAAAAACACAGAGTCATACAATTATAGCTCCTGTCCTTCGTTTACTCTAAATGTTGCTGTAGGTTACATCACCTTATGTGTGCATAATGTCATACAGGGAGATGTTGAAAACTTACAGCTGAATAATGGTCAAATAAGCATAATTCAGTTGTCCAACAAGATAACATTTCCTGGGCTTTAAAGAGCTGAGATGCAGTGAACTCAGGCCTGGGATTTGTAAACCACCAAGATTGATCAGTTAAATGATCCACCACATCAATAAAGCTCACTTCAACTGGGATTGTATTCAAAATCCAAATGTCAGTTCTCAGCCCAATTATCTTGGCTCAGACTTGCTCGGAATTTGGCCCAGGTTTAAGAGCTCCAGATCTAGACAGCTTAGCTAATTAGATCTAAAGGATCAAGGCTGTGAATTTGTCTCTGAAGATTTCTTTGCTCTGTAGGATCCGCAGTTGCGGGAAATGGAGGACTTCAACTTACACTACAGGTTCTTAAATTGGAGGAGAAGAATAAGGGAAATAAGAGAAGTGCGGGCAGTACGTCATCAAGAGAGGTACAAACGCATTCTTGTCGATGGAGACATACTGAGGTAATGTTTCCCCTCAGACAGGAGCTCTGATAAATGTATGTGAATCTGTGATAGAAGGCTCGGCACTCAGGATATTCTAGGGTATTGAAATGACGCTGTAGAATGACTGGTGATTCTGTGCATGTTATTAAAGCCAGGGAAGTACATTGCCTTTTTGTTTGTTTCCCTCCTTTATTGTTTCCCTCCATTTTGAAAGTGGTTTTATGCCAAAATTCTCTTCTGTTATTTATCCCTTCCTGCAGACACTGATTTCTGCTGGGTTCCACTATAGATGGCTAGACTCTGTTACCTTACCTAAGTGGCTAAGCTGTGTGTGTGCGTGTTGGCAGGCTACTTACTTCACTGTGGAGTGTCTCACAGCTAAGCCTGAAGGTACTAGGGGTTTTGTTAAATGCTCATCAAATTAAACAGAGATCCAACCAGAGTTCTGTGCCCATCCCTGCCTCCGTCTCTGGTTTTGGACTTGTAGCCCTAAAGCCAAGACTGGATACATTTGAAATAGTAGCAGACCTGACTGAAGGTCTGTGACCTACATGTGAGAGCGAAAAGCTGAAGACTCATTTTTAATGCTGTTGTACCTGTGGAAATGCCCCTTTTTCTGTAAACTGGTGGGTGCTGCACTTACATATATTTACTTTTTCTCAAGTTGGCTTCTGGACTATTGGAAAAAGGTGACTTAACATAGCTAAAATCAACAGAGGCTGACTGGATGTCTGTCAAGTGACTTGCGGGCAACTTCACAGTGAAGGTGTTGATTACATCTCATTGGCTATAACATGTTCAATTTATATACATTATAAAGTTTATGATTTTATCAAAGTTTCATGCAGAGTTTTTGGACATTAATCTTGTGTGGTATTTCAGTTATCATGGGAACTCGGATGAAGTTGGCTGTTACGTGGCCCCTCGCCCTTTGACCAAGGAGAGCAATTATTTTGAGGTGTGTGAATCTAAATGAGCTGAATTTTCTGTGCAGTACTGGGCTTTTAAAACTGTGGCAAAGCTAGATTATTGAAGCTGTAGCCTGCAGTGTGTCTCCAGTTAGACCTATGCTGTCATTCAAATTAAATCCATGTCACTTGCTACAGTTGAAGAGTGCACTCATCTGAGGTGAAGTTTTTGTGCATGTAAAAACATTATTCAACCAGTTCCTAAATTTTTGAATAACTGCAGAACTAGAACTTTTACGCCTTTAAGCACATGGCTTGCCCATGTTTGTGTTGCTGCTTAAAACAAGGGCGGCGCAGTGGTTAGCACCGCAGCCTCACAGCTCCAGGGACCCGGGTTCGATTCCGGGTACTGCCTGTGTGGAGTTTGCAAGTTCTCCCTGTGTCTGCGTGGGTTTTCTCCGGGTGCTCCGGTTTCCTCCCACAAGCCAAAAGACTTGCAGGTTGATAGGTAAATTGGCCATTATAAATTGTCACTAGTATAGGTAGGTGGTAGGGAAATATAGGGACAGGTGGGGATGTTTGGTAGGAATGTAGGATTAGTATAAATGGGTGGTTGATGTTCGGCACAGACTCGGTGGGCCGAAGGGCCTGTTTCAGTGCTGTATCTCTAATCTAATCTAATCAATCGAGATAAAAGACCTGGTGCTTCTAATGTATATGTGGAACCTGATGGGAAGGAGTGCTTTTAAATTACTTCAGCCTTGAACTGCAGTTGAGGCAATAAATTCCTTTTTATTCAGACTAATAGAGTAACTGTCAGTAAGTGGCGTTTGAGGTTTCATCTGTCCGTTCAAGTTAGCTGAATAAACCTAGAGAGTAGGTTTAAATATTAACATAAAGGTTGTTTTGAATATCTCGAGATCTTTTGTACATGAAGAGAAAAATAAATTTATACTGTTCTGTAGGCAAATGGGGCAGCCAGAAAGATGGCACAAACAGTAAATGAGATAACAGTTAATGTATGATCTGGTTTGGCATGTTTCGGGAACCTTGGATAACGCGGGATATTGTGAGACTAGTCAAAAAGAAAAAGGAAGCATTCATAAGGGCTGGAAGGCTAGGAACAGACGAATCCCTTGAGGAATATAAAGACAGTCGGAAGGAGCTTAAGCAAGGAGTCAGGAGGGCTAAAAGTGGTCATGAAAAGTCATTGGCAAACAGGATTAAGGAAAATCCCATGGCTTTTTATACATATATAAAGAGCAAGAGGGTAACCAGGGAAAGGGTTGGCCCACTCAAGGACAGAGAAGGGAATCTATGTGTGGAGCCAGAGGAAATAGGCAAGGTACTAAATGAGTACTTTGCATCAGTATTCACCAAAGAGAAGGACTTGGTGGATGATGAGCCTAGAGAAGGGAGTGTAGATAGTCTCAGTCATCTCATTATCAAAAAGGAGGAGGTGTTGGGTGTCTTGCAAAGCATTAAGGTAGATAAGTCCCCAGGGCCTGATGGGATCTACCCCAGAATACTGAGGGAGGCAAGGGAAGAAATTGCTGGGGCCTTGACAGAAATCTTTGTATCCTCATTGGCTACAGGTGAGGTCCCAGAGGACTGGAGAATAGCCATTGTTGTTCCTTTGTTTAAGAAGGGTAGCAAGGATAATCCAGGAAATTATAGGCCGGTGAGCCTTATGTCAGTGGTAGGGAAATTATTAGAGAGGATTCTTCGGGACAGGATTTACTCCCATTTGGAAACAATCAAACTTATTAGCGAGAGGCAGCATGGTTTTGTGAAGGGGAGGTTGTGTCTCACTAATTTGATTGAGTTTTTTGAGGAAGTGACGAAGATGATTGATGAAGGAAGGGCAGTGGATGTTATCTATATGGACTTCAGTAAAGCCTTTGACAAGGTCCCTTGTGGTAGACTGGTACAAAAGGTGAAGTCACACGGGATCAGAGGTGAGCTGGCAAGATGGATACAGAACTGGCTCGGTCATAGAAGACAGAGGGTAGCAGTGGAAGGGTGCTTTTCTGAATGGAGGAATGTGACTAGTGGTGTTCCGCAGGGATCAGTGCTGGGACCTTTGCTGTTTGTAGTATATATAAATGATTTGGAGGAAAATGTAGCTGGTCTGATTAGTAAGTTTGCGGACGACACAAAGGTTGGTGGAGTTGCGGACAGTGATGAGGATTGTCAGAGGATACAGCAGGATATAGGTCGGTTGGAGACTTGGGCGGAGAAATGGCAGATGGAGTTTAATCCGGACAAATGTGAGGTCATGCATTTTGGAAGGTCGAATGTAGGTGGGAAGTATACAGTAAATGGCAGAACCCTTAGGAGTATTGACAGGCAGAGAGATCTGGGCGTACAGGTCCACAGGTCACTGAAAGTGACAACGCAGGTGGATAAGGTAGTCAAGAAGGCATACGGCATGCTTGCCTTCATCGGTCGGGGCATAGAGTATAAAAATTGGCAAGTCATGCTGCAGCTGTACAGAACTTTAGTTAGGCCACACTTAGAATATTGCGTGCAATTCTGGTCGCCACACTACCAGAAGGACGCGGAGGCTTTGGAGAGGGTACAGAAGAGGTTTACCAGGATGTTGCCTGGTCTGGAGGGCATTAGCTATGAGAAGAGGTTGGATAAACTCGGATTGTTTTCACTGGAACGACGGAGGTGGAGGGGCGACATGATAGAGGTTTACAAAGTTATGAGCGGCATGGACAGAGTGGATATTCAGAAGCTTTTTCCCAGGGTGGAAGAGTCAGTTACTAGGGTACATAGGTTTAAGGTGAGAGGGGCAAAGTTTAGAGGGGATGTGCGAGGCAAGTTCTTTACACAGAGGGTGGTGAGTGCCTGGAACTTGCTGTCGGGGGAGGTGGTGGAAGCAGGTACGATAGTGACGTTTAAGAGGCATCTTGACAAATACGTTAATAGGAAGGGAATAGAGGGATATGGGCCCCGGAAGTGCAGAAGGTTTTAGTTTAGGCAGGCATCAAGATCGGCACAGGCCTGGAGGGCCGAATGGCCTGTTCCTGTGCTGTACTGTTCTTTGGTTTTGATTGAGGGAGGATTGATAGCCATTTTTTGAATATTGCCATGGGATCTTTTGCATCCTGAACCAGTAGATTGGGCCTTGATTTTACATCAAAGGGCAGTGTCTTTCACAGTGCAATGAACTGCGCTGAAGAGTCACCTTAGATTATGAGCTCAAGTCTCTGGAGTGGGCTTGAACTGACAACCTTCTGACTCAAATGAGTGCTGTTACTGAGCCAACCTGACACTTTGAAAGCTGAGAAAAATCCATCAATGTTCATTTTCTCCATTAGCTACTGCAAACATTAGTGATACTAGCCCCTAGGGGAGGCAGAAAAACAGGAAAAAGTGACCAATTTCAGGAAAAATATTGCAAAATTCTTCTCTGATTCCTGAAGGCAACCATGGTTGTTAAAAGATGCCCTTAAACGAACCCATTCACAAACTAACCTCTTTCCTGCCCCCTCATATCCCAACTTTCTTAGAGATATAGGACTTTACAGGACTGAGAGTAAACATCTGCATTCAGTCTCAGAATTCATACCCAGTGTTACCTCTAATATCCTTTAATATCTTGTCTGTTGAAACTTCATCCATAACTGTCATAAAATTTTCATGCTTTTAGTCCTATGCATGAAGATGTTCTATTTCAGCTTTTTTCTTCAAAGAAAGCCTTTGCCCTCGAGCTCATGTTAATAACATAAGAAATAGGAGCTGGAGTACAAAATTTGGCTGCTCGAGCCTGCTCCGTCATTCAGTAAGATTATGGCTGAACTTCCACCTCAACGCCACCTTCCCGCACTATCCCTAAATCCATTAATTCCTTTAGTACCAAAAAATCTGTCGACCTTTG
The DNA here is from genome assembly GCF_036365525.1 of Heterodontus francisci. Taxonomy (NCBI): domain Eukaryota; kingdom Metazoa; phylum Chordata; class Chondrichthyes; order Heterodontiformes; family Heterodontidae; genus Heterodontus; species Heterodontus francisci. The sequence goes on along the minus strand of NC_090421.1, from coordinate 16,475,572 downwards.
TCTTGAATATACTCAACGACTGAGTATCCACAGCTCTATGGCGTAGAGAATTCTAAAGATTCACAACCCTTTGAGTGAATAAATTTCTCCTCATCTCAGTCCTAAGAGTTCAGCCCCTTCTTAGACTGTGACCCCATGTTCCGGACTCCCCAGGCAGGGAAACATTTTCTCAGCATCTACCCTGTCAAGCCCCTTAAGAATTGTATATATTTCAATTAGATCCCGCTCATTGTTCTAAACTCCAGGGAATATAGGCCTAGTCTACTACTTCTATCCATGTAGGTCAATCCCCTCATCCCAAGAACTGATGCAGTGAACCTTCATTGTACTCCCTCCAAGGGCAAGTATGTCCTTCGTTAGGTAAGGAGACCAAAACTGCACACAGTGCTCCAGGTGTAGCCTCACCAATGCCCTATATAATTGTAATAAGACTTCTTTACTCTTATAGAATCATAGAACTACGGAATGGTTACAGCATAGAAGGAGGCCATTCAGTCTGCCGTGTCTGTGCCGACTCTCTGCAAGAGCAACTCAGCTAGCTCCACACCCTTGCTCTTTCCCCACAGCCCTGCAATTTTTTTCTCTTCAGATACTTATCCAATTCCCTTTTGAAAGTCACAATTGAATCTGTCTCCACCACACTCTCGAGACTGTTCATTCCAGATACTCACCTCTCGCTGTGTAAAAACAAAAAAAATTTTTTTCCTCATGTTGACATTGGTTCTTTTTCCAATCACCTTAAATCGGTATCCTCTGGTTCTCGACCCTTCTACCAATGGGAACAGTTTTGCCCTATCTACTCTGTCTAGACCCCTCGTGATTTTGAACACCTCTGTCAAATCTTCTGTCAATCTTCCCTTCTCTAAGAACAACCCCAGCCTCTCCAATCTATCCACGTAACTGAAGTTCCTCTCACCAATCTTGTAAATCTTTTCTGCATCCTCTGTAAAGCCTTTACATTCTTCCCAAAGTACAGTGCCCAAATTGGACACAATACTGCAGTTGAGGCTGAACCAGCATTTTATAAAGTTTCATCATAACTTTCCTGATTTTGTACTCTACGCTCGATTTATAAATCCCAGGATCCCGTACATCTTTTTAACCACTTTCTCAACCTGCCCTGCCACTTATACCCCACAGGTTCCTCTGTTCCTGCACCCACTTTAGAATTGTACCCTTGAGTTTATATTGCCTCTCCTCGTTCTTCCTACCAAGATGTACCACTTCACACTTCTCTGCATTAAATTTCATTTGCCACATGTCCACCCATTCCACCAGCCTGTCTATGTCCTCTTGAAATCTATCACTATCTTTCTCAGTTCACAATACTTCCAAGTTTTGTGTCAACTGCAAATTTTGAAATTGTGCCCTGTACACCCAAGTCTAGGTCATCGATATAGATCAAGAAAAGCAGTGGTCCTGATACCGACCTCTGGGGAACCCCACTGTATAGCTTCCTCCAGTCTGAAAAACAACTGTTCACCACTACTCTCTGTTTGCTGTCACTCAGCCAACTTCATGTCCATGCTGCTATTTTCCCTTTTATTCCACTGGCTTCAACTTTGCCGACAAGCTGTCATGTGGCGCTACTTCAAACGCCTTTTGCAAGTCCATACACACCACACCAACTGCATTATCCTCATCACCCCTCTCTGTTACTTCATCAAAATACTTAATTGTGTTAGGTAAACATGATTTGCCTTTAACAAATCTGTGCTGGCTTTCCTTAATTAATCTAAAATTGTCTAAGTGACCGTTAATTTTGTCCCGGATTATTATTTCCAAAAGCTTTCCCAGCACCGAGGTTAAACTTATTGGCCTGTAGTTGTTGAGTTTATTCTGGCACCCATTTTTAAACAAGGGTGTAACATTTGCAATTCTCCAGTCCTCTGGCACCATCCCATATCTAAGGAGGATTGGAAGATTGTGGCCAGTACCCCTCCACTTTCCTCCCTTACTTCCCTCAGCATCCTCGGACGCATCCCAGCTGGTCCTGATGACTTATCAACTTTAAGTACAGCTAGCCATTCAGATACCTCCTCTTTAGCAATTTTTAGCCCATCCAATATCTCAACTACCTTCTTTTTCACTGCAGCATCTTCTTCCTTGGTAAAGACAGATACAAAGTACTCAGCCATGCCTTCTGCATGTGTAGATCCACTTGTTGGTCCCTAATCGAACCCAGCCCTCCTCTTAGTACTTTTTTACTATTCATATGCCTATAGAAGACTCTTTTCTTCCCTTTTATGCTTTTTTTTAATCGTTTATGGGATATGGGTGTTGCTGGCTAGGCCAGTATTTGTTGCCCATCCCTAATTGCCCTTGAACTGAGTGGCTTGCTAGGCCATTTCAGAGGGCATTTAAGAGTCAACCACATTGCTGTGAGTCTGGAGCCAGACCAGGTAAGGACGGCAGATTTCCTTCCCTAAAGGACATTAGTGAACCAGATGTTTTTTTTTTACAACAATAGACAATGGTTTCATGGTTACCATTGGACTACCTTTTAATTCCAGATTTATTGATTGAATTCAAATTTCACCGTCTGCTATGGTGGTATTCGAACCCATGCCCCTAGAGCACTAATATAAAAACAAGAAATGCTGGAACCACTCAGCAGGTCTGGCAGCATCTGTGAAAAGAGAAGCAGAGTTAACGTTTCAGGTCAGTGACCCTTCTTTGGAAGTTCCGAAGAAGGGTCACTGACCCGAAACGTTAACTCTGCTTCTTTTTTCACAGATGCTGCCAGACCTGCTGAGTGGTTCCAGCATTTCTTGTTTTTATTTCAGATTTCCAGCATCTGCAGTATTTTGCTTTTATTCCCCTAGAGCACTAGCCTGGGCTCTGGATTACTAGTCAGTGACATTACCACTATGCCACTGCCTCCCCACTGCCAGTCTCTTCTCATACTCTCTTTTTGCTGCTCTTATTTCCTTTTTCAGTCCCCCTCTGAACTTTCCATATTCAGCCTAGTTCTCACTTGTATCATCAACCTGACATCTATCACACGTCACCTTTTTCTGCTTTATCTTACTCTCGATCTCTTTCATCATCCAGGGAGCTCTGGCTTTGGTTGCCCAAACTTTCCCCTCATGGAAATGTACTCAAATCATCTCCTCTTCATTGAGCCCATTGCTCTGTTCCAGTTTTGTCTATCAATCTTTGATTGCGACTTACCAGGGACAGATTCATTCTCATGGCACTGAAATTTGCCCTTCTCCAATTAAGTATTTTTACTCTGGATTGGGCCTTGTCCTTTTCCACAGCTAATCTAAGCCTTATCATATTATCATCCTGACTCCCCAAGGCCTGTCCACCAAGGCACAAGCCAGGAGTGTGATGGAATACTCTCCACTTGCCTGGATGAGTGCGGCTCCAACAACACTCGAGGTGTGACACCATCCAGGGCACAGCAGCCTGTTTGATCGCCACCCCATCCACCACCTTCAACATTCACTCCCTCCACCACTGGCGCAAAATGACAGCAGTGTGTACCATCTACAAGATGCACTGCAGCAACTCACCAAGCCTCCTTGGACAGCACCTTCCAAACCCGCGACCTCTACCACCTAGAAGAATAAGGGCAGCAGACGCATGGGAACGCCACAACTTGCAAGTTCCCCTCCACACCACAGGCCATCCTGACTTGGAACTATATCACTGTTCTTTCACTGTCGCTGGGTCAGAATCCTGGAACTTCCTTCCTAATACCACTGTGGGTGTACCTACACCACATGGACTGTAGCAGTTCATGGAGACAGCCCACCATCACCTTGTCGAGGGCAGTTAGGGATGGGGAAACAAATGCTGGCCTTGCTAGTGATGCTCACATCCCATGAACAAATTTAAAAAGAAATTCCTGGTTTCCATCCCCCTGCTGAGTTAGTTTATACCTTCCCCAACAGTACTAACAAACCTTCCCGCAAGGGCATTGGTTCTGGCTCTGTTGAGGTGCAACATGTCCGACCTGCAGAGGTTCCGCCTCTCTCAGAACTCGTCCCAGTGTCCCAGGAATCTAAAGCCCTCCCTCCACACCATCTCTCCAGCCACGCATTCATCTGCTCTATCCTCCTATTTCTATATTCAGATGTCCGTAGCACTGGGAGTAATCCGGAGATGACTGATTTTGACGTCCTGCTTGCTCGTCTCCTTCCTCTCTCCCTAAAATCTGCCTGCAGCACCTCATACCTCTTTCTATCTATATTGTTGGTGCCGTTATGGACCACGACCTCTGGCTGTTCGCCCTCCCTCCCCCGCCTCAGAATGCGTTGCAGTCGCTCAGTGACATCCTTGATATTTTCCAGAAAGCCAGTTGCTTAAGGATAGTATTGGTGCCATTCGTTACACGTGCTTATATTCACAGAATTACGCATTACAAGCATATGGCTCCTAACCTAACAACCACAGTTTTAGTTTGTGTCTATTTATAGGGGCTCAATTGAATGCCCAGTTAGTGCCCACCACGTGCATACAACTAAGCACAATTAATATACATTAACAGATTCCCTTCTCTCTTTAAATAAAAAAAGTAGAGTTTATTTGTAAACCAAAATTTTAAACCAAACTAAATTTAAAAACCTCCATATTCTGTACAAAGCATTACATTGCAAGCCACTCTTCCTCAAGGATCTTTAAATCTTTGTACATGCATTTCTTTTTGTAAAACAGTCACAGTTGAGGACTTGCATCTACCCATTTAATTTTAGAGATTTCTTTTCTCTCCAGCATTTGTTTCAAGCCAACAAGGTCAATCCGTAACCTTTTCTCACTCATGCTTTTCTAGAGTGTGCATTATCCCACAATGAACGATTGCCTACTTAACATTCAATGGGTATGCTATCTTCAGTACTCCCATTGTACAGAATCTCACTTAAAATATTTGACAAATAGGATCCCATATTCAGCGCCTCCACAAAAGCCAGTGTTTCAGCAGCTAAAGTACTTTAAACAACCCCTTTTTATTTTCTTAGCTTCCCAAGCTAAAGGACATTTCTCATTTTCACCCATAAGAAATATTATGAAACCAGCTGCACTTGAATACCCATCAGGAAGATTAGCATGTGAAGCATTGCTAACAATGACGTTTCATGTTCTTTGGATCACCTAAGGGTGGGAACTGAACTATGCATTTCTCCAGATTTAATTTTTTAAATAAAAGCAAAATACTGTGGATGCTGGAAATCTGAAATAAAAACAGAAAGCCTGAAACGTTAACTCTGCTTCTCTCTCCTCAGATGCTGCCAGACCTGCTGAGTTTTTCCGGCACTTTCTGTTTTTGTTTAATTTTTTTAATGTTTCATTTGCCCTTAAAACATTTTTGACTTTAGGGTGTTTCATTATCGTCCTTAACTCCAATAAATCAAAACTAGCATCTGATCTAGTCTGAGTGCACAACCAGTTCAACTGACAATCAAACCTTGCAATTTCTTTTCTTTAGATATATCATCTTTCTGTGATGACCTAGCACTATTAACTGGGATGGAAGTAACAATCTGCAAATGGGATTGTTGATTAAAAGTCAGTCCAGACCTACTCGGCTTAATATCTAATAGATTTAAAAGTCCCACAAGCCTGACACCCAGTTTTAAATTCTACCCGAATCTTATTAATAACACATTTCTCAAATTCTGCAGTGCAACCCCATAAGAAATCATCAACGTGCATCATGAAGATACCTGCAGGTTTTCTTTAATGATACGAATAAAACATTGCGGGATCTGTTTTTAGTTGAACACAACCGATTCTCAGCAAAACAGCTCTCATTGAAAAATACCTGGAAGCATCATTCAGAGACAGATTTATTCAGTTTCCATAGCTTTCCTTTGGCATCTGCTGCCTCTGTGGTTGGTTTCAGAAACGCTTCCCTCTGAAAAGTATCGCCCTGCAGAAATGCAGCTTTTCTGTCACTTGATCTACACTGCCATGAATATGTGGCCAAAAGAGCCAAAAAGATTTTCAAGATTACTTTTCCAGCTGAGAGAGTCCACTCTAACATCTGTATCACCTAGTCACTCTTCAAAACCCATAGCAACTAGCCTTGTAAGTCCCATCTTCAAGGACTTTTTCAGTATGAATCCACTGCTGTGACAAAGCTGGTTGTTTCTTATCTAGAACCTCAGAATAAACTCCAGATTCTCTCCAACAATCTAATTCCCTTTGTTTTACCCCTCTCAGTTTATCCTCATGTTTATTGGCAGTCACCAAAACTTCATGATCATTTGGACTTCTGCTTCTCATTCTGTTATGAAACTCTTCTGTGGCCTTTATTTCATTGTCTATTCTATTCAAACTACAGCCTGTACTTGCATTTTTACGTCTGTCGGGACAACTACTGTGAGATCACCCTCTTAAATTATTGGAGGGTCTTTCCCCAGTACGTGCTTGTTTTCTGATGCAAGAATCACTTCTGGACCCACTATCAGTACTTGTACTGCACTTTCTCACTCTCCACTCTTTCACCCCATTCTGCCAGTCCATGGGCCTCACTTCTTGGCCATCATCCTGAACATTGAACCAATAATTAAACTTGCCAGTAGCTTTTTCTGCACGTCCCACAATTGTCGCATCCCTCCATTCACTAGACCTCTCGGGAATATACGTCATCTGAGTACTCGCTCTGAGCAATTGGCCGTTGAATGTGATGGCTCTGTCATGTTTGCCATGATCACTCACATTACCTCTATCCAGCCCTTGATCTACCGTATTCAGTTCCAAAACGCATGAGCACTTGAGGTACAAGATGCCTTGTTTACTTCTATCAGCTGCTCAGAAGCCAAGAGTTTGTAATGAATTCTGATTAATCGTGAGGAATGAACCTTAACAGTTTGATTGCCATGTTTGATAATTGCTGTCTTACCATCATGGCCTTTTACCTTACCTGGGCCTTTCCATTCTCTATCACCCTTTCTTTTGTAATACACCAAATTTACTGAATTAAATTCTGTCTCGGATGGTCTAATACAATGCCTCAGTGCTCTCTGAATTTTCTCCAAGACGACAGCCTTGATGAAAGCCTGTCTCCCTGCATTTTTTTTTTATTTAGAGATACAGCACTGAAACAGGCCCTTCGGCCCACCGAGTCTGTGCCGACCATAAACCACCCATTTATACTAATCCTACACTAATCCCATATTCCTACCACATCCCCACCTGTCCTTATATTTCCCTACCACCTACCTATACTAGGGGCAATTTATAATGGCCAATTTACCTATCAACCTGCAAGTCTTTGGCATGTGGGAGGAAACCAGAGCACCCGGAGGAAACCCACGCAGACACAGGGAGAACTTGCAAACTCCACACAGGCAGTACCGAGAATTGAACCCGGGCCGCTGGAGATATGAGGCTGTGGTGCTAACCACTGCGCCACTGTGCCGCATGTAAAGCTTTCAAATGTGCTGAAAAAATTGAACTAATTGTTGTACCTTCGAGAGCAGGAGGACTATCATGTAGCACAGAAGGCAATTTGGGATTTCAGCTATAGACTAATTAATAGAGACTATATCCTCCAGCCACCTGGAGTGAGTTCTTTGCATGAGCCCCTCATGCCAGGGTGGTTGTCAGCTTGCAGTCTGGTTGATTTCCGAAATTTGTTATGCAGCATTTCATCGATTATTGTGCGATTCCTTTCATAGAGTCCATTGCTGAAAGGACTTTCAGCTGTGGTGTTCATAACCATGATGTTCATGTTTTCACACATGTCTGTGAACTCATCGTTGGCCAATTCCCCTCAATTATCAGTCAGAAATTTGGCTGGTGTCCCAAGTCCGGTTATTATCCATTGCTCTGAGATTTTGTCTATAATAGCACTTTTGTCCTTTTTAATTATTATAGTGGAAAGGCTAAGCATCTGGTCACCAAGTCTACAAAATATTGAATGAAAATATTTCTGTCCTTGTCCCATACCTTTAGATCCATGGCAACTACAGGGCATGAAAAATGCTTGGCGGGTAGGATAAAAGAAAACCCCAAGGCCTTTTACGCGTATGTCAGAAATATGAGGATGACTAGGGGGACCGTAGGTCCGGTCAAGGACAATAGCGGGAGACTGTGTGTTGAGCCGGAAGAGATAAGTGAGGTTTTGAATGAGTACTTTTCTTCGGTATTTACGAATGAGAAGGGGTGTATTACTGAAGAGGACGGTGTGAAACAGACTGGTAAGCTCGAGGAAGTGCTCGTTAGGAGGGAAGATGTGTTGGGGTTTTTGAATAACTTGAAGATAGACAAGTCTCCCGGGCCTGACGGGGTATATCCAAGGATGTTATGGGAAGCAAGGGATGAAATTGCAGAGCCGCTGGCAATGATCTTTTCATATTCTCTGTTGACGGGGGTGGTACCAGGTGATTGGAGGGTGGCAAATGTTGTGCCCCTGTTCAAGAAAGGGAATAGGAACAACCCTGGGAATTACAGGCCAGTTAGTCTTACTTCGGTGGTAGGCAAGTTGATGGAAAAGGTGCTGAGGGATAGGATTTCTGAGCATCTGGAAAGACACTGCTTGATTCGGGACAGTCAGCACGGTTTTGTGAGGGGTAGGTCTTGCCTCACAAGCCTGATCGAATTCTTTGAGCAGGTGACCAAGCAAGTGGATGAGGGTAAACCAGTGGATGTGGTGTACATGGATTTTAGTAAGGCATTTGATAAGGTCCCCCATGGTAGACTTATGGAGAAAGTCAGGAGGCATGGGATAGTGGGGAATGTGGCCAGTTGGATTAAGAATTGGCTAACTGATAGAAGGCAGAGAGTGGTCTTAGATGGTAAATACTCAGCCTGGAGCCCAGTTACCAGTGGCGTGCCACAGGGATCAGTTCTGGGTCCTCTCCTGTTTGTGATTTTTATTAACGACTTGGATGAGGAAGTCGAAGGGTGGGTCAGTAAATTTGCAGATGATACAAAGGTTGGTGGAGTTGTGGATACCGAGGAGGGCTATTGTCGTCTGCAAAGGGACTTGGATAGGTTGCAGTGCTGGGCTGAAAAGTGGCAGATGGAGTTTAACCCTGAAAAGTGTGAGGTCGTCCATTTTGGAAGGACAAACACGAATGCAAAATACTGGGTTAACGGTAGGGTTCTTGGGCATGTGGAGGAGCAGAGAGACCTTGGGGTCTATGTGCATAGATCGTTGAAAGTTGCAACTCAAGTGGATAGGGCTGTGAAGAAGGCATATGGGGTGTTAGCGTTCATTAGCAGAGGGATTGAATTTAAGAGCCGTGAGGTGATGATGCAGCTGTACAGGACCTTGGTAAGGCCTCATTTGGAGTACTGTGTGCAGTTCTGGTCGCCTCATTTTAGGAAGGATGTGGAAGCCTTGGAGAGGGTGCAGAGGAGATTTACCAGGATGTTGCCTGGAATGGAGAATAAGTCTTACGAGGAAAGGCTGAACATTCTAGGCCTCTTCTCATTAGAACGGAGAAGGATGAGGGGTGACATGATAGAGGTTTATAAGATGATCAGGGGAATAGATAGGGTAGACAGTCAGAAACTTTTTCCCCGGGTGGAGCAAAGCGTTACAAGGGGTCATAAATTTAAGGTGAAGGGTGGGAGATATAAGGGGGATGTCAGGGGAAGGTTCTTTACCCAGAGAGTGGTCGGGGCATGGAATGCCTTGCCTGGGGAAGTTGTTGAGTCAGAAACTTTAGGGACTTTCAAACGGCTTTTAGATAGGTATATGGATAAAGGAGAATGGTGGGGTATAGATTAAATTGTCCTTGACAGAGGACAAAGGATCGGCACAACATCGTGGGCCGAAGGGCCTGTTCTGTGCTGTATTTTTCTATGTTCTATGTTCTAACTACCTCATTAAATTCACGTGCCAATGGAAGGCTTACAATAAGATGTAGCAGCGTCCTTACGGATTTTACGCTTCTCGCTAATCTATTAGCCCCATATACTCTATCAAACACACCTGCATATTTTAGTAGGATTTTTAACTTTTGACAAGTAGTGTGAGCAAATTGTTTATGTAACTTTTAAGACAATTTGCTTTTTTTCTTATATAGTAAAAGCAAAATACTGCAGATGCTGGAAATCTGAAATAAAAATTTTCCTGAAGGAAGTGACTGTATCTCCAGAATTTTTTTCAAGGCAGCAGATAGTTGATCAAACAGGGTTTTCTCCGAGAACCTAACACCGCTTAGAACCAGTTGCTTGTCCATACGAGACACCTTGGCACAATCCAGTAATTTAAACGCTAGTACAGATCCAGGGATCCGCAAATTGAATTTGTCAATCTTTTATACAATCTGTTAAAGCCCATGATATATTCTTCCATGGAATGACCATCTGTTTTTCGAAATCGATCAAAGTCTGAAGATGCCTCATAGGTACTTGAGAGATCATTTTTGTTTGTAAGTTTCATCCAATAACTCTAATAAAAGATCCAAACCTTCATCACTATCCAACTGATGGGCACCCAGCTCATCAAATACTTTACTTCTGGTAGGAAGCAACAATGCCAAGGCCGTACCTTGTTTCCTCTTTGGTAGGAATGTAACCCGTGCCCACATATCCACTTCTTTCTTTCACTCATTATATGGTTAAGACTCCGAGAACATCGGAGAATAATCATATCTCAACAATTTACACTTGCTGTCTGCCATTTTTCCACAATGGCTACTAGGATTATAGTTTTCTGTCTGAAAATGTATTAGCTTCCAAGCTTCACCATTAGGCAACCATTCTCTGCTACCATATTATATTCCAGAAAGCCAGTTGCTGAAGGATGGAACTGGAACCAATCTTTACACACTTTTATATTTATTTACACAGTGAAACATTACAATTATACACCTCCAAACCCATCAAACACAATTTCAGTCTGTGTCCATTCATAGGGGCTCAAGTTAATGCCCAGTTAATGCCCATCACCTGCATACGATTAAACAATTAATATACAATTAACATTTGATCCTAGCACCAGGGAGGCAACATGCCATAGTGGAATCACAACTCTGGCCACAGAAGTGCCTGTCTGTTCCCTTAATTATTGAATCCTCTATCACTATTGCTTCCCCAATCTTCCTCCTGCCTCCCCTGTACAGCTCAGCCAGCATGGTGCTGTGGACTTGACTCTGGCTGCACTCCCCAGAGGAACAATCACTCTCACCAATATTCAGAACTGAATACTGGTTAGAGAGCACCATGCACTCGGGGAACTCCTGCACTACCTGCCTAGTCCTCCTTGACTGCCTGGTGGTTACCCATTACTCTCTGCCTGCACACCCTTAAGCTATGGCGTGACCACCTCCAGACGCATGCTCTCCATGTAGCTCTCAGCCTCGCGGATGTATCGCAGTGACGCCAGCTGCTGCTCAAGCTCTGAAACCCGGAGCTCGAACTCCTCCAGCTGACGACACTTCCTGCCCATGTGGTTGCCCAGGACATGAGAAGCGTCCTGGAGTTTCCCCATGGAACAGGATGTGCATTCTATGGGACTGAGGTGCCCTGCCCTGTCGTTATTTATTGGGTTATTAAATAAATTAAGAGAAATAAACTTAAGACTTAAATAAACACACACCAGCTACTCGCCGATCAGCTCCTTCCTTTGTGCTGATGTCACCCTATTTTATTGGTGGGTTAACTTAAATGTTTTTATGTAACTCTTATCTATATGTCTCTTTTTAATTTATTGAAAAATTAGGAACCCTTTAATGTTACTATCCCCTGTTAATATAATTTTAACTTTATCCCCCATATCTGACTAATTAAACAGATGGTAATTATATGATAAATTTTATAGTATACAAGGTATAAACTAAAGTTTGTGTTATATCACTTTCTTTTAGTTTTTATATTAATTAATTGATCTAGCTTACTTTATAGGTTGATTGAATTCAATGTTTACTTGTAACCACCACATGCCTCCTTGTGCTGTGACGTCACTGTGCCATCTTTTTTCATCCTGTGCAGTTCACTGACTCTCAGTCAGAATCGCCCTTTGTGACCGCTCTGAGGCCTCGCCCTGTGTGACTGCTGTGCTCTGGGGCCTCGCCCTGTGTGACCGCCAATCTCTTTGTAACAAAAGCTAACAGACCATTTGCCTTCCTAATTGTTTGCTGCACCTGCATGTTAACTTTTGATTTCTGTAAAAGGACATCCAGGCCCCTCTGAATGCAAACATTTCCCAGTCTATCACTATTCAAAAAAAATTCTTCCTTTTTATTTTTTCTGCTGAGGTGGATACCTTCACACTTCGCCACATCATATTTCATCTGCCGTGTTCTTGTCCATTCACCCAACCTGTGTCTATCCCTCTGCAACCTCTTTGCATCCTCCTCACGTCTTACTTTCCCACCTAACTTTGTATCGTCAGCAAACTGGAATATGTTACACTCAGTCCCATCATCTAAGTCATTAAATGGATTGTAAATAGCTGAGGCCTAAGTATTGATCCTTATGGTACACCGTTAATTACAGTCTGCCAACCTGAAAATGACCCTTTTATTCCTACTCTCTGTTTTCTGTCCATTTAAAAATAACCTCCCTACTTTTGTATTTAATTTCCCTCTCAATAAACGATAACATTCCATTAGCTTTCCTAATTTCTTGCTGAACATGCATACCATCCTTTTGCAATTCATGCACTAGGACACCCAGATCCCTCTGCATCTCAGAGCTCTGTAATCTCTCACCATTTACATAATATGCTTTTTTATTCTTCCAGCCAAAAGGGACAATTTCACATTTTCCCATATTATACTCCATTTGCAGATCTTTGCCCACTCACTTAACCTATCTATATCCCTTTGTAGCCTCCTTATGTCCTCTTCACAAGTACTTTTCTACCTATCTTTGTGTCATCAGCAAATTTAGCAACCATACCTTCGGTCCCTTCATCCAAGTCATTTATATAAATTGTAAAAAGTTGAGGCCCCAGCACAGATCCCTGTGGCACACCACTCGTTACATCTTGCCAACCAGAAAATGACCCATTTATGCCTTCTCTCTGTTTCCTCTTAGCTAGCCAATCTTCTATCCATGCCAATATGCTACCCCCTACACCATGAGCTTTTATTTTCAGCAATAACCTTTGATGTGGCACCTTATCAAATAGCTTCTGGAAATCTAAGTACAGTACATCTACCGGTTCCCCTTTATCCACAGCACATGTTACTTGTTCAAAGGGTTAAACATGATTTCCCTTTCACAAATCCATGTTGACTCTGCCTGATTACCTTGAATTTTTCTAAATGCCCTGCTATAATGTCTTTAGTAATAGCTTCTAACATTTTCCCGAAGACAGATGTTAAGCTAACTGGCCTGTAGTTTCCTGCTTTCTGTCTCCCTCTCTTTTTGAATAAAGGACTTGCATTGGCTATTTTCCAATCTAATGAAACCTTCCCTGAATCTAGGGAATTTTGGAAAATTAAAACTAATGCCTCAACTATCTCACTAGCCATTTCTTTTAACACCCTAGGATGAAGTCCATCAGGACCCGAGGTCTTGTCAGCCCGCAGCTCCAACAATTTGTTCAGTACCACTTCCCTGGTGATTGTAATTTTCTTGAGTTCCTCCCTCCCATTTCCTGACTTACAGCTATTTCTGGGCTTGTATCCTCTATAGTGAAGACTGATGCAAAATACCTGTTCAATTCATCTGCCATCTCCTTATTATCCATTATTAATTCCCCAGACACTCTTTCTATAGGACCAAACGCTCACTTTGTTGACACTTTTCTTTTTAAAATATCTATAGAAACTCTTACTATCTGCTTTTATATTCCTAGCTAGCTTTCTCTTGTACTCAAATTTTTCCCTCCTTATTAATCTTTTAGTCATTCTTTGTTTTTTATATTCTGTCCAATCTTCTGACCTGCCACCCATCTTTCGCAATTATATATTTTTTCTTTAAGTTTGGTACTGCCTTTAACGTTTGTTTTAGTTAACCGCAGATGGTGGGTCCTCCCCTTGGAATTTTTCTTTCTCATTAAACTTGCCATTATTTTGCCATCAAGTTCTGGACCTATGTTTCCCTTTTTCACTGCCACTGCACAGTGTGCTGATAGTTTAATGGTGTTTTCCACTAAAATCCTCTAATTCTTTTCCTGTGTTATTTCCTGTCGATTTTGATTCCCTGCCCCAGGTTCATCACTTGATATATCTGCATTCAATAACCTCTTTTACTTTCTTGTCCAAACCCTGATTCATTAAAAATGCATAAATACAGAGACCTTGAGTTCAGTTTAAATCCATATAGTTTGTGTTATACCAGAATACACTTGTCACCTTCCCTTTGAATGTGTGCATGCTTTCTCTTTCGCTTGCTATCTGCCTTCCACCCACATACAATCTTGCACTCACTCTTTTCATGTTAGACTTGGCTCAGTGCTTGCACTTACTTCTCTCAGTCGGAAGATTGTGAGTTCCAGCCTCACTCGAGATACTTGAGTACAAAATCGAGGCTGACATTTCAGTGCAGTACTGAGGGAGTCAGAGGTGTCATCTTTCGGATGAGGCGTTAAACTGAGGCCCATCTGCCCTTTTTCAGGTGGATGCAAAAGATCCCATGCTGCTATTCAAAGAAGTTAGTTCTCCCAGTGTCTTGGCCAGTATAATGGGCAAGAATTTACTGTAACTGCCGAACGAATGGCATCTACCGTTTGTTAGACTTCACCATGCCTCTTTTAATTTCCATGAGCTTCTGCATGGCAAGTTGCTGCTAGTGGGAGACTGAAATAGCGCAATGCCCTCTACAAGATATCTGGGACCTGTATCAACAGGGCAAGCAACTGTGTGTCTCCTTAACCAATCAGAGTGAAGAATTGTTAATGCAGAGCACAAAGTCTGAATCAGTGTCTAAGAAAGAATAGTGACTTCAATATCAAATCAGGTACAGAAAGTGAAATAGGGAGAGAAAGGTGATGGATTAAGAGATGAGGTAAAACAGAAGCAAGTATATTTTAATTTAAAAAAAAAATCTTCAACAATAAAAAGTTGAAGGAGTGAGACTGCACACTTAAAACATTAATTTTCAGTGTCAGAGAGTGACAGTAATGAAGACTTTTTCATGCTGTTAAAAAGGTTACTTGGATTGAGTTGAGCGAGCCCTAATTGTCTGTGATGCGTTTAGTCTGCATTTCCGTCATAAGTACAGGAACTTCATGTCATTCAGAATATTTGAATGTGGAACCAAATGGTGAGATGCTGTTTTTGCGCAGTTTATGGCGAAACAGCGGGTCCCAGACAGCAACTTCTGGATTTTCCCATCAACTGTGCTTTAAGTGCTTGCTTGAAGTTGCTTTCCAATTTGTGCATAAATAACAGTGAGCCTCATCATTATTTTTACAATTTTCTGGCCCATAGTTTCAATCCTAAAATTAAGTACAAACTGTCTCAATCTCAAATTCAGATATCACAGGGATAAGTTGCGATAATACACCACCTGTAGCCGTGGTGATCTTCCAGGGCAGGTCCTCTGCTCATGTCTCCACACATCACGGTCTTGCGCTTTCCTCTTCAGTTGCTTGTAAGGCCTCCCATTTTTTAACTTACTTGAGAAATGAGTGATATGACTAGAGAAAAACTACGAGGTGGTTTCCCGTTGCCTTCCTCTTGTGTGCTTTAAAGGAAACACAAGCCCTCTTCCCGAAAGATCCTCCAGCTGTAAGCAGCTGTTGTCCCTTGAGGTTCTAGCTGTTCCGCTGTCACTGCCGAAAATTTGCTGGTTCAGCTGTTGGCCATGGTTCGTAACCCTGAGCATGTGACCCTTACCTGTGGTGACTCCCAAAAGGGCAGGGAGGACCACCTGCTGAGGTCTCCAATGACCTTGCTACCCGATGTAACCACCTGTAACATAGAAAATTCCCAGGCACTTCACCGAAAAGCATAAGGAAAACATGGATACTGAGCTAAAGAAGGAGATATTAGGATGGGTGACTGAAATCTTTGTCAAAGAAGTGGGTTTTAAAAGAGGCCGGGTGGATGGAGGGATGGGGTTTAGGTGCTGAAGGCTCAGCCACCAATGGTGGGGTGAAGGGGCAGAGTCAGAGGAATGAAGATTTGAGGGAGTGGGGGTTTTATAGGGCTGGAGGCGATTAGAGATGGGGAGGGATGAGGCCATAAAGAAATGTAAACACAAGGATGAGAATTTTAAATTGGCTTCCAGTCTTCCAATACTTCCAATGTAGATTGAGTTGCCTTCCGTCTCCTTGGGTGAAGTGCTCTATCACTAGGATAGCCTCTGGAGCTCTGGCAAAGGCAGTCAACTCCCATCCTATTAGTCCAATGCTATACGACGCGGGATATTGAGCCACCCTTTTCAGAATTGGGTTCTGTTTTCTTAAGTTGTCAGTGTTTTTCTTGGTGGATATTCAGTTGTCATTCATTTCTGTCAATGATTCCTTTGGTGACCGTGCCTTCAGTTGCCTAGGCCCTAAGCTCTGGAATACCCTCCCTACACCTCTCCGTCTCTACCTCGCTTTCTCCCTTTAAGACACTCCTTAAAACCTACCTCTTTGACCAAGCTTTTGGTCATCTAACCAAATATCTCCTTTTTTTAGTTTGGTGTCATACTTTTTTATAATGCTCCTGTGAAGTGCCTTGGAACGTTTTATTATATTAAAGGTGCTATGTGTGGATGCAAGGAGTGGTTATTGCTTTCTGCCCAGTCATTTCTTTATCCAGTTGCCCACATTTCCCTAATATCATGTATCATTATCTTTTCCATAAGTCTCTTTTTTTTTGCTAACTTACCAGATGCTTTCTAAATCTCCATCAAAATCATATCACTGCATTTGCTTTATCTATTTGCTGCAAACACTTGTTTACTCTGCATTTCTATCTTCCCCAGTGCTTGGTCATTAGTGGCACTCTGGAGCTCCCTCCTTAACCTCTTCACCTTGCTATGTCTCCCTACCTTCTTAAAATCTCAAGATCCACCTCTGTGATACTGCCTTCAGTCAGCTCGCTGCCTGCCCAGTGCTCTGTACCCCTCCTGTAAAGCACCTTGGGATATTGCATTTGAAAGGCTCAATATAAATGTAAGCAGTAAGGGTTGTTTCTCACTTGAGTTTGTATCTCATTGTTGCTATCTTCTCAAGTTATAGATGCTCATTTCCCTTTGTGCCTACAGGTCATATGACGGAAAGAGATAATGCACAACATTGATGTTAGACCGTGCCTTAAGTTATGTCAGTTGATAGGAAGACTGGATATAATTGAGAAGGTGTCAGTTTGTTAATGAAATGTGAATGATTTTTTTTCTCCCTGCAGGTGTGTATCGTGGATACTGGTGTAAGAGGGACCATTGCAGTGGGATTAGTCCCTCAGTATTACAAGCTGGATCACCAGCCAGGATGGCTTCCACATTCTGTTGCCTACCATGCAGATGATGGCAAGTGAGTAATAGAGAAGAATAATTGAGATTGAAAGTAATATGAGTGAAATAGCTTTGTTTTGTTCGATTGTAGTGGAAGTAAAGTTACTGCATAAATACATTTTGCTTTATCACTCACCTAAACATCTCAAAATGCTTCAGACACAGTGACACTTTGAAGTGCAGTGACTACTGTCATGTTGCCCATTTGTACATGGAAGGTCCCCCCAAATAACAGTCATGAGATAAGTGAATGCTGTTCAGTCCTCTGGTACACATCTGTTGCTCTTGACATCAAGACAGAATTTGACTGAGTGTGGCATCAAGGAGCCTGAGTAAAACTGAAGTCAGTGGGAATTGGGGGAAAACTCCCACTGGCTGGACTCATACCTAGCACAAAGGAAGATGGTTGTGGTTTTTGGGAGGCCAATCATCTCAGCACCACAACATCGCTGCAGGGGTTCCTCAGGGCTCTGTCTTTGGCATCTTCAGCTGCTTCATCAATGACCTTCCCTCTATCGTAGATCAGAAGTGGGGATATTTACTGATAATTGCACAGTGTTCAGTTCCATTTGCAACTCCTTAGATAGTGAAGCAGTCCGTAGCTGCATGCAGCAAGACCTGGACAGCATTGAGGCCTGGACTGATAAGTGGCAAGCAACATTCATGTCACACAAGTGCCAGGCAATGACCATCTTCAACAAGAGAGAGTCTAACCACCTCCCCATGACATTTGACAGCATTACCATCACTGAATCTCCCACCATTAACATCCTGTGAGTTACCATTAACCAGAAACTGAACTGAATCAGCTATATAAACACCGTGGCTACAAGAGCAGGACAGAGGCTGGAAATTCTGTGGTGAGTCATTCACCACCTGACTCCCCAAAGCCTGTCCACCATCTACAAGGCACAAGTCAGGACTGTGTTGGAATACTCTCCACTTGCCCGGGTGAGTGCAATGAAGAAGCTTGACACCATCCAGGACAAAGCAGCCCGCTTGATTGGCACCCCATCTACCACCTTAAAAATTCACTACCTCCACCACTGGCACACAGTGGCAGCAGTGTGTACCACTTACAAGATGCACTGGAGCAACTCGTCAAGCCTCCTTCGACAGCACCTTCCAAACCCACGATCTCCACCACCTAGAAGAAATAAGGGCAGCAGGCACATGGGAACACCACCACCTGCAAGTTCCCCTCCAAGACACACACCATCCTGACTTGGAACTGTATCACTTCAGTGATGCTGGCTCAAAATCCTGGAACTCCCTCCCTCATCGCACTGTGGGTGTACCTACAGCACATGGAGTGCAGCGGTTTAAGGTGGTGGCTCACTACCTTCTCAAGGGCAATTAGGGACAGGCAGTAAATTCTGGCCTTGCCAGTGATGTCCATATCTCATGAACAAATAATAAACCCCCCCCCCCCTCAAATATAATTTCAAGGGCCTGTGCTATTCCCCCATTTCGATCAAAATCCTTGGATGTATCCCATCAGGTCCAAGCACTTTTGCACTTCTTTAGCTTAACTAGATTCTCTAATACTTTCCTTTATTTAGAATATTCTTATCTTGCTTTAGACCAATTTGGGATTTACCTCCCCCCAATATCCTTCTCTTGTTCACACTGCAGGGAAATCCTTTTTAAGTATCCCTGCCTATTTGAGAGAAAAGTTTATCCAGCATTTAAAAAAAAAAATTATCTCCATATCCCATGTTACTTCAGGACCAGGAAGATCTCTGTTTGTTTGCATTGGTCCCTCTGAGAGCTGTAGCAAGTCCCTCACTAGTGAGTGTGTTGCAAACATTTCCCTACAACTAATCAGGATTGTCTCAACACCACTGGAAGGTTTCTTCTGAAAATGGGGCTTTTGGAAACCACTTGCACACCATTTTTAAATGGAATACTGTCTTTTCATTGCTGTGAAACATCTTTATTGGATACTTAATGTGATTAAATTGTCTTAGATGCTCCGTTTTGTGTACAGTACAGATGCAGAGATCAAACCAAGAACTGAGGAGAAGTTTTCAGTGGGACACCATAGTATCTAACCTGTCTACCTGCCCTGGGAGTGTTTGATGGGAGAGTGGGGTATGGGGAGCTTTATTGTCCATCTAATCCATAACTTGTGGGAGGTAACTGGGATGCTGGTTCTTAATGGTGTACCAACATGCTGTGTCCTGAACTAGTCAGAATCTATTTAGTTTTAGGGGTGATACTTGTTAGTTGTTTGGAAAACGGCAAAAGTCTATTTTTCAGAAACCACTCCACAAGTCAGTTGTTCCTGTTACACTCATGTGGGTTTGCTCGAGGTCCCATCCTTGTCTGCTTTTGGAGAAGAAAAAATGCGGGAGCCCTGGGTAGACCTCTATGGGAGCTGCCGCCTCATAACAAAGGATGTAAGTTGTGGGACATGCTGTGGCTTGTAGCAGCAAATCACTCTGACTTTAATACGGCCTGGGAGTAGGGTGGCTGATTTCCCTACCATCTAGGAATTGGTATGGTGCAGATGGATTGAAAAGCAGGCAGAAAACAATCTATGAAAAAGGATGTATAGCTTCCCTCCCCACCTTGTACCTTTCTCGGAGAGGTTTGCTGTACTTACGTGACTCTTGTTTTCTTCCCATCACTTTTTAAATCTGGTCTTGAGTTCATTCTAAAATCTTGGTTTTCTGACTGTTGCTGTCTTATGTAATTTCAAACTCAACCTCTAATGAGCCCAGTTGATATGTGGCAATTTTAAATGCAATGTGGAAGACATGGACTTGTGTTTTCTACTGAAAAATTCTCCAGAGCTCCTTTTTAATGAACTGATTATTTTTCGTTTTGTAGGTTGTTTAATGGAAACGGAGTGGGTCAACAGTTTGGGCCGAAGTGTTTTACAGGTGATCGAATTGGCTGTGGTGTCCACCCAGAATCCTTTGACAGAGGAATGGCAACTGTGTTTTTCACAAGAAACGGAAAAGAGGTGGGGAGAGTATACTTCCTTGTAATTGAGTATGCAGTTAAAGCATATTCATAGTTCCACTGTTCTACAGGTCCATGACCTGTATTCAGAAATCTGAATGAGAATTTGTTAACCAATGAGTTTGTGTTGTTCAGGATTTGGCAATCAAACAAGTTAAAAGAATGCATAATGATGCTTTGTGAATTGTTGTCGATGATAGCAATGATTTAAAGACTGCAACATTTTTCAGAACTTCTATTTCTGCACAATACTTGTTGAACAAATGAATGCCCCTGCATTGCCCAAACTTTGTCTGGTCCCACAGATAACCTACACATTTTTGAAAGTAAGGTTTGGAATTTTTGATATTGAATTGAACTGAAGGTGTGTGTGTTAATAGGAAGAACTGGTTTAACTGATATCAGCGTTTGTAATGTATTAGCGATGGCGGGTGTAATGTGAAGTTTGAGACAATGTATAATCAGTCATGATCCAGAATAATTTGATTGGAAGTCTTGCTGGTAGTGCTTGGCCTGTTCGGCGCAGCTTTGTCCTACAGTCTGTGTAGTATAAGATAGTCGCTAACAAATCCAATTCAGGAGAAACTATTTACTCAGTGTGTTGAGAACGTGGAACTTGCTATTGCAGGGAGTAGTTGAGGTGAATAGCATAGATGCATTGAGGGCAAGCTTGATAGGTGCTTGAGGGAGATAGAAATAGAAGGATATGATAGGGTTAGATGAAGAGTGGTAGGAGGAGGCTTATATGGAGCATAAGCACTGTCATGGACCTGTTGGGCTAAATGGCCTGTTCCTGTGCTAAGCATTCTGCGTAATTTGTGCGAGGATCACTCTGGTCAGCTGTATGTCATTTGTAAGGTTGGGGCTCCATGGCAACAGTTCCTGAATTCAGTTTTCTGAATTAGAACATAGGAACAGGAGTAGACCATTCAGCCCCTTGAGCCTGTACATTCATTCACTGATCATATATCCTAACACCATCCACGCGCCTTGGCTCCATATCCCTTAATACCCTTGGCTAGTAAAAATCTATCGATCTTAGATTTAAAATTATCAGTTGGCCATTCAAATGTAACCCCTGTAAAATAAAACTGATTTGCGACGAGTACCATCTTGTACCCATGATTGATACAAATATTTCTTGTTCCAAACACTGTTGTCATAGGAACACAATATTGCGGATGCAATGCCTGTTTTGTCTTGCAAACAGTCTGGAAATATATGAACAACTTTGGCTATAACTTTTAAAAAAAAATGTTGGGTAGTTTCAAAAACTTCATCCATTTTTTCTCTCAATGGAACAAGTTCAATGATTTCCTTAAGGTCATAACTTGCCAAACGTAAAAATGCAGAAAAGGGGGAAAAAACCCTGGGTAGTTAGAATTAGCAGCATCGAAACCCTGCAATTCTGCAGCATTGGGTGAAATAGCAGCCACTGAGTTGGCGAAAGCTATGGTTTGATTTGGCAAGTCTGCAGATGAGGCACACGGTGCCTGCACCAGAGGACCTGGTCAGCTGACTTCTGCTGAAGAAGGCAGTTGTACAGACAGTGGCACGGTTACTTGGACATGTTGGGGGAGCTGTATCTTTGCTTCTCTGGTGAAGTGTAAGTGGCAATCGGGGGGCTGCTGTTACCTGTAGGCAAGTCTTGTCCATGACTGAGATTGCTCTGCTGTGGTGCTAGAACACATGACTGTCTCGAACTTCAATGGCACTTGGTCCCTTCAAGCTGCCCTGGATGAATGTGTCAGTTGAACCAGTATGCATTGCACTGCTGCGCATATCAGGTCACAGATTCTTTGCGAAGATGAAGGTCTTGATAATATTTTGAAAGGAAAGCAAAGCAAGTGAGAACTCTATCAGAATGGCTGGCCTTGTAGGAGTGCAGGTCGCCACTGATCAAACCCATGTGGCCATATGGGTTTTATGACTAGAAAGGGTTTCCATTCCATCAATTTGCCGGTTGCCTGTCAGCATAAAAATGGCAGCATGCAGGTAGATGCCAGGTACTCTGGAAACTGACTAGATACATTCTTTCTAGTTAGATTAGGGCCAATCAAGGATAGTAGTGGGAAGTTGTGTGTGGAATCAGAGGAGATAGGGGAAGCGTTAAATGAATATTTTTCGTCAGTATTTACAGTAGAGAAAGAAAATGTTGTCGAGGAGAATACTGAGATTCAGACTACTAGGCTAGATGGGATTGAGGTTCACAAGGAGGAGGTGTTAGCAATTTTGGAAAGTGTGAAAATAGATAAGTCCCCTGGGCCAGATGGGATTTATCCTAGGATTCTCTGGGAAGCCAGGGAGGAGATTGCAGAGCCTTTGTCCTTGATCTTTATGTCGTCATTGTCGACAGGAATAGTGCCAGAAGACTGGAGGTTAGCAAATGTTGTCCCCTTGTTCAAGAAGGGGAGTAGAGACAGCCCTGGTAATTATAGACCTGTGAGCCTTACTTCGGTTGTGGGTGAAATGTTGGAAAAGGTTATAAGAGACAGGATTTATAATCATCTTGAAAAGAATAAGTTCATTAGCGATAGTCGGCACGGTTTTGTGAAGGGGAGGTCGTGCCTCACAAACCTTATTGAGTTTTTCGAGAAGGTGACTAAACAGGTGGATGAGGGTAAAGCAGTGGATGTGGTGTATATGGATTTCAGTAAGGCGTTTGATAAGGTTCCCCACGGTAGGCTATTGCAGAAAATACGGAAGTATGGGGTTGAAGGTGATTTAGAGCTTTGGATCAGAAATTGGCTAGCTGAAAGAAGACAGAGGGTGGTGGTTGATGGCAAATGTTCATCCTGGAGTTTAGTTACTAGTGGTGTACCGCAAGGATCTGTTTTGGGGCCACTGCTGTTTGTCATTTTTATAAATGACCTGGAAGAGGGTGTGGAAGGGTGGGTTAGTAAATTTGCGGATGGCACGAAGGTCGGTGGAGTTGTGGATAGTGCCGAAGGATGTTGTAGGGTACAGAGGGACATAGATAGGCCGCAGAGCTGGGCTGAGAGATGGCAAATGGAGTTTAATGCGGAAAAGTGTGAGGTGATTCACTTTGGAAGGAGTAACAGGAATGCAGAGTACTGGGCTAATGGGAAGATTCTTGGTAGTGTAGATGAACAGAGAGATCTTGGTGTCCAGATACATAAATCCCTGAAAGTTGCTACCCAGGTTAATAGGGCTGTTAAGAAGGCATATGGTGTGTTAGCTTTTATTAGTAGGGGGATCGAGTTTCGGAGCCACGAGGTCATGCTGCAGCTGTACAAAACTCTGGTGAGGCCGCACCTGGAGTATTGCATGCAGTTCTGGTCACCGCATTATAGGAAGAATGTGGAAGCTTTGGAAAGGGTGCAGAGGAGATTTACTAGGATGTTGCCTGGTATGGAGGGAAGGTCTTACGAGGAAAGGCTGAGGGACTTGAGGTTGTTTTCGTTGGAGAGAAGGATGAGGAGAGGTGACTTAATAGAGACATATAAGATGATCACAGGGTTAGATAGGGTGGATAGTGAGAGTCTTTTTCCTCGGATGGTGATGGCAAACACGAGGGGACATAGCTTTAAGTTGAGGGGTGATAGATATCGGACAGATGTTAGAGGTAGTTTCTTTACTCAGAGAGTAGTCGGGGCGTGGAACGCCCTGCCTGCAACAGTAGTAGACTCGCCAACTTTAAGGGCATTTAAGTGGTCATTGGATAGACATATGGATGAAAATGGAATAGTGTAGGTCAGATGGTTTCACAGGTCGGCGCAACATCGAGGGCCGAAGGGCCTGTACTGCGCTGTAATGTTCTCATTCTAATTCTAATACACCAGTGTACGGTACTACCATTATTTCGAGTCGGTTCCACCTTTAATAAATGGATCCTGGTTGAAAGGAATACCCACTCAAGCTGTGGCTGATGACACCAGAATCCAAGAACTCTAGCAGATTAGTTAAGCACACATTTCCACAAGGGTACAATTTGAGCTTGAATATGACTAATGAAAAAGATTCTGTTGCCTGTATTGGTCTGGGTAAATCCTGCTGTATGGCCTTGAAATGGTCCCCAAAAGGATAGTGTGCAGGATCGAGAGTTCACACTACCTGAGTAGCTCTGTCCTGAGCTGTCTGTGGGATCAGCACATGATGAGTTCAAACTGCTTTCTGCTGAACACGGGATGCATTGTGTAAGTGGCCCTAAGGTAAGGATGTTTTCTCATGACGGGGTGGGGGGGTGGAATGTGTGAAAGTCATTCATCCATGTCTCTGATGCTGAGAGGATGTTTCCCCCTTGTGGGGGAGTCTAGAACTAGGGGACACAATTTAAAAATTAGGCGTCTCCCCTTTAAGATTGAGATGTGGAGAATTTTTTTTCTGAGTGTCATTAGTCTGTGGAATTCTCTTCCCCAGAGAGCAGTAGAGGCTGAGTCATTGAATATATTCAGGGCTGCGTTAGATAAATTATTGATCGACAAGGGAGTCAAGGGTTATTGGGGGGCAGACAGGGAAGTGGAGTTGAGGCTACAATCAGATCAGCCATGATCTTATCAAATGGTGGAGCAGGCTTGAGGTGCCAAGTGGCCTACTCCTGCTCCTAATTCTTGTGTTCTTTTGTTCTGATGGTCTGGAAGAGGTTAATCTGGTAACTTGTGTTTATAGTAATAAAATGTTGGGAAGAATTTGTGAGGGCGATGTAAACATGGTAACAGAGTGGTTCAAAGAGATTGAGTAGAGTTAAGTGTATTTTGCTGGATCCGTGTTATTTTGATGTCACTTATGTATCTTTGTACTATGATTTAGTGGTATGCATGGAATCTAGAGATCAAAGGTAGAATTAGTATGAGTTGTGAGTGAACCACTGTATGTTGTATTCATACTGGAAATGGAAGTGTGATGTATCTGAGCACGCATACTGGATTGTGTCATATCATGTCTCATTAAAAACCTTACCAAACTGAACACACATGCTGGATTATGTAGTGTGGTGTCTCAGTGTATACCTGATCTTGCATTGTTGTCACTGCATGTCTGTGTACTCCACTGTAAAGTAATAAAACGAATTAGAACAAGAAAGCAGTCCAACAGTGTGCTGCATAATTGTTATCATGCAAGAGCTCACCATGCAGTGAATTCAAGAGGAGGGTGAATAGAGGGCCCAAAGAGCATCAACTTATTAACATTGGAGCCCAAGGTCTCCATGCCATCAGTTATGATGCAAGTCTGCAATACCTATGGAACAGAATGCGAAGATGTTATTGCAATCAGAAACATTCCTTGTGATAAATTTCAGTTACCAACACGCCATGCTATGTTGTGATCTTTTATGGTTCCTATTAACAGTGGTTGACATGTTTTTGAGGGAAGAAAAAGCAGCAAGGATAGCTATAAGCTGAGTGATGTTGGTGATGGGCTCTATGGAGTGGCAGCCTGCTAGCTCCAGAATGAATATTCTGAGGATTGTGATCAGCTGCGTTACTGACAGTTACCAGCCTCTGTCTTCAATTGTGAGCTTTTACCTGCAATCCTGAAGAGACTGGTGAAGTGCTGTTTGTTGAGCTTTACTATTGCTATATGATTAACCATTGTTTTTTCCAAAGCAATAGTGCAAGAACATGTAGCATGCGCATGGTTGCTGGAATCTTTGAATAGAGCTACCCACCATCAGTGAACGGTTTGGTTGGAATATGAAAGGTGTGTTAGGCATAAATATGGGTTGACCTGTGATCATGTTAGAGAGAGCAAAGGGTGAGCTGATGTCCCATGTGAGCATGCAGCTGGTTGAGGTGGATTGTATGTTGCAGTCCCATACCATTCCACCTGAAACCAGCACATCTGCCAGACACCCTGGCAACTTCTGCGAGGTGTAAAACCTTTTGCGCATCCGTGACAATGACCGTAGACACTGTGATAACCTGCACTCCCAACACTTCCTATGTAGTCTGGACCATTGCCTTCTGCCCCAGCTAATTCTCCTTACATTATCTCCAGGACTTTCTCAAAAATGGGAACAGTTCCTTCCTTCTGTGGGGCCTTGCAGAAATGCAGTTTTTAAAAAAATGGTAAAACAGTCCATTTCCACAGCAAAGGAAGTATAAGACACTGCAGCTGGTGCTGCTGCTGATGTCCTCTCTGCCACGCTCCCAGCAATAGTCTAATCAGCAGTAAGGGTGTTAAATAATTTTTCAAATGAAGCAACTTTTGAAATGATAGCAGAGATCATCTGGTTGCTCTGACGCTATGCTTCCATCAAAATACTTCAAATTTCTCATATTGATTATTTTTCATCCGGTTTTGTCCTTTCCGCTGGTACTGTACGGGTTTGAGGCTGTGATGTGTTCTTTTCATCATAATGTTTTACTGTCTTGGGGTGAAGAAGACTGCATGGCATCAATCAAGTAGAAACAATTTTAGTCTGTATCTAATCTGTGCTGTATCTGGCCTGGGAGTGTTTGATGGGACTGTGTTGAATAAAGCCTGGCTCAGGTATAAAATTAAAACCTGACCCGGGCCCAACCCGACAACAGCCAACCCAAACCCGACCTGGACCCGAGTCTTTTAATTTTTTTAAATGCCCGACCCGAAAATAACAAACATATTATTGAAACAGAAAAAAATTGTAGATTAAAACGCAAACAATATGAAACAAAACAGTACAGTCTAGTCCGACCCGATCCGAGCCCGGATGCTGGACTCAGAATACAGACCTGACCCGAATCTGACACATGTGGCCAGGTTCGGGTCAGGTAGCCAGGCTTTAGTGTTGAAGGAGCCTTTACGCTAACCTGCTGTCAAAAGCAAAACTAACAATTCTGAAGCAAAGAACCAGAATTTTTTTTTTTTGCAAACCCAACTTATATACTTTATTCCAGTTGTTCATGTACCATTTATGTTTTTAAACGGCTAACATAGGTGGAAGTGCAAAGGGGGCAGAGAAATGGCTCCTGATGTGAAGAACCATCTATTCTGTGCTGTTTCTCACTGAAGGTACATTTGAGAGAAGGACCTCATAGAAGTAACTATAGATTAATGTGAATTTTGCAAATGCATCAGGGTTCGGGCTGTTTGGAAATTCAGCTACTGAATTGTTTCAATTGCCTGTCCTTTATTAAAGGGGATGGCATTGGAAGGACTGAAGGTGAAATATCTTGGACGCGAAGCCCCTGCATGTTTTGTTAAAAAATCGACTGCAGCTGTCAACCAATCTTGGTTGTTATCTTTATGTAATATCCATAATGGGGACATGGATCAAAGGAACGTAAATGGAGTTGAGGTACAGATCAGTCATGATTTGATTGAATGACAGAACTGTCACAAGGGACTGAATGGCCTAATCCTGTCACTATGTTCCTATCACATGGATCTCCAGTTAAGCATTGAGTAATGTACCTTTTTTCCTGTTTGTAAGTTGGATTGGTACTGTTTGATTTTAGCATAGTTGTGTTGGTATAACATGTCTATATGAAAGACTGGAACCTTTCCTTTTTATATTTGTATAGGTGGGGTCTGTAGTTATGGCCATGTCTCCAGATGGATTGTTCCCAGCAGTTGGAATGCACTCTCTTGGAGAAGAAGTTCGCATTGACCTTCAGGTAGAATGGGGCCTGGATGAGGATGACAGTGTCATGATGGTTGACAGCCATGAAGACGAATGGGGCCGTTTACACGATGTTAAAGTTTGTGGAACAGTAAGTAACTTTTCCAGGAATATATTCCACAAGGTTTATCTTTGTATCAGGAAATATTGTAGAATAATGTGTTGGGAAAACCTGTCAGTGGGGCAAAGAAGTGATGTGTATATTCATAATGGCTTTAATCATAGATTGTGGAGTTCATCATAAGTTGCCTTGATATTTAGTTTTGAAAGATCAGATTGCATTTATTTGATGGTGTCCGGTGACTCAATCTTCAATTTTGAAAATGTTAATTTTTGCGAAGCCAGCTGTGCAGAAGTCCATTACCTCCCTTGGTGGGGCAGCATGGTGTTGGAGAGAGGGGACATATTTTGAGTTTATTTCCTGTTCCCATTAATTTGCATATATCTTTATTTGCTGATATATGACCCTGGGGGCTTGGCTTAAACGCACAGGTACTAGTCAGTTAAAACCAAACTCTGTCCCTCCGTTGAGTCGCTGATCTCTGAAGGACCAATCCCTTGCTGCATGGTCTATTCAGATTCCCTTTGTTTCCTTTCACCGCACCCTCAATAAAATTAGAACTTTTGCAAGCAAGATGTAAATGTGTGGTTACGTCTTTTTGAGTTGAGGTATTTTAGTGAACATACTGGAAGCTGTGAAATCAAACTTCAGCTTTTTCTGTACCTCTGTATGTTTGAACTTTTAAAATTTGTTCTTGGGAATATGGGTGACATGGCAAGGCAGTCTTTATTGCCTGTGCTGAGCATTAAGAGTCGGCTATGCAGTGTGGGACTGGAGTCATGTGTAGGCCAGACTGGGTTAAGGTGATCATTCCCCTCCCAGAAAGACATTAATGAATCACTTGGGTTTTTGCAGCAATCCGGCAGCTTTCATGGTCACTTCTGGTGGCAGCCCACAAATTATTTAAATTCATTGTCGCCACTTGCCATGGTGGGATTTGAACTCATTACCTCTGGGTTGCTGGTCTAATACCATAACCAGTGGGCTGCCGTAGCCTATTACATTGCTCTACTTCTCTCTTGAGTTGACGTGTTCTTGCGAACATACTGGAAGCTATGAAATCAAACCAGGATGACCACATTTATATTCTCCATAACATCAGAGACTTATTGATTTGTTAAGCAAGAAAAACATGTCATGGGTCATTCTTAGAATTTAACATTTTCATCTTATTATTTAAGTTTTGAAATCAAAAGACTTGTCTTGTATTTCAGAGGCATCCAATTGTAAAGAAGATTGGGGTAAACAGAATTTCTCATGCTATGCATTCAAAATATTCTCGAAATTCTGTTAGTTGTTTATTATTAGATATTAGCTGAAACTAAATATGGAAAAAGTGTGAGTGTCCTGAAGTACAACACACAGCACCTTATGTGGGCAACAATGAGGATATTAGATCAATTATAGATATTAAAAATTAAATGAACTCATCTTCACTTTCTCTGTTTTAGTAAAAATACTCCGTTTCTTCTGATAAATAAAGCCAGGGATGATCTTAGTGAATCTCTCTAGCACTTTTTCCATGACCTTGACATTTTTCCTAAAGACAGATCTAAGATAGTCATGAATAAATCCAATTGGGAATTCAGGAGAAACTTCTTTACCAGAGAGTTATGTGAATGTGGAATTCGCTAGCACAGGGAGTAGTTGAGCAGAATGGCATAGATGCATTTTAGGGTAAGCGAGATAATCTTTCTACTAATCACTTCAAATCTATGCCCCTAGTCACTGACCTCTCTGCTAAGGTGAATAGATCCTTCACCTCCACTCTATCCAGGCCCCTCTCAATTTTGTGCATTTCAGTCAAATCTCCCCTCAGCCTTCTCTGTTCCAAGGAGAACAACCCCAGCCTATCCAATCTTTCCTCATAGCTGCATTTTTCCAGTTCTAGCAACATCCTCGTAAATCTCCTCTGTACTCTCTCTAGTGCAATTACATCCTTTCTGTAATGAGGTGACCAGAACTGCACTCAGTATCCAAGTTGTTGTCTAACCAATGAGTTACGGATCCAGCATAACCTCCCTGCTCTTATATTCTATGCCTCAGCTAATAAAGGAAAGGATTCCATATGCCTTCTTAACCACTTTATCGACCTGTCCTCCTACTTCAGGGATCTGTGGACAGAGACTCCAAGGTCCCTTACGTCCTCTACACCTCTCAGTATTCTCCTATTAATCGTGTATTCCTTTGCCTTGTTTGACCTCCCCAAATGCATCACCTCACACTTCGGGTTGAATTCCATTTGCCACTTTTCTGTCCACCTGACCAGTCCATCGATATCTTTCGGCAGTCTACAGCTATCCTCCTCGCTATCTACCACATGGCCAATCTTTGTGCTGTCTGCAAACCTCTTGATCATGTCCCCTACATTTATGTTCAGATTGTCACCACAAAAAACAGGGGACCCAGTCCTGAGCTCTGCGGAACTCCACTGGAAACAGCCCTCCAGTCGCAAAAAGACCTGTCAACAATTACCCTGTGATTCCTGCCACTGAGCCAATTTTGTATCCACCTTGCTGCAATTCCCTAGATCCCATGGGATTTTATTTTTTTAAGCAGTCTGCCATGTAGGACCTTGTCAAAAGCCTTGCTAAAATCCATGTAGACCACATCAACTGCACTACCTTCATCAATCTTCCTTGTTCTTCAAAAAATTCAATCAAGTTAGTCAGACAAGATCTTCCCTTAACAAATCCATGCTGACTATCCTTGATTTAATCTGTGCCCTTCTAAGTGACAGTTTATCCTGTCTCAGAATTGATTCCAATAATTTGCCCACTACTTAGGTTAGACTGACTGGCCTGTAATTATTTGGTCTATCCCTCGCTCACTTTTTAAACATTGACCAAATCAGAGTTCATTCCTCCGGTGCATGAACTCTCCTGTTATGGCCTAATATTATTTTGGATAACCTTAATGCTTTTGTCACTGCTACCAGGCTTGGCAGATTATTTCAAACATTTCATTTTCCTCTAATTTCTTTTAAAAAAGGGTTCTCTTGATATCAAAAATTAACTTTTTTTTACCAATTTCCATTTCTTTCCTCTGGTTGTCTTATCCCAACTCACTTTGTGGTGATATCCTGGGTTTACCTTGTCTGCTTTGTAATGCTTTATTTACATTGATGAGATTCCCCTCTGAACACCTTCCTTTCCAGACAATGGGTTGTGAGACTGGGAGGTGCGGTATGGCGAGAGGCTCCATAAGTTGGCCATGGTTTGAAAGCAATTTGCAGTATTGCATGATTTTTGAAAATCCCACAAGAAATCAATGTTTAAATTGCAAAAGATACTCCAACCTCATCTTGTTTGGGTACCAGTCTCATGAGCATCTTGCGTCTATTTCTGCAGACTTCCCCATAACCTCCTTTTGATATTATCATAAAATATTAGTTTAGGTCTTCAATTCAATTCACTATCACTTGGCTTCTGTAACACAGTCAGGGGTAGAAGGTAGCTGCTGTTTGTCTGTTGCAATTGTCCTGTCTCTTCCCACTAATGGTAGTTTTACTGTATGAATAAAAGGGAAGGCAGAGTTGGCACTGGACAATGTCGTCCTGGACCTTTTGAAATTGAAGTTTTTTTGAGACATGGTGATAGAAATGAAGCACAATGTTCGAAGTGTGGTTTAAATAGCGCATTGTAAATAAGCATAACGTTTTAGTTGTTGGTCTCCTATCTGTCTCCTTCAAGCATAACACTTGAAAAAAAACTTCTTCATAAAGACTTTTATCTCTACTCTAATTTTAAGAATTGGAAATAAAAGCTAATGTTTTTATTTATGCTTGAGGGAAATGGGCGACAGAACAGACCCAAATCTTGAAGTTGACTTGGCGCTGTGGTGATGAAAAATAAATGCCAAGACAACTTTGATATCGAGAGTCTGATACAAAGTTCCAGCTTAACCACTGCTGTTCATAGTCAGAGTTGGAACTGGGTTTCTATTGATACCTGTAATCTGTTAAAGGAAAGTGGCGATGAATAGTGTAAAAGCTATGTTAGATGATGATTGCCATCTCCTAGAAAAATAAACAAGTATAAGCTCGCAGTATGCAGGCTTTTACTGCTACTGCATTTTAGACACATTACGTAACTTGCCAATCAAATGTTTAATGGTTCATTCATGACAGATGCTATGTTATGTCATTTGGAGAACATATAATGAGCTTCACGCACAGCCATGATTAAGTTCGTGGTTTCTAAGTGAGGTAAGGTTCGACCAATGGCACCTTTTTAAAACCTGTGTTTATTTTTATGAGTCAGCAGTGCAGATTAGCACATGCCCTTACTTGAGTTGTTGTCAGTTATATTTTAACATTGTTTTGGGCTGTCACTTGGTTACAGTGGCTGTAGAGACCAAAGAGCAGGTGTGAATATTGATTATTTTTAATCCAGAAAGGAAGGCAAGCATCATTTTGGAAATGGTATCAATCAAAACTTGAATTTTGCTCTTAAAACTAAGAGCTAAGGCAAATTTATATCTTTCATTTATTTTCAAAATACTTATTCTCCAATCACACTCTGGGACTGGGTGGTACAGTGAGTTATCACACTGTCCTTTCACACTCTGGGACTGGGTGGTACAGTGGGTGATCACACTGCTCTTTCACACTCTGGGACTGAGTGGTACAGTGAGTGATCACACTGTCCTTTGACACTCTGGGACTAGGTGGTACAGCGGGTGATCACACTGTCCTTTCACACTCTGGGACTGGGTGGTACAGTGAGTTATCACACTGCTGTTCCAGACTCTGGGACTGGGTGATCACACTGTCCTTTCACCCTATGGGACTGGGTGGTACAGTGGGTTATCACACTGCTGTTCCAGACTCTGGGACTGGGTGATCACGCTGTCCTTTCACACTCCGGGACTGGGTGGTATAGTGGGTGATCACACTGTCCTTTCACACTCTGGGACTGGGTGGTACAGTGGGTTATCACACTGTCCTTTCACATTCTGGGACTGGGTGGCACAGTGGGTGATCACACTGTCCTTTGACACTCTGGGACTAGGTGGTACTGTGGGTGATCACACTGTCCTTTCACACTCTGGGACTGGGTGGTACAGTGGGTTATCACACTGTCCTTTCACACTCTGGGACTGGGTGGTACAGTGGATTATCTCACTGTCCTTTGACACTCTGGGGCTAGGTGGTACAGTGGGTGATCACACTGTCCTTTCACACTCTGGGACTGGGTGGTACAGTGGATTATCTCACTGTCCTTTGACACTCTGGGACTGGGTACAGTGAGTTATCACACTGTCCTTTCCCACTCTAGGACTGGGTGGTACAGTAGGTTATCACACTGTCCTTTCACACTCTGGGACTGGGTGGTACAGTGAGTTATCACACTGTCACTTGACACTCTGGGAGTAGGTGGTAGAGTGAGTTATCACACTGTCCTTTGACACTCTGGGGCTAGGTGGTACAGTGGGTGATCACATTGTCCTTTCACACTCTGGGACTAGGTGGTACAGTGAGTTATCACATTGTCCTTTCACACTCTGGGACTAGGTGGTACAATGAGTTATCACACTGTCCTTTCACACTCTGGGACTGGGTGGTACAGTGGGTGATCACACTGCCCTTTCACACTCTGGGACTGAGTGGTACTGTGGGTGATCACACTGACCTTTCACTCTCTGGGACTGGGTGGTACAGTGGGTGATCACACTGTCCTTTCACACTCTGGGACTGGGTGATCACACTGCCCTTTCACACTCTGGGACTGTGTGGTACTGTGGGTGATCACACTGACCTTTCACTCTCTGAGGACTGGGTGGTACAGTGGGTGATCACACTGTCCTTTCACACTCTGGGACTGGGTGGTACAGTGGGTGATCACACTGTCCTTTGACACTCTGGGACTGGGTGGTACAGTGGATTATCACACTGTTCTTTCACCCTATGGGACTGGGTGGTGCAGTGGGTTATCACACTGCTGTTCCAGACTCTGGGACTGGGTGATCACGCTGTCCTTTCACACTCCGGGACTGGGTGGTATAGTGGGTGATCACACTGTCCTTTCACATTCTGGGACTGGGTGGTACAGTGGGTTATCACACTGTCCTTTCACATTCTGGGACTGGGTGGTACAGTGGGTGATCACACTGTCCTTTCACACTCTGGGACTGGGTGGTACAGTGGGTTATCACACTGTCCTTTCACATTCTGGGACTGGATGGTACAGTGGGTTATAACACTGTCCTTTCACATTCTGGGACTGGGTGGTACAGTGGGTTATAACACTGTCCTTTCACACTCTGGGACTGGGTGGTATAGTGGGTGATCACACTGTCCTTTCACACTCTGGGACTGGGTGGTACAGTGGGTTATCACACTGTCCTTTCACATTCTGGGACTGGGTGGTACAGTGGGTTATAACACTGTCCTTTCACACTCTGGGACTGGGTAAAGTGGGTTATCACACGTCCTTTCACACTGATACTGGATTGCAATGCCTTGTATGCATTAGCCATGTTCTAATTGAATGGTGTGACAGACTCCAGAAACTTAGATCTTCTGTTCCTGTGTTTGCCATATGTTGAATGCATTAAATTGATACCGATCTTTTATGCTCTCAACTAAAACTATATTTGCATCCTGTTGGTCCTTATTTTCCTCTTGCCATTTAGCCACTGGTGCTAGTGTGGAAGCGCTTGTGTATGTCACAGGGGTACTTGATAACTGTCGGTCAAAAGTTCATGATCCCAATTGGTGTCTTATTCCGGGTCTGCTTTAAAGCTCCTTGTGCTTATTTTGAAAGAGCCAATACTTGGCAGCCAATTGAATGTCTTGCATTCTTTCTGCCTTTTTTCATTTGTAGTACAAAGGTGCCTTTATATGATAATTTTAGGGTGTCCACGTCAGGCCTGGTGTATTGTAAATTTCATTTGTTATCATGATGTTGATCAAAAAAATTCAATGTTCCTCGCAGAACAAAAGTATTAGAATATATCCTTGCACTTGAAAGGCAGGCTGGGTGGTGGGGAGTTGAGGAGTGGGCAGGGGCATGAGGCAGGGGATTTGATGAGAGGAAATACCCTAATTTAGAGTAACTGTCCAGATGGTGGTATTGGCAGGGATAAATATGATGAGGGGGACATGGGGGGTTGGATTTAGTGTTGCAATGTGTCCTTCTGCTCTGTAGCACTGGCCTTGTGAGAATCTGAGTAAATTAAAACTGAGACCATCTCATGGGATAATTAGGTATGTATGTGTCTAGTCCAACAAAATGAAAAGTGAGCCAGTACTGAATGAAACTGGGAAATGTCAAGGAGAACATTCGTTGTTTTTTCGTGCAAATGAAAAGAGCAGTGGGATATTGTTATTAGAGGCTCTACTATAAGCATAGCTATTTTCTCTCTGGGCTCAGTAGATCACTCCACTGTGGTTCATAAGAGTTCCCTTGATCACATTAATTGCAGGCTTGCTTTAAATGGGACACGTCACACTCCCTCCCTCTTGGTTTCTCTTTCACTCACTCTTTTGTGCATTTGCTTTTTCTTCACAACTTATTGCTGAAAAGAGTGTTGTATGTTAGGAAACAATACGGTGATAGCAAAGGGTGAATTCAATATGTGGGGAGGACTGGGCAGTGGGGCAGGGGGTGAGAATATTCTTTCTTTTATCGTGATTAAATGAAGCGTCCAAGTAAAGCACCTTGGCAGTTAAAACAGTGGGTTACACACCCCTGTGGAATTTCAAGAAAAGTCTTGAGAAAAAGGTTGTTTCTCATTTCTAATCCCTGACCTTTTTGGGAAAAATGTGGAAATCCTTTTTTGAAGCTAAAGTAATTATGTTTAGAATGGCTCTTAATCTGACTTGGATATTGAATAGCAATATGGGTTTGTACCAAGATTTACAGTGATGCAAAGTGCTATTCAGAGAAAACATATGCCTTGTTTGTTCCTGTCTGGGCTGTAATTAAGACTTGAATGGATTGCTTATGTTATCTGTTCTAGTTAAGGAATGCAGTGTAATTAATTTGGCATCTTTCTGGAGATAACTAGAAAAATGCTGCAGTTTTGATTTTTGCATTCATTCTTGTTATACGACACTGAAAGTGATTGTTCTAGGATTAGTTGCCTTGGTATTAAAATAAATTCATATTCACTGATGGTCAGATATACAGCATATATTCCCAAGATACACAGCTGATTAATAGGCCTATTCAAGGATCTCTCTCTTTAATATTTAACATTTTGCTTCTCCTCTCTGACCATGAATCCTGCATAGAACTGGAGAAGTATACAGTAGAGAAGAAAGCCATTCAGCCTATTGCATATGTGCTGGTTCTTTGCTAGATCAATCCAAAACTAATCCCACTGGTCCATGCTCTCCCTAATACCCTGTATAGTTTTCTGTTTCAAGTATTTCAAATCATCAA
Source organism: Heterodontus francisci (assembly GCF_036365525.1). NCBI lineage: Eukaryota > Metazoa > Chordata > Chondrichthyes > Heterodontiformes > Heterodontidae > Heterodontus > Heterodontus francisci. The sequence continues at coordinate 16,439,283 of NC_090421.1, read as the reverse complement.
TTGCAGGATGCAATGGTCTCTGCCTCAACTACTTCCGATGGCAAAGCAGTCCATGCTCCAGCCCTCAAAGTAAATATATGTAATGAGAACAAAATTGGACCCAACACTGACCTCTGGGGTACATCACTTCCAACCCTTCTCCAATCCAAGCAACACCCATTAAATCTAACCATTTGCTTCCTGTTTATCAACGAACATCCTGTTGACGCTGCAACATTTCCTCTTCGACCAATGTCTTAATTTTTGTAACAAACCTAGTGTAACGTGGGAATATAGGACTTAGGAGCAGAAGTAGGCCATTTGGCCCTTCAAGCCTTCAGTTCCAGTCTGTTTGCAACCTCGGTGTCACATTTCACCCCAAGAGGAGCTTCCGACCTCATTGGCGTTAAGTCCGCCTATTTCCACCTCTGTAACATTGCCCGACTCCGCCCCTGCCTCAGCTTATCTGCTGCTGAAACCCTCATTCATGCCTTTGCTACCATCAGATTTGACTATTCCAACGTACTCCTGGCTGGTCTCCCGCATTCTATCCCTCCGTAAAAGTGAGGTCATCCAAAACTCTGCTGCCCGTGACTTAACTCGCACCAAGTCCTGTTCCCCTATCACCCCTGTGTTCGCTGACCTACATTGGGCCCCCGGTCAAACAGCATCTTGATTTTAAAATTCTCATCCTTGTTTTCAAATCCCTCCATGGCCTCACCCCTCCCTATCTCTGTAATCTCCTCCAGTCCCCACAACCCTCCAAGCTGTCTGCGCTCCTCTAATTCTGGCCTCTTGAGCATCCCTGATCTTATTCACTCCACCTTCAGTTGCCTCGGCCCCAAGCTCTGGAATTCCCTCCCTAAACCTCTCGTCTCCAACTCATTTTCCTCCTTTAAGACACTCCTTAAAACCTGCCTCTTTGACCAAGCTTTTGGTCACCTGACCTAATCTCTCCTGTGGCTCGGTGCCAAATTTTGTTCCAGAATGCTCCTGTGAAGCGCCTTGGAATGTTCTGTTATGATAAAGATGCAAGATAAATATAAATTGTTGCCCATTTTTCCTTCCTATGTGCAATATTTCATAGTTCAACACAATAAGTTTCATCTGCCATTATTCTGCCAGCTTAAATATTTTGTACTACTGTGTTTTCTGACTTGCCTCCTCCAATTCCACTGTCCTTCCAAGTTTGTACCATTTGTAAACTTAAGAAATTTGCTTTGAGTTTCATCATTACATCATTTATGTGGCTAGTCTCTCTCTGCACTCTCAATGTGTGACGGGATGCTGTAGAGGGAGCATTACTCTGTATCTAACCCGTTTTTTTTTTAAATCAGAGAGCAGCCAATCCCAGTGCTGTACCTGTCCTGGGAGTGTTTGGGGGACAGTGTAGAGGGAGCTTTACTCTGTAGCTAACCCTGTGCTGTACCTGCTCTGGGAGTGTTTGATGGGTCGGTGTAGAGTAAAGGCCAGCTACCCGACCCGAACCCGACGGGACCAGATGACGTGTCGGGCTCGGGTCGGGCCGGGCCCCTCTCCTGAGTCCAGCTTTCGGGCTCAGGTCTGGGTTGACCTGGGCACACACGGTAAGTGCTCTTTTGGTAAGTATTGAAATTAAAAACTTACTTGAGTTGGGAGTCCGGGACGAAACTGAGTCTGCGCAGGAAGAGAGTGACATCATCACACATGCGCTGCAGCTTCCAGCAGGTTCTGAGTCAGAAGGTCAGACGGAACCCCCGACGGCCCGCAACCTGGACCTGTGAATTGCCACCTTGGCCAGGCCCAGGAGCAGACCGACGAGGAGATCCTCCTCCCGGCCCAAGCCCCTCCGCACCGGGTGCCCAAAGATCAGCAGCGTGGGACTGAGTGCAGCCAGAATTTGAGGAGCAGCCCCCTCAGATACTCAAAGAGGGGCTGCAACCTCGCACACTCCGTGTAAACGTGGAACACGGACTCGTCCAGGCCGCAGAAAGTACAGGAGGCCTGGGAGTCCGTGAACCTACTTAAAAGTCTATTGCACGGGAATGCTCTGTGCAGCACCCTCCATCCCAGGTCCCCGATGTAAAGGGGGAAGACTCCCGCGTAGAGAGACCTCCATCGGGGTTTCCCCTCGCCGCCAGATGGCAACGCGGACCGCCAGGGCGTGTCCGGCCGGCTGACGGGGGCAAGGAAGTGGAGAGTGTGCAGGAGCAGCCCGTACAGGAAACTCCTCCGCGCCGATTGGAATGGCACGGAGGGCATTTCCGAGAGGCGGCTCGGGTTGTGCGGGACCGGCTCCCGAGGAGGGTTTCGGGGCCTGGGTCCGATGAGCAGTTCCGGCCGAGCGGGTGTCAGCTCGGCCGGGATCGCTCCGCACTCCCGAGCCCCCTCGCCAACCGCTACTCCTCCGACCGCCGGACCGTCCCCGGAGTCGGCCGCCCGGACAGCCGAGGCACTCTCCTCCGCCGTGCTGTACCTGTCCTGGGAGTGTTTGGGGGACAGTGTAGAGGGAGCTTTACTCTGTAGCTAACCCTGTGCTGTATCTGCTCTGGGAGTGTTTGATGGGACAGTGTAGAGTAAAGGCTAGCTACCCGACCCGAACCCGACGGGACCGGATGACGTGTCGGGCTCGGGTCGGGCCGGGCCCCTCTCCTGAGTCCAGCTTTCGGGCTCAGGTCTGGGTTGACCTGGGCACACACGGTAAGTGCTCTTTTGGTAAGTATTGAAATTAAAAACTTACTTGAGTTGGGAGTCCGGGACGAAACTGAGTCTGCGCAGGAAGAGAGTGACATCATCACACATGCGCTGCAGCTTCCAGCAGGTTCTGAGTCAGAAGGTAAGTAAAGGGATGGTCGGGGAAAAATTGGAGGGATTCAGGCCTGGCTGGATCGGGCTCGGGTCCGCTGTGGTTCGGTTGGGTTTGGGTCGGGTTCTTTTTCCCCACCTGAGCAGTCCTTTCGTGTAGTGGGAGCTTTACTCTGTATCTAACACCTGCTGTACCTGTCCTGGGAGTATTTGATGGGGGACAGTGTCGAGGGAGCTTTACTCTGTATCTAACCCCCGTGCTGTACCTGTCCTGGGAGTGTTTGATGGGGACAGTGTAGAGGGAGCTTTACTCTATATCTAACCCCGTGTTGTACCTGTCCTGGGAGTGTTTGATGGGGACAGTGTAGAGGGAGCTTTACTCTGTATGTAACCCCGTGTTGTACCTGTCCTGGGAGTGTTTGATGGGGACAGTGTCGAGGGAGCTTTACTCTGTATCTAACCCCGTGCTGTAGCTGTCCTGGGAAGTGTTTGATGGGGACAGTGTAGAGGGAGCTTTACTCTGTATCTAACCCCCGTGCTGTACCTGCATTAGGAGTGTTTGGGGACAGTATAGAGGGCGCTTTACTCTGTATCTAACCCCGTGCTGTACCTGTCCTGGGAAGTGTTTGATGGGGACAGTGTAGAGGGAGCTTTACTCTGTATCTAACCCCCGTGCTGTACCTGCATTAGGAGTGTTTGATGGGGACAGTGTAGTGGGAACTTTACTCTGTATCTAACCCCCTGCTGTACCTGTCCTGGGGAGTGTTTGATGGGGACAGTGCAGAGGGAGCTTTACTCTGTATCTAACCCTGTGCTGTACCTGTCCTGGGAGTACTTTGTACTGACACTGGTAGCCTGAAATGTGTAGTGTTATATCTCTAGCACTGACTTCCCTCACTTGGATAAGGAGAAACTTTCACCAAGCTTATTTGAAAAACCCTCAATTAAATTCCAGTTTGGTATTCTGTCAGCATAGTTTTTTGGGGCAAATTGCAACTTTGCGATATAGAGAATTCAGAAAGTGATGTTGAATTGTGGGCAGGAGATTTTACATTAACTTCCCTCATTCCTCCCAGCATTATGGAACTTCATTTTTTTTATCCACGTCACTAAGCATTCCCTTCTCCTCATGCTGTTCTCCATTTGCATCAGTTTGGGGAGCCCAACTTGGGAGGAATGTTTTCTTGCTTTTTCCACTTGCCTTCCCTCTGTCCCTCAGCACCTTGTCCTGCAGGCAGACACTGTTATAAACAGTGGCAACTGTTTGTCTGAATCACCTGCTGTATTGCTTTATGGGTATTGCATGATCAGAATAGATTATTTAAAGCACACTTTAAAAAAAAAATGTTTTGAGACTTGTGGGATTTGGCAACACAAAGTGATTGTTCACGTGTCTGCTGAAGGGAGGAAGACTAATTTTAGTACACAGTAACAATTGATGAAACATGAAAATATTCGATCACGCAATGGTATTTTAAGAATAACTCCACGCCCTGTTTATGTTTTTGCCTGTTACCGTGTAAACATCTTTCTTGGCAGTATTTGGAACCACATTGCACAAGTGTCATGTGTAATACCCAGTTCTTAACCTTTTACACCCATGGGAGAGAGACTGGATCGTCTGTGACAATCGAGATAATTTCAAACATTGCAGTTTTTTTTTTCCAGAGTTTCAAATTTCAGCTGTGTGTTATGGAGAAGACATTTTACATACTTCCAAAATAAAACTTGTAGCTATTGGCAACATCCAGTAATGAAGTAGGTTAACATACTACAGAAGAATTTAAATCCATTCCAAAATGTGAAATCTAAAAATAAAAATGCTGCTCAAGGGGTTCTTCTCTGGTTCAGTCAGGGATATACAAGAAGCCAGAATTGGAGGAGCGCAGATTTCTCAAAGGGCTGTTAGGGCTGGAGGAGGTTACAGAGATGGGGAGGACCAAAACCACTGTTGTTGTTTTCTCCCTTTGTCTCATCTTTCTGAAGCAGGAGACTTGTGTTGGATACAGTGATACAATGATAGCGCCTGTCCTCTGATACCTCAGCCATGTGAGAGGCTAGACAGTGATTGATAGGTTATTCATGATGGAGGTGGTCACAGCTGACTCTAATCCTGTTCTTTCTTCATGTCTACATGTGCTCTTCTACTAGGAGTAGCTTAGAGGTGAACCTACAATGCTTGGTTCACTGGGACCCTCAGCACTCATAAACAATAGTATTTTGCCCTTGACTTTGTGTTCGGCTTCACCGACTTATTTTGTTTCGAAGAAAATTATTGTTCTTTGAAGTAATGTCTTTGCATCCAGCAGAATGCTCCTGCCTCTTGATACATTTTCTGATGCGTAAGCTCTTATCAACCAATGTTGAGATAGAACTAACCCGTGAAGGCTATAATTCCTTGCTTTAGTGATCGTCTTTCTATTCCTGAACAGCTCGCAGTATCGGAAAGCAAATTTTAGTCCCAATAACTCCACAGTTCATATAGCATGGAAAATGCAATGAGAAAATACCATTTGGCCATGGGATAATGTTAGAGTAAAGAATAAGGAGGGGGGAGAAATTTCTGAAATGTCTTCAGGAGAACTTTCTTGACCAGTATGTTCTCAGTCTAACTAAGAAGGAGGCATTGCTGGATCTGGTGCTGGGAATGAGGTGGACCAAGTGTCTGTGGGGGAGAATTTGGGTAAGATTCACTAAGGCAGTGGATGCTGACAAAATATTGGTAGAAGTGGAGATAGTAGAGCTAATGGATGGGGTGAAAATTGATGGGCACGATGGACTGAAAAGGCTGGCTTTGCTTAGAGTAGATAAGTTACCTGGTCCAGATGGCTTGCATCCCAGGTTGCGAAGGGAAGTGGGAGTGGAGATAGCAGAAGAGCTTGCCATGATCTTCCAATTTTCCCCAGATATGGGGGGAGGTGCCAGCGGATTGGAGAGTGGCAAATGTGATGCCCTTATCCAATAAAAGGTGTAAGAACCTCGCTAGTAACTACAGGCCGGTCAGTTTAACATCAGTGGTGGGTAAAGTTTTACACACAGGGAAAAAAACCACAGGCACTTGGAGAGGTTTGGGTTCAGGAGAGCCTGCACAGATTTGTAAAGGTTCATGTGCTTAGATCTTTGAAGATGGCTGGCTATATTGAAAGTTGTTAGCAAAGCATGTGGGATTTTGGGCTTCATAAACAGAGGTATTGCATGCTAAAGCAACAAAATTTTGCTGAATATTTATAAGGAACATTGTGTCCAGTTCTGGTCACCACACTTTCAGAAGATGTGAGGGTGCTTGAGAGGGTGTGGGGGAGATTTACCAGAATGGTTCCAGGGATGAGGGATTTTTGTTACAAGGTTAGGTTGGAGAAGCTGGGGTTGTTCTCCTTGGAGCAAAGGAGATTGAGGGGAGATTTGATAGAGGTGTACAAGATTTATGACAGGTTTAGCTAAGGTAGACAAAGAAAAGTTGTTCCATTAGCTGATGGTACAAGGACTAGGGGACATAGATTTAAGGTTTTGGGCAAGAGATACAGGGGGAATGTGAAGAAGAACTTCTTTACGCAGTGAATGGTAATGACCTGGAACTCGCTGCCTATGAGGGTGGTGGAAGCAGAAACGGATCAGTGGTTTTGAAAGGAAATTGGATGGGCACTTGAGGGAAATAAACTTGCAGGGCTACGGGGATAGAGCGGAGGATTGAGACTGATTGAATTGCTCTACAGAGAGCAGGCATGGACTCGGTTCGAATTGCCTCCTTCTGTGCCATGTCGACTCTATGGGCAGAATTTTATGCCCCTCGTGGGAGTGGGCTGGAGGTGGGGTGGGGGGGGTGCGGCGATGTGCAATTGAGTGGGGGGGGGGGGGGGGGGGGGGTGCCGTTCCTGTCGCCTTCCCGCCCATGCTGCAATTTTCCGAGCAGCGGGGGAGGTGACAAATGGCTTGCCTGCCCCAGGCCAGTTAAAGCCTTGAAGTGGCCAACTAATTGCCACTTAAGGGCATCCTCCTGCCGGCGCTGGCATTTTACCAGCGGCGGGTGGGCCCTCCACCATGTGGGGAAACCGCCAGGTAAACCCTGGCGGCCTCCTTGCGGGCGGAGGTGGGGCCTCCTGATCAGTCACCCTGTGCTCCATGGAGGGTCTCTCTTCCCACCCCCCCCCCCCCACGGCCGGGGCCCAGCCGATTGCCCCCAGCTGGACCTGAAGAGCTGTCGGCCTGCTGATTGGAGGCTGCCTCGGAGGTGGAAGTCCCACCTGTGACCAATTAAGGGCCACGTAAAATCACGGTGTGGCTTCCAGGCCCGGCGGTGGTGGGCTCGCCCCTGACATTTTGGCCAGTGGGTGCGGTCTACGCCCCAATGTAAAATTTTGTCCTATGACGCTATGTGCAGCCTTGCCTATCATGGACTCTACCCACCCATTTAATCTACTGAGGGAACGTTAATGTATCAGTATTTCCTGATCCAAATTGGTGATTAAGCAAAACTATGGAATATATATTTACACTACCTTGCATCACAGTTATTCAACCTCAACCTGTTGCCCTCCACAAACAATACCTGGAAGTCTGACATTTTATATCATGTGCGATTTCCCGTGGATGTGGAATGCTCATGCTTGCTGCCTCAAACAAAGAGCTAAATTGAAATATTAATTTGGGGTAGGAATGGCTGACATGCCGTCTCCCGACATTCTGTTTGCTGAATATCAATTCCATATGGTTCTCCAAAGTTCCCAGGGAATCGGCTGTGATCTATGGTTGATTTGAAGGGCCAGTAAAGAAATTAGTTTTTCATTTTAAAGGCCTGCCCCAGACCATTTTGATCACTTTTTTCCACTGTTGGGACTTAGGAAGTTGCAAACTTTTGTGCCAATTGTTCTTTTCATTTTGTGCCCAGCACTGTTAGCTCCACCAATGAGCATCCATTAATCTTACACGTTTAGAAGGAAAGGACCAATGAAGGAGTGTTGAGCAGATCAGGCTGAATGAAAGATACTCTGTGCCCTTCTGCTGATTGTTGTATCTATAGAGAGAGGTGTGCGTATCTCACTTTGGCACAGTCACTTGCCTGCAAAGTTACGCCTACATTTTGGGTTTCCTTTTCCTTCATTTTTACCCGTGGTTTTTTGTTTAGTCCCCTCCCTCTTCAACCTTGGCAAAGGCTGCTAATGGATTAAAATGTCTTTTGAGCTTTTCCAAAGGCTTTCAGAATTTTTGCCACCTCATTCTCCCATTTCCCCTACTCGCATAGCTTTGTATTGTCAGTGGTTATAAAATGAAATGTTTGTTTGTGAATAATGTGAACAGCAAGAGATCCAGAACAATTCTTTGTGGGAATCTGCTTGTCAGTGCTCCCAGACACAGTTTTTTTCCAGGGGTGGCCATCCCTTGCTTCCTATTGCTCCAGCAGTTAATTTTTCATAAATTCCATGATCCTTAAACTTTAAGGCACGTATGGAACTTCCATTAACTGTCTTCTGAAAATTCAAATGACAGCCCATAATTATTCACCCAATTCATAGATGCTGCTTTTATGGAGCTCAGTGGTAGTTCCAAAAATATTTGAGATACAAGCCATCTTCTTCATAAAAATACAGTCCACCTTTAACAGTATTATGGTATTTGTGGATGGATTGTGCGCTGCAAAGTGTTGGTTGCTAGAATGAACATTTAAAGTAGCACACCTCCAGAAGCGCAAATACTTTTAAACTCTGACTGAAATGTGAAATAGTTGGCGCTACAATTAAATTTTGCAGTCTGTGTTGTGAACCGTATGTTGCCATTAAAGCATGCAGTGTATCCATTTTATTAATAACATCGCTGTATCATTATTGAGGTGCTTCAATGTGTGTCATCTCATGACTGATGCAATCTGCACACCTCTTCAGACAGGATTTTGGTAAAAAACAATGGGAATGTTTTTTTCCTCTGAAATCAGGAGGAAATCATTTTTACTGATTCACCACCCAAAAACAATTCCAGGAATTAATCAGTGGTGATTGATTTAAAAAAAACTGTTTGTAAGGTCCATAAAGTTTGGCACAAAAGGGAGATAATGGTCCTTTTGGTTAATCAATCCCTGAAACCTAAATCCACCATCTTGTGACATTCCACCTGGTTTGGAGTGTTACAGGATCTTGTTAAGTTGGATCTGATGGTTGTGGTGGTTGGAGGCCAGTCAATGCAATCTTCAGCTGCTTCGTTAATGCCTTCCCTTAATCATGATTCCAGGAATCTGGCTGGTCCCTGGTGACTTCATAGTGTTCGACATCACCGTTCCTCTGATAATAAAGCAGGACCTGAATAATTCCAGGCTTGGGCTGGCGTGGCACAAATGTGAGCTGCACTTAAGTGCCAGGTAATGTTCATCTTGAACAAGTAAAGCCCAGCTATCTCCCACTGATCTTTAACTGCACCACTGTTACCGAGTCACCCCACCATCCACGTCTCGGTGACCAGTGACCAGAAGTTTAACTGGACGAGCCATATCAACACCATTGTTACAAGAGCAGGGCAAAGGCTGGGTACGCTGCAATGAGTGGCTCACCTCGTGACCCCTCAAAGTCTCTCCATCTGCAACATGACGGGCTGAATGGCCTCCTCCTGTGCTGTAATTTTTCTATGGTTCTAAGACTCAAGTCCGGTCTGTGATAGAATATGCACCGCTCACCTGAATGGCTACAATGACAACACCACCAAACAAGTTCAACACTATCTAGGACAGAGCAGGCTGCTTGGCCAGTACCCCTGTCACTCTGGACTCAATGTACACCCCACTTTACCAGCAGTGCACTGTGGCTGTAGTATTTTAACCCCTCCTCCCTTCCCAACCTTGGCCACCAAGAAGGATAAGTGCAGCAATGTAGTAATGTTTAAAGTAGCGCACTACCAAGTGACACCCCATTCTGACTTGGGAATATATCATCATTCCTTCATCAGCACTGGGTCAAAATCCTGGAACTCCCTACCCAACACCATAAAGGGAACGCATTCATCACACAGACGGCTGTAATTCAAGGAGAAGCGCCACCACCTCTGGCAGCTACCAGCGTTTTCCACATTATTGTCAAAATGCTGGAAATGCTCAGCAAGTCTACGAGCATTTGTGGAGGGAGAAAAAGAACGTTTCAGGTCGATGCGTTTTAAGGAAAGGTCATTGACCTGAAACATTAACTCTGTTTCTCTCTCCACAAATGCTGCCGGACCTGCTGAGTATTTCCAGCACTTTCTTTTTTTTTATTATTGTTTTTAAAAGATTCTGTTGAGATTCGTTGCAATATATCTTCTCATCACTAAAAATGAGAGGATGCATTTCTAGATTATTCATGTTTTGTGACGAAAGTTTGAAAATAATCATGGGGTACCAGTACACAAGCTCATAACTCATTTGGTCTGAAATTTGTATATCTACTTCACCAGGTATGGTGAACTTGAGATCAAATCCCACCATTTAGAATTTGAATTCAGTTAAAAATCTGGAAATATATTTTTAAAAAGCTGCTATCAGTGAAAGTGACCAGGAAGCTGTCAGATTCTCGTAAAAACCCGACTGGTTCACAAATGTCAATTACTGGATTTGGCCTGTGTGCGACTCCAGGCCCACACCAACACAGTTGATTCTTAATAATCCTCTGAAGTGGGCTAGCAAGCTGCTCAGTTGTATGAATCCGCTAGAAAGCAGGACAAGAATCAAACCAGATGGGCCACTCGATTGCGACCTCTGCATTAAATCAGAACACAACAAAGGCACAGCCAGCCCAGTTAACCCAAAAAGTCATTCTCACTAACATCTGCCAAAATTGGGAGAGCTGCCTCATAGACTAGTCAAGCAACAGCCTGACTTAATTAAACTCTCAAAATCATACCTTACAGCCAATGGCCCAGACTCCTCCATCACCATCCCTGGGTATGCCCTGTCCCACCAGCAGGACAGACCCACCAGAGGTGGCGGCACAGTAGTATACAGTCAGGAGGGCGTGGCCCTGGGGAGTCCTCAACATTGACTCCAGACCCCATAAGATCTCATTGCGTCAGGTCAAACATAGGCAAGGAAACTACCTGCTCATTACCACCTACCACCCTCCCTCAGCAGATGAATCCGTGCTTCTCCATGTTGAACACCATTGAGAAGAAGCACTGAGGGTAGTAAGGGCACAGAATGTACTCTGGGTGGGGGACTTCAATGTCCATTAGCAGGAGAGGTTCGGTAACACCACTACTGACCGAGCTGGTCGAGTCCTGAAGGACATTTCCACCGGACTAGGCCTGCAGCAGGTGGTGAGCAAACCAACGCGAAGAAATAACATACATGACCTCATCCTCACCAATCTACCTGTTGCAAATGCATCTGTCCATGACAGTATTGGTAGGAGTGACCACCGCACAGTCCTTGTGGAGACAAAGTCCTATTTCACACTGAGGGCACCCGCCATCATTTTTTAAAATTTGTTCTTGGGATGTGGGAATCGCTGGCAATGGGCAGCATTTATTGCCCATCCCTAAATGCCCTCAAGAAGGTGGTGGTGAGCTGCCTTCCTGATCCGCTGCAATCCATGTGGTATAGGTACACCCACAGTGCAATTTTTTCTGTAGTGGTTTGATACAATTGAGTGGCTTGCTCAGCTATTTCAGAGGTACAGTTAAGAGTCAACCACATTGCTGTGCGTCCGGAGTCCTGTGTAGGCCAGACTGGGTAAGGACGGCAGATTTCCTCACCTGAAAATAATCAGTGAACCAGATGGGTTTTTACAACAATCCGGTATTTTCATGATCATTATTAACAAGACTAGTATTTTATTCCAGATTTATTAAGTAATTGAATTTAAATTCCCCCAGCTGCCATGGTGGGATTTGAACTCCTGTCTCCGGAGCATTAGTCTGGGCAGCTGAATTGCCAATGTTCTAAATGGGATAGATTCAGAACAGATCTAGCAGTTCAAAATTGAGCATCCATAAGGTGCCATGGGCCATCAGCAGCAGAATTGTATTCAACCATAATCTGTAACTTCATGGCCCAGCCCTCCATCACCATCAAGCCAGCTGACCAACCCTGATTCAAAGCGAGAACGCAAGGAGCAGCACAGGCATACCTAAAAATGAGGTGCCAACCTGGTGAAGCTACAACACAGGATTGTGGTTGTTGGCATCCTTCCATCTACGAAAGATGATGGACATGCAGCGAACAATCCATTTCGGTGGGGTGGCCTCCCTTGGTGCACCTTTGCTGATGGCTGTGAAGGCCAATCCTTAAGAGGCAGGTTCTGCCATAAGTGCTGCATGTGAAGCTGCCATGTGACACTGAGCTGCTGTTTTTGACATTGGCGCCTATTGCCAAGCTGCTGTAGCAACTGATCATCGTGGGTTGTGCACACCTGTCCATAGGATGTGTCACCATTTCCCTCTTACGGCAGCTTGTGACTCCCAGATGCGATAGACATTTAGAGCCTTCATGTCCCACTTGCAAGCATCCTTGAAGCAGAGCTTTGGGTGCACCACTGGTCGTTTGGCCCCAGCTACCTCACCATACAGAAGGTCATAGAGTCACAGAGTTATACATCACAGAAGCAGGCCCTTCGGCCCATCGTGTCTGTGCCGGCCATCAAGCACCTAACTATTCTAATCCCATTTTCCAGCACTTGGCCCGTAGCCTTGTATGCTATGGCGTTTCAAGTGCTCATCTAAATAATTCTTAAATGTTGTGAAGGTTCCTGCCTCTACCACCTCTTCAGGCAGTGCATTCCAGATTCCAACCACCCTCTGGGTGAAAAAATGTTTCCTCAAATCCCCTCTAAACCTCCTGACCCTAACTTTAAATCTATGCCCCCTGGTTATTGACCCCTGCGCTAAGGGAAAAAGTTTCTTTCTATCTAACCTGTCCATGCCCCTCATATACCTCAATCGTGTCCCCCCTTAGCCTTCTCTGCTCTAAGGAAAACAACCCTAGCCCTTTCAGTCTTTCTTCATAGCTGAAATGCACCAGCCCAGGCAACATCCTGGTGAATCTCCTCTTCACCCTCTCCAGTGCAATCACATCCTTCCTATAGTGTGGTGCTCAGAACTGTACACAGTACTCCAGCTGTGGCCTAACTAGTGTTTTATACAGCTCCATCATAACCTTCCTGCTCTTATATTCTATGCCTTGGCTAATAAAGGCAAGTATCCCACATGCCTTCCTAACCACCTTATTGTGCTGCTGCCTTCAGTGATCCATGGACAAGTACACCAAGGTCCCTCTGACCCTCTACTTCCTCGGGTCCTATCATCCATTGTATATTCCCTTGCCTTGTTAGTCCTCCCAAAATGAATCACTTCTCAGGATTAAATTCCATTTGCCACTGGTCGACCCATCTTACCAGCCCATCTATATCGTCCTGTAATCTAAGGCTTTCCTCCTCACTATTTACGACACCACTAATTTTCATGTCATCTGCGAACTTATTGATCATACCTGCTATATTCATGTCTAAATCATTAATGTACACTACAAACAGCAAGGATCCCAGCACCAATTCCTGTGGTACACCACTGGTCACAGGCTTCCACTCACAAAAACAACCCTTGACCATCACCCTCCGCCTCCAGCCACTAAGCCAATTTTGGATCCCAATTTCCCTGGATCCCATGGGCTCTTACCTTCTTAACCAATCTCCCATGTGGGGCCTTATCAAAAGCCTTACTGAAGTCCATGTAGACTGCATCAACTGCTTTACCCTCATCTACACATCTAGTCACCGCCTCGAAAAATTCAATCAAGTTGGTTAGACACGATCTCCCCCTGACAAAGCCATGCTGACTATCCCTGCCTCTCCAAGTGGATATTAATCCTGTCCCTCAGACTCACCGGCCTGTAATTACCTGGTTTATCCCTGCTATCCTTCTTGAATAATGGTACCACATTTGCTGTCCTCCAATCCTCTGGTACCTTCCCTGTGGCCAGAGAGGATTTGAAAGTTTGTGTCAGAGCCCCTGCTATCTCCTCCCTTGCCTCACATAACAGCCTGGGATGCATCTCATCTGGGCCTGGGGATTTATCCACTTTTAAGCCCGCTAAAATATCTAATACTTCCTCCCTTTCAATGCTAATTTGTTCAAGTATATCACAATCCCCCTCCCTGATCTCTACACCTACATTGTCCTTCTCCATAGTGAACACAGATGAAAAGTAATCATTTAAAACCTCACCTATGTCCTCCGGCTCCACACACACATTGCCACTTTGGTCCCTAATGGGCCCTACTCTTTCCCTGGTTAACCTCTTGCCCTTTATACTTCTAAAACGCTTTAGGATTTTCCTTTATCTTGCCCGCCAGTGTTTTTCCTTGTCCCCTCTTTGCTCTCCTAATTATTTTTTTAAGTACCCCCCTACACTTTCTATATTCCTCTATTGCCTCCGCTGTTTTCAGCGCTCTGAATCTGCCATAAGCCTCCTTTTTTTTCTTATCCAATCCTCTATATCCCTTGACATCCAGGGTTCCCTGGACTTGTTGGTCCTACCCTTCACCTTAACGGGAACATGTTAGCTCTGAACTCTCACTATTTCTCTTTGAATGACTCCCACTGGTCTGATGTAGACTTTCCTGCAAGTAGCTGCTCCCAGTCCACTTTGGACAGATCCTGTTTTATCATATTGAAATCGGCCTTCCCCCAATTCACTACCTTTATTTCTGGTCCATCTTTGTCCTTTTCCATAACTACCTTAAATCTTAGAGTTATGGTCACTATCCCCAAAATGCTCCCCCACTGACACTTCTACCACTTGTCTGGCTTCATTGTCCTTGGGTATGCGGCTGTCTTCCATCCTGCGAATGTGTCCAGTCCACCGAAGCTGCCTCTGTTTGATGGATAGAAGATTGGCTAGCTAATAGGAAACAGAGAGTAGGCATAAATAGGTCATTTTCTGGTTGGCAAGATGTAATGAGTGGTGTACTGCAGGTATCAGTGCTGGGGCTTCAACGTTTAACAATTTATATAAATGACTTGGATGAACGAACCAAAGGTATGGTTGCTAAATTTGCTGATGACACAAAGAGTGGTAGGAAAATAAGTTGTGAAGAGGACATAAGGAGGCTACAAAGGGATATAGATAGGTTAAGTGAGTGGGCAAAGATCTGGCAAATGGAGTATAATGTAGGAAAATGTGAAATTGTCCTTTTTGGCAGGAAGAATAAAAAGAGAAGCATATTATCTAAATGGTGAGAGATTGCAGAGCTCGGAGATGCAGAGGGATCTGGGTGTCCTAGTGCATGAATCGCCAAAGGTTAGTATGCAGGTACAGCACATAATTAGGAAAGCTAATAGTTTTAAAATCTTTGTCTTTTGCGAGGAGCAGCCTTGACAGAACGGGGTGCGGAGCGGACTTTCAGCTGAGCGGTCAATTTCAGTAAGTTACAAGTTAATCCCTTTTTTGTTTCGGAGGACCGGGGACTGCTGGGTAGGGGAAAAGTATTTATTTGGGCAGTGGCAGTACCCGCGACACTACACGTGTAGTGTCTCCCACCCACCCTCCTCCTCTAACCAAAAAAAAAGGACTCTAGGGTGTTGATAAGGTAAGCTTTTTATTTAAAACTTAAGTCCGTCGGATTGCTAAGCGAACAAGTTTTGACTTTTTTTTTTCGTTTGGTTTTTCAGTAGATTTATTGGGAATCTAGAATAGTGGGAATGGAGGTAAAGGCAGTTGTATGTTCCTCCTGCAGAATGTGGGAGGTAGGGGTCGCCAAGAGTGTCCCTGCTGACTGCATCTGCGGGAAGTGCACCCAACTCCAGCTCCTCGCAGACCGCGTTAGGGAACTGGAGCTGGAGCTGGATGAACTTCGGATCATTCGGGAGGCGGAGGGGATTATTGACAGGAGTTATAGGGAGGCAGTCACACCTCAGGTAAAAGAAGTAGGTAGATGGGTTACCGTCAGGGGAAGGAGAGGGAACCAGCAGGCAGTGCAGGGATCCCCTGTGGCCGTTTCCCTCAACAACAGGTATACCGTTTTGGATACTGTTGGGGGGGACGACTTACCAGGGGTAAGCAATGGGGTGCAGGTCTCTGGCACAGAGTCTGTCCCTGTTGCTCAGAAGGGAAAAGGGAAGAGGAGCAGAGCATTAGTCATTGGGGACTCCATAGTTAGGGGAACAGATAGGAGGTTCTGTGGGAACGAGAGAGACTCACGGTTGGTGTGTTGCCTCCCAGGTGCCAGGGTACGTGATGTCTCCGATCGTGTTTTTGGGATCCTTAAGGGGGAGGGGGAGCACCCCCAAGTCGTGGTCCACATAGGCACCAACGACATAGGTAGGAAGAGAGATGGGGATTTAAGGCAGAAATTCAGGGAGCTAGGGTGGAAGCTTAGAGCGAGAACAACCAGAGTTGTTATCTCTGGGTTGTTGCCTGTGCCACGTGCTAGCGAAGAGAGGAATAGGGAGAGAGAGGAGTTGAACACGTGGCTGCAGGGATGGTGTAGGAGGGAGGGTTTTGGTTTCCTGGATAATTGGGGCTCTTTCTGGGGTAGGTGGGACCTCTACAAACAGGATGGTCTTCACCTGAACCAGAGGGGTACCAATATCCTGGGGGGGAGATTTGTTAGTGCTCTTCGGGGGGGTTTAAACTAAATCAGCAGGGGAATGGGAACCTAAATTGCAGTGCCAGTGTACAGGCTGTTGAGAGTAGTAAGGTAGGGGATAAGGTTACAGGGACGCAAGAGGGCACTGGCAAGCAAGAACTTGGTTTAAAGTGTGTCTACTTCAACGCCAGGAGCATCCGGAATAAGGTGGGTGAGCTTGCAGCATGGGTTGGTACCTGGGATCCTGATGTTGTGGCCATTTCGGAGACATGGGTAGAGCAGGGGCAGGAATGGATGTTGCAGGTTCCGGGATTTAGATGTTTCAGAAAGAACAGAGAAGAGGGTAAAAGAGGGGGGGGTGTGGCATTGTTAATCAAGGAAAGTATTACAGCGGCAGAAAGGACGTTTGAGGACTCGTCTACTGAGGTAGTATGGGCCGAGGTTAGAAACAGGAGAGGAGAGGTCACCCTGTTGGGAGTTTTCTATAGACCTCCGAATAGTTCCAGAGATGTAGAGGAAAGGATAGCGAAGATGATTCTCGACAGGAGCGAGAGTAACAGGGTAGTGGTTATGGGGGACTTTAACTTTCCAAATATTGACTGGAAATACTATAGTTCGAGTACTTTAGATGGGTCTGTTTTTGTCCAGTGTGTGCAGGAGGGTTTTCTGACACAGTATGTGGACAGGCCAACCAGGGGCGATGCCACATTGGATTTGGTACTGGGTAATGAACCCGGCCAGGTGTTCGATTTAGATGTAGGTGAGCACTTTGGCGATAGTGATCACAATTCGGTTAGGTTTACCTTAGCGATGGGCAGGGACAGGTATATACCGCAGGGCAAGAATTATAGCTGGGGGAAAGGAAATTATGACGCGATTAGGCAAGATTTAGGATGTGTAGGATGGGGAAGGAAACTGCAGGGGATGGGCACAAACGAAATGTGGAGCTTATTCAAAGAGCAGCTAATGCGTGTCCTTGATAAGTATGTACCTGTCAGGCAGGGAGGAAGTTGTCGAGCAAGGGAGCCATGGTTTACTCAAGAAGTTGAAGCGCTTGTCAAGAGGAAGAGGGCGGCTTATGTTAGGATGAGACGTGAAGGCTCAGTTAGGGCGCTTGAGAGTTACAAGCTAGCCAGGAAGGATCTAAAGGGAGGGCTAAGAAGAGCAAGGAGAGGACACGAGAAGTCATTGGCGGATAGGATCAAAGAAAACCCTAAGGCTTTCTATAGGTATATCAGGAATAAACGAATGATAAGAGTTAGAACAGGGCCAATCAAGGATAGTAGTGGGAAGTTGTGTGCGGAATCAGAGGAGATAGGGGAAGCGTTAAATGAATATTTTTCGTCAGTATTTACAGTAGAGAAAGAAAATGTTGCCGAGGAGAATACTGAGATTCAGGCTACTAGGCTAGATGGGATTGAGATTCACAAGGAGGAGGTGTTAGCAATTTTGGAAAGAGTGAAAATAGATAAGTCCCCTGGGCCAGATGGGATTTATCCTAGGATTCTCTGGGAAGCCAGGGAGGAGATTGCAGAGCCGTTGTTGTTGATCTTCAAGTCGTCATTGTCGACAGGAGTAGTGCCGGAGGACTGGAGGATAGCAAATGTTGTCCCCTTGTTCAAGAAGGGGAGTAGAGACAGCCCTGGTAATTATAGACCTGTGAGCCTTACTTCGGTTGTGGGTAAAATGTTGGAAAAGGTTATAAGAGACAGGATTTATAATCATCTTGAAAAGAATAAGTTCATTTGCGATAGTCAGCACGGTTTTGTGAAAGGTAGGTCGTGCCTCACAAACCTTATTGAGTTTTTCGAGAAGGTGACCAAACAGGTGGATGAGGGTAAAGCCGTGGATGTGGTGTATATGGATTTCAGTAAGGCGTTTGATAAGGTTCCCCACGGTAGGCTATTGCAGAAAATACGCAAGTATGGGGTTGAAGGTGATTTAGAGCTTTGGATCAGAAATTGGCTAGCTGAAAGAAGACAGAGGGTGGTGGTTGATGGCAAATGTTCATCCTGGAGTTTAGTTACTAGTGGTGTACCGCAAGGTTCTGTTTTGGGGCCACTGCTGTTTGTCATTTTTATAAACGACCTGGATGAGGGTGTAGAAGGGTGGGTTAGTAAATTTGCGGATGACACGAAGGTCGGTGGAGTTGTGGATAGTGTCGAAGGGTGTTGTAGGGTACAGAGGGACATAGATAGGCTGCAGAGCTGGGCTGAGAGATGGCAAATGGAGTTTAATGCGGAGAAGTGTGAGGTGATTCACTTTGGAAGGAGTAACAGCAATGCAGAGTACTGGGCTAATGGGAAGATTCTTGGTAGTGTAGATGAGCAGAGAGATCTTGGTATCCAGGTACATAAATCCCTGAAAGTTGCTACCCAGGTTAATAGGGCTGTTAAGAAGGCATATGGTGTGTTAGCCTTTATTAGTAGGGGGATCGAGTTTCAGAGCCACGGGGTCATGATGCAGCTGTACAAAACTCTGGTGAGGCCGCACCTGGAGTATTGCGTGCAGTTCTGGTCACCGCATTATAGGAAGGATGTCGAAGCTTTGGAAAGGGTGCAGAGGAGATTTACTAGGATGTTGCCTGGTATGGAAGGAAGGTCTTACGAGGAAAGGCTGAGGGACTTGGGGTTGTTTTCGTTAGAGAGAAGGAGGAGGAGAGGTGACTTAATAGAGACATACAAGATAATCAGAGGGTTAGATAGGGTGGATAGTGAGAGTCTTTTTCCTCGGATGAGGATGGCAAACACGAGGGGACATAGCTTTAAGTTGAGGGGTGAAAGATATAGGACAGATGTCAGAGGTAGTTTCTTTACGCAGAGAGTAGTAGGGGCGTGGAACGCCCTGCCTGCAACAGTAGTAGACTCGCCAACTTTAAGGGCATTTAAGTGGTCATTGGATAGACATATGGATGTAAATGGAATAGTGTAGGTCAGATGATCGGCGCAACATCGAGGGCCGAAGGGCCTGTACTGCGCTGTAATATTCTAATTCTAATTCTAATTCTAATGTTATCATTTATTGCGATGGGAATTGAATTCAAAAGTAGTGAGGTTATGCTTCAGTTACACAGGGCATTGTGAGACCACATCAGGAATAACTGTGTACAGTATTGGTCTCCTTATTTAAGAAAGGGTGTAAATGCATTGGAGGCAGTTCAGAGAAGGTTTACTGGACTAATACCTGGAATGGGTGGATTGTCTTATGAAGAAAGGTTGGACAGGCTAGACTTGTATCCGTTGGAGTTTAGAAGAGTAAGAGGCGACTTGATTGAAACATATAAGATCCTGAGGGTTCTTGACAGGGTGGATGTGGAAAGGATGTTTCCCCTTGTGGGAGAATCTAGAATTAGGGGTCACTGTTTAAAAATAAGGGGTCACCCATTTGAGACAGAGATGAGGGGAAATTTTTTCTCTGAGGGTCGTGAGTCTTTGGAACTCTCTTCCTCAAAAGGTGGTGGAAGCAGAGTCTTTAAATATTTTTAAGACAGAGGTAGATAGATCCTTGATAAGCAAGGGTGTGAAAGGTTATCGGGGGTAGGCAGGTATGTGAAGTCGAGGTTACAATCGGATCAGCCACGATCTTATTGAATGGCGGAGCAGGCTCAAGTGGCCTACACCTACTCCGAATTCGTATTGGTATGTAGTGCCAACAAACCTGGGAGTTCTGTCTTTGAGAGGACTGCCACATTTGTGATTTTGTCCTGCCAGGATCTACTGATGTGCCACAGACAGCGGAGATGGAAGTTATTGAGCTTCTTTTCCTAATAGCTGTAAGTCGCCCATGATTCACAGCCAAACAAGAAGGTGCTGAGAACACAGGTCTTATAAACTCTCAGCTTGGTCCTAAAGGTACAACACAGGACTACGTGCATGCTAAACAGCAGAAGCGGTGTGCAGTAGATCCCACAATCAACGTATCAGATCTAAGCTCTGCAGTCCTGCCACATCTAGTTGTGAATGGTGGTGAACAAGTAAACGACTAACTGGAGGAGGAGGCTTCAAAAACATTCCCATTTTCAATGATGGGTGAGCCCAGCACGTCAGTGCAAAAGACAAGGCTGAAGCATTTGCAACCGTCTTCAGCCTCAAGGGACGAGTGGATGATCCATCCTGGCTTCCTCTTGAGGTCTCCTGCATCACGGATGCCAGTCTTCAGCCAATCTGATTCACTCCACGTGATATCAAGAAATGGCTGAAGGCACTGGATACTGCAAAGGCTATGGGCCATGACAACATCCCGACTGTAGTGCTGAAAACCTGGGCTTCAAATCTTAATGCATTTCTAATTAAGCTGTTCCAATACACCTGACAGTGTGGAAAATTGCCCAAGTATGACCTGTCCACAAAAAGTAGGACAAATCTGACAAGGCCAATTGTTAGTCATAGAGTCATACAGCACTGAAACAGGCCCTTTGGCCCACCGAGTCTGTGCTGACCATCAGCCACCCATTTATACTAATCCTACATTAATCCCATATTTCCTACCACATCCCCACCTTCCCTCAATTCTCCTACTACCTATCTACGCTAGGGGCAATTTACAATAGCCAATTTACCTATCAACCTGCAAGTCTTTGGCTGTGGGAGAAAACCAGCGCACCTGGCAGAAACCCACGCGGTCACAGGGAGAATTTGCAAACTCTGCACTGGCAGTACCCAGAACTGAACCCGGGTCGCTGGAGCTGTGAGGCTGCAGTGCTAACCACTGCGCCACTGTGCTGCCCCAGTCCTATCAGCCTACTCTCAATCATCTGCAAAGTGATGATGGATGCTGTTGTCGACACCATCAAGTGACACTTAACTCACTGATATAAAAGCAAAATACTGCAGATGCTGGAAATCCGAAATAAAAACAAATGCTGGAACCACTCAGCAGGTCTGGCAGCATCTGTGGAAAGAGAAGCAGAGTTAACGTTTCGGGTCACTGATAACCTGCTCACCGGTGCTCAGTTTGGGTTCTGCCAGGGCCACTGGGTTTTAGACCTCATTACAGACTTGGTCCAAACATGGACAGAAGAGCTGAACTCCAGAGATGAGAGTGACTGCTCTTGACATCAAGGCAGCATTTGACCGACCAAGTATGGCATCATGGAGCCCTAGCAAAATTGAAGTCAATGGGAATTGGGGAAAACTCTCCACTGGTTGGAGTCATGCCGAGCACAAAGGAAGATAGTTGTGGTTTTTGGGGGCCAATCATCTCAGCCCCAGGATACTGCTGCAGGAGTTCCACAGGGCAGTGTCTTAGGCCGAACCATCTTCACCTTCTTCAATCACTTTCCCTCTGTCATAAAGTCAGAGGTTTGCTGATGATCACACAGTGTTCAACTCCAGATGCAATTCTTTAGACACTGAAGCAGTCCGTGCCCGCAAGACCTGAACAGCATCCAGGCTTGGGCTGATAAATGACAAGTACCATTTGTGCTCTGGTCCTAGAGGTGAAAGGCCACCGTCTGACCCACTGTGCCTCAGTTCTGTACAGGAATGTGGTTTAATGACTGCTTCTTTAAAACTGCAGTAAAGCCAGCAGAGAATTTCAATATTGTTAAAATTCATGTCCGAATATTGTTATATTGATGGACACACCCATTATGTTGCCATTGAGGGGGCAGCATTTTGGAATGCAAATAGAGATCTTGAATTGCTGAGACATGCATGGAGTTAAAATACTCAAAGCAGACGTGCAGCACGTTCTGTTACCTGGCAACTGTCCATGTTGTCTTAGCACAATCTGTTATTAATAAACAGAGCTGGGACAAGCTAGCAGTACTCTAGGTGAAGCTGGAAACTTTTTTATTGAAAGGTTTTCTGTCTCTTTTCTTGAACCCAACACCAGAAACACCATGACAGAGAAGATGTCTCTCGCTCCAGTGTCTTCAGCAGTGATGCATTGTCACCAGCTGCTGGAAGGCACACGAGATCAGCCTGGGTTATTGCACTTATTTTCCTATCCTCCCCCACCCCCTTGCCTCCACTTGGACTTTCCCCAGATTACTGAGCAGCAAATTTGGGGTCTGTCCCCAGCTTGTCTATGAAATAATGGGCAAAAAAAGTCCACTTTTAGCTGCTGTTGGAAGTTTGTGTTTCTCAGCTATTTGTTCTGCTCGATCAAAGCGTCTCAGCTGCATTGCACAGCTCTCAGTTAAAATTAATGTCGAGTCAGCTACCTCCAGATGATAAATGTCTTTATGTTGTTCGAAAGCACTGAGGGGGTGGGGGGTGCTGCCAGGTACCCACAATCATCAACTGTGGCTCTCCCCATTATTTCATTGTGGTGTGGCACACGTACCAATAACAACTACTTGTATTTATATAGCGTCTTTAACATAATACGTCGCATGGCGCTTCACAGAGGAATTATAAAACAGAAATATGATACCAAACCACATAAGGCAGTATTAGGGCAGATGGCCAAAAACTTGGTCAAAGAGGTAGGGTTTAAGGAGTGTCTGAAAGGAGGAAAGCGAGGTAGAGAGATGGAGAGGTATAGGGAGGGAATTCCAGAGCCTGGGCAACTGAAAGCATGGCTACCAATGGTGGAGTGATTAAAATTAGGGATGCTCAAGAGGCCAGAATTAGAGGGGTGCAGATATCTTGGAGGGTTGTGAGGCTGGAGGAGATTACAGAGGTAGGGAGGGGTGAGGCCACAGAGATTTTGAAATCAAGGATGAGAATTTTAAAATTAAGATGTTGCTTGACTGGGAGTCAATGTAGGTCAGCGAGCACAGGTGTGATAGGGGAACAGGACTTAGTGCAGGTTAGGATACGGGCAGCAGAGTTTTGGATGAGCTCAAGTTTACGGGAGTGCATGAGATTAGTGAAGTCTAGAGCCGTGATTGTGAACTTTTTAAATTGAAGGACCCCTTTTCAAATGGATTGGTAATCACGGATCCACCCATTTAAATAATAATACTCATGATATGAAAGTACTGCACGTTTTATTACTTACTGATATCAGTGAGATGGTGTGCCTGCTACCCACTGCACAGCCTGTATATTCTTGCCAGGAACCTGCAGACTGCAGAGTATAGAGAAAGCAGCTGAGGAGCAGCGGGAGAACAGGAGCACGGGATGTGCAGACCACGTCTGTGGCCGCTGCTGGCTCACTCACTCTTGACCCTGGCATCCCGGGCAATTGCCCATGCATAAGGCTGGCCCTGTGTCGTAGACCCCAGTTTGAGAGCCATTGGTCTAGAGGGTTTCGGCAGCAGAAGAGCTAAGCAAAGGGCAGAGTCAAGCGATGTTCGAGGTGGAAATAAGTGTTTTTTGTGATGGCGCGGATATGCAGTTGGTAGCTCATCTTGGGGTCAGATATGACACCAAGGTTGTGAGCAGTCTGGTTCCACCTTGTTACGACTGAGGTGGGAGGAGTGCACTGTTTGTTCCAGTTCCACTTCTCCATGGATCACAGCATATATTTAAATTTTTTCTCACTTGCCGATAACGGTCAATCGTAGACTCTATTTTTATCCCAGAATAAAACACACCGATCAGGTTTCTTTAATAAACAACAGAATTATCGGTTTATTATAAAACAAGTCTTAACCAGTAATGAAGTAAAGAATAAACACGCAGATTGAAATATTAAAGTTCCCTTTTTACCTTCACCCCTCATGCTCACACATATGCATACACTGGTTAACTGGGAAAAAAGGGATTTTTGTTTTTAGAGCTCTATTACAGACAAAAAAACCACTTGGGCTGAATACTTGTTCATTCTTGAAGAAACAGCAGGTGAGATATGTTGTGTTCCAAAACTGGCATACGTCTGGCCTCCGAGTACACGTGGACGGGTCACTTGGATCTTTTAGAAAAGTTCTTTTCAGGCGGCGTTGAGAATTAATTTAGCAGGCTTTTCTTCAAAGCCAGGAGATGAGGTGAGTTGACACAGTGGACTTCTCAGGGTCTTTTAGAGAGGTGCTGGAAAGCTCAGCTGGGTTGTGGTCTTCTCTCCTTCCTTGGGAATTCTCTTCTCTCTATGGAGGTTCTATCCCTTTTTATACAGTTCAACCCTATCTGAATACAATTCAAAAGCAAAACTGACAACAGGAGGTCAACCTTTTGACCTCTTGACCTTTCACTTCTTTGTAAACAACTTCTCCAGATGTCCAAAGTTCTCTGTTTATTGAGCTGGAAGTCAGGTGGTTTCCCAGAAAGGCTTGTTTTTCCTCACAAGATCTCTCAGTGCCCCTTTTAAAAAAACATTTCCAGGGACTGTTTTTCAAAGTCAAGTGGCCTTTACATGATCCCCTTTGAAAACCCCAAAGTTTAACATTTCTTCAATCTTTCGAAAATGAATCCTCAAATAATATATTTAACAAAACACAGAAACACTTTTGTAATAGCCTCAGACAGTTGCCAGGGAGAGGGATGGAATTGGTGGATGCGGTCCAGTTGGAGGTTGACTAGGGATGGGAATGGAAGTTTGTGCTATGCGCTACCTTTGGCAGCTGTCAGGCGTCAAGGAATTTGAGTCTGGGATACTGTTGAAGGAATCGACTTTATCATCTTTACATTGTCAAGGTGGAGTACCACACAACTACTGCTGATGACAAATTATCAATGTAAAGATAAAGTGTGGCAGCATTCCCATGTAACGTTGAATCATAACATGATGTGACAGGTATAATGTTCGATTGGATTGAACTGCACTCGTTAAGTCTAAAGAGAAAACCTGCAAACAGCCATTTACTTTTCAAATTAAAAACTAAAGATGATGGGAGCAATTTGAGTTGGTGAGTTAAGGGCGTCAGACTAGAAACGTAGTGTGCAACATTAAAATGTACAGAGTGTATCCTGATAATGCAGCCAAACGCTGACGTCATCACTGCGGTCCCAACTGCGCACATGCTCAGAAAGTATTCATCCTGCGTACACGCAAAATGCACCTGAGCTTTGCCAGTATTAATGTGCACATGCGTGTAAATACATCGTCACACAAAGGGACGTCAGTCTCCAGCGCGAGTTTTGGAAAGCGGCCTCAATCAGCGCTTCTCTTCCCCGCACCCGCCTGCTTTCTGCTACATTTCGCCTCTCCATCCGGCTGCTTGCTTTCTGCCTCACCACTGGCATCCCGCTCGCTCCCCCTCCACCACCTACGCCCAACCTGCCACTTCTCTGGGCAGCGAGGTGGGGGACGAGCGTGGGAGGGAAAGGCGAGAAGGTGGGCGCAGGAGGGAGCAGGGATCAGAAGTGGCGATTGTGAGAGGGTACTGTTGGCGGGGAGTGGAGGCGGCGATCGCAGTCATTTAGCGATGAGGGGGTTTGGGTTTAATTCTTTTTTGTGACAAATTGAGAAGCTCCATCTTTATTACTGGCAGTCACCTGTGACGTCGCAGACAGTGACATTTCAGTCACCTCCATCTTTATTACTGGCAGCTGCCTGAGACGTCGCAGACAGTGATGCTTCAGTCGATGAGGCTGCATTTGTGCATGTGCCAGTACTGCGCCACCTAATGGTTGCGTTGTCAGCAAATGCAGCCAAAATTATAATGGCTTAAGTATGATCTTTTGCCTCCCCAAAACGTATTGGTATCATTACACTGAAGTCTTATGACAACACTATGCTGTTGCTCTTTGTCCCAGATCCTGACAGAGAGTAACATGATCTGGGACGAAGAGCAATAATTGGTGGTAGTAAATTCTGTTTGTAATATTGATTGCTGTTGGGATGGAAATCTATATCTGGAGGTTTGGAGCAGCAGTTTACCTCCCACAGCAGCAAATCTGAACTAACACCTGAAACAATGAAGAAATGCCAGTAACCAAGCCACTCAGCAGGTCAGGCAGAATCTGTGGAGAAGTTAAACAAGGTATTTTTGGTACTTTCCTTACATTGCAACAGTGAATACACTTCAAAAGTACTTAATTGGCTGTGAAGCACTTTGGGAGAGCCTGAGGTTGTAAAAGGCACTATATGAATGCAAGTTCCTCCATTTTGTTCTGTTCCTTTGCCAGTTCTGGGGAAGAATGGATCCCAAAAACATCCTGACTGTACTGTACCCAGATGCTGCCTGACTTGTTGAGTATTTGCAGCATTTTCTGTTTTTTGTTTGATTTCCGGCACCTGCAATCATGTCAGATTGCGATTTGAGATCATCCCTTCTACTTCGAATGAGAATGAGTTGAACTCATCTCTGGTTGTTATGCTTGCCTTACTAAGCAGATCACAGGATTAGTTGTGATGAAGGCTATTTGAGATGGGCAATAAGTGCAGGTTTACTAGTGTTGCCTACATACCGTGGACACATGACAAATTAGTGCTCTATGTGGAAAGAACCTACAGCCTCTCAGTCTCTGAAGGTGTCAGCCATGACTCAGTGGTATCACTCTCACCTCTGAGTCAGAAGGTTGTAAGTTTTATCCCACTCCTGAGAGCATATAATTCAGGCTGACACTCCAGTGAAGTATTGAGGGAGTGCTGCACTGTCAGTCAAAGTGAGATCCTGTGGACCCTCTCAGGTGGGCATAAAAGATTCCATGGCACTATTTAAAGAAAACAGAGGAGTTCTTCTCGTATCCCAGCTAGCATTTTTTTCTTCGACTAACATCACTAAAACAGATTATCTTGTCATTTATCTCATTGTAGTATCTTGCTCTGGGTAAATGCGTAGTTGTTTCCTTACAGTGCAACAGTAACATCAGCTCTGAAGTACTGCATTGGTTTTGGAACTACCTGCGGTCATCAAAGGCACTAGATAACACAGACCCTTTCAGTGGCTTAAGTTATCTTTTAATGATTTACAATGGGTAATAAAACTTTTCTCCCCCAAATTTCTTCCCTTCTATAGGGTAGGTCAGATGGTTTCACAGGTCGGCGCAACATCGAGGGCTGAAGGGCCTGTACTGCGCTGTAATGTTCTATGTTCTATAAATACAAGTATACAAGTTTGTTCTTTCTGGTGTGCTCTCGCTCTTCTCCTTCCCCCTGCGCGCACCCGCCCCCCCCCCCCCACCCCCCTGCCAAACCCAAGCATCTCTGCATAACAAGGAGCAACTGCTTCCTTGCTTTCAGCTAATTTCTTATCCATATCCAGCTTGTGTATTTGCTTGGGTAAATGGTATTTTATATTGGAAGGAATGAGCTCAATAGGCTTTTTCTCCTTCCATGCTTTGTTCGCTTAGGCTGCTTCAGGCTTGTCCAGATATTCTTAGTGACAGGTTGGATGACGGGGCTTCAGTGGGAGATGCTCTTGAGAGAGTCAGTGTTGCTGGGAATGAATTTTTAATGTGTAAGCTTGTAATGGGATGGTTACCAATGTGTGTCCAGGCTGCTTAATTTTTTAAGCCTAAGTGTGTTGCTGCTGGTCTCCCTGTGAACTGCTTGTGACGGGTGGGGGAAGAGAGAGAGAGAGAAAAAGAGAGTGCGTGCGTGCGCCCACGCACGCACGCACGCAGAGTGTCACAGACATTTTGCCTCTTTGTCTACACAGTGTAATTTTGTGATGACATCGGCTGGTGATAATGTGACATGCGAAACAAACTAGGCTGGATATGAAGGGTCATGCTTGGATTGTGCTACTGCTGTAGTACTTTCAGTAAAGATGGCTAAACCAGCAGTAGGTCTAAGATTCAGGGGGAAATTGGTTTTCATGGTCACCAATCGAGCAAGACTCGGACAGTGTTAGTCCAGCTATGGGAGAGCCTGGTCCCTGGTCTGTGGGAGAAGGTAGCTAAAGAACAAAAAAAATCAGTTTATACAAAGCAATGTAATGGATACAGTGTGGCCTAGTTAAGTGGGTTTGGGCCAAGGGTTGTATTTGCACATGGAATATGTTATGTATGCAGTTTTTAGATGAATAATAAATGGAGGTTCACTTACTTTTGTGCCTTATTGCTGTTCGAATAGAGTAATGGTCTTTCACAACAAGCAGTAACACTCTCTTTGCCTTTAGCCCATGACAGCTTTGTTATTTAATTTCTCCTGCCCTATCACACACCTTCCCTTTTGTTCTCTTCCCCACCAACCCTCCCACCCCCTTCGCTTGCTTAAAACCCAATTCTTTTGTAACCTTTGCCAGTTCTGATGAAAGGTCACTGATCTGATACATTGATTCTGCTTCTCCCTCCACAGATGCTGCCTGACCTGCTAAGTATTTCCAGCACTTTGTTTTTATTTCAGGTTTCCAGCGTCTTCAGTATTTTGCTTTTATATTATGTAATTGAAACTAATGCTTGTGCACAAATTGTGGGAGTGTGTGAAGAGGCGTGAGTTTCAGGGAGAGGGGTAGGCGTTTTAAAATTACACAGCTGGAAGGAGTTCCTGTATCTTAAGGCTATAAAATCAGTACATTTTCTACTTGTCAAAAATCAAGAACTGTAATAATTCTTTGTCCCTCCCTCCCCCAAACACTGGGTGTGGTATCAAAATGGATAAATGAATACAGCACTGATGTTATTTGTAGTGTTCACCTGCAGTCATGGGGAATTTGATATTTTTTCCTTTCCTACATGGAAAATTTGTGCGATATAAAGTATTGCTTGAAAGGAAAGAGGTGAGAAACCTGTTCAAATGTGGCTCATTACACTATGATCCACTAAAACCATCTTACCTTGTTTAACTGACAAATTTCAATCCAAAATAACCTGTACAAGGCTGCTACTTCTGGGTGAGCAGTACTGATTTACTTTACTCTTTGTGTACAATCCCTTGAAAAGGACACAATGATGTCTTTTTTTTTGCCATTTGATTGGATGAAAACTGACCTTGAGCTCTGTTTTAATGAATCAAATGACAGTTATTTTCAGAGTTTTTCCCACCTCCAAAATGGATGGTCAGTGCAAGTTAAAGATTTTTAATAATTATATGGGAAATAAAAACATTAATAGCACATCGCATACAATAGATGTAGAATTAAAGGAAACACCTAGGTAGAAGAAGGGATGACTGACAGGCTAAGTGTGTAAAAACATAATTTTGTATAAAATTGAATATTTAGTGGTTTAAAGTTATTACTTACAATAATTAGTTTCACGTTGCAGATGGGAAGACAGAGAAGATGCTCCGAAGAAAAATTAGGGAATTGTAGCAAGTGCTTTTGGGAGTGGTCTGCAGCTCTAAGGCAATCCGGGCACTCCCCACCACATTTATAGGTGGTAGCCATCAAAAAGAGCTGGGAGGACCCACGGGGGAGGCTGGGGGAGCTGCACTGATAACTAAGGCAGTTGCACAGGGAGCCAGGATCACTTGGGGTAGAAGAGGATGTACCATTGGGCCCCAGTGTATTTGGGAGGATGGGTGGTGAGGGGGAGGCAGAGAGGGAGATAATAGCAGTGACTGTTCAAACCAGGAGCTGGTTGGGAGAGAGATCTTGGGCCTTGCAACAGTTTAGAGAGGCAGCAAAGGAAACTATACCATTTGTATTGAAATTAAGCAGGGTACCGTAGACCCCCCCCCCCCCCCCCCCCCCAGGACAGTGTCTAGAGCCCTGGGTGAACGAAGAGGAAATATAGGCAAGAGGTACAAATCTTGACTGAGAAATAACAATAACATTTTGCTGCTTTTCAAAAAAAAAAATCTGTTCCATTTAAAGAAAAAATGGAAATGTGAAACTAAAATTTGCCTGAAGAGAAACCAGGATGAGAAATGTTCCAGAAAGCTGTAAATCACCACCTAGTGGTAGAGATGCAGAACTGCAAGCGTGATAATCAGACGGTTTAAAATGGGGAAAAATCCTATCAAGGTGGCAGAATAGCGATGCCCAAGTAAGGAATGTGCAACATACGTAGCAAATTTAATATATTACTGGTTGATCTTGCGTGGCCTTGCACACGGTAAGTCGGAGAATTTGGTCTCTCCTATCTATCTCTGTTGTCTTTGTTGCTGTGTATATTTTTTCTTTGTCCTTTTTTGCTTTTTCTTCGTCCTCTTTTTTTTTTTCCTTTTCTCCTTATCCTTTCAGATCGAGTGATGTCATGTGGTGGTAAAGAAGCCACTAATGGCTGCTGTATGCATTTGGGGTGGGAGTTGTAGGGAACATTTGATTCTCAGCCAGTCCCTTCCAATCCTCTCCCCCAGCCCCATCAGGTGTTTCCCACCCCCACCCCTTTGCTCCCATGGTGTCCCCTACTCTTTAACCTTCCTATTCCTACCACCCCTCATTACCATACTACTTCAAAAGCAAAATACTGTGGATGCTGGAAATCTGAAATAAGAACAGAAAATGCTAGAAATGCTCAGCAGGTCTGGTGGCATCTATGGAGAGAGAAAAACAGAGTTAATGCTTCAGGTCAGTGACCTTTCATCAGAACATTTGCCTCGGCCTCTGGATTAATAGTTCAGTGACATTACCACTACGCCACTCTCCTGTTTGCTATCCAGGGAGTAATTCTTGGAAGGTTTGAGGCATGAGCTAGGCAATCATTGTATGTTCTTGTCGACCTTGGACATTTTCCATCTAATTGCACAGTCATAAGCCAGAGCAAGTCTGCTCTGGTAGCTTCCAGAAGTGTGGGAAGAGATCAATCCTTGCCTCTGGTTTCAGACTACAAAATGTCAGTTTTTCGGATAGCCCGGATAGGGTTTTGGACATCTAACCTGCAGTTGGTTAACTACTCATCATTGCACACTGAGGCTTTGTGCTTCTGAAATCCTTTACATTATCCAGTCTATTATTTAAAAAAAACAAAGGCAACAAGAAGCATCTCTGTCGTACTCCAGTTTCCAAGTCTAGAGGTTCTGTGAGGGTTCCTTTGTGTACCATTCTGCGTGATGAATTTTGATGTTTTTTGGGTTATGGCAATAAATTTCTCCAGTATTCCATTATGCCTCATCAATTTCCACAAGCTATTTCGGTCTACACTATCAAATGTATTTTGAAAGTTTATGAACGTGAGGTAGGTAAAATGGCAGATGCTGGGAATCTGAAACAAAAACAAAATGCTGGAAACGCTCAGCAGGCCAGGCGGCAAATGGCCTGCAGCACAAAATTAACATCTGTTTCTCTCTCCCCCAGTGACTGACCTGCTGAATATTTTCAGCATTTTCTGGTTTTGTTACAGATGGGGTGAGCTGGCTTAAAAATGCAACTGTTTTAGTTTGAAAATTGAAGTAGCATTAAATGAAACTTCTAGAAGCAAAATTTTAAAAAACATCAGTACAACTGACTGACATCCTGGAAAGTTGGGCACATTGCACAATCCAAATTCAACAACAACTTGTATTTACATAGCGCCTTTAATGTAATCTGCTCACTGTGTCACAACTCTGGGCAAAGATATCAAATTCAAGCCCAAACTTTTGGGACCGACTGAGACCTTTAAGTAAAACCTTCAATAAAGTCGTTAAAAGACACAAGACATTTCAGTGGATAAAATAGAGTCATATTGAGAAATAGGTATTTTTATAACATTTTTCAGTGTAATTAGAAATTTTATTTACCAAATGGGAAAATGGTACTGAGAAAAGAACATTCAGAAAACATTTGAGAGTTATGGTAACCCAGTGGCCAATTCTGGCCTCTTGTGCATCCCTCATTTCCTTTGCGTCACCATTGGCATCCGTGTCTTTATCCGTCTAGACCGGGTATTCTCACCCTAAACCTCTTGACCTCTCTTTCTTCCTTTAAGACACTCCTCAAAACCTACCCCTCTGACCTAGTGTTTGTTACCAATCCTAATGCCTCCTTCTTTGGCTTGGTGTCTGCGTTTGTCCGATTGCGCTCCTGTGAAGTGCCTTGAGACATTTTACTATTTTAAAGGTGCTGTATAAATGCAAGTTATTCTTAAAGTAGTGCCATAAAATTTTGAACAAAGGCCCTGACTGCCTTCTCAGTTGGATGTTGACGATCTCATCTGAAAGATAGCACCTTTGACAGTGCAGCATTCCCTTAGTACTGCAGTGGAGTATCATCCTAGATTATGTGCTCCATTCTCTGGAGTGGGACTTGAACCCATGACCTCGTGTGTCAGGCAGGAGTAGCGCTAACTGAACCAACTGATGCTCAGATGTCAGACCTGAAAACTGATAAATTCAGTCAGTGCTGGGAGTTTCTCTGAACTTGTTGGCAGTCTAAGGATTGAAATAGCTTGAATTATTCTGGAATGCTGTGCAACTTGTGTGGCAGCTGTGGAACAATGAAACGTATAGTGCCCATGCCAAATAATAGCACAACAATCTGTTTTGCGGCCAGCAGAATTGAGTAGGCTCACCTATGTAAATGATGTAGGCCACTGAGAGATTTTATAAGTGCTCTGTCAAATTTAGATCAGAGGAGGAAAACTGGGTGCTTATTGAGAATATTTAATTAACTGACCAAGTGTGTGAGTAAACTGCAACAATAAAAAGAATGATTCTACTAACTCGGGTTAAGGTGTGCAAGAGTGCACTTGATACTTGGTGTATGTTGAGTTGTTAGATGACCCTGTCCACTCCCTCGGTCCAGTCCAGACCTGTTCTCTTCCCCTGTGCTTTGGCTCTGACAGATTTGTGGAAGTGCACCTTTAAATTGCTATCTTCTCTGCCGTAAGCTTCATTTTTTCCTGTTTGAGGGAAGTGGCAGTGTAGTCAAAGTCAAATAAATCGTTATTTTTGCTTGAGTGAGTGAGTGGGCCAGTTTGTTTTGGCCAGTTTGTTTTGGCTAGTACCATCACTTTTTCCATTTTTGATATGCAGTGGAGCATAGCCAGGTTATTTCTGTGACTGATCATTTGATTGAATCACTTCATTCTCCTCAGTCTGCTCATTAATGGGATAATGTTTGAGAAAATACCTTGATTGCGCATTTGATGTTGGATTTATCTATAAGCAGTGTTTGACAGGTTTTCTGGACCTGTTGAAGTATTTCTGATTCTCAGTCTGAATGTGTTGAGTTTGTAGTGACCACTGACTGATTTTATTTGTTGAACTCTTTGACTCGATATTAGAAATTGTGAAATCAGCACAGCCCCCTCGTATATTGAACTTGACAGCTCAATGTACATCCCTGACTGGGCTCTATAAACAGACAGGTAGAAACAGGAAAACCATCAAGTTTAATACAGGAAGATGTGCTGTCATGACATAAAGAAAAGAGTGGGCTGGAAAATAATCTCACGCATGCAGCAGGTGGCAGATAAGTTTTAAAAAAACGAGATTATTTGCACAGTAGTTCCAGTTATTGAAAGGAGTCCCCACCAAGTGTATAAATCAGTGAACAAACCTCCAAAGGAGCTCCGACCATGTTATTGAGTCATTACGACACAGAAGGAGGCAATTTGGTCCATCACAGAATTGTTACAGCGCAGAGGGACGCCATTTGGCCCATCGTGTCCGCACTGGCTCTCTGAAAGAGCAATTCCCTCAGTCCCATTCCCCTGCCTTCTCCCCGTAACCCTGCACATTCTTCCTTTTCATATAGCTAATTCCCGTTTGAATGCTTCAATTGAACCTGCCTCCAGCACGTTCTCAGGCAACGTATTCCAGACCTTAACCACTCGCTGTGCGTGAAAAAGTTTTTCCTCTTGTCACTTTTGCTTCTCTTACCAAATACTTTAAATCTGTGCCCTCTCATTCTTCACGAGTGGGAACAGTTTCTCTCTATCTACAGACCCCTCATGATTTTGAATACCTCTATCAAATCACCTCTCAGCCTTCTCTTCTCCAAGGAAAACAGTCCTAACTTCTCCAATCTATCTTCATAACTGAAATTCCTCATCCCTGGAACCATTCTCGTGAATCTTTTCTGTACTCTCTCCAATGCCCTCACGTCTTTCCTCAAGTGCGGCGCCCAGAACTGGACGCAATGCACCAGCTGAGGCTGAACTGGTGTCTGATACAAGTTCAACATAACTTCCTTGCTCTTGTACTCTATGCCCTTATTAATAAAGCCCAGGATACTGTATGCTTTATTAACTGCTCTCTCAACCTGTCCTGTCGCCTCCAATGACTTATGCACATATATACCTAGGTCCCTCTGCTCCGGCACCCCCTTTGGAATTGTAACCTTTATTCTATATTGTCTCCATGTTCTTCCCACTAAAATGAATCACCTCACATTTCTCTGCACTGAACGTCATCTGCCACCTGTCCACCCATTCCACCAACTTGTCTATATCCTTTTGAAGGTCTACACTATCCTCCTCACAGTTCACAATGTTTCTAAGTTTTGTGTCATCTGCAAACTTGGTGATTGTGCCCTGTACACCAAGGTCTAGGTCATTAATATATATCAGGAAAAGCAAGGGTCTCAACACTGATCCCTGGGGAATTCCACTACAATCCTTCCTCCAGCTCGAAAAACATCCTTTAACCACTATTCTTTGTTTCTTGTCACTCAGCCAATTTCGTATCCATGTTGCTACTTTCCCTTTTATTCCATGAGCTGCAAGTTTACAAGCAAGTCTGTTGTGTGACATCGAGTCTATGTAGAACCATCCAATCAGTCTTATTTCCCCATTGTATCCCGCAGCCTGCAAGCTTATTTCCCTCGAGTGCCCATCCAATTTTATTTTGAAATCGTTCATTGTCTCCGCTTCCACCACCGTTCTGTGCAGCCAAGAGCGAGAGTCCAGACGGCTGTGTTGCCTGTCCAGTGCCAGGGTTCGGGACATCTGCTCAGGGCTGAAGAGGAACCTGCAGTGGGAGGGGGAGAATCCAGTTGTCGTGGTCCAAGTGGGTACCAATGACATTGGTAGGACTAGGAAAGAGGTTCTGCATCGGGAGTATGAGCAGCTAGGGGCTAAATTAAAAAGCAGAACCTCAAGGGTAATAATCTCTGGGTTATTACCTGAGCCAGGTACAAATTGGTGGAGGGTAAATTAGATTAGGCCATTAAATGTATGGCTCCAAGATTGGTGTGGGAGAAATGGGTTTCGAATCATGGGGCATTGGCACCAGTACTGGGGAAAGTGGGAGCTGTACTGTTGAGACGGTCTATACCTGAACTGTGCAGGGACCAGTGTTCTGGTGAGCTGTATAACTAGGGCAGTAGAGAGGGCTTTAAACTAAGTGGTGGGGGTGAAAGATCGAGTGAGGGAAGACGTGATAGTTTAAAGAGAGAGGAGGCAAGAGAGTAATAAGGATAATGATGATCAGGGTGTGACAGGAAGGGACAGTGCATACAAACTCGAGTGAGCCAGCAGATAAGACTAGAGGTTGTGAACTAACAGAGTGGGGGGAGGGTTCGGGAGAGGTGAGATTTAGATGTCCAAAGGGAAAGGCCAAGGCATCGGGACAGTAAAGCATTGTGAGTAAAGACGAGCAGAATGGGACAGGAAAGGACAGAGAGTTTGGAAGACTGGTTAGCTAACAGGAAACAGAGAGTAGGTATAAATGGGTCATTTTCTGGTTGGCAAGATGTAACGAGTGGTGTGCCACAGGGATCAGTGCTGGGGCCTCAACTTTTTACAATTTATAAAAATGACTTGGATGAAGGGACTGAAGGTATGGTTGCTAAATTTGCTGATGACACAAAGATAGGTAGGAAAGTAGGTTGTGAAGAGGACATAAGGAGGCTACAAAGGGATATAGATAGGTTAAGTGAGTGGGCAAAAATCTGGCAGATGCAGTATAATGTGGGAAAATGCGAGTTGTCCATTTTGGCAGGAAGAATAAAAAAAGCAGCCTATTATCTAATTGGTGAGAGATTACAGAGCTCTGAGATGCAGAGGGATCTGGGTGCCCTAGTGCATGAATTGCAAAAGGTTAGTATGCAGGTAAAGCACGTAATTAGGAAATCTAATAGAATGTTATCGTTTATTGCGATGGGAATTGAATACAAAAGTAGGGAGGTTATGCTTCAGCTATACAGGGCATTGGTGAGACCACATCTGGAGTACTGTGTACAGTACTGGTCTCTTTATTTAAGGAAGGATGTTAATGCGTTGGAAGCAGTTCAAAGAAGGTTTACTAGACTAATACCTGGAATGGGTTGGCTGTCTTATGAGGAAAGATTGGGCAGGCTAAGCTTGTATCCGCTGGAATTTAGAAGAGTAAGAGGCGATTTGATTGAAACGTATAAGATCCTGAGGGGTCTTGACAGGGTGGATGTGAAAAGGATGTTTCCCCTTGTGGGAGAATCTAGAACCAGGGGTCACTGTTTAAAAATAAGGGTTCGCCCATTTAAGACAGATAAGGAGAAATTTTTTCTCTGAGGGTCGTGAGTCTTTGGAATTCTCTTCCTCAAAAGGCAGTGGAAGCAGAGTCTTTGAATATGTTTAAGGCAGAGGTAGATAGATTCTTGATAAACAAAGGGGTGGAAGGTTATGGTAGGTGGTAATGTGGAGAAATCAGTTCAGCCATGAACTTAATTAATGACGGAGCAGGCTCGAGGGACCGAGTGGCCTACTCCTGCTCCTAATTCGTATGCTCGTATATCTGAATGCGTGAAGCATCTGCAATAAGATAGATGAACTAGTGGCACAAATAGAGGTACATGATTTTGATCTAATCGGCATCACAGACACCTGCTTACATGGTGATCAAGATTGGGAAATAAATATTCCAGTGTATGCAATATTTCGGAAAGGCAGAATAGCAAAGGAGGAGGGGTAGCACATGATGGTAAAGGATGATAGGGCATTAGTGAGAAAGGATCTGACCTCAAGTTCATAAAGTAGGATCAGTATGGGTGGAAATAAAGAATAGCAAGAATCAGAATAAACACTGGTGGGAGTACTTTATAAGTCCCCTAACAGTAGTTATACTGTTGGACAGAGCATTAAACAAGAAATTGTTGGAACTTGTAACAAAGGCAGTGTAATAATTGTGGGGGACTTTAATCTTCATATAGACTGGGACAATGAAATTGGCAGGAGTGGTCTAGAAGATGAGTTTGTAGAATGTTTTTGGGACAGTTTCTTGGAGCAATACATTGTGGAGCCAACTAGGGATAAAACTATCTTAGATCTAGTATTGTGTAATGAAGCAGGGTTAATTAGCAATGTCATAGTAAAAGATCTACTGGGAAACAGTGATCATAATGCTGTTAAATTCCATGTTAAGTTTGAAAGTGACGTACTCCAATCACAAACAAGAATCTTAAACTTAAAGCCAATTACGTAGGCATGAGGGGAGAACTGGCTAAGGTAAATTGGGTAAATAGACTAAAAGGTATGGCAGTAAATGAACAGTGGGGAATCTTTAAAGAAACAATTCAAAATGTTCACCAAAAATACATTCCTTTGAAAAACAAAAACTCAGCCAGAAAGACCCATCTGTGGCTCACTCAGGAAGTTAAGGATAGTATTAGATTAAAAGAGGCTTACAATGTTGCAAAAAAGAGTAGCAAATCTGAGGATTGGGAGTGTTTTAGAAACTAGCAAAGGGCCATCAAAAAGTTGATAAAGAAAAAAATAGAACCAGAGTAAAGTAGCCAGTAATATAAAAAAAGATTGTAAGTGCTTTTATAGGTATATAAAAAGAAGAGAGTAGCTAAAGTAAATGTTGGTCCCTTGGAAGCAGAGACAGGAGAAATCATCATGGGGAATGAGGAAATGGCAGAGGCATTGAACAAATATTTTGTGTCTGCCTTTACAGTGGAAGACACAAGTTCTATACCAGAAATAGGCAGTAACCTAGGGGCTAAAAAGAGTGAGGAAATTAAGGAAATTCATATCAGCAGAGAAAAAGTATTGGAGAAACTTAAGGGACTAAAAATCTGACAGGACCTGATGGCCGACATCCTAGGGTTCTAAAAGAGATAGCTGCAGAGATAGTGGATGCACTGGCTATGATTTTCCAAAATTCCTTAGATTCACGAACGGTCCCATCAGATTGGAAGTTGGCAAATATAACACCGCTTTTCAAAAAAGGAGGGAGAGAAGAAACGGGGAACTACAGCCCAGTTAGCCTGACGTCAGTCGTTAGGAAAATGCTGGAATCTATTATTAAGGAAGTCTTAACAATGCACTTAGAAAAGCACAGTGTGATTGGAACAAGTCAACGTGGTTTTACTAAAGGGAAATCCTGTTTGACAAATTTATTAGAGTTTTTTGCAGATGTAACAAGTAGGGGAGATAAAAGGGGAACCAGTAGATGTAGTATACCTGGATTTCCAAAAGGCATTCGATACAGTGCCACACAAAAGGTTAATTGGCAAGATAAGGGCTCATGGAATTGGGGGTAATATATTAGTATGGATAGATGATTAGTTAACAGACAGGAAGCAACGACTGGGCATAAATGGGGCATTTTCATGTTGGTAGGCAGGAAATAGTGGAGTGCCGCAAGGATCGGTGCTGGGGCCTCAGCTATTTACAATCTATGTTAACGACTTAGATGAAGAGACAGAGAGTAATGTATCTAAGTTTGCTGATACATAAGTAGGTGGAAAGGTAAGCTGTGGTGAGGGCACAGGCTGCAAAGAGATATAGACAGGTTTACTGAGTGGGTAACGATAGCAGATGGAGTATAATGTAGGGAAGTGTGAAGTTATACACTTTCGTCGTAAGAATAGAAATGCAGAATATTTTTTAAAAGGTGTGTAACTTGTAAGTGTCGATGTTCAGAGACTTGGGTGTGCTTGTACAAGGAACACCGAAAAGTTAACATGCAGGTACAACAAGCAATTAGGAAGGCAAATGGCATGTTGGCCTTTGTTGCAAGGGGATTAGATTACAGGAGTCAGGAGGTATTGCTACAATTGTGCAGGGTTTTGGTGAGACCACATCTGTGTGCAGTTATGATCTCCACATTTAAGAACGGATGTACTTGCATTGGAGTCAGTGCAGTGAAGGTTCACTAGATTGGCCCCTGGGATGAGGGGGTTGTCCTATGATAGACTAAGTAAATTGGGCCTGTATTCTCTGGAGTTTAGAAGAATGAGAGGTGATCCCATTGAAATATATAAGATTCTAAAGGGGCTGGATAGGGTAGACACAGAGATTATTTCTGTTGGTCGGGGAACCTGGAACACAGGAATATAGTCTCGGGATCAGGGGCCAATCCTTTAGGACTGAGATGAGGAGAAATTACTTCACTCAAAGGGTTGTGAATCTTTGGAATTCTCTCCCCTGGAGGGTTGTGGATGCTCCATCGTTGAACTCATTTAAGGCTGGGATAGATAGATTTTTGGTGTCTCAGGGAATCAAGGGATATGGCGAGCAGGCGGGAAAGTGGAGTTGAATTCCAAGATCATCAGCCATGATCGTTTTGAATGGCGGAGCAGGCTCGATGGGCCATATGGTCTACTCCACTTATTTCTTGTGTTCCCCCTTGTAGGCAGCGCGTTCCAGGTCATTATCATTTTCTGCATAAAAAAAGTTCTTCCTCACATCCCACCTGCATCTCTTGCCCAAAACCTTAAATCTGTCAGAGGGTGCACACAAACCTCCAAACTACTGATCTAACTGACCCTTCAAGCACCACTTGCCCCTCATGGCACAGTCTGCAGATCACGCATTGAACTTATCAGCCATCTTCGAACCCATTGAACCGGAGTGGAAGCAAGTCATCCTTGTCTTAGGCAGTCCCTTGGGATCAAGAGAAATCTGTGACCCCTAGTCCTTGTACCATCAGCTAATGGGAACAACTTTTCTTTGTCTACCTTATCTAAATCTGTCATAATCTTGCACACCTCTATCAAACCTCTCCTTAATCTCCTTTGCTCCAAGGAGAACAACCCCAGCTTCTCTAACCTAACCTTGTAGCTAAAATCCTTCATCCCTGGAACCATTCTGGTAAATCTCCTCTGCACCCTCACATCCTTCCTAAAGTGTGGTGACCAGAACTGGACTCGAGTTGTGGCTTAACCAGAGCTTTATAAAGGTTCAGCATAACTTCCCTGCTTTTTTACTTAATGCCTCTATTTGTGAAGCCCAAGATCCCATATGCTTTACCAACTGCTCTCTCAATGTGTCCTGGCACCTTCAAAGATCTATGCACCTGGACCCCAAGTCCCTCTGTCCATGTACACTCTTTAGAACTGTGCCATTAAGTCTATATTGCCTCTCCCTATCTCTTCTGCCAAAATGTATACAAATCATTGAACAAACCTCCATATAAAGGAAACCCCACCATATATATAAATCTTTGAACAAACCTCTATATAAAGGATCCCCCACCATATGCACAAATCAATGAGACTGTATATATATATAAATATATATATATATAAAAAAAGTTCTTCCCTTCCCTCGCTGTGGGAGTTGAACACAGTACTGTGATAAAGTGTTTGTGGGTGTTTTGTTTCTCACAAATTGTGCCACTTCAGGTCTGATACTAGTTTTGTTCCTTGTCTAAGTTCTGTTTACCGTACGCTGAAATCAAGCTTCTGTTCCCATCTTTGTTTCCCATGCTATTCTGCCAGCTTTTTGAGAGTGGTTTGAAGCACTGTACTGTTACACTGTATTGAAGTGAGCCTCAAGCTGAATGTGGAGCAGCCAAGTATTGTGATGAATTGAATGAGCAAACATTTTGACAACGCAGTCTAACCATGGGCCCCTTTTTAGGTTGCACTGTGTCAGTAATTCCAGTTGTCCAAACATTTTACTGAATTGTTTCTGTGCATTCAGGTACAGCAAGCTGGTTATACTTTTCTACTAATACTGTAATGCAGGTAGGATCACAGTGGGTGGAGGAAGGCGTACAATCCTGCTTGTACATCTTGAATATTTATATGTCTGGAGATTGTAAGCTGCATAAAGATTTTTTTTTTTGGTAAAGTTTTCTGACTGTTCCCCTAGGGGCACTTTATAACTGCAGCATTTTTTTGTCTTTTCCTAGACTGCTGCCTCTGTTTCCTTATGACATTTTGTACATGTTATTCTGAGCAGCTTCAGAAATGGATGTTTCACTCTTTTTCAAGTTGCAGTCTGGCATCTGGGAACAACCTTTCAAAAGAATTGCCAACTTATGTGAGGCAGTGCCTAATATGAAGGGTCATATGGTTAGAAGGAGCACAGACAGCATTGTAATGTCCAAGGAAAACAATGCTTCTATTCTCAGATGTATCTTTTTCAACATTTTGGATTCTTAGACTGGGCTGGCCTACAGAAGACTCCGTGCACAAGGGAAATAAATCCAAATTGAGCTTTTCACCAATAGTGTGTGTGAAATACAGTGACTTTTCCAAGTCACAAATGTAAGAGCAAATGTTGCCAAAATTTGACTATCAGTCTAGATATGCAAACATTAGTGTATCTATCTATGGAGCATTTTTGTGCACATCTATTGGACCTGCTGAACAGGAACTGACCATGTCCATTTCTGTTGCCTACTTAAACCCTAATCTCCTTGTTTTGTGCCAAGTGTATGCATGAATGTCAAAAAAAACCCAAAATAAATCTTTTGCACCAAAAGATGAAATTCTCAGTGGCTTCACTGAGTAAGCTATGCTGAGTGTTTGAGGAAAGTCTTACACAACATTTAAGGGAAGGTTTTATATTTTCATTTATATGGAAATTAATCCCAAGTAGAAATGGGGTATAGAAAAATAAAACCCACGTTAGGTAGCTTCAGGGTTAACTAAGTTTCAAATAATGTGAATTCCATTCTTACTGTGTTGGCTGGACCTTCCCTAGACCGGTATTGCTGTGCTTACCGAGCTCAACCAGCTTTCCTGAAGGAAACTGGCAAAGAAGCGTTACCTTCCTCTTAGCTTGCTTATGTTCTCTAGGTTGGCTTGCAAGATGGATTGCGATGAAGTAAGCCTTTTGTCTATTTGATCTCATAATTCTGGAATAGCAACCCTCCATCTTCCCATTCCAGCATCTAGTTATTTCTTAAGAGCCCAGATTCTTGGTCTCTCTTCCTGGTAACCATTCCAACTGTTGATCACCCTCAGTATAAGGAAATACCTCTGGCATCAGTACCAAGTTTCCCTTTCATAACCTGCCCCAGTGCTCTGCTTGTCCAGTTCGCTGGTGTTTCTGAAAGTATTGTGTTGGGTTTACTTTCTTTATCAGGTCCTAGAATATTAGCTGCATCGCTTCCTTCTGATACTCGGCATCAGCCTTGTTGCTGTCCTCTGAATTGCCTCTATGGTGTGGATAATGCAATGACCAGATCTGTTCCCACTATTATTTTCAGCCTGAACAAGGCACTGTACAGACTGAACTCATGATCTTGTTATATACTGGTACTCCTGTTGTCCTTTCACACAATTGGGATAATGTGGATTGTTCTCCGCTTCCTTCCCTGGAGTACATGTATCTTGTAGTTTTACTTCCAGTGCATTTCTTGGTATGACCTTCATTTGCCACTGATCAGCCCAGGCTCTTACAGCTCTCTGTAAGGTCTTGCCTGCCAGCTCTGAGTCCACAATTGCTCCCCCCTCTCCAACTTGCTTTGTTTTATTTGTTCTTGCGATGTGGGTGACTCTAGCAAGGGAGTATTTATTTCCCATCTCTAGTTGCTTTGAGGACATTAGTCAACCATATAGTGAGATTGCAGTCACCACAGCTGGACGAGATACAGATAGAAGGTTCCCTTCCCTGCATTATATTAGTGAACCAGTTGGGTTTTCATGACATTCATGTTCACTTTTTCTTTCTAGTGACACCCCATAAATCACCAGATTTATTGAATTCAATTTCACAACTTGCCATGCTGGGATTTGAACTCACAACTTTGGCGTGTAGTCCAGTAGCAGCACCACTAGGCTACTGCACGCGTGCAAGCTTGACTACCTTGCATTGAGACTGTGATTCTGGGTCATTTGTTCATTCCAAGAAGTACACTAACATGGCACCCTGGGGCAGCCCACTCAGAACCTGCCCCTTCCCTTATGACTGCCCACTGCTTGTTTCCTTCTCCTTGCAGAGAAAATGTGTCTTGTTATATAGATTTATCAAGTGTTGTATTTTTAATTATACTACTTGATATAAGTACCCTAACATTGAATGGGGCAATGATTGTGTTAAGGGCAGAAAAGAGGAGGAATTTCTGAAGTGTGTTCAGGAGAATTTTCTTGATCAGCATGTTTCCTGCTCAACGAGGAAGGAGGCATTGCTGGACCTGCTTCTGAGGAATGAAGTGGGTCAAGTGGAGAACATCGCAGTCGGGGAGCCTCTCAGGAACTGTGATCACAGTATCGTAAGGTTTAGTTTGGTTACGAAGAAGGACAATGAGCAATCTAGAATAAAAATACTTCACTGGAGGAGGGCTAATTTCAGTGAATTGAGGAGGGATCTGACCTAGGTAGATTGGAGTCAAAGACTGGCAGGCAGGAATGTAATGGAGCACTGGGCAGTCTTTAAAGAGATGGTTCAGGTACTGTCAAGATGCATTCCTACAAGGGGGAGAGGGAGGGCAAACAAAGCCAGAGCTCCCTGGATGATGATGACATTAGGGCATATGACAGATATTAGCTTGATAATACAAGGGAGAATCAGGTTGAATATATAAAGTACTGATAAGTGAGAAAGAAAATAGGGGGGGTAAAGCGACAGTACGACAATAGATTGGCAGCTAACATAAAGGGGAATCCAAAGGCCTACTAGAGGCAGATTAACAGTAAAACGGCTGCCAGAGGAACAAAATG
Organism: Heterodontus francisci; assembly: GCF_036365525.1. Taxonomy (NCBI): domain Eukaryota; kingdom Metazoa; phylum Chordata; class Chondrichthyes; order Heterodontiformes; family Heterodontidae; genus Heterodontus; species Heterodontus francisci. The sequence continues at coordinate 16,395,591 of NC_090421.1, read as the reverse complement.
GTGATCTGTTGGTGGAGGCAGAAGGCATGGCTGAGGTATTAAATGACTACTTTGCATTGGTGTTTACCAAGAGAGGACTTTGCCAAAGCTAGGGTAAAAGAGGAGGTTGCCAAGATATCGGATGAGATAAAAATAGGTAAAAAGGATATGCGAAAAAGTCTGGCAGTACTTAAAGTGGATAAGTTACCTGGTCCAAATGAGTTGCATCTTATATTACTGAAGGAAGCAAGGGAGGATATTGCAGAGGTGCTGGCCACGATCTTCCAATCCTCCTCAGGTACAGGATTATGTCAGGACTGGAGAATTGCAAATGTTACACCCTTGGTCAAAAAAAGGGAAGAAGGATAACCTGGCAATTACAGACCAGCCAGTTTAATGTTTGTGAGGAAGCTTTTAGAAACAATAATCTGGGAGAAAATTAACAGCCATTTGGACAAGTATGGACTAATAAAGGTGAGCCAGCATGAAATTGTTGAGGGCAAATCGTATTTGACGAACTCGATGGAGGTTTTTGATGCGGTAACAGAAAGGGTGGATGAGGACAGTGCAGTTGATGTGTATATGGACTGACAAAAGGTTTTTGATAAAATACTACATAATAGGCTTGTTAGCAAAGTTGAAGCCCAGTGGGCAGCATGGATACAAAATTGGTTAAGGGATAGTAAACAGAAAGTTGTGATGAATGGCTGTTTTTCAGACTGGAGGGAGGTGTACAGTGGAGTTCCCCAAAGTTCAGCCCCATGACGATTGCTATTTTTGATGTACGTTAATGATTTGGAAGTACAGGACACAATTTTGAAATTTGCATATGTCATGAAACTTGGAGGTGTATTAAACAGTGAAGAAGATAGTAATAGACTTCAGGACACAGAGGCTGGCGGAATGGGCGGACATATGGCAGCTGAAATTCAACGCAGAAAAGGGTGAGCTGATGCATTTTATAGGAAGAATGAGGAAAAACAATACAAGCTCAATAGTACAGTTTTAAAGGGCGTGCAAGAGCAGAGAGACCTGGGGATGTTTGTGTACAAATCTTTGAAGGTGGCAGGACAGGTTAGCAAAGCAGTTAATAAAGCATGTAGGATCCTGGGCTTTATGATTAGAGGCATAGATTACAAAAGCCAGAAAGTTATGCTAAACCTATATAAAGCACCAGTTCTGCCCTAATTGGAGTATTCTGTCCAATTCTGGGCACCATGCTTTAACAAGGACGTGAAGGCTTTGGAGAGGGTATAGAAGATATTTATTTGCTAGAATAATTACAGGGATCAGGGATTACAGTTACATAAATAGACGGGAGAAGCCATGGTTCTCTTTAGAGTAGCAAAGGTTAAGAGAGATTTGATAGCAGTGTTTAAAATCATGACAGGTTTGGATAGCGTAAATAAAAAGAAACTGTTTCCAATGGCTGAAGGGTTGATAACCAGAGCGCACAGATTTAAGGTGATCCGCAAAAGAACCAGAGGCAACATGAGGAAAAACTTCTTTTAGATGAATGCTTAGGCTTTGGAATGTGCTGCCTGATAGGATGGTGAATACAGATTCAATAGTAACCTTCAAAATGGAACTGGATAAATACTTGACGGAAAAAGGGTTGCAGGGATATGAGGAAAGAGTGTGGGAGTGGGGTTAACTGAATTGCTCTTTGAAGTGGCTGGCATAGACTCAGTAGACCGAATGGCCACCTCCTGTGCGGCACTATTCTATGTTTGTATAATCTGTGGCGTTATTCACAGACGAATGGAAAGGGAGGTTGGGAAGAGAAGAGGATTTAAATAGTTTAGGGCTTGGACATGTAGAGAGAAAAAGAACAATTTGTTTATGGTTAGTATGGGGAAATGAACAATATTCCAGATTGATGACAGTAGTACTGAGATGAGGGTGGATATTTTAGAAGACAGATAGTTCTTGATATAGATTTCTTGAATAGTGTTGAGTGCACAGTAACTGGGTTGGGGCAATTTCATATCGACTGTTTTAATACTTGAGAAAGTGTAGGTAAAATGAGATGTGAAATAACAGAAAATATGTGAAAAGAGTGATTTATTAATGTCTGTTGACCGAGGGATGGGGGAGGGTCTAAAGTTTACCAATTTTTGTATCGTCTGCAAACTACTTCATCATGCCTCCTACATTTAAGTCTAAATCATTGATATATCATCATAAAAAGCAAGGTTACCTAGTACTGAGCTCTGTGGAACCCCACTGGAAATAGCTTTCCAGTGGCAAAAGTACCCATCGACCATTGCCCTTTGCTTCCTGCCTCTGAGCCAATTTTGGATCCAACTTGTCATTTGCTCTTGGGTCCCATGGGCTTTTACTTTTCTGACACGTCTGCCATGTGGGACCTTGTCAAAAGTCTTGCTAAAATCTATATAGACTACATTAAATGCACTACCCTCAGCGACCCTACTTGTTACCTCCTCAAAATATTCAATCAAGGTAGTTAGATATGATCGTCCCTTAACAAATCCAGGCTGACAGTCCTTGATTAAACCATGCCTTTCTAAATGTTTATCCCATTCAGTATTTTTGCTTCTTTGTTCCTGGGATGTGGGTGTCACTGGCAAGACCAGCATTTATTGCCCATCCCTAATTGCCCTTGAGAAGGTGGTGGTGAGCTGCCTTCTTGAACAGCACCCACAGTGCTGTGAGGCAGGGAGTTCCAGGATTTTGACCCAGCGACAGTGAAGGAACAGTGATATAGTTCCAAGTCAGGATGGTGTGTGGCTTGGAGGGGAACTTGCAAGTGGTGGTGTTCCCATGCATCTGCTGCCCTTGTCCTTCTAGTTAGTAGAGGTCGCGGGTTTGGAAGGTGCTGTTTAAGAAGCCCTTAGTGTTTTGCTGCACTGCATCTTGTAGATGGTACAAACTGCTACCACTGTACATCGGTGGTGGAGGGAGTGAATGTTTGTGGATGGTGTGCCAATCAAGCGAGCTGCTTTGTCCTGGATGGTGTCGAGCTTCTTGAGTGTTGTTGGAGCTGCACCCATCCAGGCAAGTGGAGAGTATTCCATCATGTTCCTGACTTGTGCCTTGTAGATGGTGGACAGGCTTTGGGGAGTCAGGAGGTGAGTTACTCGCCGCAGGATTCCTAGCCTCTGACCTGTTCTTGCAGCCACGGTATTTATATAGCTATTCCAGTTCAGTTTCTGGTCAATGGTGACCCCAGGATGTTGATAGAGGGGGATTCAGCGATCGTAATGCCATTGAATGTCAAGAGGAGATGGTTAGATTCTCACTTGTTGGATATGGTCATTGCCTGGCACTTGTGTGGTGCGGATGTTACTTGCCACTTATCAGCCCAAGCCTGGATATTGTCTAGGTGTTGCGGCATTTCTACACGGACTGCTTCAGTATCTGAGGAGTCGTGAATGGTGAGGATTTGGGAATGGTGCTGAACATTGTGCGATCATCAGCGAACATCCCCACTTCTGACCTTATGATTTGAAGGAAGGTCATTAATGAAGCAGCTGAAGATGGTTGGACCGAGGACACTACCCTGAGGAACTCCTGCAGTGATGTCCCGGAGCTCAGATGATTGACCTTCAACAACCACAGCCATCTTCCTTTGCACTAGGTATGACTCCAGCCAGCGGAGTGTTTTCCACCTGATTCCCATTGACTCCAGTTTTGCTCAGGCTCCTTGATGCCATACTTGGTCAAATGCTGCCTTGATGTCAAGGGCAGGCACTCTCACCTCACTTCTTGAGTTCAGCTCTTTTGTCCATGTTTGAACCAAGGCTGTAATAAGGTCTGGAGCTGAGAGGCCGTGGCAGAACCCAAACTGAGCGTCAGCGAGCAGTTTATTGCTAAGCATGTGCCGCTTGATAGCACTGTTGATGACACCTTCCATCGCTTTACTAATGATTGAGAGTAGACTGATGGGGCGGTAATTGGCCAGGTTGGACTTGTCCTGCTTTGTGTGTACAGGGCATACCTGGGCAATTTCCCACATTGATAGGTAGATGCCAGTGTTGTAGCTGTACTGGAACAGCTTGGCTGGGGGCACGGCAAGTTCTGGAGCACAGGTCTTCAGTACTATTGCCGGAATATTGTCAGGGCCAATAGCTTTTGCAGTATCCAGTGCCTTCAGTCATTTCTTGATATCCCGCGGAGTGAATCGAATTGGCTGAAGTCTGGCATCTATGATGCTGGGGACTTCAGGAGGAGGCCGAGATGGATCATCAATTCAGCACTTCTGGCTGAAGATTGTTGCAAATGCTTCAGCCTTATCTTTCACACTGATGTGCTGGGCTCCCCCATCATTGAGGATGGGGATATTTGTGGAGCCACCTTCTTCGGTTAGTTGTTTAATTGTCCACCACCATTCCTGACTGGATGTGGCAGGACCGCAGAGCTTAGATCTGAGCCATTGCGTGCTGCTTATGCTGTTTGGCACGCATGTAATCCTGTGTTGTAGCTTCACCAGGTTGACACCTCAATTTGAGGTATGCCTGGTGCCGCTCCTAGCATGCCCTCCTACACTCTTCATTGAACTAGGGTTGATCCCCCTGTTTGATGGTAATGGTAGAGTGGGGGATATGCTGGGCCATTGTAGTTGAGTACAATTCTGCTGCTGCTGATGGCCCACAGCGCCTCATGGATACCCAGTTTTTAGTTGCTAGATCTGTTTGAAATCTATCCCATTTAGCATGGTGGTAGTGCCACACAACACGATGGACGGTATCCTCAATGTGAAGACGGGACTTTGTCTCGAAATGGACTGTACGGTGGTCACTCCTACCAATACTGTCATGGACAGCTGCATCTACAGCAGGCAGATTGGTGAGGACGTGGTCAGGTATATTTTTCCCTCTTGTTGGTTCCTTCACCACCTGCCACAGACCCAGTCTAGCAGCTATGTCCTTTAGGACTTGGCCAGCTCAGTCAGTAATGGTGAAACGAGCCACTCTTGGTGATGGACAATGAAGCCCCCCACCCAGAGTGCATTCTATGCCCTTGCCGCCCTCAGTGTTTCCTCCAAATGGTGTTCAACATGGAGGAGTACTGATTCATCAGCTGAGGGGGGGGGGGGGGGGTGGCGGGGGATGGTCAGTAGATGGTAATCAACAGAAGGTTTCCTTGCCCATGTTTGACCTGATGCCGTGAGACTTCATGGAGTCCAGAGTCAATGTTGAGGACTCCCAGGGCAACTTGTTCCCGACTGTATACCACTGTGCTGCCACTTCTGCTGGGTCTGTCCTGCCGGTGGGATAGGACATATCCAGGTATGGTGATGGCGGTGTCTGGGACATTGTCTGTAGGATATGATTTGGTGAATATGACTATGCCAGGCTGTTGCTTGACTAGTCTGTGGGACAGCTGTCCCAACTTTGGCACAAGCCCCCAGATGTTAGTAAGGAGGACTTTGCAGGGCCGACAGGGCTGGGTTTGCCGTTGTCATTTCCAGTGCCTAGGTCGATGCCGGGTGGTCCGTCTGAGTTAATTCTGTTTTATTGACTTTGTAGTGGTTTGATACAACTGAGTAGCTTACTAGGCCATTTCAGAGAGCTTTTAAGAGCCAACCACTTTGCTGTGGGTCTGGAGTCACATGTCGGCCAGACCAGGTGAGGATGGCAGATTTCCTTCCCTCAAGGACATTAGTGAACCAGATGGGTTTTTACAGCAATCAACAGTGGTTTCATGGTCACCATTAGACTTCATCACCCAGATTGTTAATTAATTGAATTCAAATTCCACCTTCTGCCCCAGAGAAATACCCTGTGTCTTTGGGTTACTAGTCCAGTGACAATAACACTTTGCCACCGTCTCCCCTTTTCACACTCATACTTCTTAACAACAACCTCCCCCTCTTTTGTGAAGACAGACGCCAAGTATTTATTAAGAACCATGCCCATGTCTTCCGCCTCCCCACACATTACTTTTTTGTCCTCTAATTGACCCTACTCTTTCCTTCGTTATCCTCTTGCCTGTTATGTATTTATAAAACATCTTTGGGTTTGTTCACTTTTCTTAGCACTGGTTGGTGGACAGCAGTGGTAAAGTCCTCGGATCAAGTTATCAGCCTGCCTTATCAAGTGGGGGCATTAATGAGGGGTGATCTTAAAAAATAGGAAAGAAAATGTAACTAATATTTTATGCATTTGGGAAATGTGTAGATCACGCTTAACTTGAAAGGTATTTTTTGACCATTCCTGAATCTTTCTCCTCTTCCAATAATTTCCCTTATCTTTTACTTTTACCTGATCTATTGTGCCATGTTTGGTAGATTTCCTTTTGAACTTTCTAATGGACCACTTAGTGTTTCGACTGGTTGAACACTTGATTCGCTCTCTCTGGATCACCTGGCTGAAAATTCATGCCTGTTTTCTCTCTCACTTCTGGGTTGGAAGCTAGAGCAGGATAGAGATGGCAACTGTAGGTGTATCAGGTCATTGGGTCATTTGTACTTTGCAAGAGCTTGAAATTACAGTGAAGAATTTTAAACCTGCTCTGCCTTTTTCTGGTGTGCCTGCATCACAGGTTACTCTGCAGCCAATCCGTGTGTGAGGGAGACTGGCCTTCATGGAGTGGGTGGAGGGAGGCAGGAGGCATACGGGATCTATTGTGGGGTTCATTTTAAATCATCCTGAATCTTTGCAATATTTATTTTAATATTTGGGATGCTTGATTGGGAGTTGTTCTGATTACCACTTCCAGTGCTGCTTTCAAACACTGAAGCATAAGATTATGGCCCATGCACGGAACACATCAATTGGATCCTTTTAAGACTTTCTGAAATGTCTTCCAGCCTAAGACAAGCTGCAGTCTTAAAAAGTGTTCAGCAGTGATTGTGTTAGTAAAACGCCTTAATCCTTTGTATGATCGGCAGTTTTCATCTTGTTTTGTCTCCCTTGTATTTATGGTGATGCACGAGCCATTTTGTCATGTTTATAACAGTGCTCTGTGTTGGCCACACTACTGTAGCGAGCCCTTTCAGAGCTATGCCCGATTGAATTGTCACTTAATATTTCTGACCAGATGCTGTGAGCATCTGTTACTTTTGTTTCACTTTCCTTTCTCATGCTTGAGCATTCTCTTGCTCGATATGTTCTAAAAATAGAATCCAAAATGTAAAAATATAATTGCTTCCAGAGGCTGCTTTTTATTATCATGGGTCATTCGCTGCAAGTTCAACCCACCTGTTTGGAGTAAGGAGTGGGTAAAAGACACCAGCACAAAATGATAAACCTATTTCTCCATTTTAGCAAGGGAGAATACAAGTTTCCAGTACCTCACCACCGCCACCACTTGTTTTTGCTGATGTTGTGGGCAGGTGACCAGGAACATGATATTTCCTCCTTTGGCTGGCTGTTAAATATATGTGGGATATGATGATACGTTCCAGCTTATAAGCATGTAATTCATGGTGCACGTACCATAAGCAGGTTGGAGTATTGGCATCCTCCAGGACCATTACACAGGAAATTGAAGAGACAATAGTAGGGATGTCCTTTCTGTATTTCTACATAAGATCATTAGATAATTATAGATGAAGAAGGCCATCTTGGTTGATCCATCCAAAATGAGGCTAGAGTCCTTCTGCATTCTAATATCCAATTGTTTCCTAAATGATTGCAGGTTTTTTTGCCCCCCCGCCCCCGCTATATTCAACAGTCCATTGCATGTGTTCATCACTCACTAAGTGCAGAGAAACTTCCTGACATCAGTCCTAAATTCTGCTGCCTGTATCCTAACTTGCACCAAGCCCCGTTCATCCATGATTCCTGTACTCGCTGATGTACATTGACTCCCAGCCTGGCAATGCCTCGATTATTTTTTAAAGTCTCATCCTTGCATTCAGTTCCCTCATGGCCTCCCCCATCTCTAACCTCCTCCAGCGCTTCCCCAATTCTGGCCTCTTGCATATACCTGATTTTGATTTGCTCCATCATTGGTGGCTGTGCCTTCAGCTGCCTGCCCTTAGGATCTGGAATTCCGTCCCTAAACTTCTCTGCCTCTCTATCTTCCTTCTAAGACGCTCCTTAAAACCTACCTCTGACGAATCTTTTGGCCAACTGTCCTAATATCTCCTTATGTGACTCAGTGTCAAGTTTTGTTTGATAACACTCCGGTGAAGTGCCTTGGGATGTTTTACTTTGTTCAAGGTGCTATATAAATGCAAGATGATGTTGTAAATTTATCTTTTACTGGTTTGACCCAGTGGCCTTTGTCCTACTCCCTCAATTAAAGTTCATATTACGAGACCTATCTTTTGAATTCCTTTAACAATCTTGTATCCCTCCATCAAGGGAACTCCAGTTTGAAAAGCCCCGGTTTCTCCAGTCTCTCCCCATAATTCACCAGACAGACCCCTGATACTGGGGACCAGCCTCATGGCTGTTTTCTACACTGTATCTAGCACTTAAATGTCTCACTGCTCAGAACTGGACACACTGCTCAAGGTGGGTCTGACCAGAGCTCTGTGCAGTTTGATCATGATGTCCTCTTATTTGCATTCTACTGTTTGTGCTGCATTTCTGCATTCTGTTGTCTTTGTTGATGTCTGCATTGGTTTGGTTGGACATTTTGTGTGTTGAGGTTACCGAGACTCCAAGGTCTCTTTCAGATTAATTCCTCATTATTTGCACCCCATTCATAGAGTATATGTGTTGCCCATTTTTCCTTCCTATGTGCAATGCTTTACACTTGATCACCGTATCCCATTTTTCTTCGAGTCAGAATGTTAATGTCTGCATACCAAGCAAGACTTCAGCATATAATCTAGGCTGATACTCCATTGGGACTACTGAGGGTGTGCTGCATTGTTGGAAGTGCTGTCCTTCAAATGAGATGTTAAATTAGTGAGGCCTGCCTGCCCCAGGGCTCAGGTGGATGTAAAAGATGCCATGATGCTCTTGGAAGAAGAGCTATGAGTTATTCTAGTCTGCCGACCAACATTTTTGCCTCAACCAGCACACCAAAATAAAAAGCAGATTAACTGGTTATGTATGGCACTGCTGTTTGTGGGATCTTTCTGGGTGTAAAATGGCTGCCATGTTTGCCTACCTAAGGTACAGTATTTCAGAGTAATTATTTATATGTGAAGTGCTTTAAAATTTTTCTGAGAGACATGATATGTTATAATAAATGAAAGTCATATTTGTCTGCACTCAAAGTCCCAAGCTTGTATCGCAATTTCTTCAAATGAGAAACCTAGGATGCATCCGAGGATGCTGCGGGAAGCAAGGGTGGGAATTGCAGAGGCACTGGTCATAATCTTCCAATCCTCCTCAGATACAGGGGTGGTGCTAGAGGGCTGGCGAATTGCAAATGTTACACCCCTGTTCAAAAAAAAAAGACTGTAAGGATAAACCCAGCAACTACCAGCCAGTTAGTTTAACCTTGGGGGTGGGAAAGCTTTTAGAAACAATAATCCGGGACAAAATGAAGTCATTTGGATAATTGTAGATTAATTAAGGAAAGCCAGCACAGATTTGTTAAAGGCAAATCGTGTTTAGCTAATTTGATGGAGTTTTTGATGAGATAACAGAGAAGGTTGATGAGGGCATCGCGTTTGATAAAGTACCGCATAATAGCCTTGCCAGCAAAGATGAAGCCCATGGAATAAAAGGGACAGTGGCAGCATGGATGTGAAGTTGGCTGGGTGACCGGAAACAGAGAGTAATGGTGAATTGTTGTTTCTTGGACTCTTGGAAAGTATACAGTGACGTTTCCCCAGGGGTTGGTACTAGGATCACTGCTTTTCTTGATCTATGCTCATCACTTAGACTTGGGTGTGCAGTGCACCATTTCAAAATTTGCAGATGGCACAAAACTTGGAAGTATTGTGAACTGTGAGGAGGATAGTGATAGACTCCAAGAGGACATAGGCTGGTGGAATGGGCAGACACGTGGCAGATTAAATTTAACGCAGAGAAATGCGAAGTGGTATATTTTGGTAGGAAGAACGAGGAGAGACAATATAAAATAAAGGACACAATTCTAAATGGGGTTCAAGAACAGAGACCTTGGGGTATATGTGCACAAATCGTTGAAGGTGGCAGGACAGATTGAGAAAGTGGTTAAAATGGTATATGGGATACTGAGCTTTATAAACAGGCATCGAGTACAAAAGCAAAGAAGTTATGGTGAACCTTTATGAAACACTGGTTCGGCCTCAACTGAAGTATTATGTCCACCACACCGGACTTTAGGATGGGGGTGAAACCTTTAGAGAGCGGGTAGAAAAGATTGAGAATGGTTCCAAGGATGAGGGACTTAAGTTACATGGATAGATTGGAGAAGCTGGGTTTGTTCTCCTTAGAGAAGAGAAGGTTGAAAGGAGATTTTAGAGAATCATAGAATGGTTACAGCACAGAAGTAGGTGTGATTTTGAACACCTCTATCAAATCTCCAGCTTCTCCATTCGATCCACATAACTGAAGTCTCTCATCCTCGGAACCATTCTTGTAAATCTTTTCTGCACCCTCTCCAATGCCTTCACATCCTTCCTAAAGTGCGGTGCCCAGAACTGGACACAATACTCCAGTTGAGGCCGAATCTGTGTTTTATAAAAGTTCACCATACCTTCCTTGCTTTTGTACTCTATGCCTCTCTGTATAAAGCCCAGGATCCTATCTGCCTGATAGATGTGCTCAAAATCATGAGAGGTCTGGACAGAGTAGATAGAAAGAAACTGTTTCCATTGGTGGAAGGATCAAGAAGTAGAGGACACAGATTTAAGGTGATTGGCCAAAGAACCATTGATGGAATGAGGAAAAGCCTTTTTATGCAGTGAGTGGTTAGGATCTGGAATGCACTGCCTGAGAGTGTGGTGGAGGCAGATTCAATTGTGGCTTTCAAAAGGGAATTGGATGATTATTGGAAGAGAAAGAATTTTGCAGGGCTACCGGGAAAAGGCAGGGGGACTAGTTGAGTAGTTCTTACAGAAAGCTGACATGAACATGACTGGTGGAATGGCCTCTTCTGTGCTGTAACCATTCAATGAAAGACTGTTAATCAATAAGTAACAGTGAGGTGACACTTGGCTTTGATGGGAGAGAAAAGCAGAGAGGGTTTGCACATTGTGTTTTTTCTATAAGGCTCAAATGAATAATTCAATGGGAACTGTTACCCTGCTGGAAGCATGCTCACTGGAGAGACCATGTGAATCATTTGGGATTTTTCCATTTCCAAAAAACCAGCCATCCGATGGTAAGAGAAGTGCTTTTTAGTTTACACTTTTTTTCTAAGAATAAATGTTTACAGCTGGGTTTGTGTTTTGGTTGTTAAACAGACTTAACCAGTGTGTTGTGCTTGGCTAAAGTACTAGATGGGAAGAAAAATATGGATGGCAGTAAGAAGCTATTTACGTGGCTTTAAATAATTACATTTTAATTCTGAACGGCTGCAGCCCTGACACCAGACTGAATCTCTTGCTGATGTTTAAACCAGCTATCCAAAGCCGCAATAGAAATGTTTTACACTCGTGTTTGTTGAATATGTGCACTCGGCAAGCTGTGGGATGTCGGAGAGAAGAATTACTGCTGGAGATACTTGGAGCACAGGTTACCATTTCAACTGGAAGCCTTCATCACAATGCATCTGAAATGTTGACCTGTCTGTCTGTCTTTCTCAACTGCTTACTGTGCAGCTTTGCGTTTATACCACCAGTTTTCTGCCGGACGATAGTCTAGGAGGTAGACTGTTATTCTAAGCAATTTGTGGGCCCCACACTGATGTGGCTTTACAGTGCCTTTGGGCTTGCACTGGTCAGCTCAGTCAGGTTAGAGAGTGCTGTCGCTGGCAGAGGCGCCTGCTATTCAACGACTCTTATACATTTTTACGCTACAGTAAAATGGTGCTCTGTACTACTGCCGCCATTAAGATATTGTCTGTAAAGGACGCAAGCTCCATTACACAGTGGCCTGGAGTTTCCACAAGATTGCACTGGGTTTTTCAGTACTATTTGCCTGAAGTTGACGACACCAGAGCAAATGATAATGTAATTTTAAGTGCAGGTTTTGTTCAGTGCAACTCAAGTTTCCATGATTTTTCATGCTAGTTTACAAAGCATTGTGCTCGAAGCCAGCCATGCCCCTGATCGAATTCATCAGCACTGGGAGTTGCTGCTGATTGCATTCACTTGTGGGCCTTTAAGAAGGAGGCTGTAAAAATTAAGCTTTTTTTGGGGTGCAAGGACACTAATGGGCACCTGTTAATAAGTTTACGAAGAAACTGATTACTATACACCAATATAACCAGCATCAAGATAAATGTTTTTTTTAAAAGTCATTTTCAATAACTTAAAATCTGGTTACTCACAGGTGGTGGACTAGGCACTCTGAGAAAGTACTTATTTTGTGAGGTGTACCCATTTTAATTTGCACCAAGTTACCACTCTTTTAAATACATCAAGAAATATTTTTTAAAGCAAATTTTTTTTTAAATTACATTCGAAAGACAATTGCACTGGTCCATGGCAGATTTTTCCATTTGACAATATACAAATGCGTTTGAGTGGCAACTCGAGGGCGAAAGAAAAGCACCTCTTTAAAAACAAGCACAATTTTGAGTGCAATTTGTGCCCAGATTGCTGATTGTGCTGAAAGCAGAAATTCTTTCCCCCCCACCCCACCCCCCCCCCACTCCTCCAAATTGCAAATTGCCAGAGGCTGCACAAAGCATCAGCCTACGTTCTGTTCGTCCACCAAAGGTCCCAGTAGGAACTCGTAACATAGTGGTAAAGAAAAAGAGCAGAGCGGTGCTGATTAGGTTATGGGCAGCAGAGTTTTGGATGAGCTCGCATTTATGGAAGGTGGAAGATGGGAGGCTGGCCAGTGAGCACTAGTGTAGTTGAGACTGGAGGTAACAAAGGCACAGATGAGAATTTTAGCAACAGAAGAGCTGAGGCAGGGGCAGTGATGGGTCATATTGCGGAGGTGGTTTTAGTGATGGAGAGGATATGGGGTTGGAAGCTCAGTACAGGATCTGATAGGACACCAGGGTTGCGAGCAGCCTGGTTTCAGCCTTAGACAGTGGACAGGGATGGAATTGGTGGCTAGGGAATGCAGTTTGTGGCGGGGGCCGAAGATAATGGTTTCAGTCTTCCCAATATTTAACTGGAGGAAAGTTCTGCTCATCCAGTGCTGGATGTTGGACAAGCAGTGTGATAAATCATCTGCAGTGGAGGGGTCAAGAGAGGTGGTGGTGAGGTAGAGCTGGGTGGCGTCAGCTTACATGTGGAACCTGACATTGTGTTTTCAGAAGGTGTCACCAAGGGGTAGCACATAGATGAGAAACAGGAAGGGTTCAAGGATAGATCCTCTGAGTTCTCCAGCTGGAATTATCTGAGAAGCCATTGCAGGATACTAAAAGTTTACATAACAGGAGGTCATTTGGCCCATTATCTCTTGGCCGGCGTTTGGTGAAGTAGTTGAATCCCGGTGCCCGGCTCCTCTGCAAATTTGAAGCACTGGCTTTCTGTGGGGAGGATGAGCTGGAAATTGGCACAACAGAGCATGCAAATTAACATGCATGTGGGAGCCTAGGATAAAGGAAAGGAAAGGCCTGACATCCTGTATGGTGTTTAGGGGATTAGGAAACAGGACCACAAGGATGGTAATCTCTGGATTACTCCCCCAGCCATGTGATTTGAATGGGTGAGGGTCAAAAGATTAGGGAGCTCAAAGTGTGGTTTAAAGGGATGGTGTCAGGAAGAGGGTCTGTGTTTTGTGCGGCATTAGCAGCAGCTCTGGGGAAGGTGAGAGCTATTCCACAAGGGGTGGGCTACAGCTGAACAGGAAAGAGGCTAATGAACTAAACTAGAAAGGAAGGGGACAGAGAAAATCAAGACAATCCGAAAGATAAACTGTGGAATGTAGAAATAGATGAGCTGAATGTAGAATTAAAAAAAATACTCTGCAAAAAGGAAGTGCATGTAGAAGGAATAAAGGTGGAAAATCAAATCAACCTGTTATAAACAGGAAAAAGACTAAGATAAAGGTGTTACCTTGGGCAAAATCCTCAAGGGAAAAGGAGTAGCTTTAAATACAAACTTTAAAAGACAAAGGGCCTGTATTACAAAACTACAAGTGTGGGAAGTAAACAGGGGGCGTTAGAACCAGTGATGTCACAGAAAGATATGGATTCAAAACATGAACAGAAACTTGGCTTCAAACTGAGCAGGAGTGGAAAATAAACACATTGGGTGTAATATTTTTAGGAGGGCTGGAATAGGTAAGAAAAGCAGAGGAGGTGTATTACATATTGCAAAGCCCCCAATTGTGGAAGAAATCAGCAGACAGAGTAAGATGAGTGAACAATAAAGTTATTATTCCAGGAGATTTTAATTACCCACTCATTGACACAGGGAGGGAGTAAACAGAACAAAGGGGGTGGAATTCCTGCAGTGTGTACAGGACTGCTTCCTCAAGCAGTCTGTCCGTAGACCGACCAGGGGAAAGGCAGCACTCGGTCTAGTTATGAGTGATGAAACATATCGGATAGATGACGTGAATGTGGGGAACATTTGGGGAACAGTGAACATAATTGCACAGTGGCGCAGTGGTTAGCACCGCAGCCTCACAGCTCCAGGGACCCGGGTTCGATTCCGGGTACTGCCTGTGTGGAGTTTGCAAGTTCTCCCTGTGTCTGCGTGGGTTTTCTCCGGGTGCTCCGGTTTCCTCCCACAAGCCAAAAGACTTGCAGGTTGATAGGTAAATTGGCCATTATAAATTGTCACTAGTATAGGTAGGTGGTAGGGAAATATAGGGACAGGTGGGGATGTTTGGTAGGAATATGGGATTAGTGTAGGATTAGTATAAATGGGTGGTTGATGTTCGGCACAGACTCGGTGGGCCGAAGGGCCTGTTTCAGTGCTGTATCTCTAATAATTTAAGGTCTAAGGTCCAAATAGAAAGTAAGAAGTTGCATTTAAATGGAGCCTTTCACATAGTCAAGACATCTCGAAGTCCAACCAATGCAGTACTTTTGAAATGCGTTAACTGCTCTCATGTTGGGAAACGCAGCGGCTAATTTGCTCACATCAAGGTCAGACAAACAGCAATGAAATAGATTACTACATAACGGGGGCTAAACTAGACTGTTTAGCGTCCTTTTTCTTGACCATGCGTGGCATCTAACGCTCGAAAATGGATCCAAGATGCACATGCACACTGGTGAACGCATGTTCTTACTTTCGATTTGGACCTTAGACCTTTGTTACGCCAATGCGTTTTATTGAATGATAATTTTCTTTAATCCACTGACCAGAGATCTGAATTTATTTTTTTTAAAAGACAAGCTGCCAGAAAAGTAATCCTTTCAGCTTAAGATGATCACTTAATTTGCAACACTATATCCTACGCTGCAATGCTTGTGAGGAGAGAGACGAAATGTCTGCTAATACCCCAGCAGGAACCAAGACCCAGGAAGTTTAAGGGAACTGTTTGTTCTCTTTCTTTTAGCGAGAAGAAGCAATACTGCTAAATGCCATGTTTGAATCACTGAGTGACTGTCATGTGACAAGCCCCTTCCCATCTGTAGTTTTTATTTTATTTTATTTTTTTATTTAGAGATACAGCACTGAAACAGGCCCTTCGACCCACCAAGTCTGTGCCGACCAACAACCACCCATTTATACTAACCCTACAGTAATCCCATATTCCCTATCACCTACCTACACTTGGGGCAATTTACAACGGCCAATTTACCTATCAACCTGCAAGTCTTTGGCATGTGGGTGGAAACCGGAGCACCCGGGGAAAACCCACACAGACACAGGGAGAACTTGCAAACTCAACACAGGCAGTACCCAGAATTGAACCCGGGTCCCTGGAGCTGTGAGGCTGCGGTGCTAACCATTGCGCCACTGTGCCGCCCCTTAACTTTTAAGCTGGTTTTCTGTGCAGCAGCAGAGAAGCAACTGGACTGGTGCGATTGAGAAAATCAGTAACTGCAGAAATGTTGTGGTGAACGGAGGGCCAAAGGCTAGACAGTTGGGATTTTGAAAGTGGAAATGAAAGGCCAAGTCAAAGGCTGGCTGCTGGGTGACAGGGGTTATCCACTCACAACATGGGGGTCAGAACTCCGGTCCAGAACCCATGCACACGAAAGATTACAGCGCAGAAGGAGGCTATTCAGACCATCGTGTCTGCACCGGCTGAAAAAACTAGCCACCCAATTTATTCCCACCTTCCAGTACCTGGTCCATAGCCTTGCAGGTTACAGCACTTCCGGTGCATGTCCAGGTACCTTTGAAAAGAGTTGAGGGTTTCTAACTCCACCACCATTCCTAGCAGTGAATTCCAGACACCCACCACCCTCTGGGTGTAAAAGTTTTTCCTCATGTCCCCTCTGATCCTTCTAGCAATCACCTTAAATCTGTGCCCCTGGTCATTGACCTCTCCACTAGGGGAAACAGGTCCTTCCTGTCTGTCTAGGCCCCTCATAATTTTGTGCACCTCAATTAAGTCACCCCTCAGCCTCCTCTGTTCTCAGGAAAACAGCCCTAGCCTATCCAATCTTTCCTTGTAGCTGCTACTTTCAAGCCCTGTCAACATTCTTGTAAATCTCCTCTGTACTCTCTCCAAAGCAACTTTGTCCTTCCTACAATGTGGTACCAGAACTGTACACAATACTCCAGCTGCGGCCTTACCAGCGTTTTATGCAGTTGCAGCATTATATCCCTGCTTTTGTATTCTATACCTCAGCCAATAAAGGAAAGCATTCCATATACCTTCTTCACTTTATGTATCTGTCCTGCTACCTTCAGGACCTGTGGGCATGCACTCCAAGGTTTCTCACTTCCTCTACCCCTCTCAATATCCTCCCGTTTATTGTGTATTCCCTCGCTTTGTTTGCCCTCCCCAAATACATTACCTCACACTTCTCCAGATTGAATTCTATTTGCCACTTTTCAGCCCACTCAATGAAACCATTGATATCATTCTGGAATCTACAGCTATCCTCTTCACTATCAACTACACGGCCAATTTTTGTGTCATCTGCAAATTTCCCGATCATGCCTCCCACATTTAAGTCCAAATCATTAATATATACCACAATCAGCAAGGGACCCAACACTGAACCCTGTGGAATGCCACTGGAAACCACTTTCCATTCGCAAAAACATTTGCACAACAGGTACCACAAGGAATAGTATAGAGCACATCAAATCAAATCAACCTGTTATAAACAGGAAAAAGACTAAGATAAAGGTGTTACCTTGGGCAAAATCCTCAAGGGAAAAGGAGTAGCTTTAAATACAAGCTTTAAAAGACAAAGGGCCTGTATTACAAAACTATAACTGTGGGAAGTAAACAGGGGACGTTGGAACCAGTGATGTCACAGAAAGATATAGATTCATCCACTCCCTGGACCGCTGTGGAGGAGCCCTGCAGTACTCATCTGAGCAGTTCTCAAGATGTGTGGTTGCATGCTGCACAACCTCATCATTATGAGGGAGCAGTCCTCACCACCACCGATCAGGCGAAAAGCTGATGAGCAGGACAAAGTGGTGGAAGTGGAGGAGAAGCTGCAACAGAAAGTTTCGGAACACAAAGAAAAAGGGAGGATACAACATAGACACCCCTTTCTGCCCAGACTGTCTGATCCAATAAGTCATGAGCGAAACCAATAACCTCAGCTACATGTCCCTGGTCACCAACAGTCCCACACTCCTACACTTTCCTCGATCACTGACAGTCCTACTCAGCTGTTGAAGAACATATTGACAGAGTGCTGTGATGCCCTGGAAGCCCTTTTGAACAGTTATATCCAGAGTCACGATGGCAGCAGTTTGAGTTTCTGCTACCCATTCAGTCTTTGGATACTGTTTATGTTGCAATGAAAGCTGAGACATTGGCCATCAGCTGTTGAATCATGGTTGGTTCCAGAGGTATACTGATGGAGGTGACCTTACATCATCTGCAGCTTCTAAGTGGAAAGAGATTAAGGGGATGAGGGAGAAGTGGGTATGCAGATATCCTCATTATTAATTGTTTCAGCCCCACCAATGGCTACGTCCTCAGCGATGCCCCTTCCCATGATGGTCAGCACTGCCTTCTCCATGTGGGTTAAAACATGCAGGTGTACCTGTCCTCCTCCAGTTCTTTGCTGCTGCTGCCTCCTGTTATGCGCCACCTTCTCCTGCAAGAGAGAGGTCAGTGTGTCAGTGAGTGTCATGCAATATGTTTGGGTGATGTGGCTGTCATGGTTGAATAGATTCCAGTTTGAGAGAGTTGTGAATGCAAGACTTGTAACAGTGCTAATTGTGTGAGGGTGAGGTAAGGCATATGAATTTTAGGGTTGAGTACTAATTGCTGGAGATTGTTGGTAGGTGGATGACAGGGTTGTATTGAATTAAGCAGTGAGTGAGGCTAGTGGTGCAGTTGGTAGGTTATGCCATTTGAAGCTGAACTCACTCACCTTAACAACTAGTGTCAGATTATTGAACAACTTCCTGCACTGCATCCATATCCTTGGAAGTACATTTCTGGCATTGACTGCCGCCGCTACTTCTTCCCACTGCCTCCTGAGCATGTATCTGGAGGACCTCCTATCTCTCCTATGAATACAGGACATCACTCCTCTTTTCTGTCTCTTCCAAGGCCTCCAATGCATTCAGAAAACCTTGGTGCTTGCATGTTCAGCCATTCCTCAAAGTATCTTAACCCATATTCACTTACCAAAAAACTTGCACCACGTCTTGCCACCACACAGGCTACCTTTAAGTACTGCTAGCCATTTGTGATGTTGGGCCCTCTGTTGATGTGTGCAGTTAATGAACAGAGTGAGTAGCACTGGCTGCATGCAGAAATTATTTAAAACCGGTAGCATGAATTTAACGTGCTGTCTGCATCGTAAGGAATGGGCATGGGTTAATTGCGTGCGCTGATCCCCATGTCTGTTTTCGGGGGTTAGCAAATTCAACCCCCAATCTGTTATGCTCTGTACAGCAATTATTTAAATATAGGCCTAGAGCAGGGGTATCAAACTCATTTTATGCCATGGGCCAGATCAGATCTCTGAGCCAAAGTTAATACAATAGAAATAGATAATGATCAAAACAGATTGGTTCTTACATTTGGCGTTTATTTCCTAGATTGCAATCGTGATGACACTTTTATTTCATCACCTGTAAAGTGCTCTGGGATGTCCTGATGTTGTGCAAGACTGTATGTATAAAATGAAAGTTCTATTTACTGTTACTACTGCTCCTTGGCACCTCATAGCTTGAACCATTGCATCAACATTTGGAGCAAATACCTGAGCCGTGGCCATCTTCAGTACTGAGTTCAGGCTTGTGTCACGGAGTTGAGAACACAGCGTAGACTTATTGATATTTATTGTGGAGAATACTAGTTCATTCATGTATGTGGTCCCAAACGTGGAAAAAATTCCTAATGCAAAGGACCTCTGGTTGGGATAATTTGGTGGCAGGTATTGATAAAAGTTGGTAATAACAGCATAGGAAAACATATCCTTCAATGGAGTGTGGCACGACATTTCCCTAGCTTCAATTTGGAACTCCTCTGTTACACCCTGCAGCTTGATGGAAAATGGTTTGGTGAAAAGTGCGTAATCTCCTTCATGGTTCCCAAAGTTAGAGAAGTATCCTTAAAATTCCATTCCCAGTCAGTAATTTTGCCCATTCTGTTGCCACGGTATAAGGTCACAGCAGATCAAAGCACTCATCAGCTCTTCCCGAACAGCTGAGGAAACCCAAGTCATCATCCCAGCAAGGCAAGATACCCAAGATCTACAGAAGATTCTGACTTTACAAAACCCTGTACCATGAACAAGCTGTTACTCAGTATCAAAGTAATATATAAAAAAAGCAGCTGGACTTGACGATATTTTACATGAACAAATTAAGCACTTTGGACCTGTGGCTGTAATATGGCTCCTCCGTAGGTCCAATAATTACTTAGTAACCAACAAGATTCCCTAAGCTGTGGAGACGCGCCAGAATAGTGGCAATTCTGAAGCCAGCAAAGACCCAGCTAGCCCCAAGAGTTTCAGGCCAATCTCCCTGCTCGGCCACAGCGACAAACTGTTCGAGAGACTCACCTGAAATCGCTTGGCCCCCTTTGTAGATGCATGTCTCATCCCTGAACAAACGGAATTCAGACCAGGAAATCCTACCCAATCCAACTTCTAAATCTCACCCAATTCATTGAGGATGGCTATGAGACAGGAATAACAATAGGCGCAGCCTTCGTGGATTTATCTGCTGCATATGACACGGTCAATCATTGGATTCTTGCACAGAAGTTATTCCATATAACCAGAGATACCAGTTTGACTGAGCTGATAAGCAATGTATTGGCCAACAGACGTTTCTTTGTTGACCTAAAGGGTAAGCGAAGCAGATGGCGCAGACAGAAAACTGGCTTACGTCAAGGTAGTGTTCTTGCACCCTTGCTGTTCAATATTTATACCAATGACCAACCCATCCACCCATATACTAGAAGTTTCCTCTATGCTGATGACCTGTGCATAGCTTCTCAGGACCAACCCTTTGATACAGTAGAGAAGTCCCTTGGCGATGCACTAGATGAACTAACCAACCACTATGCAATTAATCATCTGCAGCCCAACCCTGAAAAGACACAGATCAGTTCTTTTCCGAGGAATAGAGATGCAAAATGAGAAATTAACATAAAATAAAAGCAAGATGCTGGAAAGCTGAAATAAAAACAAGAAATGCTGGAAATACTCAGCAGGTCTGGCAGCATCTGTGAAGAGAGAAGCAGAGTTAACCTTTCAGGTCAGTGACTCTTCGTCAGAACTGCCCTTATTTATGTTTAAAATACTAGTCTTGGACCCACTCTTCTTTCCCTCAAACAATGTAAATTTCAATCATATTATGATCGCTGCTACCTAGGGATGCCTTAACTATGAGGTCATTAATTAATCCTATCTCGTTGCATGATACCAGGTCTAGTATAGCCTGCTCTTTGGTTGGCTCCAGAACGTATTGTTCCAAGAAATTATCCCGAAAACATTCTATGTAGTCCTCATCTAGACTACCTCTGCCCATCTGATTTTTCCAGTCTACATGTACGTTAAAATCCCCCATAATTATCGCTGTACCTTTCTGACAAGCTGCCATTATCTCTTCCTTTATACCCCGTCCTACAGTGTGGTTAATATTAGGTGGCCTGTACATTACTCCCACAAGTGACTCCCACAAGCCAGACACGAAATAAGTGGGAAAAAAGTTACACAGCGAGTTGTTATGATCTGGAATGCACTGCCTGAATGGGTGAGAGATGCAGATTCAATAATAACTTTCAAAAGGGAATTGGATAGAGGGGAAAATTTGCATGGCTTTGGAGAATGAGCAGGGGAGTGGGACTAATTAGACAGCTCTTTCAATGAGCCAGCCCAGGCAGGATGGTCTGACTGGCCTCCTGTTGAGTACCATTCTATGTTCCATATGGAAGAGCAGCGAGATTTTATGATTGGAGAGGAATTTTCCAGTTGTTCCAAAATTGGTGTCATGTTTTGTTCTCGAGATTGTGTGACTGCACACTGGGAGGAATGGGAATGATTATGTGCAGAAATTGTACCATGCTGGGATGGGACCAGCTTGATGGGTCAGACCTTAACCTGTCCTTCTTAGTGTGATTTTATGTTCACATATTGGCCTACATCCCCTTATTGCTGACTCACCAACGAGATGAAATAGTTGTTCCCTATTTTTGTTTTTTTTAATTCTTTCATGGAATGTGGGCATCGCTGGCAAGGCCAGCATTTGTTCATCCCTAATTGCCCTTGACAAGTAGCTTGCCAAGCCATTTCAGAGAGCAGTTAAGAGTCAACCACATTGCTGAGAGGCTGGAGTCACATATAGGCCAGACTGGGTAAAGATGCCAGATTTCCTTCCCTAAAGGACATGAGTGAACCAGATGGTTTTTTTACAACTATTGATAGTTTCATGGCACAGTTACTGAGACAAGCTTTCAATTCCTATTTTTTATTAATCAATTGAATTTATTAGTTAATTGAATTTTTAAATTCCACCAGCTGCCATGGTGGGATTTGAACCCGTGTCCCCAGAGCATTAGCCTGGGCTTCTGGATTACTAGTTCAGTGACATAACCACTACCCCACCATCTACACAAAATTATACTGTCAAAAAAAACTTTGTTCTAATTTCAGTTTTTAAGTTTATTCTGTTTCTTTTAATATTCAAGTTATAATCACTCGGCAAATGGGTTGTAGGGCAAGAGTGGGGGAGTAGGCCTCTTTGAAGTAGCTGGCACAGACTCAATGGGCCAAATGGCCTCCTCCTATGCTGTACTATTCTATTCTTCCAACTTCTTACCCTACAATTTATATTGTCTTTAACACAGAAAAACATCTCAACAGTTTTAGGGTAGATTGTCATCATATATGAACATTGAGGCAAAACTTTCCAACACTGGAGGTCTGCCACTGGCGAGTGCACTGCCTTGGGAGAATGGATAGTATTTAGTCGTCATTCTGCTTAGTTTTCCAGGACTAGTGCCCAATTGTTGATCTTTTCTACCACGATGAGTAGATGGATTTATATGGCAGTTTCAGGAAGAGTGAATGCGAGTTGGCACACTGTACAAAGAAGGCATAAGGTTCTGTTGCTGCAAAATAAATGTTCTGTGGACATTCCAAACAATGCAGTCAATTCATTGGACTGTTAAGAATGTGGCAAGTATTGGATTTCAGACCTTGCCTTACGCATAGTGTTGTTTGGCAGTTTGTAGCCTTGTGTAGAACTTGACTGATCTGATCTTCACAGGTGTTACAGAATTGCATAAAGACCCTTGGAAAGGAGCTGTCTATTCTTTTGTTAGCTGGACCTTTATGCTTGGAAAACCGATGCCTGGTTAGGCATCATAGTGAGAAATAAAAATTGGTTACTTTGATCAATTCTAGGTGACTTTTATGTAAGGGCCATTGTGATGTACTGCAGCACTGAAATGTATATTTACTCTATAGATGACTGAAATACACAACATGTCCAACAGCATATTGGTAGAGTTAGGTAAGGCACTAAATTCAGTGAACACAGGAAAAATGATTTCGCGCAGTGGACTCGTCTGGTTCTGAACCACTTGAGACCCTCTTCCTGTCATCTGTTGTCCCGGACACCTGTCTCGTGGGCGTCCGTGGCAATCCTGTGAGGACAGACACTGGTAGGCTGATGGGCCTTAACAAAGCTTTGCTGAGTAATCCTGAATGGATGCATCTTCATATTTGGTGATTTGATATTGCTCAAAGCATTGATTGTAGTATTGGTGGGTGTAACATTTAAAGAAGGAATGTTTTAACCTTCCTGTGTAATGTCTTCATGCAGAAACCTAGTGGCATTCAAATGTTTGTTGATTTTATGGGACTCCCCCTTAATTATATTGCAGGGTGGTTCCTGGAACCAGGAGGAAGAAAAATATTGAGTAGGTTTTTACACCACCTGCTTATACCTTTGCTATTTTACAGATGAGCTAAATTAAGATTTTCAAAAGACTGGGGAACAGGAATCCTACCCTGCTCAGGTGAGGGATTTCAGTGTTGGCCAAAGAATACTTTTTCCACTTTTAACTCCCAGATGCATTCTTGTTTCTTTTCTAAGCGAGAGTAGATATGGAAAAATGGTTTCCACTGGTGGAATGATCAAGAACAAGAGGGCACAGATTTAGGGTAATTGGTAAAATGGAGACATGAAAAACTTTTTCATGCAGCGAGTGGTTAGGATCTGGAATGCACTGACTGAGAGTGTGGTGGATGCAGGTTCAATCGAGGCATTCAAAAGGGAATTGGTTGATTATCTGAAAAGGAAGAATGTGCAGGGCTGCGGGGAGAAGGTGGGGGAGTGGTATAGGTAAATTGCTCCTTCGGAGAGTGAGCTGGTGCAGACACGACAGGCCGAATGGCCGCCTCCTGTGCTGTAATAATTGTGATTCTGAGATGGTCAAGTCAGTGCCCATGTGTGCTGGATTATGGCCAGTTTTGTACTATGGGCCATTCTCCATCTCATTTCGTGTGAGTCCCTTACTGTGAGTGAAGAGGAGACTCTTACCTAGTCAGCGTGGCCTGAATTTGAAGCTGGCTGCAGTCAGTATCTGTGAGCATTGGTTTTTAGTAGTGCAGAATTTTGATGACGGATCTATCCACCAGTTGATACCTGACCCGACAATACTGCTTAATTGGCTCAGATATCAAAACTGGCTGAGGCAAGCTTGTGGGAATGCAAAGATTTGAGCTATAAATGAGGTGGTTTCCAAAACTGACCTGATAATTTTGAATGAGCAACACTAATTGCCTTTTGTGTATCATCCCTGATTTTCTCCAGCTGCTCCTGTTTAGCAACAATAAATGGGAGGTAGCATTTCAGCGTGTTTTGTTTTTCAAAAGCAGCTGAAATTTCAAAATCACAAACCACAGAATTGTTCAAATCATATTTGTAATAATCCACAATGGCTTAAAGTGATCACAAACAAACTTCTGCAACGGAAAGTTGAAGTGAAGTTCAAAGCGATTCTTTGCATTTGTCCATCTGGCCATTGTTTTAACTGTAACTTGGACTGGTAGCATTTCACTATCACTCCAGTTAACTCGCATGGGATGGGAAGCAGTACCATAAGATCTGGCTTAGACTTTCTTCTATTTTGCACCACCTAGTGTCTTGAGAAGGTTTGTGTCAGAGTTGCAGCAGTAAAAAGCTGGCCTTTTTGAAGTATATTCCCTCGCGTGCAGAAGAAACGGGGTGGTCTAATTGAGGTGTTTAAGATAATAAAAGGAGTTGAGAGTTTCTCTGTATTCACCCTATTTACTTGGTGGGGAAGTCCAGAGCAAGGGGGGCATAACCTTAAAATAAAGAGCTAGGCCATTCAGGGGTGTTGTCAGGAAGCACTTCTTCACACAATGGTTAGTTGAAGTCTAGAACTCTCTCCTCAAAAAGCTGTGGTGTGGGGGTGGTAGTCAATTAAAAATTTTAACACTTGAGATTGATAGATTTTTGTAATGCAAAGATATTGAGTGTTACGGAAACAAGGCTGGTAATTAGAGTTGAGGTACAGATCTGACATGATCTAATTAAATGACGCAACAGGCTCGAGGGGCTGAATGGCCTCCTCCTGTTACTGTGTTCCTTCGTAAGTGGCTGTCACTGCTATTTTTGCTTTGCCCTAGCTGATTTTAAAAAGTTTATACAGCTGGTGAGTGAAATGTATTTAAGTTTTGAATTTGTGTAATATTATTTAATGTTAATGATGGAAGTTTGCAGCTGACACCAAACTGGGAGGGGCTATAAATGCAGAAGGAACTGGACAGATTGTGGAGCTGCCATTTAATGTGAAGAAATGTGAAGTCCTGAGGTTGGGAATGGACAATAAGCAGTAGCGACGAAAGTTTATTCTACACAAAACAGAAGAGGGATTTGGGCTACAGGTGGGTAAAATGGTTATGGTTGTTGGAGACCAATTATCTCAGCCCCAGGACATCGCTGCAGGAGTTCCTAAGGGCAGTGTCCCAGGCCCAACCATCTTCAGCTACATCATAATGACCTTCCCTCCAACATAAGGGCAGTAGTGGGGTGCTCACTGATGATTCCGCAGTGTTCAGTTCCAGTTGCAACTCCACAGATACCAAAGCAGTTCATGCCCACATGCAGCAAGACCTGGACAACATTCAGGCTTGGGCTGGTAAGTGGCAAGTAACAGTGGGTGAGAACAGAAGTACGGGAAATGTGGCAGAGACAGTCGAGGGCTCTCTCAACCACAGTGAACAGGAATCCTCAGTTGGGGAAAAAGGAAGATGTATTGGAAGCACTGGTGTGGAAGGTAGCTTCATCAGAACAAATGTGCTAGAGACAAGAGAAACTGGGATGATTGGAGATAAATATCAATATGTTTAACACAGATACTGACTGTACAAGAAGAGGCACGGCCTCAAACATAGAAGATGGAGGATGAAAGGACAGTTTGAATTAACTCCCTTGCACAGAGGGAGGTGAAGGTATGGAACAGACTGCCCAGCGAGGCAGTGGAGCTGATTGTATCAGCAAATTTAGGAGCGAGTTGGACAAGTACCTGGAGGAATATTTGATAGAGGGGCTATGATGCTGGATGGACCACAGGGGACCATTCCAGTGTTCCAAGAAACTGTTTTACAAGTAGAGAAACTGAGGAGTTTAGAGTGGAAGTTCCAGAGAGTAGGGCCAAGGTCGCTGAAAACTCTGCCAACACCAGTGGGACAAAGGACAGGGGACATTGAATAAAAGGTTAGAGTCTAGAATGGAGATGCGATAAGATGAGGCCATGGAGGGGTTTACAGATGATGATTTTAACATCAATGCGTTGGGAGATGGGGAGCTAGAGTAAGTCGGCAAGGACGTGGGTGATGGGTCAGTAGACTGTGCAATAGGATTTGGGTGGCAGAGTTTTGGGTAGGTTTGAATTTAAGGGCAGTGGATGATGGAAAGTCAGGCAGGACTTTACCAGTAGAGTCTCAAGGTGACAAAAGCAGGTATAAGGATTTGATGGAGTCAGTGGCAAAGTAGCTCAGTTTGTTGGGGCTAAAGACAATGGCTTTGGTTTATCCACTGTTGGAGAAAGTTCTAACGCATCAAAGTAGATATTGGACAAGCAATATGTGGAGGCAGGTGTAGGGTATAGAGAATGATGGTGAAACAGAGCTTAGGATCATCAGTGAACATGTGAAAGCTGATCCAATGCCTGTGAATAATGTCTCTGAGGGACACTGCATATAAGGAAGGGAGGGAGCCATGGAGTGACCTGACATTGTGGGGAGAAAAGACAAGCCATCACTCGTGATGCATTGACTGTGTTCAGGTAGATAAGAATGCCACAATACAAGGACTGTTAGACGACACCAGAGAAGCATTATAGAGTCATTTATTTATTTATGGCGCAGGAGGCCATTCGGCCCATCGATCCATGCCAGCTCTCCGTGACGTGATCTAGTTAGTCCTACTCCCCAGCTCGATCCCCATAGCCCTACAATTTTATTTCCTTCAAGTGCCCATCCAATTTCCTTTTGAAATTATTAATTGTCTCTGCTTTCACCATGCTTGTAGGCAGTGAGTTCCAGGTCATTACCACCTGCTGCATAAAATAGTTCTTCCTCACGTTTCCCCTGCATCTCTTGCCCAAAGCCTTCAATCTGTGTCCTCTAGTCATTGTACCATTAGTTAATGGGAACTGTTTTTCTTTGTCTGCTTTATCTAAACCTATCATAATCTTGTACACCTCGATCAAATCTCCCCTCACTCTCCTTAGCTCCGAAGAGAACAACTTCAGCTTCTCCAACCTAATCTTGCAACTAGAATCCTCATCCCTGGAACCATTCTGGTAATTGTCCTCTGCACCCTCTCAAGAACCCTCACATCCTTCCTAAAGTGGTGACCAGAACTGGACGCAATACTCCAATTGGGGCCGAATCAGAATTTTATAAAGGTTCAGCATAACTTCCTTGCTTTTGTACTCAATACCTCTATTTATAAATCCCAAGATCCCATACGCTTCGCTAACTACACTCTCAATATGTCCTGCCACCTTCAAAGATCTACGTACATGAACCCCAGGTCCCTCTTCTGCACACTCTTTAGAACTATACCATTTGGTCTATATTGGCTCTCCCTATTCCTTCTGCCAAAATGCATCATCTCACACTAGTCAGTATTAAATTCCATCTGCCACTTGTCTGCCCGTTCTGCTAGTCTATCTATGTGCTGAGCAAGCTCCAGCACAGGGCGCTCACTCACGAGGAATTAGTTAGACTTTCAGAAAGGGTTGTTACTGGGTGAGTTGCTGAGCATTTGTGAGTATGAGGGGCTGGGATTGGAAGGCAGAGAGAGGGGGTGGTGGTAAAGTCGATGGTTTTGAGTGCTTTGCAAAGGTCGAGGTGAGAGAATGTGCCTTGCATGACTTTAGCGAGGGCCAAGCTCACAATTTTGTTTATGGAAAAAAAACACAGATTGTGCTGTCAAATAATTGCTGCATGGGTTGTTCTATAAGCGATGGGGTAAAAACAGGGTCTCCAAGGTCTTGTCTTTGTGGGCTGCATAGATGTGCACCATGGAGCACTAGGTGCTACACATAAAGTTTAACCTTTGTTCTCAATAATTTGCATATACTTTAAGCTGTTGATAGTAAAATTTTAGATATTCGGATTTGGGATTTCTTTGCCCATTAGGCAACAATTCTCAGATCAGCTCTTTCCAAACCTTCTGGTTCAAAAATTCAAATAGCAAATAAATGTAAGGATTACTGGGAGTGAATTGCCTGGGCTTTGAGGGCTACAGTTTTGGGTCAAGTCACACAAGTGCAAGTGGGGTTCTGTTGTTGTGCCATGGGCTGCTGCGTTCTCCCATCATGATTCTGAAAATGCTTAATGTTCAATGGCAATGGATGCAAATGGATCACATTCTATCTGTGATATTGGTTTGCTTTCCATTCACTTTGCTCCTCAGAAATATGATCAGAGTATTTTACGGAAAGTGTTAAATTGTTTTACTCTGTGCCATGTCAACATATACTTTTGCTTATTTTAATGTACAAACAACCTGTTTGTATTCACATGCACTGACCTTTAGGCTGACGAGCGTGGACTTAAGAGGAACAATATGAGTCATTTGATAACTTTCTGTTAAAACAGCCAGAGACCACAATGGAATTTTAAAATCCAGTTTCATGCTAGAAAGTTGTAAATTCTTTCATTTGTGAAACCTCCACATACAAATAAGGATATTGCGATCATCTACGGGTGGGGTGGGGGGGGGTTGGGGATAGGGCCAGAGAACACTTAATGACATTTTCCAATTTAAATATCTCGTGTCCTGCAGCATCAGATGATCTGTCCCCATTCCGCTGCATGTGAGGGTTCATCCTGGGTCATATCCTTAATTTTTCTTCCTGTTGTCAGTGGAAGATCTTAATGTTGGCTTATACCAGAAGAAATGTGCAATTTCTGTTTGGTGTTCCTTTGTTATAAATCCATCCAGGCTGTCTTGTAGAGTTCAGCATTAGTAGAAGGGAATTTATTTTGTGTTCTTACTGAGATTCTCACTATTGATTTTGTAATTTAAGTTCTTGGCCCATATTTTTTGTTAAATTGATGCCATCTTGAAAATACAGTGAGCAGAGACCATCTCAGTGGGACTGGCCCAAATTGGCCCTGGCTTATTGCTAGCCCGAAGTTTTAGATTTCGTTAACTGACTTATTCAATGCCTGATCTAGAATTGTGCCATTGCCTGTCCTATAAATCTTCCTTTGCCTTAGAACTTTCATAGATCCTGTTCTAAACTCCAAACAAGAGCTTCACTCAATCAACTCATTCAGTTGAAGCTGATCCAAACTACAAGATTCCCCTCCATGCAGGAGTGTCTTGGGGCTCAGTGTGGATGGCAAATTGTGGCTATATTTGCATAAATATTACTGCAAGGATACCGCAGCAAAACAGACAGATTAGAGAATGGAAGATACACCACACTAATTGCACTTTGTTGATCTACCTAATCGGTTACTTTTTCAAACATCTATATTCAATGTGGGAAACATGACTTGCCTTTAACCATCCACACTGGCTGTCTTTAATTAACCAATGCATTTCTAAATGCTCACTAATTTCACTTTGAGTTATGAATTCTAAGAGTTTGCCCACAACTGACAAACTTATATGGTCTACAGGCTTATCCTTCTTGACCAGAGTTGTTACATTGGCTACTCTCCATTCCCACAGCACATTCTGCATTTTTAAGAAGGCTGTGTTTGCTAGCAATGCAACCACTAGGTGGCGCAGTACTGACAGACTTCATCCTAGAGTGTTAAAAGAAGTGGCTAGTGAGATCGTTGATACGTTGATTTTAATTTTCCAAAATTCCCTAGATTCGGGGAAGATTCTATTAGATTGGAAAAGAACTCATGTAACTCCTTCATCCAAAAAGGCAAGGAGACGGCAAGCAGGAAACTACAGGCCAGTTAGCTTAATATCTGTCGTAGGGAAAATGTTTGAAGCTATTATTAAAGACATTATAGCAGGGCACTTAGAAAAATACAAGGTAATCAAGCAGAGTCAACATGGATTTGTGAAAGGGAAATCATGTTTAACCAATTTATTGGAGTTCTTTGAAGAAGTAACATGTGCTGAGAATAAAGGGGAACCGGTGGATGTATTGTACTTAGATTTCCAGAAGGCATTTGATAAGGTGCCACATCAAAGGTTATTGGAGAAAATAAAAGCTCATGGTGCAGGGGTAACATATTGGCATAAAGATGGCGCTGACTGAAACGTCACTGTCTGCGACGTCTCAGGCAGCTGCCAGTAATAAAGATGGCGCTGACAGAAATGTCACTGTCTGTGACGTCTCGGGCAGCTGCCAGTAATAAAGATGGTGCTGCTCAGTTTAACACAAAGAAACAAACCCAAACATCATCACCCCTTAATGGCTGTGATCGCCGCGTCCACCCCCCCAACAGTACCCTCTCGCGATCACCGCTACTGTTTCCTGCTCCCTCCTGCGATTGCCGCCTCAATCGCAACATTTTTTCTCATTCCCATGCCCGCCTTCTCGCCGCTCCCTCCCGCTGCTTCACACTCCTCTCTGCTCCATCCTGCCGTTCTCTCCCGTGCCCGCCGGCTTGCAATTGAGGCGCCGATTGCAGGAGGGAGCCGGGAAGAGAAGTGGTGATTGAGGTTCTGATTGGAGGAGGGAGCGGGGAAGAGAAGTGGTGATTGAGGTTCTGATTGGAGGAGGGAGCGGGGAGCAGAAGTGGTGATTGAGGTTCTGATTGGAGGAGGGCGCGGGGAAGAGAAGCGGTGATTGAGGTTCTGATTGGAGGAGGGAGCGGGGAAGAGAAGTGGTGATTGAGGTTCTGATTGGAGGAGGGAGCGGGGAACAGAAGTGGTGATTGAGGTTCTGATTGGAGGAGGAAGCGGGGAAGAGAAGCGATGATTGAGGCTCTGATTGGAGGAGGAAGCGGGGAAGAGAAGCGATGATTGAGGCTCTGATTGGAGGAGGAAGCGGGAAAGAGAAGCGATGATTGAGGCTCTGATTGGAGGAGGAAGCGGGGAAGAGAAGCGATGATTGAGGCTCTGATTGGAGGAGGAAGCAGGAAAGAGAAGCGATGATTGAGGCTCTGATTGGAGGAGGAAGCGGGGAAGAGAAGCAGTGATTGAGGCTCTGATTGGAGGAGGAAGCGGGGAAGAGAAGCAGTGATTGAGGCTCTGATTGGAGGAGGAAGCGGGGAAGAGAAGCGATGATTGAGGCTCTGATTGGAGGAGGAAGCGGGGAAGAGAAGCAGTGATTGAGGCTCTGTTTGGAGGAGGAAGCGGGGAAGAGAAGCAGTGATTGAGGCTCTGATTGGAGGAGGAAGCGGGGAAGAGAAGCGATGATTGAGGCTCTGATTGGAGGAGGAAGCGGGGAAGAGAAGCAGTGATTGAGGCTCTGATTGGAGGAGGAAGCGGGGAAGAGAAGCAGTGATTGAGGCTCTGATTGGAGGAGGAAGCGGGGAAGAGAAGCGATGATTGAGGCTCTGATTGGAGGAGGAAGCGGGGAAGAGAAGCAGTGATTGAGGCTCTGATTGGAGGAGGAAGCGGGGAAGAGAAGCAGTGATTGAGGCTCTGATTGGAGGAGGAAGCGGGGAAGAGAAGCAGTGATTGAGGCTCTGATTGGAGGAGGAAGCGGGGAAGAGAAGCAGTGATTGAGGCTGCTTTCCAAAACCCGCGCTGGAGGCGAACGTCCCTTTCTGTGATGCGTGCATGCGCGCATTAGTACTGGCAAAGCTCGGGTGCATTTTGCGCATGCGCAAGAGTGAATGCATTCTGCACATGTGCGCAGTTCGGACCACAGTGATGACGTTGACACTTGGCTGCGTTATCAGGAGACACTCCATTTTAAGAAGAATTGAAAACTTGGTGCCAGAGACTGCTATCTCATCTCCGACTTCTTTCAGCAGCCTAGGGCGCAGCCTTTGAGGCCTCATGATTTAGCCGCTTGAGTTATGCTAATCTTTTCAAAATCAGCTCCTTTTCTGCAATTATCTCCAAAATTGTTCCATATCCTTAGATGTAACTTTGAGACTGGGTTTGGTAATCTGTTGGGAAGTAAGGTGCAAGAGTAGGGATAAAGGAAATGACCTCTAATTGGCAGAATGTGCCAAGTGGCGTTCCCCAAGAATATGTACTGAGGCCTCGGCTTTTCACCATGTATATCAATGACTTAGATGGTTTCTACCCGAGGGTATTAAAAAGAATATATGAGGGAATTGCAGAAGCGTTGGTCATTGTTTCAAAGCTCTCTTTATTTGGAAATTGTCATTAGATTGGAAATTTGCTAACGTCATTATTTAAGAAGGGTTGGAGAGAGAAACCAAGTGAATGCAGGCCTGTCAGTTGTGGAGAAATACTAGAATTTGGCATTGGGGATAGAGTGACTGAGCACATGAACAAATATGAGCTGATCTGAGCTGAGCTTTGTTAAGGGTAAGTCATGTCATCCTAATCCAGTTGAGTTTTTTTTAGGAGGTTACTAATAAGGCCTATAAGGGAGTGTCTATGGATGTTATTTCTATGGACTTCCAGATTCTATATCATTCCACACGTGAGATTATTAGAAAAAATGAGGGTGCACTGAATTGGTGGTAGCCTTTTGATTTAGGTTGCAAATTGGGGGAGGTAGGAGACTGTGAGTGGGGATAAAGGGTAGGTACTCTGATTGGCAGGATTGTTTTTTTAATACATTCATGGGATGTGGGCGTCGTTGGCCAGGCCTGCAATATTGCCCATCCCTAATTGACCTTGAGAAGGTGGTGGTGAGCTGCCTTCTTGGACCGCTGCAGTCCAGTTGGGGTAGGTATACCCACAGTGCTGTTAGGAAGGGAGTTCCAGGATTTTGACCCAGCGACAGTGAAGGAACGGCGATACAGTTCCAAGTCAGGATGGTGTGTGACTTGGAGGGGAACTTGCAGGTGGTGGTGTTCCCGTCATTTGCTGCCCTTGTCCTTCTAGTTGGTAGAGGTCATGGGTTTGGAAGGTGCTGTCTAATAAGCCTTGGTGTGTTGCTGCAGTGCATTTTGCAGATGGTACACACTGCTGCCACTGTACGTCGGTGGTGGAGGGAGTGAAAGTTTGTAGATGGTGTGCCAATCAAGTGAGTTGCTTTGTCCTGGATGGTGTCGAGCTTCTTGAGTGTTGTTGGAGCTGCACCCATCCAGGCAAGTGGAGATTATTCCATCACACTCCTGACTTGTGCCTTGTAGATGGTGGACAGGCTTTGGGGAGTCAGGAGGTGAGTTACTCGCCGCAGGATTCCTCGCCTCTGACCTGCTTTTGTAGCCACGGTATTTATGTGGCTACTCCAGTTCAGTTTCTGGTCAATGGTAGCCCCTAGGATGTTGATAGTGGGGGATTCAGCGATGGTAATGCCATTGGATATCAAAGGGAGATGGTTAGATTCTCTCTTGTTGGAGATAGTCATTGCCTGGCACTTGTGTGGCGCGAATGTTACTTGCCACTTATCAGCCCAAGCCTGGTTATTTTCCAAGTCTTGCTGCATTTCTACACGGACTGCTTCAGTATCTGAGGAGTTGTGAATGGTGCTGAACATTGTGCAATCATCAGCGAACGTCCCCACTTCTGACCTTATGATTGAAGGAAGGTCACTGATGAAGCAGCTGAAGATGGTTGGGCCTAGGACACTACCCTGAGGAACTCCTGCAGTGATGTCCTGGGGCTCAGATGATTGACCTCTGATAACCACAACCATCTTCCTTTGCACTGGGTATGACTCCAACCAGCACAGAGTTTTCCCCCTGATTCCCATTGACCTCAGTTTTGCTAGGGCTCCTTGATGCCATACTCGGTCAAATGCTGCCTTGATGTCAAGGGCAGTCACTCTCCCCTCACCTCTCGAGTTCAGCTCTTTTGTCCATGTTTGAACCAAGGTTGTAATGAGGTCAGTAGCTGAGTGGCCCTGGCGGAACCCAAACTGAGCGTCAGTGGGCAGGTTATTGCTAAGCAAGTGCTGCTTGATGGCACTGTTGATGACACTTTCCATCACTTTACTGATGACTGAGAGTAGGCTGATGGGGCACTAATTGGCTGGGTTGAACTTGCCCTGCTTTTTGTGGACAGGACAAACCTGGGCAATTTTCCACATTGCCGGGTAGATGCCAGTGTTGTAGCTGTACTGGAACAGCTTGGCTAGGGGCACGGCAAGTTCTGGAGCATAGATCTTCAGTACTATTGCTGGAATATTGTCAGGGCCCATATCCTCTGCAGTATCCAGTGCCTTCAGTTGTTTCTTGATATCACGTGGAGTGAATCAAATTGGCTGAAGTCTCGCATCTGTGATGCTGGGGGCGTCAGGAGGAGGCCGAGATGGATCATCAATTCAGCACTTCTGGCTGAAGATTGTTGCAAATGCTTCAGCCTTATCTTTCGCACTGATGTGCTGGGCTCCCCCATCATTGAGGATGGGGATATTTGTGGAGCCACATCCTCCAGTTAGTTGTTTAATTGTCCACCACCATTCACGGCTGGATGTGGCAGGACTGCAGAGCTTAGATCTGATCCGTTGGTTGTGGGATTGCTTCGCTCTGTCTATCGCATGCTGCTTACGCAGTTTGGCACGTAAATAGTCCTGTGTTGTAGCTTCACCAGGTTGACACCTCATTTTGAGGTATGCCTGGTGCTGCTCCTGGCATGCCCTCCTACACTCTTCATTGAACTAGGGTTGGCTCTTGGCTTGATGATCATGGTAGAGTGGGGGATATGCCGGGCCATGAGGCTACAGATTGTGGTTGAGTACAATTCTGCTGCTGCTGATGGTCCACAGCGCCTCATGGATGCCTAGTTTTGCATTGCTAGATCTGTTCGAAATCTATCCCATTTAGCACAGTGGTAGTGCCACACAACACGATGGAGGGAGTTTTGGCGGCACTTTGTCTCCACAAGGACTGTGCGGTGGTCACTCCTACCAATACTGTCATGGACAGATGTAAATGCGGCAGGCAGATTGGCGAGGACGAGGTCAAGTATGTTTTCGCCTCTTGTTGGTTCCCTCACCACCTGCCGCATACCCAGTCTAGCAGCTATGTCCTTTAGGACTCGGCCAGCTTGGTCAGTAGTGGTGCAACATTGAAGTCCCCCACCCAGAATACATTCTGTGCCCTTGTCACCCTCAGTGCTTCCTCCAAGTTCAACATGGAGGAATACTGACTCATCAGCTGAGGAAGGGCGGTCGGTGGTAATCAGCAGGAGGTTTCCTTGTCCATGTTTGACCTGATACCATGAGACGTCATGGGGTCCGGAGTCGATGTTGAGAACTCCCTCCCGACTGTATACCACTGTGCCACCACCTCTGCTGGGTCTGTCCTGCCAGTGGGACAGGACATACACTGGGCTGGTGATGGCAGGTTCTGGGACATTGTCTGTCAGGTATGATTCTGTGAATATGACTATGTCAGGCTGTTGCTTGACTAGTCTGTTGGACAGCTCTCCCAACTTTGGCACAAGCCCCCAGATGTCAGTAAGGAGGACTTTGTAGGGTCGACAGGGCTGGGTTTGCCGTTGTCATTTCCAGTGCCTAGGTCGATGCCGGGTGGTCTGTCCGGTTTCATTCATGTGACACGTGATGTTCCCTGGGGGCCTCAACTTTTAATAACTTTTATTAATGACTTTGATGAAGGACGCAAGATTTGTATATCCAAGTTTGTGGATGAACTAAGGGGGGGACAGTACGTAGTGCAAATGGGATGAGGAAATTAAAATGGGACGTAGACGCATTACATGAGTGGGCAAACTATGGCAAATGGAATTCAATATGATTAGCGTAAGCTTATCCATCCACTTTGGACCCAAGGAAGAGTATTTTTTAAATGCTGAGAAACAAGAGACGGTAGAGGAGCTAAGAGATTTGGGAGTCCCAGTACCCAAATCATTAAAAGCCAGTAGACAGGTACAAAAAGCAATCAAAACGGTTAATGGAACATTGGCCTTTATCTCAGGCTGAATTACAAAGCGGAGGACATTATGCTTCAGTTGTACAGAGCTTTGAACAAATCCCATCTGGAAGACCAATACTCAGTTTTGGGCACCACACCTCAGGAAGGATATTATTCACCTTGGAGGAGACTCTCCAGAATGATCGTAGGACTTAGAGGGTTAAATTGTGAGGGCAAGTAGCATAAAAACTAGTTGGATTCTCTTGAATATTGAAGATTGAGGGATGATCTGATCCAAGTGCTTAAATTATTAAAAGGATTTTATGGAGTAGAGATGGATAACCCTTGTTTGATAAGGGTATTAAGGGATATGGAGCAAAGGCAGCAAAATGGAGTCGCGGTGCAGATCAGCCATGAACTAATTGAATGGCCTATTCCTGTTCCTAATGTTCTTCTGTTCACCTCCATATTAGACTTTCAGTATTCCTTTTGTTTGTGGTCAGTAGTGCCATTTTCTTGACTCCCTATTGACAGAGTAGAAACATTAGTTCCTGAATCATTTAGTTCTCTCTATTGATCCTAGACTGCCAACATCCAAGATCTAAATAAATGGTCTGTTTGAGCACAGAGATCCCACAAATGTTATATTAACGACCCCACTTTGTGAGACTACAGTTGCAACTTCTAAATTCCAACAGTACTAAATGAAAGTATTGGCATGCGCTGGTGCTGCAGTCACAAGTGGGTTGTGTTGCCATGAGATGAGTTGGTGATTTTTGTCATGTCTTAAGGTACTGCTAGCTAAGGGACTTGGTTTCCTGAGAATTCATACTGCTTGTGCTGTCTAATACTGCCTCTGTGGGTGAACACTTCATAGAACTCAGGCTATAAAAGGAAACTGGATTATGAAACCTTTCCTGTTCTATGTGGACCTTGAATTTAATATGAGCATGTAAATATCAGAGGCTTATGAACCTGTGAATCCCTGTGAGCTTGAGGCGTGAAATCCATTGACTCTCATTTTGGCGCCAAGGGTTAGTAAGCTGCATATAATGATGATCAACTCATCTTATCTTGAGTAGATGGGGAAATTCTCAAACTGCATCTATACTTCACACCAAAGGTTGCTTGAATGCGATGTTTTTAAGAAGATATAATGCTGGTGTACAGTTCTGGCTGCCGCAGTACACCAATGATATTACAGCTATTGCAAGGATACAGATGAGAGCACCACAAGCAATTAGTTGGATGGGTACAGCCATAGATAGCCCTGGTTAGACCACATCTAGAGTATTGTGTATAGTTCTGAGGGCCGCACCTTAGAAAGGATATATGGCCTTGGAGGGAGTGCAGCATGGATTCACTAGAATGTTACCGGGGTCTCCAAGGGTTAAATTCTGAGGAGATATTATGTAAATGAGAATCGTATTCCCCCCTGGGATCTAGAAGGTTATGGGTGATTTGATCAAGGTTTTTAGGATCTTAAAAGGAATTAATAGGGTTGTTTCATGAAGATGCTTTTTTATATTCATTTGGGGGATGTGGGCATCACTGGCTCGGCCTGCATTTATTGTCCATCCCAAATTGCCCTTGAGAAGGTGGTGGTGAGCTGCCTTCTTGAACCGCTGCAGTCCATTTGGGGTAGGTACACCCACAGTGCTGTTAGGAAGGGAGTTCGAGGATTTTGACCCAGCAAGAGTGAAGGAACGGCGATATAGTTCCAAGTCAGGATGACGTGTGACTTGGAGGGGAACTTGCAGGTGGTGGTATTCCCATGTATCTGCTGCCCTTGTCCTTCTAGGTAGTAGAGGTCATGGGTTTGGGAAGGTGCTGTCGATGGTGCCTTGGTGAGTTGCTGCAGTGCATCTTATAGATGTTACACACTGCTGCCACTGTGTGTCAATGGTGGGAGGGAGTGAATGTTGAAGGTGGTGGATGGGCTGCTTTGTCCTGGATGGTGTCGGACTTCTTGAGTGTTGTTGGAGCTGCATCCATCCAAGGGGGTGGAAGGTTATCGGGGGTAGGTGGAAATGTGGGGTAGGCACATGGCGGAGCAGGCTCAAAGGGCTGAGTGGCCTATTCCTAATTTGTATGTTGGTATCCAGGCAAGTGGAGAGTATTCCATCACACTGCTGACTTGTGCCTTGTAGAAGGTGGACAGGCATTGGGGAGACAGGAGGTGAGTTACTCGCTGCAGAATTCCCAGCCTCTGACCTGTTCCTGTAGCTACAGCATTTATGTGGCTGTTCCAGTTCAGTTTCTGGTCAATGGTGACCCCCAGGATGTTGATGGTGGGGGATCCAGTGATGGGAATGCCAATAAATGTCAAGGGGAGATGGTTAGATTCTCTCTTGTTTGAGATGTTCATTGCCTGACACTTGTGTGGTGCAAATGTTACTTACCACTTATCAGCCCAAGCCTAGATGTTGTCCAGGTCTTGCTGCTTCAGTATCTGAGGAGTCGCGAATGGTGCTGAACATTGTGCAACCATCAGCAAACATCCCCACTTCTAACCTTATGATGGAGGGAAGGTCATTGATGAAGCCACTAAAGATGGTTGGGCCTAGGACACTACCCTGAGGAACTCCTGCAGCGATGTCCTGGGACTGAGAGGATTGACTCCAACAACCACAACCATCTTCCCAGGTATGACTTCAACCAGTAGAGAGTTTTCCCCCGATTCCTATTGACTCCAGTTTTGCTAGGGCTCCTTGATGCCGTACTCTCTCAAATGCTGCCTTGATGTCACTCTCACCTCACCTCCTGAGTTCAGCTGTTTTGTCCATGTTTGGACCAAGGCTGTAATGAGGTCATGAGCTGATTGGCCCTGGCGGAACTCAAACTGAGCATCAGTGAGCAGGTTATTGCTAAGCAAGTGCCGCTTGATAGCACTGTCGACAACGCCTTCCATCACTTTGCTGATGATTGAGAGTGGACAGATGGGGCTGTAATTGGCCAAGTTGGATTTGTCCTGTTCTTTGTGCACAGGACATAGCTGGGCAATTTTCCACATTGCAGGGTAGATGCCAGTGTTGCAGCTGTACTGGAACAGCTTGGCGAGGAGCGCGGTTCGTTCTGGAGCACAAGTCTTCAGTACTATTGCTGGAATGTTGTCGGGGCCCATAGCCTTTGCAGTATCCAGTTCCTTCAGCCTCTTCTTTATCATGTGGAGTGAATGGGATTGGCAGAAGACTGACATCCGTGATGCTGGAGACTTCAGGAGGAGGCCGAGATGGATCATCCACTCGGCACTTCTGGCTGAAGGTTGTTGCAAATGCTTCAGCCTTGTCTTTTGCGCTGACGTGTTGGGCTCCCCCATCATTGAGGATGAGGATGTTTGTGGAGCCTCCTCCTCCTGTCAGTTTTTTAATTGTCCACCACCATTCACAACTAGATGTGGCAGGACTGCAGAGCTTAGATCTGATCCATTGCTTGTGGGATTATTTAGCTCTATCGCATGCTGCTTCCGCTGTTTGGAATGCAAGTAATCCTGTGTTGTAGCTTCACCAGGCTGACGCCTCATTTTGAGGGATGCCTGGTGCTGCACCAGCGAGTGGTTAGGGTCTGGAATGCGCTGCCTGAGCGTGTGGGGCAGGCAGATTCAATTGTGGCTTTCAAAAGGGAATTGGGTAATTATCTGAAGAGAAAAGATTTTCAGGGCTACGGGAATAAGGGGAGATTGTGGGACTAGGTGAGGTGCTCTTGCAGAGAGACGGCATGGACACGATGGGCCGAATGGCCTCCTTCTGTGCTGTCACCATTCTATGATTTTCTTCCCACTTCCATGCCGCAAATGAGCCATAATACTAGGCCACTCTGGAAATGCTCATGGGTTTTGTACTGCGCCCCTCCGGGGCGTCAGCACACAATCTAGGCTGATACTCCAGTGCCATAATCTAATGATGCCCATGAAACCATTGTTGATTGTTGTAAAAACCCATCTGGTTCACTAATGTCCTTCAGGGAAGGAAATCTGCTGTCCTTACCTGGTCTGGCCTACATGTGACTCCAGACCAACAGCAATGTGGTTGACTCTTAAAATGCCCTCTGAAATGGGCAAGCCACCTATTTCAAGGGCAATTAGGGGATAGGTAATAAATGCCAGCGATGCCCACATCCCACAAAAAAAGCACACTCGACAAGTTCACATACATGCACAGTATTACATTTCCTCTTAGTCTGACCCTGCTTAATACCTTACTAGCTCTTACTGTCGTGCTATTTGTCTCTCCCAATTCTTTGTGCACCTCGTTTTTCCTCTCTAATATTGTCTCCCGGTTCCCATCCGTCCGCCAAGTTAGTTTAAACCCTCCCCAATAACACTAGCAAATCGCCACACAAGGGGCAATTTTCAAATGAAACCTGCCCCACCTGTACAGGTGCTATCTGCCCCAGAAGCAGTCAGAGTTTCCCAGGAATCTAAAGCCCTCCCTCTTGCACCATCTCTCCAGCCATGCATTCATCTGCTCTACTCCTATTTCTATACTCACTCGCGCATGGTACTGGGAGTAATCCGAAGATTGCTACCTTTGAGGTCCTGCTTGCTAGTTTCTTCCCCAGCTCCCCAAACCCTGCCTGCAGGACCTCGTCCCTCTTTCTACCTATGTCATTGGTACTGCTATGGACCATGACCACTGGCTGTTCACTCTCCTCCCTCAGGAGTGCTCTGCAGCTGCTCAGTGACATCCTTGACCCTGGCACCAGGGAGGTAACACATCATCCTGGATTCACGTCTGTGACCACAGAAACTCCTGTCTGTTCTCCTATCGAGTCCCCTATCATTATTGCTTTCCCAATCGTCCTCTTGCCCTCCTGTACAGCTGAGCCAGCCGTAGTGCTGTGGACTTAGCTCTGGCTGCACTCCCCAGTGGAACTATCATTCTCACCAGTATTCACAATTGAATGTTGGTTGGAGAGTGAGATGCACTCAGAGGATTCCTGCACTCCTTGTCTGGGCCTCCTTAACTGTCTGGTGGTCACCCATTGCATCTCTGCCTGCACATCCTTAAGCTGCGAGGTGACCACTTCTAGAATCATGCTTTCCATGATACTCTCAGCCTTGCAGATGCGCTGCAGTGAAGCCAGTTGTTGATCAAGCTTTGAAACCTGGAGCTCAAACTGTTGCAGCTGATGACACTTCCTGCACATGTTGTCAGGACATGAGAAGTGTCCTGGAGTTTCCACAAGGAGCAGGATGCACACTGCACAGGACCAAGGTGCCCTGCTATGCTTCTGTTTATTGGACTATTAAACATGCAACAAATCATGCAACTCTTCAGACACTAAATCAAACTAATAAATTTTTAAACTGTATGGGTGGGTGCTACTTTTATCCCATTGGATGACAGGTTTATATTCGTTGTAGCTCAAGTACACTTGAAGGATGAGGGTGACCGTACTGGGGGCAGGTACCTTTTTATCTACAGTACCATGTCCTAGAATAGCACATGTTTTCTTATTGTAGAATCATGAAAAAACAAATGGAAAATAAACTTGACCCGTCAGCTTGGATTCATGTCTTTTAATGGAGCGTAAAACTGTTCTAACCTGGAAGCTTTTATTCTTGAAGTAGAGGTTGTAAGGCTAACAAAAGAGTAGAGCTTGCCAGACCTGCAGTTTGCCTGCACAATGTGGCTTTCATTATACATAGGATTGTGTCAAACAGGGTACACAACTTTCTTTTGATATGTTGCGTAGTTTAATTTGGCTGCGGTGTTGATGGAAAAAGTAAAAAACACAATGAAATTAATAATTTGAGAATCTGTGCGGAAAGGGTTTGCACAACACATCGCTAATCATATATGGCCAAGTGTTAACTCATTGTCCTCACCAGAAGATCTGTTCCAGTGGTGCCCATTCTATTTGGTGATCAGAAAGTTTCCTGCTACAGGAGAAAAGGGGATGATACAAGTGGTTCTTTGCGGGCTGTCACTTCAAAAGAGACAATTATACCTTTTTTATTCAATCAGAATGTTCCAGCATAAAGGCAGACTATTGGACACAACTCTGTGCCAGTGTTTTTTTTTTCACATGAGTCACCCAGTCTAATCCCCCTCTCCTGCTCACTCCCTATACCCTTTAATACCCAACCCAGTCTAATCCCACCCAGTCTAATCCCACACGCTTCAATATCCAACCCAGTCTAATCCTACACCCTTCAATATCCCGCACCGTCTCATGCCACTCTCCTCACACCCTTTAATATCCCACCCAGTCTAATCCCACTCTCCCGTTCACTCTCCACACTCTTTAATATCCCAGCCTCCCCTCTTTCCCCCCCACCTCCCCCCCCCCCCACTCAGTCTGATCAACTCTCCTGCTCACTCCTATCCTTGACTATTCCTGTTTCTAGTAACTCTCTAATTCCCTTTGAAATAATTAATGGTCTCTGCTCCAACAATGATATTTGGCAGAGAATTCCACATTCTAACCAGCCTCCATGTAGATAACCTTTTTCTGCCCTGCCCTTTAATTATTTTTGTGATTAGTTTGAGTTTGTGGCCTCTCATCGCTGTCTCATCGACCAGTTGAGACAATCTCATAATTGGGTCACTCCTGACTTCAGCTCCAGCTGCAACTTCTCAGGTCTCTCTTCTGAACTGTGACCCCTCATTCCTGGCAACCTCCCAGCAAATCCACACTGCACCTTTTGTATTGCTTTTGTAGCCTCTTGTTTTGCTAAATAAATTTGATATAGTTATTGACACACTCATTGGAAAAAACAATCTCGCTTTATTCTTCTAACGCTTCTCGTATTCCTAACATGTTAGAAGAAATAGTTTGTTATCTGACGTGGTTTTTCTTTCTTTCAGTCTTGCTTAATTTTGTTGACTTCTGTATCATTTGTTCTTCCTGCTGACGGTCTGCTGCTCTCGCTACTGCCTGTTGTATTCTCTCCTATTTTCTTTCTCCTTCGTCTTTGTGGCCATAACAATCCTTGCTGCTCTGAACTTTTGCTGTTTAGTTCTTCCTAAATTGCAACTGCTCCTCCCTGAATCCTCACTGTGTTGAAACCAAGACTCATTGCTCCATCTTCTACTCTATCTCATTCTTTTCCAGTGTCTCAGAACTGTGGGACTCCTTACCTCCCTCAGTCTTCCCTCCCCAAGCTTAGTGTCTAGTCACTAATTTCTGGTTGATCTCATTTTTCTTTAGTTGCGGTGGGGTCCTGCACTGTGGACCTTGGGTTCTAAAATTTTTGAAAATCCTGTTAAAAAATCTATTGAAAGAGCATGTACCTTGCTAAGATAAGCCCTGGGTTTGTGCCAGTGGACATGAGATGTAAAAGAGCAGTATTTGTGCTGCTTTAAGCATGTATTTTATGTCCAATTTCTAGGCCTGGCTGATGAGTTGCAGTTTGGATCTGTGGTTCATGGTTCTGCTCCCAGTAAAAATCCTGAGTGCTGCCACTGTACAGGCCAACCAAGGAAACTCAGAAAAGAACAAACACAACCCTCAAAAAGTTGATGATTGAACAATCACCAACTCAAAAATAGCCCGACATAGGCTGGTGACCAGGGCCACTGCTTTATAGTAGCTGAATAAGTGAAATCCTGTTTTTATTTCATACAGTTCCAAGATTTTCATTGTTTTGTGAAATGTGATTCCAATTTGGATTGGTTTGCTGTGAGAACAAAACCCAGAAGTCTTGTTTATGATGTGAAAACAAATGGTTATATTGAGAGTGTAGTGGGTTATGAACTTGTTGCAACTTAAGGTCAATAAATCTACCACTTGTAGGGGAAAGACACATTCCCTCATTGATTTCTAGATCCATTCCTGTGTAATAATGTATTTTTGTGAGCACCAAAGGCGCAAGGTCTCATTTCTAGGGGATCGAGGTGCACAACCCCCTCTTTCTTTCCCTCACCTCTCCTCCAGAAACATTGATTTTTTTTTAAAAACATTTGTTCTGGTACATTTTCCAGTGTTTTGAATTGTACATTCAGCTTTTGAAGTCAAAAATTATACAATGGAAGGGTTACAGGTATTTTAAATATAAGGTAATTGTTACAGATTATAATTGATTCTTGGTTTTTGTGTGTCTGATGAATCCGGATGCTGGTTCAATTGAAATTTTCAAGACTAAGATGGATTTGATGGATTTTTGTGAGTTAAGGATATCAACAGATATGGATCGAAGGTGGATAAATGAAGTTGAGGCACGAATCAGCTGGGATCTAATTGAATGGCAGAATGGGCTTGAGAGGCTGAATGGCCACCTCCAGTTCTCGCATTCCTTGTAGAAAGTAACACAGCACAGTGCTGCTCATAATATAGGAATGATTTACCAACAGCTTCTATTCATGTAGTGCTATTCCTTTAACATAGAGGAATGTCTCAAGGCACTTCACAGAGATGTGGTTGGGGACAAGGGCAGTGAGCCATTAAAAAGATTTGGAAGGATGAGTTTTGAACAACTTTTGAAAAGATCGAGAGCAGGTGGATGGGATAAATTTCATAACCTCAAAGACTGATTGTTAATTATATGTTAATTGGGTATTTAATTGTATTCAGGTGTTGAGCATTAACTGGGGATTCACCTGTGCTCATATACATACACACATATATATAATAATATATATAGGAGCAGACTGTGATTATTGGATATGTAATGTGTCTCATGTAATGTGGCAGGAAAAAAGACAGAGGCGCAAGGGGAGAGCCAACTGTGCAACAGCCCCAACAAACAAATTTCTCTGCAGCACCTGTGGAAGAGCCTGTTACTCCAGAATTGGCCTTTATAGCCACTCCAGGCGCTGCTTCACAAACCACTGACCACCTCCAGGCGCGTATCCATTGTCTCTCGAGATAAGGAGGC
The DNA here is from genome assembly GCF_036365525.1 of Heterodontus francisci. Lineage (NCBI taxonomy): Eukaryota > Metazoa > Chordata > Chondrichthyes > Heterodontiformes > Heterodontidae > Heterodontus > Heterodontus francisci. Next base: position 16,350,875 of record NC_090421.1, on the reverse strand, counting down.
CCAAAAGAATGTGTCTCTAAATAAAAGCTTGTAAATGTGTAAAGACTTCAACGGCACCTTCCAAACCTGCGACCTCTACCACCTAGAAGGACAAGGGGCAGAAAATGCATGGGAACGCCACCACCTGCAAGTTCCCCTCCAAGCCACACACCATCCTGACTTGGAACTATATCACCATTCCTTCACTGTTGCTCGGTCAAAACCCTGGAACTCCCTTCCTAACAGCACTGTGGATATACCTATACCACACGGACTGCAGCGGTTCAAGAAGGCAGCTCACCACCACCTTCTCAAGGTCAAATAGGAATGGGCACAAATGCTGGCCTAGCCAGTGACACGTCCCGTGAAAGCATGAAAAACAAAAGCTAGGCTCTAGTTCTGTCCTTCACCCCCTGGCTATCCGATTTATAACACACAGGCCAATGGAAAACTACAAACTGCCTATGTCATTAGCATGGAGCAATGCTTCCTGACCTCAGATTGGGAGAATCCTGCTGAGATTGACGGTCTGCCGCAATCATAAACACTATGCAATACTTTGGGGGTCTCGTTGAAGCAGAAAATGATTTCACTGAGGTTGACAGGAGATTCACATAGTTGCCATCCTTAGTCACCTTTTCCAGCCCCTGTTCATGCTGTTGGTGTGGATGTCTCAAAAACACCTGATTTCACATCTATTGAGGTTGCCCCTTAATCTAATCCGATTCACCTCTTCTGTGCATGTGTGATGATTGTCAACTATGTTGTACTCATTGATAGGGCAAGAAAAGTCTAAAGCCATGCTTTTTGATTTTGTCATTAGTTATACATTTTAAATGCATTATATTCACAAATGTTAACTGTTTAAAATAGATCCCTCACCCCATTTAAATTGGTGGAAGTCATTTCAGTAGGTTGGCTGTTGTATATTAAATGAGGTGGTTTCTTCCTTTCCAATACCCTTCACACACTGTTGGGCTTGAATATTCCAAAATGGGGCAGGACTGTGGTGGTGACTGCCCCTTCAGTGCATTTTAATGTTCATGATCTTGTGTGGGACACCCCTTCCTCCCATACAGTAGAAAGGTCCTGGCCTACCCACCGAACTGCAGTCCATGTTCCCTGAGTGACCTTTCTGCTTCGTTCCCCAGTTTTCATACTTTCTTTGAAGTAAATGAAGCCATAATTGAGGGAGACTAACAAAATGATTGTGAAACGTCAATCCAGCAGTATGCAATATAGAAATTTGAAATAGCCAGGTATTTCCCTTAGTAATGGACGTTGGGCTAATGGACTGGTCATGCCTTTTATAATCTGCATGACAGCATATTGGATTAAAAGAAAACTGACAAGTATTCTTGAATTCCAGACTATTAAAGGTATACTGAGGAGCCTTTTTATAACATTGTTTAAATCCAACATTGGTAGGTCTACAAGTGGAGGAGCTGTTTGTTTGAGTTGAGCAGAACTGTAAATGTTACCAGGTTTAGTAGTACACAGGTATGTAGTGCAAAAGTTGTCCCTCTTTGACATTGTTCTGTGGTGCAATGAATTCCTTTTGGTATATATAACTAGCCTGGGGATTTTTCTTTAATTCTGTGATGTTATCAGACTGCAGTGTGATAGGAAAAATATGTCCTGATGTGTTTGTGTTACTGTTGGAAATCTGCTGTATTTTGGTACTTTGTGGTGACAATGTCTCAGTTACAGCTAGTTGTATCGGATGAAAGTGAGAGCGCCAATCCTTTATGCTAATGTTTAATTGGGAGACGGTCCAATTATCTTTTTTAAATGTCCTTATGGATTCATGGACTCAATGTTCAGACCAGCTGTGTGGCTCTAGTAGTGGGGCCAAACTGACCTGGCAACTTTAATACTTCAACCTGAGCAAGATGATTTGTATGAGATGAGGAACTGCTGTAAACTAAGGATCACTCTCCTGCCATGTGCATTCAACTGCTAACTTTTAAAAAATTCTTTTATGGGATGTGGGCATCACTGGCAAGGCCAGCATTTGTTGCCCATCCCTAATTGCCCTCGACAACTGACTGTCTTGATAGGCCATTTCAGAGGGCAGTTAAGAGTCAACCACATTGCTGTGGGTCTGGAGTCACATGTAGGCCAGACCGTAAGGTCCAAGTAAGGAACCAGATGTGTTTTTATGACAATTGGTGATAGTTTCATGGCAACATTACTGAGAACTAGCTTTCAAATCTAGATTTTTATTAATTGAATTTAAATTCCACCAGCTGCGGTGGGATTTGAACCCGTGTCCCCAGGGCATTAGTCTGGACTACTGGATTGCTAGTTCAGTGACATTACCACTTCCCCATGAAATCCCCTACTAATGGTTGCTAATGGTTGTATCGGTAAATGACCCTCCCAGTATGATGCCAAGCTACACAGCAGAAAAGGCCCAGGTGTTGTCCCCAGTCTCTGCTGTGTTAGTCTCAGACAGGGCAGGGGTAGGGACAATCCAATAGGCCTCAGTTCCTCCCAAGCTAGGGAGCAGTAACCTCAGCCTGTCCTGCTCCTTATCACCATTCAGTGACACCCGATTGGAAAGTGCAAATGTGTAGTTGTGGGTTGAGGGCAGGATCATACTGCTTGTAATGGGTTGCTAATGCTCATAATCTGGGCTGTCACGTAGGAAATAGCTACTTGAATAAAGCAGCAGTGAGCCTGTGGAACTGTACCCCAGCAGAGGTCAGTGCCTTCAGAAGGTGGAAAAGGAGATAATATTGGGAAGGTGGTACTGTGGAGTGCTTGAAAGGGGCATTTTTAAAAGCTTCCTATTTGAGGCTCTGTATTCTGTCAAAATAACAATTAAGTGGAGTCTGAATAATTGTCTTTGGTTTGCTGATTGTCTACCCTAGGTTAATTTTCCTTTTTGTCCCTCCCTTTCCTCCCTCCTTGGCTTGTTTCTAGCTATTAGAATATGTTGGCAAAGGGAAGAGCATCATGGATGTCGGTCTGGCACAAGCAAGGCATCCCCTCAGCACCAGAAGCCATTACTTTGAAGTAGAGATCGTTGACCCAGGTGAAAAATGCTACATTGCCTTGGGACTGGCAAGAAAGGTAAGTGGTACAAAAAGTACATTGTATATTTTTTCTACTTTAATGAATATTTATGCTAATGGAGGTTAAGAGGTGTCAGTGCTGGAGAATGGAACAGCCAGTGTCAACACCAAGTATGGCCTGGTCCTATCAAGCTCCCTTTACGCTGCCCCTATGAATGTGCTTTAACTACAGCCTCAGAAAATCAACCCAAGGGCATCAATATAAATATTTTCCATTTCCCACACCAGCTGTCCTCATTGCCTTTCTGAGTGATGTTGCCAATTTAGCACAAAAGCATTTTTAAACTAATCCCAGACATATGACTGACTTCCAACCTAAAATGCTGCTAAACGAAATGAAATAGAAGACTCTTGGCACTGGATAGTCAGTGTGTTACTCCCAGGCACTTCACCTGGCTGGGCATTTTTTTTGTACTTTTGCTAAAGGAATCCAGGCTGTGCAGTGGTGAATACTACTGTACTATTTAATATGGTGGGTCAGCAGTAAGCACATATTGAATTTCTACCAGTTATCTTAAAACTCTTAATTCAACCTCTGCTCTCCAAAAGTACAAATTTGACAACACATCTAATATTTGTTTCAGCTCAGTACATCGACCTGAGGAACTGAATGCCCAATAATTTACAAAAGATGTTCCCTCTGTTAAATGAGGTTCACTTTATGTCGTCTCTGGGTGAATGATTTTTGCTGTCCATTGAATGTACCATATTGCTGGATATTTCTTGAAAGGATTTTGTAAATGATGGGTGTTGGAGTCTTTTCTTATTTATTTCTATTTAAAGATATTGTTGGCAAAGTTTGTTTGAGTTGTTCATGCCTGAACAGCGAGCAGATTTACACTGTGGTCTTGGTAGAATAGTTCAGCCAGGATTGATTCTATACTGGAATTTCAGGGTACATTGTAATCTCTGGTATGTAAATTGTTGCTTTAATTTTAACAAAAACTACATACATTGGTGTATATATCGACCTCAGGACAGACAAATGGCATGAAGGGAGAACATAGTGCAGTCCATCTACATAAAGAAATGGTGCCAGTTGTTAAATTCCAGAAAGCTTGTTGTGGAAGGATAATGCTCGAGCCTATATTTACTCAGTTTCACATTTATTGTGCAGAGTAATATGTAGCTCCTCACTCAAAACCCTCCACCAGTCTCAGTGAGTATCTGCTTATAAGACCCCAATTAACACCCCTCACCTGCATATAATCAAACCATTGACACACAATTAATAGATTTACACCAGTCAACACCAATCCGTGCAGCTTCAACTGCAGAACACATTTGAATTGAAGGAAATTTCTGGAATTTGATGGTGTATTAAGTGTTCCTGTGAGTAAGGTCTGATTGGCTGACAGGGTCGTAAATCAAAGGGCATGATTGATCACTGGCCTTTTTTGAGTGATCAGTCACTAAATAAGTGATTTTAGTTGTTCCAGTGCTTCAGTGAAGATGATGCTTGTAGTTTGATGGTGGCTGAGCCTGTGATGTGTGAATATGAGCTGCCTTTCTCTCATCACTTGCTCAGGTCCTACACTGCAGTTTAAAAAAATGTGATGCTGAAAGCTGCTGCTTAGCTCTGTCATGTTCCTGTTAGCCATCAGTTTGTTTTCATTGCATTTTGACAAGTCTTGGGTGCAGCCAGCATGGGCGATAGTTCGAGTGGGGCACACACCACAGAGTGAGGTGGGAACAAACAAGTGGCATGAAGGGAGAATATAAAACTTAAATAAAGAATGTAAACCTAACCACAACTTAACTATCATCTATAGTAAGAATGGCCGCTTAGGAAGGGACAGTGATATGCAGAAGCTGCAGGTTGTGGAAATTTCAAGGATCTGGTGTTGGCTCAGTCAAAAACATCTGCGAAAAGTGTATGCATCTGAGGTTATTTGAGTTTAATATCTCAGATTTTGGGAGTGGAACTGGAGACAACCTGACACATGAGGGAGGGAGGTTTCTGGAGCAAGAGTTTTAGAGGGTAGTCACCCTGCTGGAACATGGAGAGCTGGCAGTGGTAGAGGAAGGAGTGGTGACTCTTCACAGGGCAGGGTAAGTGAGGGGGTGTGGTGCAGGCTCGAGTAGCAGCACCCAGAGCCCATTATCCTCTCCAAGTTTGGAGCATTGGCTTTTTTTATTTTATTTAGAGATACAGCACTGAAACAGGCCCTTTGGCCCACCGAATCTGTGCCGACCAACAACCACCCATTTATACTAATCCTACATTAATCCCATATTCCCTACTACATCTCCACCATTCTCCTACCACCTACCTACACTAGGGGCAATTTACAATGGCCAATTTACCTATCAACCTGCAAGTCTTTGGCTGTGGGAGGAAACCAGAGTACCCGGCGGAAACCCACGCGGTCACAGGGAGAACTTGCAAACTCCGCACAGGCAGTTCCCAGAACTGAACCCGGGTCGCTGGAGCTGTGAGGCTGCAGTGCCTCACTGCGCCGCCCATTCTGTGGGGAGGTTGAGCAGGTACATCACATGGATTGCAATGGCACCCCAAAACATGCAAATTAGCAATTCAATTAGGGGTTCAGTGGTAATACAAGGCTGGGTAGAGAATTTGACACTGTCTTTCTGCACTCCACATAGTGTCTCCCGGACTATTTATTGCTTCCCGGATGCTTGGATTATTTTGAAAAGACTGGAAAATATTGTTGCAAGGTTAGCAAGAGGTGTGCTTTATGTGGGAGCCAAGGGTAAAGGAAAGGAAAGGCCTGACATCCTGTATGGTGTTTAGAAAACAGGACCTCAAGGATGGTAATCTCTGGATTACTCCCCCAGCCATGTGATTTGAATGGGTGAGGGTCAAAAGATTAGGGAGCTCAAAGTGTGGTTTAAAGGGATGGTGTCAGGAAGAGGGTCTGTGTTTTGTGGGGCATTAGCAGCAGCTCTGGGGAAGGTGAGAGCTATTCCACAAGTGGTGGGCTACAGCTGAATAAGAAAGAGGCTAATGAACTAAACTAGAAAGGAAGGGGACAGAGAAAATCGAGACAATCCGAAAGATAAACTGTGGAATGTAGAAATAGATGAGCTAAATGTAGAATTAAAAAAAATACTCTGCAAAAAGGAAGTGCATGTAGAAGGAATAAAGGTGGAAAATCAAATCAACCTGTTGTAAACAGGAAAAAGACTAAGATAAAGGTGTTACCTTGGGCAAAATCCTCAAGGGAAAAGGAGTAGCTTTAAATACAAGCTTTAAAAGACAAAGAGCCTGTATTACAAAACTACAAGTGTGGGAAGTAAACAGGGGGCGTTAGAACCAGTGATGTCACAGAAAGATATGGATTCAAAACATGAACAGAAACTTGGCTTCAAACTGAGCAGGAGTGGAAAATAAACACATTGGGTGTAATATTTTTAGGAGGGCTGGAATAGGTAAGAAAAGCGGAGGAGGAGTGACAGTATTGAAGGTGGGAAAACCTGCTATATGTAGAGAGGACTGATGTACACAAGAAGTTCAGACAGTGTCAATGTGGTTGGAAATTCAAGGTAAAAAGAGATTGTTACATTACTAGGATTATACTCCAGACCTCCTAACTGTGGAAGGGAAAAATGGAGGAGGAAATCTGTAAACAGAGTAAGGGAAATATTAAAGTTGTTGTTCCAGGAGATTTTAATGACCTACTCATTGACGCAGGGAGGGAGTAAAGAGAACAAAGGGGATGAAATTCCTGCAGTGTGTACAAAGTATCATAGATCAAGTAAAATCTAAAAGTTTAGAATATGGATTGAGCATGAACACCAAAAACAATGGTAGTTAGAAGGAATACATTAGAAGAAACCAGAGTGAAGATTGAATTGGATGGTGTCACACTAGAACAAGTAGATAAGTTTGTTTATTTAGGACAAATGATGACAGAAGATGGTAGATGTGATGCCAAAGTCAGAAGAAGGTTAGAGAAAGCCAGAAGTAATTTTGTGAAGATGAAGGATGTGTTAACAACAAGAAAGCTCAAGCTTTTAACAAGGAAAAACTCACTAGATGCTACATTCTATCCACTTTCCTGTATGCCTCAGAAACCTTGACAAATAAAGATCTCTGGAAGAAAATAGAGGCCTTTGAAATGTGGGTACTAAGACTTAAAAATCCTTATTGAAGAGATGCTTGAAATTGCAAGAACAAAAAGAACTCTTTAAAAAGTGACATCCAGAAAAGAAAATGTTAGTATTTCGGCCATTTGATCAGAGCTGAAAAGCTACAGAGATCACTTCTAGAGGGCAAAGTGGAGGGCAGCAGAAAGAGGGGTTGGCCTAGGCGTAGTTGGATGACTGACGTCACAGAACACTTGCAGACGAGCTACAGTGGATGTGTGAGGATGGTACAAGATAGACGAGTGTGACATACCATAACAGCAGACCTCCTGCTAGGAGTAGCTACCAGCAGCAGGGGCAGGACTCCTTCCTTGAGCAATCTGTCCATAGGCTGAGAAGGGGAAAGGCAGCGCTACAGCAACTTGTATTTATATAGCACCTGCAATGTAATAAAACATCCCAAGGTGCTTCACAGGAGCCTTATAAAATAAAATATGACTGAGTCACATAAGAAGATATTGGGTCAGATGACCAATGGGTTTCCTCCGGGTGCTCCGGTTTCCTCCCACATGCCAAAGACTTGCAGGTTAATTGGCCATTATAAATTGCCCCAAGTATAGGTAGGTGGGAGGGAAGTATAGGGACAGGTGGGGATGTGGTAGGAATATGGGATTAGTGTAGGATTAATATAAATGGGTGGTTGATGGTCGGCACAGACTCGGTGGGCCGAAGGGCCTGTTTCAGTGCTGTATCACTAAACTAAACAAAAGCTTGGTCAAGGAGGTAAGTTTTAAGGAGTGTCTTAAAGGAGCAAAGTGAGGTGGAGTGAAGAAGAGGTTTTGGGGAGGGAATTCTAGAGCTTAGGGTCCAGGCAGCCAATGGTGGAGCGATTAATATCTGGATGCTCAAGGGGCCAGAATTAGAGGTGCGCTGGTATCTCAGAGGGTTGTGGGGCTGGAGGAGATTACAGTGGTGAGGCCATGGAGGGGTTTGAAAACAAGGATGAGAATTTTAAAATTGACATTGTTTAAAGGGGAGCCTGTGTAGGTCAGCAAGCAAGGGTGATGGGTGAACTGCATTTGGTGCGAGTTAGGACACAGGCAGCAGCGTCTTGGATGACCTCAAGTTTATGAAGGGTAGAATGTGGGAGGCCAGCGAGCAGTATGTTAGAATGTTCAAGTCTGGAGGTAGTAATGGCATGAATGATGGTTTCAGCAGCAGATGAGCTGAGTCGGGAGCGGAGACTCGCAATGTTAGAGGTAGAAATAAGCAGTCTTCATGATGGCGCAGATATGTGGTTGAAAGCTCATCTCGGTCAAATATGGCATCAAGGTTGCAAACAGACTGATTCGTCTCAGACTGTTGCCAGGGAGAGGGATCGCTGGATGTAGTTATGAGTGATGAAATCAGATAGATGACGTGAATATGGTGAATACTTGGGGAATAGTGGACATAATTTAAGGTCTAAGGTCACAAAAAGGGAAAGGTTAATACAAAAACCAAGGGGCGATTTTTCACAAGATGAGTGAGTTAGCTAATGTGAACTGGAAACAGAAATTGGCACACAGGAGATAAACACCAATAAAACTGAGAATATTTTCACGTTTCTAATAGTGTGGATAAATAATGTTGAAGAAAAGGGCATCTGGGGGCCTATAGGTATGATTTAAAAAGATTCAAATTAAGAGAGATTATGTGAAAATAAAATAAAAGGTAAAGGAAGCAAGGAGGGGTATGAGGAGAGCATCTGAAAATGATAAAGAACAGTATTGTACAAATATATCAGTAAAAAGGGAATTGTTCAATGTGAGGTGGGCCCGCTGTGAGGAGAGGATCGTGACTTAGTAGAGGATAGATAGAAACTGGCAGGGATACTTGACAAGGACTTTGCAGTGTTAACAATAGAGCAGGATCTGGGGAGGAGGAAAATCCTGAATTAGTTAAAAGTAAGATGACAGATATTACAATAAATAAAAGGCAAGTATTAGAAAAGTTTGTTAAAGGAGGACAAAGTTGGAAACCACAACAAACTGGAGGGAGGAATGTGCTTGACGGATTCATCAACCACAAGGCTTGGAAGGCAAGACTGAACATATTTGATATTATGAAGTGACCAGATTGAAAACCATGGCAGCAACATGTCTTTCATATTCCCAGTTATCTTCTCTATCTAACTCCACGCCCATCTTGCTACTTGCCAGCTGCCAGGCTGCTGCTAATGCTGGATTGGAACTGTCTGTCAGCACGCAAGGTTGACTCCAGCCATTTTATCGACTTCACAGAACTTGGTGTTTTAGCTCAGGGTTTGTCAGAATGTGAAATTTAAATGTATATTTGATCGTTTGAGTAACAAAAGTTTCAAATGATAGCTGATGGATTAAATCATAGCCCTCTGCTCACTCCATAGTAATGAAGTACAGTACTACCTGATTTCTTTATAAATAGAACAGTTGATGACAAAATGCTTTGGTGTTCTAATGCACCGCGCCACGGGTATTATGCTATCTGGATGTGAAGCCACAACTGCTGGCACTCCCCTTTCCATTTATGGCTTTCCAGTTCAGAAGCTGCATTTTGCCATTACTCTCCAAGCAGCAAAAGTTCTCAAACAAATCTCAACTTCGGCATGGTCATTTATAGCTTGTAAATCTTTGGTGACGGCACTTCAGTTCCTGAAGACTTGTGAACTGTATCACTGGACCACAGGGAGATACCTACTTGCACTGCACTCTGATACTGCACAATCCTGTCAGAATCGAATCAACATTGTCAAAAGTATCTCATGTTATTTTGCCAAATTAACAGTTTGAGGAGTGTGAAGCTTGTCTCCAACTTCCAGGAGGATCCTGTTGGAAAACATGAGAATGCTGGAAAGGGATCATTGTAGACAGGGTGGATTTCTACGCGCCATGATTCAAATGTTCTATTTAGGTTTGCATTCAAAATTTGAAAACGCTCTAGATCAGAGAAGTTCATCCAGTATCTGAGGACATAGTCATATTCCCAACTCCCCTCATTTATCTTAACTTCCTTACTTCCTTCAGAACATAGTCACTCCCAGTCATATATATTCCTATGTCCATCCATTGGGCCACTCCAAAGAGCAGGCTTCTAGCTCCACTTTACTTCTCAGACCCTACAGTCAACCTGTCGGACAAATATTTATCCATTACCCTCTTAAAATTTATAACATTCTCTGCTTCTGCCTTCCTGGGTAGGTTATTCTACATATTCAGTACCCTCTGCATGAATTAATTCTATCCTAACTGCTTATTCACCATTGATCTCCTTCCTGAATACCAATCCTATCTTTTCTGAATCTAACATCCAGCTGTTTGTTACACGAGTCCAACCACCAGGCCTCACCTACCCTTCCCAGTAACCCTGTTCCTGCTGTTTATCACCCTCAGTGTCTGTCCTACACCTCTCCATCACACTCTGAGCCCTTTGCCTGCTTGTGCTGCTAATCTGGTGTATCTCCAGGTATAGTGTCTCTGTTGCATTAAGTATGTAATTTATCTCTAAGATAAAGGCTGATGAGGACATTCCTCACAGTTATACCCAGACCAGGAATAAACCTGGCTGCTCTCCTAAACTGTTTCCAGGGGCTGGATTCTCTCCACCTCTACCCAACACCCTGTGACCAGAACTGTGCCCTAAACTCCAGACGTAGCCTGACCAAGACAATGGGCAGCTCCAGCAGAGACTCTCAGCTAGTTATTAATCCCCATCCATGTCACACCCTGGATACAAACTTGCCACTGGCTCCATTCCCCTCCTTCGCCACTATCAGGAGGAATCAGCCATCCCTAATTTGGTGTCCTGATCCTCTCGGCTTTAAACTCCACATATGGTCCATCGACTTAATTCTGGACATCCAACATTGCCCGCTTCAGCCCCTATCTCGGCTCGTATTGCTGAAACCCTCTTAACATACCTCAATACGCCTCCAGACTCGACTATGATGTTGTTCTTGCCAGCCTCTCATCTTCCTCCCTGTATAAATTCCAACTTTTTCAAAGATTTGCTGCATATATCCATCCTGCACTAAATTCTGCTTTCCCATCACTCCAGTCCTTGGTGATCTACACTGGATCCATGTTCACGCAACACATTAAATGTTAAATCCCTTTCCATTAATCCCACTAAGGCCCCCCCTCCACCCTCCCATGAAACTCTTCCTGTCCTCCGTACTGCTCCATTCCTCCAACATTGTGTCCCCACCCTTCCCTTCATCCCAACATTTTTGAAGGGCCTTCAGCTATTTCAGTTCCTCTTTAAAGCTCTCTACATTTCCACCTTTTAAAAACCTCTGTCCAAGCTTTTAGTAGCCCTTTGTAACTTCTCCTTTCCTGCTCTCAGCCTCCATTTCCCTAATATCAGTTGTGAAGTACCTTGTGTTATACAGGTTTTATTTTTGTACTCAGAACTTGGAATCTGAGAAATGGATTTTGCTCAGTGGAAGGAAGTTCATAACAAGAGTTGATCTTTATGGGTGCTTTGAAAGGAAGTTGAACTTGTACAAGGACAGAAAAGCCAGCAATTTCAAGGAAACCACAAGGAGTTTGACCCTTCTTCAGAGGCAGCTTTTGAGTGACAGGGGAGACACTGTCTGGACATGTGACTATGTTCAGGAAGGTTCTTTTTATACCTTGGATCCTTTCTAAAAAAAAAGCCTGTGAATTGGACAAAGGGCAGGCATTTGAAATCTTTGCTTTAGCCTGCCTAGAGCAAGAGAGAAAAGACCCAGAAAAGTGTTACCTCTCTCTGTAAAGGAGACTTGCATCTCTTGAAAAAGAATCCTGCATTTGAAAGGTGGCAGATTCCTGTTGCCTCCGGTCTTTGAAGAATTCCTGCATCCAGTGAGATTCTTGCTGCTTCTTGTGTTCTTGCTACACCCCTGAAGGAAGACCTATGTGACACCTGCTGCAGTTATATTGCTGTGAACGCCTACCATTCACAGACTGTTTATCAACCTCGCCTGGAGAGACTTCGAGTGGCATCTGACTATTCGACTCTGGGACACCTCACCGTACCAAAAACATCCTACCAGAACGTGATAAACTTAATTATTTTTATTATTCCTTCTATTAATAAGAAACAGCTGTAAACCAAAAATCCTTTTTCCTTGGTTGCCGTGTTTTTTTGAATGTATGTGTGTGTGCATGAGGGTTAAGGAATTGAGTTTTTCATATATAGATTTATCTCGTTAGTAGTTAAGACCTATTATTTCTTTAATAAATAGTTAATGTTGTTTAAAGAAACCTTGTTTGATTTGCTTTATTCTGGGGGAAAGATGGTGTTTAATTTGGTTATTCTTCGGTAGGTGGGAAACTATTTGATCTGTTATGACCTGTAGAGTAGTGGGACTGAATTAACAGTGCATTACTCCCACCTTGGTCATAACACTTGAGACAGTTTTTAACGTTGGGATGCTCTGTAAATGTGGTTTGTTCTTGTCATGCGCAAGACTCCGTTCAGCAGCAGCTTCTCAGTGCTAGTGCTGCACCTGGGGCCTTTGGGGCAGTTAGCAGTGACTGTGTGCAAGACACTCCTGGGATTCAGGAGGCTTTCGACTTCAAATGACACGGGCCCTGGAGGGTTCTTCAAGCTGCAGATTTCTGCACCTGTGGGGGCAGTCTGGCCAAGGCACTTTCTTTTGTGGAAAATCATTAGAGGGGGGGACCTGGAATGGTGGTGTTCTGTTCCCATTGGGAGTGCGAGCACCATCATCAACTATAACAACAGCCTAATATCAGTAATAGAGAAAATACTAGAATCATGGTAACAGGGCACTTGGAAAATCACTATCATTAGGCAGGGTCAACACTGTTTTATGAAAGGGAAAACGTGTTTGACAAATCTGTTAGTTTTGTGACAGTGTAACCAATGAGCCCTCTAATTTCCCTCAGCTGTGTGCAGCCCATTTCTTGCACTGTGCGGTCTCTTTAAGACTGTCTCGCATTCTTGCATCTTAAAAGGGCTGCTGCTTGTATGTGGCCTGTTTGTCCACCTTTCCAATTGCTACACAGCTGCACACCCGTGAAGCTTAAAGGGAATGTTGGGTGTAACTAGCAGGGTAGGGCTGGTGGAACCAGTGGACGTAGTACATTTGGATTTTCGGAAGGCATTCGATAAGGTGTTACACATGATTAAGGCTCATAGCATTGGGGGTAATATATTAGCATGGATAGAAAACAGTAGAAATAAATGGTTCATTTTCAGGTTGGCAGGCTGTAACTAGTGGAGTGCCACAAGGATCAGTGCCTGGACCTCAGCTATTTACAACCTATATCAATGACTTAAATGAGGGGACCGAATATAGATGGATGCAAATAGCTGCCCTTGAGCTTTGCCAGCTAACTCTTCCAGGATGGATGTATCTGACTCTGGGAAAGTGGGCCCCAACTCAGCAGCTTGTTGCACAGTTGCAAAGACATGAGAAAGTGTGTTACCCCAAAGTTGTTTGATCTAATTTGTTGTCAAACATCCTTCGCCTAAGAGCTGGTAGTGAATGCCAATTTTGGGAGAAGTATTGGTATTAGTTAATAAGATGTAGAGTGAAGGACTGTTAAGAGTTGTAACAACCCTAAGCAGCAGCCATGTTTCCTTCTTCCCCATCTTTTTTCTTTTCTAGTTTGTGCTCCTATATTTGGAGGGCTAAGCCCTACAAGTGGGATGAGAGGATGTACTGTAGCTGTGTAACCCAGCACTTATCAATCAAGTAGCCTTAACCTGGAAATACAGATTCAGGCAGGTCCACAGCATGCACTGCCTAATGTGCAATTGCTGGGGGGAAAGGGGATATCTGGGCAGTCAGGAAGCAGCCATGTTCTACAATGATGAGCTTTCCCAATTCACTATTTCCAGCATTTTCTGTTTTATTTTCCATTTCACAATCCTGGTTTATGTCAGGTTCGGTGAAATCCCCTATCACCACTACATGTTCTCACTCACCCTTCCAATACCACCATTAAACGATGGACTCTTCTTATTTTGGCATGGTGCATCTGTGACGAACTCTTTGGGAAAAGGACCAGGACAATCCCTTTCAACACATCCAGCTGGAGAATTTCATGCTCTAGATTTTCCTGCAGTCCTGGCTTGACTGTTTTAAATTCCTAGATTTTCTCGCACAAATGAGACAGCCTGCCTCCCTTTCCTGTCTGCTTTATCCTAGCTGAATTACACACAATTATGTATATACATCTAATTTTGGTCCTTCACCTTAACCATTTTGTGTAAATCTCATGCACCTCGTGTTTATTGGGGTAGACTGCAGTGAGGTCAATTCACAGAGAATTTAGTAAGGGATTCAGGTCGACTGACTAGAGTTGAACACTGAGCAAAAGCTGGCATCTTTATAGTCTGTTCATATTTGCAAATATCCCACAGATGTGTTATGAACATTTATGCGGGGATGGTTATGATGTTTTATATTGCTGCAAGTGGAGAGGGGGAAAGCAAAACAGGCATATGGTATCAAAGGAAAACTGAGATTAGATTAGGGGAGGGGATAGTCAGAGGAGCATATATATTTATATACTCCTGTTTATATAAATATAAGTTGTTGTAGGGAGGTGAGTGACCAGTAAAGCGAGTCATAGCTTCTATTATAAAAGCAAAATACTGCGGATGCTGGAAGAAGGGTCGCTGACCTGAAACGTTAACTCTGCTTCTCTCTCCACAGATGCTGCCAGACCTGCTGAGTATTTCAGCATTTCTTGCTTTTATTTCATAGCTTCTATTGTTGGTGGGACCACTGCCCAGAATAGTTGAGTGTTGGGGGCGACCAAGAAGTGTGGTATTCATTTTTATTAAAAGGTTATTTCCACAGACCATCCTTGGCTGAAAGAATAGGTCATTGATTTTCTCCGAGGTTTTCGATACAATGCAGATCAGTTCTTTTGAGGTGTGCAAGAGCAGCCTGAGATGACCCTTCAGTTTCACCCCGCCCCTCCCGCTTCTGTGGGGAAACACCTATCCATTGAATAGCTTTACAGGAAGAAGCCTGGGAGATAGACGAATATAAGAGAACATGCTTCAGAGCCATTCAAAGGCAGGTGGAATGAACCAAACTCCCCGACACAAAGAACCAGAAGGTGGGAGATAGGTAGGTATTCCAACAATTTTATTATTCCTCTAGATCTTAACAGGTTTATTACAGCGAAATATGCAGTATAGAGCAAACTATTTACATAACCTTCCTCTCGGTGTTCGAGTTGCGGAGTGAATCTGGCAAGTAGTCACGTGACTACATCCTGGTACTTAACTCATTAGCATACTAAGCTCTTAAAGGCAATCATACAACAAAGGGGCTGATCCATAATGAAAGCTATGAGAAAGTCAAACTTCACAGTTTGGATAAAGGAAGGTAAGGAGAATCAAGTTGAGGTAGAAAAAGTCATAAATGGGAATCATAAGGTGAACCCTGAATATTGCATTTCACTTGTCAGTCACCATAAACTGGTGCATTGTCCGTGACACCGCCTCTACCAATCAGAGTCCACTTGTCAACCAATCAGCACACTCCTCTCATATAGTATAAATTTGTTACTTTCTTTTACATTGGTATTCTTGCGAATTGTCCTGATGAGTGCAAGACGAAAAACAAAATGTCACTATTTTCAGCAATACTGATGTAAAATAATTAATTTCAAATTGCATAAGAAACTCAATGGAAGCAACATGATTTTTTTTTTGTATTTTGTCCAAGCTGTGCAAGTACTTTGAATCGGAATGTTGTGTGGCATTTTGAGATATTTACTATCTATTTGGCTAGATTTCAACCTAGGCCCAAAAGGTGAAAGGACAGTGTTGCAACTCGTTGCAGGTTCCCAAGATGTCCAGCTTCTCTTTGAAAGTGACTGTTACTCTGACGTGATGTTTCGAAATAGGACAAAGAAACCAAATGCAGACAGTCCACAAGAGCTGATGAGTTATCCATTCACTGTAATCCTACTTTTCCCTCTGTATCTGCAAGCAGGCATCTGTTTCCCATTTTCAATCAGTATACAGTTGTAGTCTGTATTTAATTTGATACGTGGTACCAATCTACACATTCACACCAAATAAAGTGGATTTAAAGTTTAGTAGGCGAGTGGATGTGGACCTCACAATTTCATCTGGAACTGTTGGCACTTGGTCACTTCCAGCACAGAAGACAGGCACTGTAGTTCCCCCTCAACTGTGCCGTACACATTGAAGCTAATGCTGTTTACCACGTGCTGCAAATTTTCATGGCTTTCAAATTTGCAGACACTCTTAATAAGAAAATTCTAAAGGCTTGTTCATTTGTATCTTTCTGATGTTTATTCCAAACAACACTTAACGTTTTGAAGCAACTGAGAATGATTGGCGTCTTTTTTTCATGCTTGAATTTTTGTGCTGGACATAGTGAGGGTTGTCTGTGCTCGTGGCATGGAAATTCCTCTCCTCCACTTCTGGTACCCAGTGGTTTGAACCAAGTGTATTCAGGTCAGAGGTTAAATAAAACTTTCAACGTTACACTTAGAATCGTACAGCACTGAAAGAGGCCATTCGGCCCATAGTGTTCAGAATCACAGAATTATTGCAGCACAGAAGGAGGCCATTCGGCCCATCATGTCCGCACTGGCTCTCTGAAAGAGCAGCTCCCTCAGTTTCATTCCCCTGCCTTCTCCCCATAACTCTGCACATTCTTTCTTTTCATTTAACTGTCTAATTCCCTTTTGACTGCTTCAATTGAACCCGCCTCCACCACTTTCTCAGGCAACGCATTCCAGACCTTAACTTTTTCACGCAGCGAGTGGTTTTTTCCTCATGTCACTTTTGCTTCTCTTAGCAAATACTTTAAATCTGTGCCCTCTCATTCTTGATCCTTTCACGAGTTGTAACAGTTTCTCTCTATTTACTCTGCCCAGACCCCTCATGATTTTGAATACCTCTATCAAATCACCTCTCAGCCTTCTCTTCTCCAAGGAAAACAGTCCCAACTTCTCCAATCTATCTTCATAACTGAAATTCCTCATCCCTGGAACCATTCTCGTGAATCTTTTCCGTACTCTGTCGAATGCCCTCTCATCTTTCCTCAAGTGCAGTGTCCAGAACTGGACGAATACTCCAGCTGAGGCCGAACTAGTGTCTTATACAAGTTCAACATAACTTCCTTTCTCTTGTACTCTATGCCCGTATTAATAAAGCCCAGGATACTGTATGCTCTCTCAACCTGTCCTGCCAACTTCAATGACTTATGCACATATACACCTAGGTCCCTCTGCTCCTGCACCCCCTTTAGAATTGTACCCTTTATTCTATATTGTGTCTCCATGTTCTTCCAACCAAAATGAATCATTTCACATTTCTCTGCATTGAACTTCATCTGTCACCTGTCTGCCCATTCTACCAACTTGTGATGGTCCTTTTGAAGTTCTACACTATCCTCCTCACAGTTCACAATGCTTCAAGTTTCGTATCATCTGCAAACTTTGAAATTGTGCCCTGTACACCAAGGTCTAGGTCATTAATATATATCAGGAAAAGCAAGGGTCCCAACACTGATCCCTGGGGAATTCCACTACTGACCTTCCTCCAGCCTGAAAAACATCCATTAACCACTACTCCTGGTTTCTTGTCACTCAGCCAATTTCATATCCATGTTGCTACCGTCCCTTTTATTCCATGAGCTGCAAGTTTGCTCAAGTCTGTTGTGTGGCACTGTATCAAATGCCTTTTGAAAGTCCATGTACACCACATCACCAGCATTGCCCTCATCAACCCTCTCTGTTACCTCCTCAAAAAACTCCAGCAAGTTAGTTAAACATGATTTTCCCGTAAGAAATCCATGCTGGCTTTCCTTAATTAACTCGCATTTGTCCATGTGACTATTGATTTTGTCCTGAATTAATTTTTCTAGAAGTTTTCCCACCACCGAAGCTAAACTGACTGGCTTGTAGTTGCTGGGCTTATCGTTACACTCTTTTTTGAACAAAGGTGTAATGTTTGCAATTCTCCAGTCCTCTGGTACCACCCCGAGTCTAAGGAAGATTGAAAACTTATGGTCAGTGCCTCTGCGATTTCCAACCTCACTTCCTTCAGTATCCTTAGATGCATCTCATCCGGCCCTGGTGCTTTATCCACTTATTTAAAGTTCCTCTTTATTAATTTTAAACCCCTCTAATGTCTGACTTACCTCCTCTTTCAACATTGCCTGGTTGCATCTTCTTTCTTGGTAAAGACAGATGCAAAGTATTCATTTAATACCTCAGCTATGCCCTCTGTCTCCATGTGTAAATCCCCTTTCTGGTCCCTAATTGGCCCCATTCTTCCTTTCCCTTTTACTATTTATATGTCTATAGAAAACTTTGGGGTTTCCTTTAATGCTAGCTGCCAGTCTCTTTTCATGCTCTCTCTTTGCTTCTCTTATTTGCTTCTTCACTTCCCCTCTGGACCTTCTATATTCAGCCTGGTTCACAGTAGTATTTTCTACCTGGCATCTTTCATAAGCGCACTTTTTCTTCTTTATCTTAATCTCTACCTCTTTTGTCATCCAGGGAGCTCTGGATTTGTTTGCTCTACATTTCCCCTTCGAGGGAACATATCTTGACTGTGCCCAAACTATCTTTTCTTTGAAGGTAGCTCATTGTTCATCTGTCGATTTTCCTGCCAGCTTTTGACTCCAGTTTATTCGTCCCAGCTCCTCCTTACCCCATTGAAGTTGGCCTTCCCCCAGTTAATTACTCTTACCCTGGATTGCTCTTTGTCCTTTTCTATAGTCAGCCTAAACCTTATGATTCTTTGAAAGAGCTATCCAGTTAGTCCCACTCCCCTGCTCTTTCCCCCAGAGCCCTGCAATTTTCTTTGCTTCAAGTATTTATCCCTTTTGAAGGTTATTGTTGAATCTGCTTCCATTGCCCTTTCAGGCAGTGCATTTCAGATCATCATAAGTCACTGCATTGAAAAAAAAAATGCTCCTCATCTCCCCCTGGTTCTTCTGCCAATTATCTTAAATCTGTGCCCTCTGGTCATTGACTCTCCCGTGAGTGGGAACAGTTTCTTCCTATCTATTCTATCAAATAATTTTGAGCACCTATTTAATCTGCCCTTAACCTTCTCTGTTTTTAGGAGAACAATCCCAGCTTCTCTACTCTCTCCACATAACTGAAGTCCCCCATTGCTGGTACCATTCTGGTAAATCTCCTGTGCACCCTCTCCAAGGCTTTAACACCTTTCCTAAAAGTGTGGTGCCCAGAATTGGACACACTACTCCAGCTGGGGCCTAACCAGTGTTTATAAAGGTTTAGCATAAACTCCTAGCTTTTGTCTTCTATGGAGGCAAGTTTATCCTGAGTGGTCAGATGGGAATCCAATAGGATCAGTTGGAAGGCTGATTTTACACCTGCCCAATACAGCTTGAAGATTTCAATGGAGGGCAAAATCGGGCAGCAACATTGCACTCAATCCCGTCAGTTTCCCGACTGGTGGAATATGTTAAAATTGCCCCCATTGGGTGGGGTGCAAAATCAGTGTACCACTTCATCCCTTGGGTTTCCCACCCACCAAGTGAGGTTAAAATTCTCCCTATGCCTCTTTTCATAAAGCCAAGGATCCTCTTATGTTTGTTTTTAAGTCTTATCGATTTTTGTCCTGCACTTTCAAAGATTTCTGTATGTGAGCCTTCATGTCTCTCTGTTCCTGCACCCCTTTAAAATTGTACAACTTAGTTTATATGGCCTCTCCTCATTATTCCTTTCAAAATGCATCACTTCACACTTCCCTGCGTTAAATTTAATCTGCCATGCGTCTGCCCATTTCACCAATCTATCTCTTCCTAGTACTTTCCCCACCACCAATTTTAGGCTGACTGACCTATGGTTACGAGGTTTATCTTTCCTCCCTTTTTGAAAAAGGATATGTAACATTTGTTTTTCCCCACTGTTTGTTCAAATACTCTGCACCCTGACTGCAACTATGATCATGACACCAAATTGCACAGTGTTCAGTACCATTCGCAACTCCTCAGATACTGAAGCAGTCCTTGCCCACATGCAACAAGACCTGGACAACTTTCAGGCTTGGGCTGATAAGTGGCAGGTAACATTCACACCACACAAGTTCCAGGCAGTGACCATTTGCAAAAAGAATCTAACCATCTACCCTTGACATTCAGTGGCATTACTGTTGCTGAATCCCCCACCATCAACATCCTGAGGGTTACCATTGACCAGAAATTTAACTGGACCAGGCATATAAACACTGTGGCTTCAAGAGCAGGTCAGAGGCTGGGAATTTTGCAGCGAGTAATTCATCACGTGACTCCCCAAAGCCTGTCCACCATCGACAAGGCACAAGTCAGGAGTGTGATGGAATACTCTCCACTTGCCTGGATGGGTGCAGCTCCAACAACACTCCAGAAGCTCGACACCATCCAGGACAAAGCAGCCTGCTTGATTGACACCCCATTTGCTACCTTCAACATTCACTCCCTTCACCACAAACGCACAGTGGCAACAGTGTGTACCATTTACAAGATGCACTGCAGCAACTCGTCAAGGCTCCTTTGACAGCACCTTCCAAACCTCTTCCACCTAGAAGCACAAGTGCAGCAGACACATGGGAACACCATCACCTGCAAATTCCCCTCCAAGCCACACACCATCCTGACTTGTAACAATATCGCTGTTCCTTCACTGTCGCTGGATTAAAATCCTGGGACTCGTTTGCTAATAGCACTGTGGGTGTACCCACCGCATGCCGACTACAGCAGCTCAAGAAGACGGCTCGCCACCACTTCTCAAGGGCAATTGGGGATGGGCAACGAATGCTGGCCTAGCCTGTGACACTCACATCCCAGGAGCGAATAAAAAGAAAAGGTTTTCAACAAAATTTAAAAATCGTAAGGTTTATGTTTTCAATAATCCATTAAAAAAGGTGAGAGGTCTGAATATTCTGAAGATATTGCACCTGACAGATTAATTCTAATTGAGTGGGCCTAATGTTAAGTAAAGTGCACAACTCTACACAGAGGAATCACAACCATTCAGCTAAAAATCCTCTTCCCCATTCCCCCCTGCTGAGCCGGATTCCAGACCTCAACCCCTTCCCAAACTAGATTTTGACCTTCACCCTCCCCTCCCTATTCCAACCCCCATTGTTGTAGTTGGCTCTCAAAGGCTTCCCTTGCCCTGCTTCGTTTCCCCTTTACCGTAACCGACTGCATTTACCATCCACACTGCCCCCATGGCTACAAAATGAGAGCTGGTCTCCAGCCTACCCCCTTCAACAACAAGCTGTATACACTGCGAGAGATCTCAAGGGAAAGAAAATACACAACAGCTATCCAATAGGAATTTGGCATATTGCCCTTTGGGATGTCGTTTGAGAGCTGCTGAAAATCAATTCAGTTGTGATTGTTATAGCAGCAAAGGAAGCATTCAGCCCATCAATCTGGGCGGAATTGAATCCTGGTTCCACGGAGGTGAAAGAACAGTCAAATGCACAACCACCCAGTCTGTTAAAGTTACTAATGTACCATCAGATATTCTTCATTTTAAACCATTAACATTAACTCATGCCAAATCAAATTCTGCTTCTTCATTTGTTATATGTGTATGAGTTGAAGTACAGATCAGCCATGATCTGAGTGAATGGCGGAACAAGCTTGAGGAGCTGAATAGCTCCTCCTATTCCTGTAGTGTTACTAATGGAAAAGAAAATTAAGTACAGTCTGTTTTTAGACACAGCAAAAAGATTCCTACGGAAAAATAAAGATCATGCTTTCAGATTTTCTTACCACTTTCTGCTAAAATATTGTCCTATTTAGTTTTACAGTATCAAATTTTAAACCGTGGAAAATATTGCAGTATTTTAAACTTTGCCAGTTTCCCCTCTGACTTTTCTCCTGTTCATCCTTTTTTCCTAAAGATACTGGCTCCTGCTGAGGTCCAGTGGTAGAGGGCACTGGCTCCTGCTGAGGTCCAGTGGTAGAGGGCACTGGCTCCTGCTGGGGTCCAGTGGTAGAGGACACTGGCTCCTGCTGAGGTCCAGTGGTAGAGGGCACTGGCTCCTGCTGAGGTCCAGTGGTGTAGAGGACACTGGCTCCTGCTGGGGTCCAGTGGTAGAGGACACTGGCTCCTGCTGAGGTCCAGTGGTAGAGGGCACTGGCTCCTGCTGGGGTCCAGTGGTAGAGGGCACTGGCTCCTCCTGGGGTCCAGTGGTAGAGGGCACTGGCTCCTGCTGGGGTGCAGGGCTACAGGGCACTGGCTCCTGCTGGGGTCCAGTGGTACAGGGCACTGGCTCCTGCTGGGGTCCAGTGGTATAGGATATTGGTTCCTGATGGCGTCCAGGGCTGCAGGGCACTGAATCCTGCCGCGGGCTCAATGGTACAAGGCACTGGATTCTGCTGGGGCTCCAGTGGCTCGGGCACTGGTTCCTGATTGAATCATAGAATGACCAGCACAGTAGGCCCATTGTACCTGTGCCGGCACTTTGAAAGAGCTATTCAATTCGTCCCACTCCCCTACTCTCTCCCCCTTAAAACGTTTATCGAATTCTCTTTTGAATGTTATTATTGAATCTGCTGCCACCACACTCTCAGGTAGAGCATTCCGGATCACAACAACTTGCTGTGTAAGGCTTTTTCCTCACGTCGCCTTTGGTTCTTTGAACGATTACCTTAAATCTGTGTGTTCTGGTTACCAACCCTTCTGTCGCTGTCCTCTTGAAAGCAGGATGGAGTTGGCTTTCAGCTGGTCCTCACCACTTTGTACAGT
Organism: Heterodontus francisci; assembly: GCF_036365525.1. Taxonomy (NCBI): domain Eukaryota; kingdom Metazoa; phylum Chordata; class Chondrichthyes; order Heterodontiformes; family Heterodontidae; genus Heterodontus; species Heterodontus francisci. Next base: position 16,328,017 of record NC_090421.1, on the reverse strand, counting down.
CTTGTAACCAGCCATCTACACAATGAGCAAACTGGTGACTGGCAGGACTGGTGGTTCCTGCTAGGGATTGTAGGGCATGGACATGCATGGTGTAGTTTGATGCGCTGTGGTTATTGGACTGGATATCGGGCAGTTCTGGAATTTTTAAAATTCGATCTTGGGATGTGGGCGTCGCTGGCCAAGGCCAGCATTTGTTGCCCATCCCTAATTGCCTTTGAGAAGGTGGTGGTGAGCTGCCTTGAATTGTTGTATTCCTTGGGGTGTAGTTACACCCGCAGTGCTGTTAAGGAGGGAGTTCCAGGATTTTGACCCAGCGACAGTGAAGGAACGGCGATATAGTTCCAAGGCGGGATGGTGTGTGACTTGGAGGGGAACTTGCAGATAATGGTATTCCCGTGTGCCTGCTGCCCTTGTCTTTCTAGGTGGAAGGGGTTGCGGGTTTGGAAGCTGCTTTCGAAGGAGTCTTGGTGAGTTGCTGCAGTGCATCTTGTAGATGGTATGCACTGGTGTCACTGTGCGTCAGTAGCGGAGGGAGTGAATGCTGAAGGTGGTGGATGGGGTGCCAGTCAAGCGGGCTGCTTTGTCCTGGATGGTGGTGAGTTTCTTGAGAGTTGTTGGAGCTGCACCCATCCAGGCAAGTGGAGAGTATTCCATCATGCTCCTGACTTGTGCCTTGTAGATGGGGAGTTACTCGCCGCAGAATTTCCAGCCTCTGACCTGCTCTTGTAGCCACAGTATTTATGTGGCTGGTCCAGTTAAGTTTCTGGTCAATGGTAACCCTCAGGATGTTGATAGTGGGGGATTGAACGATGGTCATGCCATTGAACGTCAAGGGGAGATGGTTAAATTCTCTCTTGTTGGTGATGGTCATTGCCTGGCACTTGTGTGGTGCAAATGTTACTTGCCATTCGCAGCCCAAGCCTGAAGGTTATCCAGGTCTTACTGCATATGGACACGGAATGCTTCAGTACCTGAGGAGTTACGAATGGTACTGAATATTGTGCGATCATCAGCGAACATCCCCATTTCTGACCTTATGATGGAGGGAAGGTTATTTATGAAGCAGCTGAAGATGGTTGGGCCTAGGACACTACCCTGAGGAACTTCTGCAGTGATGTCCTGGAGCTGAGATGATTGACTCCAACCAGCGGCGAATTTCCCCCTGATTCCCGTTGACTCCAGTTTTGCTAGGGCTCCTTGATGCCATACTCTGGCAAATGCTGTCTTGATGTCAGGGGCAGTCACTTTTACCTCACCTCCTGAGTTCAGCTCTTTTGTCCACGTTTGAACCAAGGCTGTAATGAGGTCAGAAGCTGAGTGGCCCTGGCAGAACCCAAACTGAGCATTGGTGAGCAGATTATTGCTTTGTAAGTGCCATTTGATAGCACTGTTGATGACACCTTCCATCACTTTGCTGATGATCGAGAGTAGAGTGATGGGGCGGTAATTGGCTGGATTGGATTTGTCCTGCTTTTTGTGGGCAGGATATACTTGGGCAATTTTCCATATTGCTGGGTAGCTGCCAGTGTTGTAGCTGGACTGGAACAGCTTGGGTAGGGACACAGATAGTTCTGGAGCACAAGTCTTCAGTACTACAGCTGGGATGTTGTCACAGCCCATAGCCTTTGTTGTATCCAGTTCCTTCAGCCGTTTCTTGATATCATTTGGTGTGAATCGAATTGGCTGAAGGCTGGCATCTGTGATGCTGGGGACCTCAGGAGGAGGCTGAGATGGTTGCAAATGCTTCTGTCTTGCCTTTTGCACTAATGTGCTAGGCTCCCCAATCATTGAGGATGGGGATATTGGTGGAGCCTCCTCCTCCAGTTAGTTGTTTAATTATCCACCACCATTCACAACTAGATGTGGCGGGACTGCAGAGCTTAGATCTGATCCATTGGTTGTGGCATCGCTTAGCTCTGTCTATTGCACGCTGCTTCTGCTGTTTAACTTGCATGTAGTCCTGTGTTATCACTTCACCAGATTGGCACCTTATTTTTAACTATGCCTGGTTGTTGCTCCTGGCATGCTCTCCTGCACTGTTTATTGAACCAGGGTTGATCCCTTGTTTGACAGTAAAGGTAGAGTCAGGGGTATGCCGGGCCATGTGGTTGAAAGGTTCAAAGATCTGATCTGAAGCTATCCCAGTTAGCACGGTGGTAGTGCCACACAACACGATGGAAGGTATCCTCGTTGAAGACGGGGCAAGGACTTTGTGGTGGTCACTCCTACCAATACTGTCATGGACAAATGCATCTGCAACAGGAAGATTGGTTAAGACAAGGTCTTGTAGGTTTTTTCCTCTTGTTGGTTCCCTCACCACCTGCCGCAGGCCCAATCTTGCAGATAAGTCCTTCAGGAATCGACCAGCTCGGTCAGTAGTGGTGCTACCGAGCCACTCATGGTGATGCACATTGAAGTCCCCCCACCCAGAGTACATTCTGTGCCCTTGCTGTGCTTCTTCCAAGTGATGTTCAACATGAAGGAGTACTGATTCATCGACTGAGGGAAGGTGGCAGGTGGTAATCAGCAGGAGGTTTCCTTGTCCATGTTTGACCTGTTGCCATGAGACTTCATGGGGTCCAGAGTCAATGTTGCCACTGTGCCACCACCTCTCGTATCGTATGTCCTGTCCCACTGGCAGGGCAGACCCAGGGATGGTAATGGAGGAGTCTGGGACATTCGCTATAAGGTATGATTTGGTTGGTATGACTGTCAGGTTGTTGCTTGACTATTCTGTGGGTAGCCCTCCCAATTTTGGCACATGCCACCAGATGTTAGTAAGGAGCATTTTGCAGCGGTGACAGGGCTGGGTGTGCTGTTGTCATTTCCAGTGCCTTGGTTGATTGCGGGTGGTCCGCCCAGTTTCATTCCTTTTTGAATTTCTTGTAGCGGTTTGGTACAACTGAGGGCAGTTAAGAGTTAGCCACATTGCTGTGGGTCTGGAGTCATATGTAGGACAGCAGATTTCCTTCCCTAAAGGACATTAATGAACCTGATGGGTTTTTACAACAATCAATGGCCACCATTACTGAGAGTAGCTTTCAATTCCTGATTTTTATTAATTAATCAAATTTATTAAATTAATTGAATTTAAGTTCCACCAGCTGCCAGAGTGGGATTTGAACCTGTGTCCCTAGAGCATTAGCCCGGGCCTCTATATTACTATCCCAGTGACATGACCACTGTGCCACCTTCTCCCCATATCTGGCAATGGTAACACCCAGGATGTTGTTGATGGATTCAGCGATGGTAATGCCTTTGAATGTTAAGGGCAGATGATTAGATTCTCTCTTAGATATACATATATAATATGAACATACAAATTAGGAGCTGCAGTAGGCCACTCGGTCCCTCAAGCCTGCTCCGCCATTTGATAAGATCATGGCTGATCTGAATATAGCCTCAACTCCTCTTTCTTGTCTGCCCCCACAACACTTAATTCCCTTGTCAATCAAGAATCTAACTAACTCAGCCTTGAATATATTCACTGACCCAGCCTCTAATGTTTTTTGAGGAAGCAAGTTCCACAGACTAATGACCCTCTGAGAGAGAAAAATTCTCCCCATCTCGTTTTAAATGGGAGATCCCTTATTTTTAAACTGTCTCTCTTAGTTCTAGTCTCACCCATAAGTGGAAACAGCATCCACCCTGTCAAGTCCCCTCAGGATTCTATGTGTTTCAATAAGATCACCTCTCATTCCTCTAAACTCCAATGAGTAAAGGCCCAACCTGCTCAACCTTACCTCATAAGATAACCCCTTCATCCCAGAAATCAGTTGAGTGAACCTTGTCTGAACTGTTCCGAATGCAATTATATTCTTTTTCAAATAAGGAGACTAAAACTGTACATAGTACTCCAGGTGTGGTTTCACCAATGCCCTGTATAACTGGAGCAAAACTTCCCTACTTTTATATTTTATTCCCTTTTCAATAAACAACAACATTCCATTTGCCTTCCCAAATACTTGCTCTACCTGCATACTAATTTTTTGTGATTCATGTACCAGGACACCCAGATCCCTCTGTACTGCAGAGTTCTACAGTCTCTCTCCATTTTAATAATCTGCTTTTCCATTCTTCCTGCCAAAGTGGACAAGTTCACATTTTCCTACATTATGCTCCAGCTGCCAAATTTTTGCAGACTCACTTAATCTATCAATATCCCTTTGTAGATTCTTTAAGTCCTCTTGATAACTTACCTTCCTCCTTATCTTTGCGTCATTTGCAAATTTAGCTCCCATACATTCGGTCCCTTCATCCAAGTCATTGATGTTGTCCGACCCAGGTGGAGGAGTGCACTGTCGTTTCTCGTTCCACTTCTCCACAGGTCATAACATATATTTAAATGTTTATCCAGTTACCAATATGGTCAATCATAGACTCTATTTTTATCCCAGAATAAAATACACTAACCAGCTTTCTTTAATAAGCAACAAAATTATCAATTTATTATAAAACAAGATATAACCAGTAATGAAGCAAAGCATTAACACACAGATTGAAATATGAAAGTTCCCTTTAACCTTATCTCCTCACACACAGGCAGAAATAGAGAGACACACACAGATGCACGCACACAGGCAGATGCACAAGTTAACCAAAAAAAAATTTCTCTGAAGAGCTCTATTACAAACAAAAGAGCAAAAGAACACTTTGGCCAAATACTTGCTAATTCTTGAAGAAAAAAAAAGAAGACATGGAAAGATGTCAGTTGTCCCTTTTTTTTTGGTTTGGCATCCCAAATTCACGTAGACGGCTGTCACTGGGATCTTTCTCTGGAGCAGTTCGGTCAGGCAGTGTCAAGGCCTTATCCGGCAGATTTTATCTGCCTTATCAGCACTTATCAGCTCAAGCCTCACTGTTGTCCAGGTCTTGTTGCATATAGGCATGGACTGCTTCATTATCTGAGGAGTTGTAAATGGTACTGAACACTGTGCATTCATCAGCCAGCATTTCCACTTCTGACCTGATGATGGAGGGGAGGTCATTGATGAAGCAGCTGAAAATGGTTGGGCCTCGATGTACAAAATTATGAAGGGGCTCGATAGACAGGAGGGCCCTGTTTCCCCTAGCGGAAAGGTCAGTTACCAGGGGGTACAGATTTAAGGTGATTGCTAGAAGGATTAGAGGGGACAAGAGGAAAAACATTTTCACCCAGAGGATGGTGGGTGTCTGGAATTCACTGCCAGGAATGGTGGTGGAGGCAGAAACCCTCAACTCATTTTAAAGGTACCTGGACCTTCACCTGAAATGCTGTAACCTGCAAGGCTACGGACCAGGTGCTGGCTGGATGGTGGGATTAGATTGGGTGGCTAGTTTTTCTTTGGCCGGTGCAGACACGATGGGCTGAATGGCCGCCTTCTGTGCAGTAATTTTTCTATGGTTCTAGGACACTATCCTGAGGAACTCCTGCAGTGATGTCCTGGAGCTGAGATGATTGACCTCCAACAACCACAACCATCTTCCTTTTGTGCTAGGTATGACACCAACCAGTGGAGAGTTTTCCCCCAGATTCCCATTGACTTCAATTTTACTAGGACTGCTTGATGCCACACTGGGTCAGATGCTGCCTTGATGTCAAGGGCAGTCATTCTCACCTCACAGAATCACAGTGCAGAAGAGGCCCTTCAGCCCATTGAGTCTGCACCAATGCATTAAAGACACCTGATCTGTCTACCTAATCCCCTTTGCCAGCACTTGGCCCATAGCCATGAATGTCATGACGTGCCAAGTGCTCATCCAGGTACTTTTTAAAGGATGTGAGGCAACCCGCCTCTACCACCCTCCCAGGCAGTGCATTCCAGACCGTCACCACCCTCTGAGTAAAAAAGTTCTTCCTTAAACCTCCTGCCCCTCACCTTAAACTTGTGTCCCCTCGTAACTGACCCTTCAACTAAGGGGAACAGCTGCTCCCTATCCGCCCTGTCCATGCCCCTCATAATCTTGTACACCTCGATCAGGTCACCCCTCAGTCTTCTCTGCTCCAGCGAAAACAACCCAAGCCTATCAACCTCTCTTCATAGCTTAAATGTTCCATCCCAGGCAACATCCTGGTAAATCGTCTCTGCACCCTCTCCAGTGAAATCACATCCTTCCTATAATGTGGCGACCAGAATTGCACACAGTACTCCAACTGTGGCCTTACCAAAGTTCTGTGCAACTCCAACATGACCTCCCTGCTTTTGTAATCTACCCTCGATTGATAAAGGCAAGTGTCCCATATGCCTTTTTTACCACCATATTAACCTGCCCTTCTGCCTTCAGAGATCTATGGACAAACACGCCAATGTCCCTTTGTTCCTTGGAACTTCCCAGTGTCAGGCCATTCATTGAATACTTCCGTGTCACATTACTCCTTCCAAAGTGTATCACCTCACATTTTTCAGAGTTAAATTCCATCTGCCACTTTTCTGCCCATTTGACCATCCCGTCTATATCTTCCTGTAACCCAAGACACTCAACCTCACTGTTAACCACTTGGCCAATCTTTGTGTCATCCGCGAACTTACTGATCCTACCCCCCCACATAGTCATCTATGTCGTTTATATAAATGACGAACAATAGGGGACCCAGCACAGATCCCTGTGGTACGCCACTGGACACTGGCTTCCAGTCACTAAAACAGCCCTCTGTCATCACTCTCTGTCTCCTACAGCTAAGCCAATTTTGAACCCACCTTATCAAGTTACCTTGTATCCCATGTGCATTTGCTTTCTTGATAAGTCTCCCATGTGGGACCTTGTCAAAGGCTTTGCTGAAATCCATGTAAACTACATCAACTGCACTACCCTCATCTACACACCTAGTCACATGCTCAAAAAATTCAATCAAATTTGTTTGGCATGACCTCCCTCTGACAAAGCCATGCTGACTATTCCTAATCAAATTTTGCCTCTCCAAGTGGAGATAGATTCTCTCCTTCAGAATTTTCTCCAATAGTTTCCCTACCACTGACGTGAGACTCACTGGTCTGTAGTTCCCTGGCTTATCTCTACAACCTTTCTTAAATAGTGGGACCACATTAGCTCGTTGTCTTATTTCACTGTGGAACAGTCCATGGTATGGGATGGGGGCATATTTAGTTGAGGAATCTTATGCTTTCAGCCTTTTTGTTTGTTGGGAATGAAGTTTTATTTGTTTCAGAACAGCACTTCAGTTCTTATTTTCTGTCTGGGTGATGGGGTAAGGGAGCAACCTCACTGGTATCAGGGTCACTGGTGATCTGGGGGAGAAGAGCTCAATTTGGGAAATAGTCACTGGAACTTCTGGCTGTATCTTGAGAGGCGAGTGCATTTCAGTAGCAATGGTCACCTCTTTCACTGGGTCAGGCAGGAGTTTGTTGAATGAGCTCGTTAGCAAACAGGGTTCGCACCTCAGTCAGGGCTCTGACCAACTCTTTACCAGGTGTATCAGGCAGGCAATGAAAGCACAGAGGAGCAGCAGATTAACTGTAGCATTTACTGATTTCACTGGCTTGTATGTTTGATTTGCTTAGCTACTCAACTGATGTCCCTTTGATCTGGTCTGGCAGCCAGGAGCAGACTTTAGTCAGGAGGCAGGACCTGGAACGAGTTGGGGAGCAGCTTTGAGTCACCACTCGGAATGTGGGGGTAATTATCTGCTTTCCTGGCAGCATCTTGTGGGAGTAAGTGTGTTTTCTGTGTCCTGCAGTTTTCTGAGCTTCCTGGGGATTGATTTAAAGCAGAGATTGGTGTCAGGGTCTAAAGCTCTTGCCTTAAGCAGCTGCCTGGATCATAACTGGCTTTTAAAACCCAAGCTTGCCGTTGCCTTGATGATGCATCCTATCCCCTCTCCTGCTTATTTCAACTTCGCTCTAGTATCTGGGCCCTGGTCCTTCATCAAGGTTTCTCCAACCTTCAAAAATAAACCTCTGAAGGTTTAATTGAGTTCTGCGTGTATTTATTGAGGGAATCTCAAATGACTAGGAGTTGGAAGTCATAAGGAACAAAAAGACTTGCATTTATATAGCCTCCTATATCTTCCCAGAACGTCCCAAATGAAGTACTTTTGAAGTGTAGTCACTGTTGTGATGTCGGAGATGTGGCAGCCTCAAGGTCCCATAAATAGCAATGAGACAAATTACTAAACATTTATTGAAGGATAAATATTTGTCAGGACACTGAAGAGAACTCTCCAGCTCTTCTTTAACTCGTGTCATGGGATCTGTAAGTCCACCTGAGAGGGCAGATGACGCCTCTGTTTAACGTCTCCCCCAAAAGGTGGTATCTCCGACAGTGCAGCACTCCCTCAGTCCTGCACTGGCTGTCAGTCTAGATTATGTGCTCAAGTCTCTGGAGTGGGGTCCAAGCTCCAAGTCTGGATTAAGTTTGCAATAGGATCAAAGTTCATTCTTAAATCCTGATGGAATCAGTAGAATGGATTCAGAGAAATAAGTGAAGGAATATGTGAGCTGGACATGACTTGGGGAGTGACTCTTCACACTACACTTTTTTAGCTGGTGTTTCTGTGTACCATACTCAAGCTTTTAAATAGTGGACAGTCACTGGTTTGAAGTATAAAAACAAATTTGATCAATGGCAGAGCAGGAATGTAGGCTAAATCTGAGGCAGAAGATCAAAATGTTGTCTGTGTCCTGAATGTGTATCTGCCTAACTTGAATTGGGTGAATCAGCCTGAACTTCAGATTTGAGAGTTAAACCTGGGGACCTCCCTTTTGGTAGCAGTTTAACATTTTTTCAAAATTCTCACGGATACTTGCTACCTTGTAGCTAAGGCCCAAGAGGAAGAGTGTATGACAGTAGTGGCCTCCTTACTGTGGACTGATGCCAGGATACAAATAAATACCAGTGGCAGAAAACAGAAATTCCTTAAATGAAAATGGAAAGTGACTGATTGTACATTTACGAAGCAAGAATCCATATTTTGTTGGTGTTTTGAAAGCATACTGAGAATGTTCTGTAGTTGGGGTCTCTGGGTTTTAACATCTCATTCATCAAATAATAGTGTCCTGGCACAGATTTGTTTCTGAGAAAGTTTTCTTTCCATTTCGCTAAAAGTTTCCAAATAGTCCAGAAATAAATGCAAATATCACTATTGTTGAAATTTTGCCCAAGAAGTTCAAATATGATTCTTTTCCATCACATAAGCCAAATGACTAACATTGTTAGCATTGAGGGCTTGTCTGGTGAGCGGACAGGTTGTCAGATGAGTGAGCGAAACCAAGAATTCATTGTAGCACAAAAGACATTGAACCAGCTGAATGTAGACATCAGGAAAATTCTGTGTCATAACATTGTTAAGTATTTGACATTAAAATGTTGAGCAGTAAATAGACTCAGTGTTGGTTTTAGGAATTTGACTTTTAGCCTTGTCCTCTCTTGTTCTGTCTATAAGGTCCAGTCTATTCAAACTTTCTTTTAATATCACTGCATCATTGTGTTTTTATTTTTAATTCTTTGGTGAAATCTGTGTAGCGAAGTTTTTGATCACTTCAAACTTAGATAGGGGGGTGGTGAAAGGAGAAAGTGCTCCAGTTCCAAAACTTAACGTATGTCAGCAATTAAAACAATGGGTGGAGCCTCACAGGGTACTTGGTGTCTTCTTGGAAAATCAGAGGCGCTGCCTGGGATTTTCCATCTGTTGACAATCAGAAAACAACATGCAATGCAGCCATGATTTGCTGCCAAGATGCCCGCTGCTGCGTGAGGCCCTGCTGGTGGCACAGGCCCTCAGAAAATTCCATCCTCTTTGCCCAGTGTCAGGTGCTGGTTAACATGCTCACTCCACCTTCCATCAGGAATCAGGAGCATGAAGCATTAGAATAAAAAAAAATTATGGACTCTGGATTGACTTCCCTACGTTGCTGGGTGCAGGAGCAGCAGTTCACTATCCTAGGGTTGCAGAGCCAGGCGCAGCAACACCAAACCAAACATGTTAGATTCACTAAAGCCACTGCCCTAGCATGGCACCCTGCCCAATATGAAAATGGCTTTTACGCACTTAGATGCGAATTTGAAATGGTTCATTATCATCAGACAATGGGTTCTTCACTTGTATCTGCTGCTTTGTAGGTAGATAACTGCTGAGGCAGCTTTTGCCAGATTCTGTGTTTCCTAGTTTCACAAACTAGAAGTCAAATTAAAACCCATATCCTTGGCTGAACTGGTATGATTTAAGTATATCTGAAAGTTCCTCAGCCACTTTTGCAAACACACGTTGCTTTCCTGCTGCTTCCTTTTGGGGACACTAATATTAAGCCCAGTATCGATGAAGGAGAGGTAAACTGAATCACTGCTCTGTAGCTCATGAGTCTCTAGGATAAAGCACTGATTCAAATGAACAAGAAGAACTGTCTTTGGGTTATTCCAAGTGTCCACAAACACCTTTTCAATAGCCTGGGAATTGTGTCTAAGCAAATGTATATGTTTGGTGTCTGGTGTGTGTCTTGAAAGTCTTAATGGTCAAGTAATCGTCTTCAGGCGGTTTCTGTACTTGGGTGTAATGTATTTAAACTGTGACATTGGAGTCCTTGTTTGAAAAACTGTTCTTTCACTTAAATGTCAACAGAATGCTTGGTAGGTATGAACCATCTTAACTGAATTGTAAAGTGCAAAGGGTGATTAGCCTTTTTAAAAAAAACTTGCATTTTCTTACCCCTGGCATTAATTCTGAAGATCTTGTGAAATGAAGTACAGTATGGATATATTTTGGGACATATGATTGGGACCATTTGCCAGTTTGATTTATTTCACTCTTTAGAAACAGGCCCTGAAACTTTTGGATGAACAAATAAGCCTGTGGTGGACTGGGTGATGCAGTAATTCTGAGACAGTCCTTTCACCTCTATCAATGAACAGCATTGTGTCTCTCTTTCCCTTCCCCCCACCCCCCCCCACCCTTCCCTCCACCCCCCCCCCCCACCCAAATCATTCCTATGTCGTCTACGCGCCAGCAACTACTTGAGTTCCAAGAACCAATAGGCCACCCATGTGCAAAGCTCTACCTTTATCTAAGGTTGCTGGCAACAGCGCACGGGCAATTTAGCTTTCGTTCCTAGAGACTTCCAGACAATCCGGACAGTTTGGGAACCCTGGGACTACTCCACTAGTCTCCCAAAAGAGAGAATTATTTTTAGCAAGCAAATATTCCCTAATCGAGGGTTAAGGCTCAGCCTCCCAAGCATCTTGTGCATAGCTCTTAAAGCTATTCCCACTATTAGAGGAAGCACCAACAGCTCCGACACAAGGACATCACATTTCACTAACATGAGAATGCTATTTCAAAGGTATTGCAGACATAGGGTGCATCAGAATTGCAGTTGATATTCTTGGATTTCAGAAAGCTTTTGACAAACTGACATATTGATGATTACTGGCTAAAATAAGGAGTCATAGATGAGGGGTTAAAATGAGATTCTAGCTAGATATTTGGTTTAAAAGCAGGAAACAGACAGGACAACTAGGGTATTTCAGATAATCCTAATCACATTTAGCAGCCCTGTTTACATATCCCCTCATGCACTTTTCCTTCACCAAGCCATCTGTCTTAACCACTAACCCTGGAAGTGAATTCCACAGCCTCACAATTTGTGTTTTCATTATTCTTTGGTCTACATCTCTTCTGTTTAATCTTGTATCTGTGGCCGCTCTTTGAAGACCCCACAACTACTGGAAACAGTCTGCTGCTGTCCCAATCTTCTGTTATATTGTCTCATAATCTGTTCTAACAAGAAGTCTTTCTTTATGTTGCCACATCCCAGGCAGCATGCTAGTGAATCTACATTCTACCCTCTCTAAAGCCTCAATATCCTTCTATACTACACACAGTACTCAAACTGAGGTCTTAGTCAGGTTTTATACAGGCCTATCATTACCTCGTGGTTTTAATATTCTATACCTCTTATAATAAAGCCTAGAATTGCATGAGCTTTTTATGTTACAGCTCATCAATCTGACGTCCTGTGAACAGATCAGCCATGATCTTATTGAATGGTAGAGCAGGCTCAAGGGGCCGAATGGCCTACTTCTAATTTGTATGGGCGTATGGTAACCTGTTCCTAACACTGCTGCTAAGCCTACTTCCATTCAGAACATACTGCTGTTTATTTTACAAAAATAAGTCACCTCCCACTTACTGACATTGAATTCCCTCTGACACTTTTTGGGCCATCCTTATTGATATCCCTTTGCAGTTTCCTTTCACCTTCTAAAGGATTAAGTATACTTTCTTTATTGGTGGCGTCTACAAATTTCGACACCACACACTTGAGGCCTGTATCCAAACCACTGATATACACATTGAATAGAAGTGATCGCAGAACTGAACACAGCCTGCTTACAACCCTTCTAATTGGTTTTTAATTAATTTTGCTACTCTTGCCCCATTTCCATATCCCTCAATCTTCTATAATAATTCCCCATGACCTGGGACTGAGTGCAATAGCACTTTACCAATCAACCAGGTTTTCCAAATATTAACGAACCCACATACTAGCAGCTGCAAAAGGAACATTCCACCATCCTTTACATTGGAGCAGGGAGCACTGAGCTGGTTCGATAGCATGAGACTCAGTTAAATACTTTAAACCAGTTTCTTGCCTCTTCTTCCAGTGAGCATCTTTAAATATTTGTTACTAGGAGAGAAATATTAGCTGGTCTCAGATGAGGGGCAGCTTTCAATCACAAACCTCAAGATAGAATCATAGAATAGTACAGCATAGAAGGAGGCCATTCAGCCTATCAAGTCTGTGCTGCCTCCCTCGAAGAGCAATCCAGGTAGTCCCACTCCCTGGCTCTTTCCCCATAACCCTGCAATTTTTTTTTCCTTTGAGTATTTATCCAATTCCTTTTGAAGGCTACGATTGAATCTGCATCCACTACCCTATCAGGCAGTGCATTGCAAATCCTAACCACTCGTTGCTTAAAAATGTTTTTCCTCACGTCGCCTCTAGTTCATTTGCCAATCACCTTAAATCTGTGCCTTGTGGTTATCAACCCTTTAGCCACTGGGAACAGTTTCTCTTTATTCACTCTACATAAACCCTTCCTGATTTTAAACACCTTTATCAAATCCCTGTAAGGAGAACAACCCCAGCTTTTCCAGTCTCCATGTAACTGTAATCCCTCATCTCTGGAATCATTCTAGTAAATCTCTTCTGTACCCTCTCCAAAGCTTTCATGTCCTTCCTAAAGTGTGGTAAGCAGAATTGGACACAGTACTCCAGCTGGGGCTGAACTAGTATTTTATATAGGTTTAGCAATAATGTCCTGGCTTTTGTACTCTGTGCATCTATTTATAAAGCTCAGAATCCCATAAGTTTTATGAACTGCTTTATGAACAAAGAACAGTACAGCACAGGAACAGGCCATTCGGCCCTCCAAGCCTGCGCCGATCTTGATGCCTGCCTAAACTAAAACCTTCTGCACTCCTGGGGTCCGTATCCCTCTATTCCCATCCTATTCATGTATTTGTCAAGATGCCTCTTAAACGTCTCTATGGTACCTGCTTCCACCACTTCCCCCGGCAACAAATTCCAGGCACTCACCACCCTCTGTGTAAAGAACTTGCCTCGCACATCCCCTCTAAACTTTGCCCCTCTCACCTTAAACCTATGTCCCCTAGTAAGTGACTCTTCCATCCTGGGAAAAAGCTTCTGACTACCCACTCTGTCCATGCCGCTTATAACTTTGTAAACCTCTATCGTGTCGCCCCTCCACCTCCGTCGTTCCAGTGAGAACAATCCGAGTTTATCCAACCTCTCCTCATTGCTAATGCCCTCCAGACCAGGCAACATCCTGGTAAACCTCTTCTGTACCCTCTCCAAAGCCTCCACGTCTTTCTGGTAGTGTGGTGACCAGAATTGCACGCAATATTCTAAGTGTGGCCTAAAGTTCTGTACAGCTGCAGCATGACTTGTCTATTTTTATACTCTATGCCTGTCCTGCCACCTTCAAAAATTTGTACACAAACACCCACAGCTCGCTGTCTACTTGCATCCCATTTAAAATTGTACCATTTAGCTTGTATTGTTTTTCCTCATTTTTCTTACCAAAATGTACCACCTCGCACTTTCCAGCATGGAGTTTCATCTACCATTTATTTGCCCATTCCACCAGCCTGTCTATGTCCTCTTGAAGTCTATTACTATCTTGCCCACTGGATTTCAGGTTTTGTGTCATCTGCAAATTTCAAAATTGTGCACTGTACCCCCAAGTCCAAGTCATTAATAAATATCAGAAACAGCAGCAATCCTAATACTGAACTCCACTGTTATACCTCCCTCCAGTCCAAAAAACAACTAGTCACTACAACATCTTGCATCTATGCTGCTGCTGCCCCTCTTACCCCATGAGTTTCAGTTTTACTAACAAGTCTATTATGTGGTACTTTCCCAAAACCTTTTGAAAGTCTATGTACACAACATCAACTGCACTGCCTTTATTCACCTTCTCTGTTACCTCATCAAAAAACTCAGTCAAATATAATTGACCCTAAATAAATCCATGTTGGCTCTCTTTTATTAGTCAATTGCTTGTCCAAGTGGCTGTTAATTTATTTCTGCTGGATTATTGTTTCTAAAAGCTCCCCCACCACCAACGTTAAACTGACTAGTCTGTAATAGCCAGGTTTATCCCTCTCACCTTTTTTGAATGAGGTTGGAACATTGGCAGTCCTCCAGTCCTCTGACACCACCCCGTACCTAAGAAGGATTGGAAGATAGGTGATTTTTTAAAAATTAAAGCTGCTTTCCTGAAATAAATATGCTATCATAGAAATAACGAAATGGTTAATATTTTTAAAAATCAACTGCTTGATTTGAAAGATAGAAATAACATCAGAAACATTTGTGTGTTTATGTGTACTATAAACGTTTCTGATGTATGTTTAGATTTTTGAATTTCCAGTAAACAATGGAAATACTTTGGATTTAAACAGAAACTAAGTAAGCAGTTAAATTGTTCCTATTTTCTTGTACATTGTTTAGAGTAGACACTGATTTAATAAATATCTTCTTTGGGCCTCCTTATCTCGAGAGACAATGGATACGCGCCTGGAGGTGGTGGTCAGTGGTTTGTGAAGCAGCGCCTGGAGTGGCTATAAAGGCCAATTCTGGAGTGACAGGCTCTTCCACAGGTGCTGCAGAGAAATTTGTTTGTTGGGGCTGTTACACAGTTGGCTCTCCCCTTGCGCCTCTGTCTTTTTTCCTGCCAACTACTAAGTCTCTTCGACTCGCCACAATTTAGCCCTGTCTTTATGGCTGCCCGCCAGCTCTGGCGAATGCTGGCAACTGACTCCCACGACTTGTGATCACTGTCACACGATTGCATGTCGCGTTTGCAGACGTCTTTATAGCGGAGACATGGACGGCCGGTGGGTCTGATACCAGTGGCGAGCTCGCTGTACAATGTGTCTTTGGGGATCCTGCCATCTTCCATGCGGCTGACATGGCCAAGCCATCTCAAGCGCCGCTGACTCAGTAGTGTGTATAAGCTGGGGGTGTTGGCCGCTTCAAGGACTTCTGTGTTGGAGATATAGTCCTGCCACCTGATGCCAAGTATTCTCCGGAGGCAGCGAAGATGGAATGAATTGAGACGTCGCTCTTGGCTGGCATACGTTGTCCAGGCCTCGCTGCCGTAGAGCAAGGTACTGAGGACACAGGCCTGATACACTCGGACTTTTGTGTTCCGTGTCAGTGCGCCATTTTCCCACACTCTCTTGGCCAGTCTGGACATAGCAGTGGAAGCCTTACCCATGCGCTTGTTGATTTCTGCATCTAGAGACAGGTTACTGGTGATAGTTGAGCCTAGGTAGGTGAACTCTTGAACCACATCCAGAGCGTGGTCGCCAATATTGATGGATGGAGCATTTCTGACGTCCTGCCCCATGATGTTCGTTTTCTTGAGGCTGATGGTTAGGCCAAATTCATTGCAGGCAGCCGCAAACCTGTCGATGAGACTCTGCAGGCACTCTTCAGTGTGAGATGTTAAAGCAGCATCGTCAGCAAAGAGGAGTTCTCTGATGAGGACTTTCCGTACTTTGGACTTCGCTCTTAGGCGGGCAAGGTTGAACAACCTGCCCCCTGATCTTGTGTGGAGGAAAATTCCTTCTTCAGAGGATTTGAACGCATGTGAAAGCAGCAGGGAGAAGAAAATCCCAAAAAGTGTGGGTGCGAGAACACAGCCCTGTTTCACACCACTCAGGATAGGAAAGGGCTCTGATGAGGAGCCACCATGTTGAATTGTGCCTTTCATATTGTCATGGAATGAGGTGATGATACTTAGTAGCTTTGGTGGACATCCAATCTTTTCTAGTAGTCTGAAGAGACCACGTCTGCTGACGAGGTCAAAGGCTTTGGTGAGATCAATGAAAGCAATGTAGAGGGGCACCTGTTGTTCACGGCATTTCTCCTGTATCTGACGAAGGGAGAACAGCATGTCAATGGTCGATCTTTCTGCACGAAAGCCACACTGTGCCTCAGGGTAGACGCGCTCGGCCAGCTTCTGGAGCCTGTTCAGAGCGACTCGAGCAAAGACTTTCCCCACTATGCTGAGCAGGGAGATTCCACGGTAGTTGTTGCAGTCACCGCGGTCACCTTTGTTTTTATAGAGGGTGATGATATTGGCATCGCGCATGTCCTGGGGTACTGCTCCCTCGTCCCAGCACAGGCATGGCAGTTCATGTAGTGCTGAGAGTATAGCAGGCTTGGCACTCTTGATTATTTCAGGGGTAATGCTGTCCTTCCCAGGGGCTTTTCCGCTGGCTAGAGAATCAATGGCATCACTGAGTTCTGATTTGGTTGGCTGTATGTCCAGCTCATCCATGACTGGTAGAGGCTGGGCTGCATTGAGGGCAGTCTCAGTGACAGCATTCTCCCTGGAGTACAGTTCTAGGTAGTGCTCAACCCAGCGGTCCATCTGTTTGCGTTGGTCAGTGATTATGTCCCCCGATTTAGATTTGAGGGGGGCAATCTTCTTGATGGTTGGCCCAAGAGCTCTCTTCATGCCATCATACATTCCTCTGATGTTTCCGGTGTCTGAGGCCAGCTGAATATGACTGCATAGGTGTTGCCAGTAGTCGTTTGCGCAACGCCTAGCTGTTCTTTGTGCAGTACTTCTGGCTGCTTTAAGTGCTGCGGATGTTAAATCGCTGGGGGCTTTCTTGTAGTTCAAAAGTGCAATGCGCTTAGCGGCTATGACAGGTTCCAGCTCTTCATTATGAGATTGAAACCAGTCTGCATTTCTCTTCGCACTTTTGCCGTAGGTGGTCAAAGCTGACTCATAGATGGCGTCTCTGATGTGGGCCCACTTGGTCTCAGCATCCCCTGTGGGAGTGTTTTGAAGGGCTGTTACAAGTGAATTTAGAAATTTTTGTAACAGCTGCGGGTGAGAAATTCTGCTCGTGTTGATGCGCGGGTGGCCCTTCTGCTTGGAATGATGCAACTTCTTTGGTCTGAGTCTAACCTTGCTGCACACCAGGGAGTGGTCGGTGTCGCAGTCTGCACTGTGGAAGCTGCGTGTGATTTGAACACTGTTTAAGGCGGCTCGCCTTGTGACAGTGACGTCTAGCTGGTGCCAACGACGCGATCTTGGGTGCCTCCATGAAACCTGGTGACAGGGTTTAGTGTGAAAGAACGAGTTGGTGATGCAGAGGTTATGATAGGTACACAACTCAAGCAGTCTCTGCCCGTTCTCATTCATCCTTCCAACGCCATAGCGCCCAAGGCAGGAGGGCCATGAGTCATGGTCGGCCCCAACCCT
Organism: Heterodontus francisci; assembly: GCF_036365525.1. Taxonomy (NCBI): domain Eukaryota; kingdom Metazoa; phylum Chordata; class Chondrichthyes; order Heterodontiformes; family Heterodontidae; genus Heterodontus; species Heterodontus francisci. The sequence continues at coordinate 16,310,278 of NC_090421.1, read as the reverse complement.
GGCATTAAAGTCCCCCAGCAGGAATAGGTGTTCGGTGTTGGGGATGCTGCTAATGATGTTATGGAGTTGTTCATAGAACTGGTCTTTAGCTTCAGGTGGGGAGCAGCGTGTTGGAGCGTAGATGCTGAGTAGGTGTACTGGACCAGAGGTGGTGAGCAGTCGGATGGACAGTATGCGTTCCGAGCCATTTGAGGGAGGCTCTATCATGCTTCTATCAAGGAGTTTCTGATGGTGAAGCCCACTCCATGCTGTCTTGGTTCGTCAGGATCCCTGCCCTGCCAGAAGAAGGTGTAGTCTTGCTCTGCTAGAGAGCCACTCGCGGGGAGGCGAGTCTCCTGAAGTGCTGCAATGTCTACATTGAGTCTACTGAGCTCGTTGTTAATGATATGATAATAATATGGTAGCTTAAGATATAGGAATAATAGAAAGATACAGGTTCAGTAAGTTTTTAACTTTTCAACTCTCATCACCACCTACTTCATTGAATTTGCAAAGCCTTTAAGTAAATTTAAATTTAACGAACTTGGAACTTTTCACTGTATCTGCTCAGTTCTAACACTTGGCCCTGGTGTATGAACCTGGTGAGTGCGTAGGTCAGAGCAATGGGGAAAGAAGTACACAGTGTGAAGCTTTGCTTTTCTCCCAGATTGCTACCTTCCATTCCAGGAGGTAGCCAGACAATCTAGGAGGGTTAGGAACGCTAATCACCTCTGATAGGGTTTTATCGATTGCATGACTCAGTTTATCTACATGCTCCCTCCTGTGGCCTGGCCTGGAGTTGTCCTGGTCTTCCTTGAGTCATTTCCACACGAATCCTTCTCCACAATTGGTTTTCTCTTTCAATGTTGCTGTGTTTGGTACTTTTTGCTGTACTTACAATGCTGTGGCTGAAAACAGCATTGCAACTATGGTGTGTAAGAACAGTATGGTAGAACACAGTCCCACTGGCTCTGCTTGCTCTCCTGCCTGTTGGTCCGAAGTACTTCCTGGTCAGCCTGCTCATTTGCCCACCACTAGCTTGGCATCCTGCTCAGAATTAAAGGACCTGCAGAGGTATTCTAGTGTCAATTAGGTGTTTTTTAAATTCATAAAGTTTAAGGCTATTGATGCAGGATGTCACCAAGGTTAAAAAGAGTAGGAGAGAAGACGAGGTAAATCCAAAAGAAGCAGTTCGCTAATTCCAAAAGCCTGTGGGAGGAGAGGAAAGGAATACTGAGGGAGTTTTCAGCTCCTGAGTCAGAGTCAGCATCGTGAGGAGGAAGAACATATAGGATGGCATCATTTGGAGATTGCGAGGAGCAAAATGGCCAAGCTCAGAGAAAACTGACTTGAAGCAATATTGATGAAATGGAAAAAGACAAATTAGTTTGCACTGAAGAAAGGTTGTATGTAGACTGGAATTAGGAAAAATATCCGTTTTTTTAATCACATCTTGTGTTTACTTGTCTAAATAACAGCAGCAGTGCTTCATTGAATGTTTGAGAGAAACAATAAGATGTTCCATAGATGTAAGTGTTCTTTACATCTCATCCCGGAGTGGGACAGAGGTGCCAGAGAAGTCTCCCAGGTATGGAGGTAGCATTCAAATCTTAAGCAAGCGGCAGTTGCCGTTGAGATACAATTGAATGAAATGTGAATAGCAATTAGTGTAGGTGTGTGCAGGGCAGGTAGGATTAGACGAGTAATCAAAGGTCAGGGCATTCACGTCACATTACAGGAACAGTACTTTTAGGATTTAATTTTGAGTTTCAACTGTTGTTACCTCGAATATTTGAGACACAAGATATCCACAAAGGTCAATAAATTTCTTGAAATATGCAGAAGTGAGGAGGAGACAGTTTGACATTTTGAATTCATTTGATGGCAAACACTGTGACTTTGAGCTGGACCATAAGTGGGCACCAGAGGCAGATAAAAGTATCAAAGGCTCTGAATTCTGGAATGGAGGTCACCGTAGCATCTCACAAAAGAAACTAACTGTTGATAGGGTAAGCGAAGAGGAGGCAGAGTGCCAAGGAAAAAATTGGAAATATAAAAGGAAAAATAAAATGAGAAATCTAAACAAGTACAAAAATCACAGAACTGATCAAAGAAACCGACAAGGAAGGGTTTTTTTTGGATAACACTTTGCATATTTTCTGTTTTAATTCTGTGATTAGCTCTGAAACTGGTGATGAATATAATCACTTTATATCATGCCAAATCTCTATCGCATGAGTGACTTTTTTTCAATTTGTACAGGAATCATACTTAACCATTTATTGCCTATACTTGAGCTCTCCTTAAAGCTTTCCTAATGATATAAACACATTGCTGTGTGACTGCCTACATTGCAAAACTTGGAAAACACAAAAACACAGTTGTGACAGTAAATTCTCCCCCTTGGCCTATGTAGTTCAACACTGAGTGCTTCATTTGCAATTTCATCAATGGTAGACCTCAGAATACTGTGAGCAGAATATTTTTTTCCAGGTATGCCATTCTTCAATCTGCCAATGAGTTACCTCTTCCATTGTGAGCTTCCTGTTTGAAACAGAAGGCGGCAGTGGTTGACATGGTGATGTGACCAGTTCAGCCTTTTTCCAACACTTTTCCTGCAAATGGATGGTGATTGTTTCCAATAGCAGACCAGAACCTTTGGAAACCAGGACTTGTGTCTTTACTATTTGCCATACAGAGTTATTGTAATCCCTGATCATGGTAAATTACTACATGGAGATTATGTAGAGTGCACTCTACATCGGTCAGTTAGGACAACAAAAAATGTCTTACTGTTTGATAATTTTGTTTAGGGGAGACTACTGTTCAGATTTATTCAGGAAACGGACAAAGGCAAAATATAATACACTGCAACACCTACATGGAAAACCTGGAACCATCCCACTAGAGGTTAATGTACCCTTTTTAGAAATATACATTGCGGTTTCTTGAAATGGAATTGCATCTTTGGATGAGCTAGTTCAGCCTTCTCTTGTTCTTTGCTACACAGTCTGCAGTCTCAGTGTATCTTTTGGGTGTGATGTTATGTGTAGAATAGGGGAGTCACAAAGGCTCATGGGGTCTGTTGTGTCTTCAACTGAACTGGCAACCGCTGAAACGTTGGAGTTTTACATTTCTTATTTCCTTTGAAGATGGTACTGCATGATCAATGGAACAAAGCCATTGCTTGGAATCTCATGAGAAATTCAGACAATGCGTACTCAAGGCCAAGCACCCAGTGCCTGCTATAGCTTGTAGTCGAGGTCAGATCACCTTTATCTTAATTGATTCCTGATCAAAAGGGATTTTCCTTTCTTGCAGCCTATCTTCCATTTTGTATTTAGGATGGGTTAGCTTTCATTTTAATTTAGAAGTCATCTTATTTTATAAAACTGACATTCCAATTTTTGTCACAACCATGAATTATGTGTCATTTGACCTATGTCTCAATCAGTTCTAATGAATTGACATTTTTTTCAAAGTTGCACCTCCAAAATGGATGGTGAGGGCTAAAAAAAAAATAAAGATTTAAATTTTGTAAAATAAAGGCTCAAACAGGTGGAGTGGAACACATTACAGTAAAATTAAAATGGGAAGGAAAAACAGGATGAAACAGGAATGACTGCAAGCAGAGAGAAAATATTTACATCTTTTATTTATAAATTAACTTACACTTGCGTTCTGCAATTTGGGGTTAATATTGCAGTAATAAATCTGTTCCTGATGGTTGAGTAGGTTTATTAAAACATAGAAATAGGAGCAGGAGTAGGCCATGCAGCCTTATGAGCCTGCTCCGCCATTCAATACGATCTTGGCTGATTTTCTGCCTCAACTCCAACTTCCCACACTTCCTTTATAACTCTGCCTTCCTGCACTATGCCCATATCCCTTAATATACAAAAATGTATCTACTTCTGTCTTGAATATACTCAAGGACTGAGCATCCACAGCTCTCTGAGGTAGAGAATTCCAAAGGTTCACAACCCTTGGAGTGAATAAATTTCTCCTCATCTCAATCCTAAATGGCGAACCCCCTTATTCTGCAACTGTGTCCCCTTGTTCTTGCTTCCCCAGCCAAGGGAAACATCCTCCCAGCATTGACCCTGTCAAGCCCCTTAACAATTGTATATGTTTCAATGAGATTGACTCTCATTCTCCTAAATTCTGAGGAATACAGGCCTAGCCTACTAAATCTATCCTCATCCCAGGAGTCAGTTTCATGAACCTTCGTTGCACACCCTCTAAGGCCAGTATATCCTTCCTTGGGTAAGGAGACCAAAACTGTACACAGTAGTCCAGGTGTGGTCTCACCAGTGTTCTGCATAATTGTAGTAAGACTTCCTTACTCTTCTACTCCAATTCCTTTGTAATGCTAACATACCATTTGCTTTCTTAATTGCTAGCTGTACCTGCATGTTAACTTGCTGTGATTTGTGTACAACCCAACACCCAAGTCCTTCTGAATGCAAGCATTTCCCACTCTTTCACCATTTAAAAAGTATTCTTTTCTATTTTTCCCTTCCAAAGTAGATAACTTCACACTTCCCCACATTACGTTCCATCTGCCATGTTCTAGCCCATTCAATTAACCTGCCTATATCCCTTTGCAACCTCTTTGGGACCTCCTCACAGCTTACTTTCTCAACTAACTTTATATCGTCAGCAAACTTGGATACGGTAAATTCAGTCCCCTCATCTGAATCATTCATATAAATTGTAAGTGGCAGAGGCCCAAGCACTGATTCTTGCGGTCCCCCACTAGTTACAGCCTGCCAACCCAAAAATGACCTGTTTATTCCTACTCTCCCTTTTCCGTCCATTAACCATAGGATGTTTACAGCACAGAAGGAGGCCGTTCGCCCCGTCGAACCTGTGCCAGCTCTCTGCAAGAGGATCAGAGCTAGTCCCACTCCCCCACCCTTTCCCTGCAGCCCTGCAGATTTTCTCTCTTCAGGTGCTTATCCAATTCCCTTTTGAAAACCACAATTGAATCTGCCTCCACCACACTCTCAGGCAGTGATTCCAGAACCTAAGCACTCACTGCGTAAAAAAAAAAGTTTTCACTCATGTCACTTTTGATTCTTTCGCTAATCACTTTAAATCAATGTCCTCTGGTTCTCAACCCTAACGTCAATGAGAACAGTTTCTCTCTATCTACTGTGTCTGGACCCCTCATGATTTTGAACACCTCTATCAAATCTCCTCCTCATTAAGGAGAACAACCACAGCTTTTCCAATCTATCCATGTAACTGAAGTCCCTCATCCGTGGAACTATTCTCAATCTTTTCTGCACCCTCTCTAAAGCCTTCACATCCTTCCTAAAGTGCAGTGCCCAGAATTGGACACAATACTTCAGTTCAGGCCGAACCAGAGTTTTATAAAGGTTCATCATAACTTCCTTAACCAATCTTTAATCCATGCTAATATATTACCCCTCATCCCATGAGCCCTAATTTTGTGTACTAACCTCTTATGTGGCATGCTATGCATTTTGAAAATCCGAGTGCACTACATTCACTGGTTCCCCCTCATCTGCTCTGCTAGTTACAACCTTAAAAAAAAATCTGCAATTTATCAAACATGATTTTCCTTTCATAAATCAGTTATGACTTTGCCTAATCATATTACGATTTTCTAAGTGCCATGTTACCACGTCCCTAATAATCGATTTGAGCATTTTCCCTGCTACTAGCTATAGTTTGTTTTCTCTCCTTCCTAGCAGGATTATATTTGCGACCTTCCAATCTATAGGGACTGATCTAGAATTTAGGGAATTCTGGAAGATTAAAACCAATGCATCCACTATTTCTGCAGCCACCTCTTTTACAACCCTAGGATGGAGGTCATAAGGTTCAGGGGATTTATTGGCTTTTAGTCCCATTAATTTCTCCAGTACCACTACTTTATTATTAATTTCTTTAAATTCCTCATTCTCTCTAGACTTTTGGTTCCCCACTGTTTCCGAAATGTTTTTTGTGTCTTCTACTGTGAAGACAAAGTATGTGTTTAATGTCTCTACCATTTCCTTATTTCCGATTATAATTTCTCCTCCTGTCTCTGCCTCTAAGGGACCCACGTTTACTTTCATTAATCCCTTCCTTTTTAGATACCTATAGAAGCTTTTGCATTCTGTTTTTTATGTCTCTTGCTAGCTTACTTTTGGATTTTCTTTTCTCTTTCTTTATCAGTTTCTTGGTCATCCTTTGCTGAATTCTGAAATCCTCCCAGTCCTCAGGCTTACTACTCTTTTTGGCAATGTTATAAGCCTCTCCCTTTAATCTAATACTATCTTTAACTTCTCTTGTTAGCTACAGTTTCACCACTTTTCCCGTAGGGGTTTTATTACTTAGGGGAATGTATATTTGTTGCAAATTCTGAACTAATTCTTTCAGTGTTTGCCATTGTTTGTCTACTGTCATATCTTTTAATCTAGTTTGCCAGTCGACCTTAGCCAATTCATCCCTCGTACCTACGCAGTTTGCTTTGTTCAGATTTGAAGACCATGGTTTCGGACTGAACTAAATCACTCTCAACTGTTTACAGTAATATTGACACTTGTTTCAGCAGTGCATGAGCTTAAAACAAATCAAACCAGCCAGCCCAGGGACACTGTTGACACGTTTCAAATCATGGAGAGACGCTAGATTTTCCAGTATACCAATATGAAAGGTGCCGTTCTGAGTGAATCTGTATTTACTTCCTGGAGCTCAGATATCCCAGTCGACCCTGCAAAGTCCTCCTCACTAACATCTGAGGATTTGTGCCAAAATTTAGAGAGCTGTCTCACAGACAAGTCAAGCAACAGCCATAGTCGTACAGAACTGTACCTTACAGCCAATGCCCCAGACTCCTCCATCACCATCCCTGAGTATGTCCATGCCCACCAGCAAGACAGACCCAACCTGAGGTGGCGGCACAGTGGTGCACAGTCAGGAGGGAGGTGCCCTGGGAGTCCTCAACATTGACTCCGGACCCCATGAAGTCTCATGGTATCAGGTCAAACATGGGCAAGGAAACCTCCTGTTGATTACCACCTACCCCCCTTCCTCAGCTGATGAATCAGTACTCCTCCATGTTGATCATCACTTGGAAGAAGCACTGAGGGTGGCAGGGGCTCAGACTGTATTCTGGGTGGGGGGACTTCAATACCCATCACCAAGAGTGGCTCGGTAGCACCACTGCTGACCAAGCTGGCTGAGTCCTGAAGGACATATCTGCCAGACTTGGGCTGCAGCAGTTGGTGCGTGAATCAACAAAAGGGAAAAACTTACTTGACCTCATCCTCACCAATCCAACTGTCACAGATGCATCTGTCCATAACAGTATTGGTAGGAGTGACCACCGCACAGTCCTTGAGGAGACTGTCGCAACTTCACCCTGAGGATACCATCCATCATGTGTGGCCCTACCACCCATGCAAATGGCATGGATTCAGAACAGATCTAGCAGCTCAAAACTGGACATCCATGAGGCGCTGTGGCCATCAACAGCAGCAGAATTGTATTTCCATGACGATCTGTAATCTCATGGCTCAGCATATCCCTTATTCTACCATTGCCATGAAGCCAGGGGGCCAACCCTGGTTCAATGAGGAGTGGAGGAGAATGTGCCAGGAGCAGCACCAGGCATACCTAAAAATGAGGCGCCAACCTTGGGAAGTTACAACACAGGATTACTGGCATGCTAAACAGTGGAAGCAACAAGCTACAGACATAGCTAAGCGATCCCACAACCAACGGATCAGACCAAACTCTGCAGTTCTGTCACATCCAGTCATGAATGATGGTGGACGCTGAAATAACTATAGCAGGAGGAGGGCCCATGAGCATCCCCTAAATGATGGGGGAGCCCAGTACGTCCGTGTAAAAGACAAGGCTGAAGCATTTGCAGCCATCTTCAGCCAGAAGTGGGTGATCTATCTCTGTCTCCTCCTGTGGTCCCCACCATCACAGATCCAGTCTTCGGCCAATTCCATTCAGTCCACGTGATATCAAGAAACGCCCCATCAGTCTCTACTCTCAACTATCAGCAAAATGATGAAAGATGTCGGCGACAGTGCTATCAAGTGGCACTTACTCAGCAATAACTTGCTCACCGATGCTCAGTTTGGGTTCCTCCAGGACTACTCGGCTCCAGGCCTCATGACAGCCTTGGTCTAAATATAGGCAAAAGAACTGAATACCAGAGCTGAGGTGTAAGTGACTGCCCTTGACATCAAGGCAACATTTGACCGAGTGTAGCATCAGGGGGCCCTCGTAAAACTTGAACTCCATGGGAATCCGGGGGAAAGCACTCCACTGGCTGGAGTTGTACCTAGCACAAAGGAAGATGGTTGTGGTTGTTAGAGGCCAATCATCTCATCCCCAGGATGCAGGTCATTGCTGCAGGAGTTCCTCAGGATAGTGTCCAAGGGGCAACCATCTTCAGCTGTTTCATCAACGATCTTCCCTCCAACATAAGGTCAGAAGTGGGGATGTTCACTGTTGGTTGTTCAGTTCCACTTGCAACTCCTCAGATAACGAAGCAATCCATGCCTGCATGCAGCAAGACCTGGATAACATTCAGGTTTGGGCTGATAAGTGGCAAATAACATTCTTGCCACACAAGTGCCAGGCAATGACCATCTTCAACATGAGAGAGTCTAACCATCTCAGAGAGCAGGTCAGAGGCTGGGAATTCTGTGGCAAGTAACTCACCTCCTGACTCCCGAAAGCCTGTCCATCATCTACAAGGCACAAGTCAGGAGTGTGATGGAATACTTTCCACTTGCCTGGATGGGTGCAGCTCTAACAACATTCTAGAAGCTCGACACCATCCAGGACAAAGCAACCCGCTTGATTGGCACCTCATCCACCACCTTCAACATTTACTCCCTCCACCACCGACGCACAGTGGCAGCAGTGTGTACCATCAACAAGATGCACAGCAGCAACGCACCAAGGCTCCTTCGACAGCATCTTCCAAACTCGTGACCTTTACCACCTAGAAGAACAAGGTCAACAGATGTTTGAGAACGCCACCTGCAAGTTCCCCTCCAAGTCACACACCATCCTCACTTGGAACTGTGTTGCTGTTCCTTCACTGTCACTGGGTCAAATTTGTATCTCACTTTCCAAGTATCTATCGCTTTGAAATGTGACTACTGAAAATACAGTAATAAAGCTCAAGGCTGGGCTTTGTGTCTGTCAGTTCGCTTTTACTGGCGATAAATTGTACTGTCCACTAGCAATACCTGATGTTTAATTTTTTGAGTCACATTCATATCATTTAAGGTGTAGTTTTTTTGCTCTTGTACCTTCTAGACATAGGGACAACGCTCAGTGTTTCTCTGACTAGCTCGGGGTCCCCAGTGCTGGACATTAATGCTTATCTCATTGGAAGTTTGAAGTAAATAGCTTGAGAGCAGCTGCTGTTTAGGTTGTTGTGTTGTGGATGTGGCTGACTTCGGTAGTTTAGTTCTACTGTGTCAAATAACAGTGACGCAGAAGTGCATGGAAAATTCATCCTTTCTGGAGCAGGATCCTGCCCTGCCCTGCCCTGCCCTGCCCTGTGTTCTCCATCTCTCTCTTCTCAGTTATGACACAGTAATCCTTTCTTTTAGTCTCCCCCCCTCAGCCTTGTACTGCAGTTCATACAAGTCTGTGAACCGCTGTGTGCAAAAAGATATTCTATCAATCTTTGTAAGCTTCTTCCCCTATCATAAAATCTACTTATGTGAAAAATATCAAACCACATCTGCCAGACTATTGACCAGGTTTAATATTTTCTAAAATATTTTAATATTTACTGACTTTGGATTGTGTAACAAACAGATTAACCAGAGTTCTTTTTTTCAATTTTTCAAAGCTTTCTATCAGTGTTGACCCATTTCGTTCTAAAATATAACCCCTCATTTGTCTGCATCCTGAACCAAATTTAGTATAATTTGTAAAATTGATAAATTTATTTTGGATTTCTGAGTCCATTTCATTCTTCTACATTAGAAACACTTGGGGCACATCTTTCTACCACTGATCTCTGAGACGCTCCACTCAGTACATCACCCCATCGCTGATCCCTGGGACACCCCATGTTAATTGTATATTACTTGTGTTCAATTATATGTAAGTGGTGGGCATTAATTGGGGTTTCCCTTGAGCACATCATAAAGAAACACTTATTGAAATGTGGTGTGGTTGAGTTAGGAGATATAATGTTTCACTCTGTAAATAAATGGTAGAGTGAGTAAAGATTGGTTTCAGTTCTATCCTTCACCAGCTGGCTTTCTGGAACGTAACACCAAGTTCTCTCGTCGGTCCCTCAAAATCGACTTTTCTCCAATGTCTGGTCTTCATCATACTTGTGTCCTTCTCAGTTATTACCTTGAAGTTGTTTAATATTATGGTCACTATTAACTAGATGTTCCCTTTCTTTTGCTACTTTTATCTGCTCTGGTTCATTCCCCACGACTAGATCTAGTATCAAATTCTCCTTGGTTGGGCTTCTTACTTATTGGGTTAGAAAGGAGTCTTGTACACTTTGTAGGACCTCCATCCTTTATCCCTTTACCTACCTCTTCTGTCCAATTAATATCGGGGTAGTTGAAATCCCCCATGATTATTATTTTATGCATTTTACTAATTCTGTAATTTCTCTGCATATTTCTTCCTCCACCTCCCTTCCACTGTTAGGTGGTCTGTAGACTACCCCATCAGTGTGGTTGATCCTTTATTATCTTTTATCTCTATCCACATGAATTCTATTTTTGTCTTGCTGATAGCTGCATGCCTTCTGCCATTGTTATCCCTAATAAGTAGTTGCCCCCCCTCCCCTTTTCGCCTCTCTGTCTTTTCTAAATATGTATACCCTGCAATGTTTAATTCCAAGTCCTGATTTTTCTGTCACAGTAATCTCTATTATATCTGGTTCCTTGCAACATATTATTGCCTCCAGCTCTCCTGTGTTATTCGAGACATTGTGTGCATTGCTGTACAGTTTAACTCATTTTTAATAACAGTTCCTCTTACTTTATTTTTAACCATCTTTTTACACTTCTATTCCATAATTCTAGTTACCTCCTGGCCATCTAATTCCTCTCTTAGTTTATTCTTTCCAATGCTTTTCTTTCCTGTTTCATTTATATTTAGGCTGATTTCACTTCCTGAACATCTCTGCCTTCGTTTTATTAGTTTAAAGCCTTTGCCACTGCCTATTTACCCTTTCTGCGAGGACATGGATCCCAATCTGGTTCAGATGGAGCCTGTCCCCTCTTTCCCGTGCCAGGAACAGTGCCAGTGCTGCACAAAAAGAACCCCCCACCCCCTTTCCCAAACCAGCTTTTTAGCCATGTGTTAGTTCTACTGATCTATACCAATTTGCATGTGACTTGGGGAATAATCAAAAGATTATTACCCTCGAGGACCTGCTTTTTAATTCAGAGCCCAACTCCTGATATTCCCTCTGCTGGACCCCCTCCCTGTTCGTACCACGGTGGTTTGTTCCAACATGAACAGCTGCCGCGAGATATCCCTTACCAATACACCCTTCGGGATTCTCATTTGCGGCTGCAAAGGATGCCATCTATCCCCCTAATTATAAAATCGCCAATTATTAGCACATTTCTATCCTGCTCTCCCCCCGCCCCCAGTGTTACACAGTGACAGAACTGTCCCCACCAATACTGTACCCCAATGTTTTACAGTGATAAACCTGTATCCACCAGTACTGTACCCCAGTGTTTTACAGTGGCAAATCTGTATCCACCAGGACTGCACCCCAATGTTATCCAGTGACAGACCCGTGCCCACCAGTACTGTACCCCAGTGTGATACAGTGACAGACCTGTACCCACCAGTACTGTACCCCAGTGTTATACAGTGACAGCCTGTGTCCACCAGTACTGTACCCCAGTGTTATACAGTGACTGACCTGTACCCACCAATACTGTACCCCAGTGTTATATAGTGACAGATCCATGCACACCAGTACTGTACCCCAGTGTTATACAGTGACAACCTGTATCCACCAGTACTGTACCCCAGTGTTATGCAGTTACAGACCTGTACCCACCAGTACTGTCCCCAGTGTTATACAGTGGCAGAGCAGTCCCCACCAGTACTGTACCCTAGTGTGATACACTGACAGACCTGTACCCACCAGTACTGTACCCAGTGTTATACAGTGACTGACCTGTACCCACCAATACTGTACCCCAGTGTTATATAGTGACAGATCCATGCACACCAGTACTGTACCCCAGTGTTATACAGTGACAACCTGTATCCACCAGTACTGTACCCCAGTGTTATACAGTGACAAACCTGTCCCCACCAGGACTGTACCCCAGTATTATACAGTGACAGACCTGTACCCACCGTACTGTACCCCAGTGTTATATAGTGACAGACCCATGCACACCAGTACTGTACCCCAGTGTTATACAGTGACTGACCTGTACCCACCAATACTGTACCCCAGTGTTATATAGTGACAGATCCATGCACACCAGTACTGTACCCCAGTGTTATACAGTGACGACCTGTCTCCACCAGTACTGTACCCCAGTGTTATACAGTGACAGACCTGTCCACACCAGTACTGTTCCCCCGTGTTATATAGTGATAGACCAGTACCTGCCAGTACTGTACCCCAGTGTAATACAGTGACAGCCTGTATCCACCAATACTGTGCCCCCATGTTATACAGTGATAGCCTGTGTCCACCAGTACTGTACCTCCATGTTATACAGTGACAGACCTGTACCCACCAGTACTGTACCCCAGTGTTATACAATGACAGACCTGTACCCACCAGTACTGTACCCCAGTGTTATACAGTGACAGACCTGTACCCACCAGTACTGTACCCCAGTGTTATACAGTGACAGACCTGTACCCACCAGTACTGTACCCCATTGTTATACAGTGACAGACCTGTACCCACCAGTGTCGTGCAGAGACAGAATTGGGTCAGTTGCAAGAGAGAGTTGGTTGCGGGTAGTGTATGGCATTGGTGGGAGGTGGGGTGGAGTGGCAAGTCTTGCTCAAGTCAACATTTTCAATAATCACTCTGATGAAGTCAAAGTACTGCTCTCAACTGCTGGACAAAAACCTAGAAACGGCATTAAAATGTTGTGTCTGATAAATTCATGCCTGAATTCTAAATTTTGGTGCAAAAGAAAGACTGCAAAGTTTCATGGTAAATGGTGGTAGATGTTTAAGTAAATAGACATGTGAAATGCATTTGCCTGTATTGTGTGTAATGTGTTTTCAAATTCGTGCTTGTGCTTAAAACAGTGTCACTGTAGCCACACCTGTGGTTAGTCAATATTTTCTATCGGACAGCGTTCGATCAACATTACTTTAATGTTCTGCAAGAGAAATAGTTCTATAATGGAATTTGATTCTGGAGGTCAATGCCGTGATGTACTGGCTGAGTATGAGAAGGACTGGGTTGGACCCATTTCATTATCTCCCAGAACAGGAAATCTCAGCACATCCGTGAGAACTAAGTGTGAAGGCTGGGCTGACTTCAGTGTGTGTCATCTGAGTTTTGCAGACCTTGGAGAGAGCTCGTCAGAGATAGAATCCGTTTCAGGACTGACTGAATAACTGAACCATTGGGATGGAATGCTTCCAACTGTCCTGTTCTTTGTAAATTCTTCAGCGTTTAGATCCTATATTCTACATATCTAGTGCCTTTGTGCGTGTACCTTGACCAACAAACAAAACAGCAGCAAATGTTGAGTCAAATTGCATTCTCGAGCCTTCTGGGAATTAGAGTTCAAATAAATCCCTTGCTATTATAGCTTTGTGTGGTGAGTGTTCCAGGAAGGAACAGATCCATACTGGGTAACTGTTCCCTCAATTACTTTATCAGCTGAGGCACAGGGATTTGAGAGGAAAAGGAAAGGCAAGGAACAGTTTTTCCATGTCATCTTAATACTTTTTCAAAAAAAATTCTGTGGGAAAAAAAATCTTCAAGAAAACAAACTGATGTCATTTGTCTTCAAGTTCATTATAGTTTACATGGTCTTGATTTTTAAAAAATTGGAGTATCACTTGGAAACTCTTGAACCCAATTTTCAAGTAATTAGCTGGAGATAGTGAGATGGTTGGTATGTGTTTGCATCTTGTGCCCGCTGAACCTAATGACTGTGTTGTGTCGGGGATTTTTTTCAGACTTTGTTTCACTGTTCATTGCTTTGTCACTATATCTCAACACCCACCTCCCAGAGTATTCATCCTACCGATGACAGAATCACAGAATAATACAGTGCAGAAGAGGCCCTTCGACCCATCGAGTCTGCACGGATGCATTAAAACACCTGACCTGTCTACCTAATCCCATTTGCCAGCACTTGGCCCATAGCCTTGAATGTTATGACCATTGTTCAGAGCACATTGTGGGCCTTTGTCTTTTCCATTTGTGACCAGTGCCTATTAGAAAGGGATTAGTTCTGCACTGGACATATACCCCATTCCTTGCAGCTGGAAAGCCCTGAAGCAGGCAGGCATATCCCTGTGATTTAGAAATGAGTTGACTGGGAGCTCTCCCAACTGGTTCACCTGTCAATTTCTTCACTCATTCCACTGCTATATCACTACTGAAGGATATATTGGCCTTGGGGGGAGTACAGCATAGATTTACCAGAATGATACCTGGAATCCAAAGGTTAAATTACAGGGAGAGATTACACAAACAAGGGTTGTATTCCATGGAATTTAGAAGGTTAAGGGGTGATTTGATCCACGTTTTTCAAGATATTAAGGGGAACAGATAGGACAGATCGAGAGAAACTATTTCCACTGGTTGGGGTGGGGTTGCAGTCTAGGATTAGGAGGCATAATCAAAAGATTAGAGCCAGACTTTTCAGGAGTGAAATTAGGGAACACTTCTGCACACAAAGGATGATAGAAGTTTGGAACTCTATTCCACAAACAGCAATTGATGCTCGATCAATTGTTAATTTGAAATCTCAGATTGATAGATTTTTGTTATTCAAAAGTATTATGGGATATGGGGCAAAGGCGGGTGTATGGCGTTAGGTCACAGATCAACCATGATCTCATTGAATGGTGGAGCATACTCGAGGGGCTGAATGGCCTTCTCCTGTTCTTGTGTTGTGATAAAAGTTGGATGCTCTGGTATAGTATCGAGAAGACCGATTTTAGGCACAGTATTTGAAATCTGCACAGCCTCAGACACAAATCAACTCCTTAAAATGCTCTAAATGGAAACAGTCTGCTTAACCTCAACAGTGAATGCCGAACCAGAGGATATGAGTAGAGGATTAAAGCTTCCAGGGATTAGAAAAGAACATTTCCCCCAATGAATAATGGAACAAGCTATGAGCAAAAGCACAGAATGGCATGTCAGTTATCCAACTTCTTTTGGTGACCCTGGTCCTTGCTAAACTCATTCATCTGTTCCCCTTCCTGTTAAATATTCCATCTGGAAAAGTCCTGAGAATTTGATGGGTCTGTGCATCTCCTGGGTAATTATATTTGTCAGTAAAGTATGATAGTTTAAAATCCTGTAACTTCTTACTGATCTAAATCACACCACTGCATATAGATTCTTAATCAATGTCAATGTTTACATTGGAATTAATCTTATATGTATGTTTCAGAGGAAAGTAAATTATTTAAAGCGTCATCTCTTAGTTTATGGCATCATCTGAACCCCCTCATGAGTTTTCTGTGCACTTACACCACTATTCTCTGATATTTATTTGTGTTAACCATTACATTTTTTCCTTGTGACTTTTCTCATTTGATCGATGCAGCTCTATGTACTGTTTAAAATGGTGAAGGGTTAGATTGGATTGTTCATCTGGTGCTTTATCTGTTGATGGGCTTGTGTTGATACTAGAGTCACATGAAGTTGTGAAATATTTCCGATTTGCTTTTGCAGAACCTGTTCTGTTTAATATTAAACCTGCAACATCACATTAGTCCATCATAAATAGGCTGGCATTTGCTGATGACTCCTTATTGTGTTGGCCCTTAAAGTCTGGTGAATAAAGTTGAGATTTACTTGCTTGTTAAGTCTGTCAGTTCCCAGGATTTGATGTGTCTGGTTTCCTGGCCCCACTAAAGCACTCAACCTTGGCTGCCCTTTCTGCACTTTGAAAGCTGCAACACTTTCCTTCCAAGCTGACCTTTGAACCACATATTACTTCAATGGACTGGGAAATCCCTATGAGTGCCCGCCAGTGCACTCGAGTGGATATCTCTCATTGACTATTTACTTTCCCAGACACAAAAATCTCAGGCTTTCACTGCAGTGTGGCATTTTTCTTCTGGGGGAAATTTTCAATTGGTGCACATCATAATCGAGCCTCAAAAATGGGTCGTTCCTTCCTCATATAGATTGCGACAAGAAGTTTCTTTTCTTCTACACCAGTTTACTCTGCTCTTCTAAGCATGCAGTCTCTCCCTAGGTGACAGTTCCATGAATCCCAGCAACTTTTAATACCTCACTCAACTAGAGATTCTTAATATGTGAGGCTAGACCGGAATGTTTGAAAATCCACCATGAAGGACATTACAACCAAGCCTGATGCTGTCTTCACCCAGCTTTTCCACACACACTATCCAGCTGGAGTCACCAGATAACCAGGATATTGAGCTGTGAAAGACCAATAAAATACAAAAGGCCAGGAGTCCTGTTTGAGCAGGAATTCAGTCTTGAGGTATAGTTTGGCTTCAGATTAGCCTTTAGGGGTTTAAATCACGAAATTATGTTTGATTTTATTAAACTTTAGGAGTAAACAGTTTAGTATAAGGGGAACAGGTCAAGTCTGTGATGTGTGGTACCTGTGAATTTAGCAGGTCCTGATTGTTTGAGAGTCTGGAATGACCATGTGCAGCAAGGGTCTCTGGGTGTGATTGAGCTCAAGGTTTCTGAGCTTGAGGAACAGCTGGCACCACATACAGTAAGCTGAAGAGTCTGTGGAATTCACAGAGGTGATCACCTGCAGGTAGAGTGAGTTACTAAAGGGAAGTAATTGACTATTCCCCAGCATAGGAGGGAGAAAAGAAATAGGAGGTTATGCTGATAGGGGTGCGATGAAG
The DNA here is from genome assembly GCF_036365525.1 of Heterodontus francisci. Classification (NCBI taxonomy): domain Eukaryota; kingdom Metazoa; phylum Chordata; class Chondrichthyes; order Heterodontiformes; family Heterodontidae; genus Heterodontus; species Heterodontus francisci. The sequence goes on along the minus strand of NC_090421.1, from coordinate 16,293,241 downwards.
ATGCTTGTGTGGAGCATAAGCACCAGCATAGAGCAGTTGGGTCAAATGGCCTGTTTCTGTGCTGTAGACTTGATGTCATTCAATTTAATGTTGGAAAGTTCAAAATGCGCGCACTAAATAAAGCCCCAGATTAGAACCATGTGGCAGGAGAAATTGCAGTGCTGAATTAGCAAACAGGTATTCTGTACAGAAAACCTGTGATAATGGCAACAACTTAGAGGAGGGAAACAATGAACTAAAGCATTCTAGCATGGACTAAATGATTGTTTCAAGGTACAGAAGTACAGAGATGCATCAAGATTGGGAAATGCCATAGTTGGAAATAGCTGTCTTTCTGATCGTAAATAAAAAATCTAAATAAATAAAGAAATAAATAAGATCTAAATAAAAAATAAATGAATTACATAGGATATACAGTACAGAAACAGGCCATTCAGCCCAACCAGTATATGCTGGCATTTATGCTCGACTCGAGCTTCCTCCCTTCTTTCTCATCTAACTCTATCAGTATAACCCTCCATTCCCTTCTCCCTCATATGCTTATCTCGCCTCACCTTAAATATATCTATACTATTCATTTCAACCACTCCCTGTGGTAGTAAGTTCCACATTCTCACCACTCTCTGAGTAAAGAAGTTTCTTCTGAATTCCCTATTGGATTTCTCGGTGACTGTCTGATATCGATGGCCTCTAGTCATGCTCTTCCCCACAAGTTAGAATTAGAATTAGAACATTTTTTTTTGAATGGAATCATTCTGTCTGTATCCACTCGATCAAAACCTTTCAGAATTTTAAAGACCTCTATTCGGTCACCCCTCAGCCTTCCCTTTGCAGGAGAAAAGAGACCCAGCCTGTCAATCCTTTCCTGATTAGAACACCCCACTCAGCCCATCTCCCTATCACTGACCCCTAGGACACCACTCTCAGTACATCTCCCCACATAAAAGGCTAATATGTAAGATAAGAGCTCATGAATTTGGGGGTGTAATATATTAGCATGGATGGAGGATTGGTTAACGGAGAGGAAGCAGAGAGGGTGGGTGGATAATAGCGGGTGCTGGTGACTGGGAGAGGAGGGAGAGAGTCAATTGGAATGTATCTGGTTACACAAAATAATTTGGAAGGCGATAAGGAAAATGTTTGAGTGACACAAACTAGTTGGGGGGGGGGGGGGGACGTACGACAGGCTCTGTGTCCATTGTTACTCGGCACAATGGTGGATTCGCAGCTGGCATGCTCAACAAATGAGAAAAGTTTTCCATTCGGTCTGCCATGTTTCCGCATCTGTTTCACATCAGCTGAGCTAAGGTTCACCTTTTAACAGAGCATGAAAGCCTGACTTTATTAATTGGTGAGATTTTCAGATTAATTTTAATTGACCGGGGTGACATTCCTGCTCTTGTTTCTGCCATATGTTTTATCCCGTACCCTTGCTCTGCTGTTCTTGTCTGCCCCCCCCCCATTTTCCTCTCTCTCCTGTTCTTCAAATAGGGCCGTGGGATCCTTTACGTCCACGTGAACAGGCAGACGGGACCTCGATGAAATGGCTCATCTGAAAGACTGCACCTCTGACAGTGCAGCACTTCCTCAGACTGGATTATGTGCTCAAGTCTCTGCAGTGGGATTTGAACCCACGACCTTCTGATTTTGACGTGAGAGTGCGACCCACTGAGCCACAGCTGACATTGTTATGGGAAGCAATATCTCAGCTTCCACAGGACTGACAAGACCCTAAGAAAACAGCTATTTTTAGGATATAGGAACTGGAATAGGCCATTTAGTCCCTTGAGCCTGTTCTGCCATTCTGTAGGATCACCTGCCTTTACTCCAGATCCCTTTAATACCGTTTCCGAACAAAAAGCTGTCTATCTCAGTGGTGAAAATTTGAATGAAGCTACTGGGTTTGTAGTCTTCATAGTACAAAATGGTCGACTTGAGACAAATTATGTGCAGGGCCCAAGGTGAGTAGCTCATGTAGGATTGCCTTTGATGGTGAGGCAGTGTGTTTAAAATTGTTTCGTAGAACAATTGGGCAGTGACAGACCTCTACCTACCAGTACTGTACCCAAGTGTTACACAGTGATAGACCTGTACCCACCGTACTGTATCCCAGTGCAATACAGTGCTAGACCTGTCCCCACCAGTACTGTACCCAAGAGTTACACAGTGATAGACCTGTATCCACCGTACTGTATCCCAGTGCAATACAGTGCTAGACCTGTCCCCACCAGTACTGTACCCCAGTATTATCCAGTGAAAGACCTCTACCTACCAGTACTGTACCCAAGAGTTACACAGTGATAGACCTGTACCCACCAGA